>NC_136265.1:55134692-55734692 GCF_964187855.1 Myxine glutinosa
CTTGTGTTAGTGTTGAAAAACCACTTTTCGCACTTGTGTTAGTGTTGAAAAACCACTTTTCCCACTTGTGTTAGTGTTGAAAAACCACTTTTCGCACTTGTGTTGGTGCAGGAAACCACTTTTGCACTTGTATTAGTGTGGCAAAAACACTTTTTGTACTTGTGATAGTGTTGAAAAACCACTTTTCGCACTTGTGTTAGTGTTGAAAAACCACTTTTCGCACTTGTGTTGATGCAGGAAACCACTTTTGCACTTGTATTAGTGTGGAAAAAACACTTTTTGCACTTGCGATAGTGTTGAAAAACCACTTTTCGCACTTGTGATAGTGTTGAAAAACCACTTTTCGCACTTGTGTTGGTGCAGGAAACCACTTTTGCACTTGTATTAGTGTGGAAAAAACACTTTTCGCACTTGTGTTAGTGTTGAAAAACCACTTTTCGCACTTGTGTTAGTGTTGAAAAACCACTTTTCCCACTTGTGTTAGTGTTGAAAACCACTTTTCGCACTTGTGTTGGTGCAGGAAACCGCTTTTGCACTTGTATTAGTGTGGAAAAAAGACTTTTTGCACCTGTGATAGTGTTGAAAAACCACTTTTCGCACTTGTGTTAGTGTTGAAAAACCACTTTCCACACATGTGTTGGTGCAGGAAACCACTTTTGCACTTGTATTAGTTTGGAAAAACCACTTTTCGCACTTGTGTTAGTGTTGAAAAACCACTTTTCGCACTTGTGTTAGTGTTGAAAAACCACTTTTCGCACTTGTGTTGGTGCAGGAAACCACTTTTGCACTTGTAGTAGTGTGGAAAAAACACTTTTTGCACTTGTGATAGTGTTGAAAAACCACTTTTCGCACTTGTGTTAGTGTTGAAAAACCAATTTCCACACTTGTGTTGGTGCAGGAAACCACTTTTGTACTTGTATTAGTGTGGAAAAAACACTTTTTGCACTTGTGATAGTGTTGAAAAACCACTTTTTGTGCTTGTGTTAGTGTTGAAAAACCACTTTTCGCACTTGTGTTGGTGCAGGAAACCACTTTTGCACTTGTATTAGTGTGGAAAAAAGACTTTTTGCACCTGTGATAGTGTTGAAAAACCACTATTCGCACTTGTGTTAGTGTTGAAAAACCACTTTCCACACTTGTGTTGGTGCAGGAAACCACTTTTGCACTTGTATTAGTGTGGAAAAACCACTTTTTGCACTTGTGTTAGTGTTGAAAAACCACTTTTCGCACTTGTGTTAGTGTTGAAAAACCACTTTTCGCACTTGTGTTGGTGCAGGAAACCACTTTTGCACTTGTATTAGTGTGGAAAAAACACTTTTTGCACTTGTGATAGTGTTGAAAAACCACTTTTCGCACTTGTGTTAGTGTTGAAAAACCACTTTCCACACTTGTGTTGGTGCAGGAAACCACTTTTGTACTTGTATTAGTGTGGAAAAAACACTTTTTGCACTTGTGATAGTGTTGAAAAACCACTTTTTGCGCTTGTGTTAGTGTTGAAAAACCACTTTTCGCACTTGTGTTAGTGTTGAAAAACCACTTTTCGCACTTGTGTTGGTGCAGGAAACCACTTTTGCACTTGTATTAGTGTGGAAAAAACACTTTTTGCACTTGCTATATTGTTGAAAAACCACTTTTCGCACTTGTGTTAGTGTTGAAAAACCGCTTTTCGCACTTGTGTTGGTGCAGGAAACCACTTTTGCACTTGTATTAGTGTGGAAAAACCACTTTTCGCACTTGTGTTAGTGTTGAAAAACCACTTTTCGCACTTGTGTTAGTGTTGAAAAACCACTTTTCGCACTTGTGTTAGTGTTGAAAAACCACTTTTCGCACTTGTGTTAGTGTTGAAAAACCACTTTTCGCACTTGTGTTAGTGTTGAAAAACCACTTTTCCCACTTGTGTTAGTGTTGAAAAACCACTTTTCGCACTTGTGTTGGTGCAGGAAACCACTTTTGCACTTGTATTAGTGTGGCAAAAACACTTTTTGCACTTGTGATAGTGTTGAAAAACCACTTTTCGCACTTGTGTTAGTGTTGAAAAACCACTTTTCGCACTTGTGTTGATGCAGGAAACCACTTTTGCACTTGTATTAGTGTGGAAAAAACACTTTTTGCACTTGCGATAGTGTTGAAAAACCACTTTTCGCACTTGTGATAGTGTTGAAAAACCACTTTTCGCACTTGTGTTGGTGCAGGAAACCACTTTTGCACTTGTATTAGTGTGGAAAAAACACTTTTCGCACTTGTGTTAGTGTTGAAAAACCACTTTTCGCACTTGTGTTAGTGTTGAAAAACCACTTTTCCCACTTGTGTTAGTGTTGAAAAACCACTTTTCGCACTTGTGTTGGTGCAGGAAACCGCTTTTGCACTTGTATTAGTGTGGAAAAAAGACTTTTTGCACCTGTGATAGTGTTGAAAAACCACTTTTCGCACTTGTGTTAATGTTGAAAAACCACTTTCCACACATGTGTTGGTGCAGGAAACCACTTTTGCACTTGTATTAGTTGGAAAAACCACTTTTCGCACTTGTGTTAGTGTTGAAAAACCACTTTTCGCACTTGTGTTAGTGTTGAAAAACCACTTTTCGCACTTGTGTTGGTGCAGGAAACCACTTTTGCACTTGTAGTAGTGTGGAAAAAACACTTTTTGCACTTGTGATAGTGTTGAAAAACCACTTTTCGCACTTGTGTTAGTGTTGAAAAACCACTTTCCACACTTGTGTTGGTGCAGGAAACCACTTTTGTACTTGTATTAGTGTGGAAAAAACACTTTTTGCACTTGTGATAGTGTTGAAAAACCACTTTTCGCACTTGTGTTAGTGTTGAAAAACCACTTTCCACACTTGTGTTGGTGCAGGAAACCACTTTTGTACTTGTATTAGTGTGGAAAAAACACTTTTTGCACTTGTGATAGTGTTGAAAAACCACTTTTTGTGCTTGTGTTAGTGTTGAAAAACCACTTTTCGCACTTGTGTTGGTGCAGGAAACCACTTTTGCACTTGTATTAGTGTGGAAAAAAGACTTTTTGCACCTGTGATAGTGTTGAAAAACCACTTTTCGCACTTGTGTTAGTGTTGAAAAACCACTTTCCACACTTGTGTTGGTGCAGGAAACCACTTTTGCACTTGTATTAGTGTGGAAAAACCACTTTTCGCACTTGTGTTAGTGTTGAAAAACCACTTTTCGCACTTGTGTTAGTGTTGAAAAACCACTTTTCGCACTTGTGTTGGTGCAGGAAACCACTTTTGCACTTGTATTAGTGTGGAAAAAACACTTTTTGCACTTGTGATAGTGTTGAAAAACCACTTTTCGCACTTGTGTTAGTGTTGAAAAACCACTTTCCACACTTGTGTTGGTGCAGGAAACCACTTTTGTACTTGTATTAGTGTGGAAAAAACACTTTTTGCACTTGTGATAGTGTTGAAAAACCACTTTTTGCGCTTGTGTTAGTGTTGAAAAACCACTTTTCGCACTTGTGTTAGTGTTGAAAAACCACTTTTCGCACTTGTGTTGGTGCAGGAAACCACTTTTGCACTTGTATTAGTGTGGAAAAAACACTTTTTGCACTTGCTATATTGTTGAGAAACCACTTTTCGCACTTGTGTTAGTGTTGAAAAACCGCTTTTCGCACTTGTGTTGGTGCAGGAAACCACTTTTGCACTTGTATTAGTGTGGAAAAACCACTTTTCGCACTTGTGTTAGTGTTGAAAACCACTTTTCGCACTTGTGTTAGTGTTGAAAAACCACTTTTCGCACTTGTGTTAGTGTTGAAAAACCACTTTTCACACTTGTGTTAGTGTTGAAAAACCACTTTTCGCACTTGTGTTAGTGTTGAAAAACCACTTTTCGCACTTGTGTTAGTGTTGAAAAACCACTTTTTGCACTTGTGTTAGTGTTGAAAAACCACTTTTCGCACTTGTGTTGGTGCAGGTAACCACTTTTGCACTTGTATTAGTGTGGGAAAAACACTTTTTGCACTTGCGATAGTGTTGAAAAACCACTTTTCGCACTTGTGTTAGTGTTGAAAAACCACTTTTCGCACTTGTGTTGGTGCAGGAAACCACTTTTGCAATTGTATTAGTGTGGAAAAACACTTTTCGCACTTGTGTTAGTGTTGAAAAACCACTTTTCGCACTTGTGTTAGTGTTGAAAAACCACTTTTCCCACTTGTGTTAGTGTTGAAAAACCACTTTTCGCACTTGTGTTGGTGCAGGAAACCACTTTTGCACTTGTATTAGTGTGGCAAAAACACTTTTTGCACTTGTGATAGTGTTGAAAAACCACTTTTCGCACTTGTGTTAGTGTTGAAAAACCACTTTTCGCACTTGTGTTGATGCAGGAAACCACTTTTGCACTTGTATTAGTGTGGAAAAAACACTTTTTGCACTTGCGATAGTGTTGAAAAACCACTTTTCGCACTTGTGATAGTGTTGAAAAACCACTTTTCGCACTTGTGTTGGTGCAGGAAACCACTTTTGCACTTGTATTAGTGTGGAAAAAACACTTTTCGCACTTGTGTTAGTGTTGAAAAACCACTTTTCGCACTTGTGTTAGTGTTGAAAAACCACTTTTCCCACTTGTGTTAGTGTTGAAAAACCACTTTTCGCACTTGTGTTGGTGCAGGAAACCGCTTTTGCACTTGTATTAGTGTGGAAAAAAGACTTTTTGCACCTGTGATAGTGTTGAAAAACCACTTTTCGCACTTGTGTTAGTGTTGAAAAACCACTTTCCACACATGTGTTGGTGCAGGAAACCACTTTTGCACTTGTATTAGTGTGGAAAAACCACTTTTCGCACTTGTGTTAGTGTTGAAAAACCACTTTTCGCACTTGTGTTAGTGTTGAAAAACCACTTTTCGCACTTGTGTTAGTGTTGAAAAACCACTTTTCGTACTTGTGTTAGTGTTGAAAAACCACTTTTCGCACTTGTGTTGGTGCAGGAAACCACTTTTGCACTTGTATTAGTGTGGAAAAAACACTTTTTGCACTTGTGATAGTGTTGAAAAACCACTTTTCGCACTTGTGTTAGTGTTGAAAAACCACTTTTCGCACTTTTGTTGGTGCAGGAAACCACTTTTGCACTTGTATTAGTGTGGAAAACCACTTTTTCGCACTTGTGTTAGTGTTGAAAAACCACTTTTCGCACTTGTGTTAGTGTTGAAAAACCACTTTTCGCACTTGTGTTAGTGTTGAAAAACCACTTTTCGCACTTGTGTTGGTGCAGGTAACCACTTTTGCACTTGTATTAGTGTGGAAAAAACACTTTTTGCACTTGCGATAGTCTTGAAAAACCACTTTTCGCACTTGTGTTAGTGTTGAAAAACCACTTTTCGCACTTGTGTTGGTGCAGGAAACCACTTTTGCAATTGTATTAGTGTGGAAAAACACTTTTCGCACTTGTGTTAGTGTTGAAAAACCACTTTTCGCACTTGTGTTAGTGTTGAAAAACCACTTTTCCCAATTGTGTTAGTGTTGAAAAACCACTTTTCGCACTTGTGTTGGTGCAGGAAACCACTTTTGCACTTGTATTAGTGTGGCAAAAACACTTTTTGCACTTGTGATAGTGTTGAAAAACCACTTTTCGCACTTGTGTTAGTGTTGAAAAACCACTTTTCGCACTTGTGTTGATGCAGGAAACCACTTTTGCACTTGTATTAGTGTGGAAAAAACACTTTTTGCACTTGCGATAGTGTTGAAAAACCACTTTTCGCACTTGTGATAGTGTTGAAAAACCACTTTTCGCACTTGTGTTGGTGCAGGAAACCACTTTTGCACTTGTATTAGTGTGGAAAAAACACTTTTCGCACTTGTGTTAGTGTTGAAAAACCACTTTTCGCACTTGTGTTAGTGTTGAAAAACCACTTTTCCCACTTGTGTTAGTGTGGAAAAAAGACTTTTTGCACCTGTGATTGTGTTGAAAAACCACTTTTCGCACTTGTGTTAGTGTTGAAAAACCACTTTCCACACATGTGTTGGTGCAGGAAACCACTTTTGCACTTGTATTAGTGTGGAAAAAACACTTTTCGCACTTGTGTTAGTGTTGAAAAACCACTTTTCGCACTTGTGTTGGTGCAGGAAACCGCTTTTGCACTTGTATTAGTGTGGAAAAAAGACTTTTTGCACCTGTGATAGTGTTGAAAAACCACTTTTCGCACTTGTGTTAGTGTTGAAAAACCACTTTCCACACATGTGTTGGTGCAGGAAACCACTTTTGCACTTGTATTAGTTTGGAAAAACCACTTTTCGCACTTGTGTTAGTGTTGAAAAACCACTTTTCGCACTTGTGTTAGTGTTGAAAAACCACTTTTCGCACTTGTGTTGGTGCAGGAAACCACTTTTGCACTTGTAGTAGTGTGGAAAAAACACTTTTTGCACTTGTGATAGTGTTGAAAAACCACTTTTCGCACTTGTGTTAGTGTTGAAAAACCACTTTCCACACTTGTGTTGGTGCAGGAAACCACTTTTGTACTTGTATTAGTGTGGAAAAAACACTTTTTGCACTTGTGATAGTGTTGAAAAACCACTTTTTGCGCTTGTGTTAGTGTTGAAAAACCACTTTTCGCACTTGTGTTGGTGCAGGAAACCACTTTTGCACTTGTATTAGTGTGGAGAAAACACTTTTCGCACTTGTGTTAGTGTTGAAAAACCACTTTTCGCACTTGTGTTAGTGTTGAAAAACCACTTTTCCCACTTGTGTTCGTGTTTGAAAACCACTTTTCGCACTTGTGTTGGTGCAGGAAACCACTTTTGCACTTGTATTAGTGTGGAAAAAACACTTTTTGCACTTGTGATAGTGTTGAAAAACCACTTTTCGCACTTGTGTTAGTGTTGAAAAACCACTTTTCGCACTTGTGTTGGTGCAGGAAACCACTTTTGCACTTGTATTAGTGTGGAAAAACCACTTTTCGCACTTGTGTTAGTGTTGAAAAACCACTTTTCGCACTTGTGTTAGTGTTGAAAAACCACTTTTCGCACTTGTGTTGGTGCAGGAAACCACTTTTGCACTGGTATTAGTGTGGAAAAAACACTTTTCGCACTTGTGTTGGTGTTGAAAAACCACTTTTCGCACTTGTGTTAGTGTTGAAAAACCACTTTTCACACTTGTGTTGGTGCAGGAAACCACTTTTGCACTTGTATTAGTGTGGAAAAACCACTTTTCGCACTTGTGTTAGTGTTGAAAAACCACTTTTCGCACTTGTGTTAGTGTTGAAAAACCACTTTTCGCACTTGTGTTAGTGTTGAAAAACCACTTTTCGCACTTGTGTTAGTGTTGAAAAACCACTTTTCCCACTTGTGTTAGTGTTTGAAAACCACTTTTCGCACTTGTGTTGGTGCAGGAAACCACTTTTGCACTTGTATTAGTGTGGAAAAAACACTTTTCGCACTTGTGTTAGTGTTGAAAAACCACTTTTCGCACTTGTGTTAGTGTTGAAAAACCACTTTTCCCACTTGTGTTAGTGTTGAAAAACCACTTTTCGCACTTGTGTTGGTGCAGGAAACCGCTTTTGCACTTGTATTAGTGTGGAAAAAAGACTTTTTGCACCTGTGATAGTGTTGAAAAACCACTTTTCGCACTTGTGTTAATGTTGAAAAACCACTTTCCACACATGTGTTGGTGCAGGAAACCACTTTTGCACTTGTATTAGTTTGGAAAAACCACTTTTCGCACTTGTGTTAGTGTTGAAAAACCACTTTTCGCACTTGTGTTAGTGTTGAAAAACCACTTTTCGCACTTGTGTTGGTGCAGGAAACCACTTTTGCACTTGTAGTAGTGTGGAAAAAACACTTTTTGCACTTGTGATAGTGTTGAAAAACCACTTTTCGCACTTGTGTTAGTGTTGAAAAACCACTTTCCACACTTGTGTTGGTGCAGGAAACCACTTTTGTACTTGTATTAGTGTGGAAAAAACACTTTTTGCACTTGTGATAGTGTTGAAAAACCACTTTTCGCACTTGTGTTAGTGTTGAAAAACCACTTTCCACACTTGTGTTGGTGCAGGAAACCACTTTTGTACTTGTATTAGTGTGGAAAAAACACTTTTTGCACTTGTGATAGTGTTGAAAAACCACTTTTTGTGCTTGTGTTAGTGTTGAAAAACCACTTTTCGCACTTGTGTTGGTGCAGGAAACCACTTTTGCACTTGTATTAGTGTGGAAAAAAGACTTTTTGCACCTGTGATAGTGTTGAAAAACCACTTTTCGCACTTGTGTTAGTGTTGAAAAACCACTTTCCACACTTGTGTTGGTGCAGGAAACCACTTTTGCACTTGTATTAGTGTGGAAAAACCACTTTTCGCACTTGTGTTAGTGTTGAAAAACCACTTTTCGCACTTGTGTTAGTGTTGAAAAACCACTTTTCGCACTTGTGTTGGTGCAGGAAACCACTTTTGCACTTGTATTAGTGTGGAAAAAACACTTTTTGCACTTGTGATAGTGTTGAAAAACCACTTTTCGCACTTGTGTTAGTGTTGAAAAACCACTTTCCACACTTGTGTTGGTGCAGGAAACCACTTTTGTACTTGTATTAGTGTGGAAAAAACACTTTTTGCACTTGTGATAGTGTTGAAAAACCACTTTTTGCGCTTGTGTTAGTGTTGAAAAACCACTTTTTGCACTTGTGTTAGTGTTGAAAAACCACTTTTCGCACTTGTGTTGGTGCAGGAAACCACTTTTGCACTTGTATTAGTGTGGAAAAAACACTTTTTGCACTTGCTATATTGTTGAAAAACCACTTTTCGCACTTGTGTTAGTGTTGAAAAACCGCTTTTCGCACTTGTGTTGGTGCAGGAAACCACTTTTGCACTTGTATTAGTGTGGAAAAACCACTTTTCGCACTTGTGTTAGTGTTGAAAAACCACTTTTCGCACTTGTGTTAGTGTTGAAAAACCACTTTTCGCACTTGTGTTAGTGTTGAAAAACCACTTTTCACACTTGTGTTAGTGTTGAAAAACCACTTTTCGCACTTGTGTTAGTGTTGAAAAACCACTTTTCGCACTTGTGTTAGTGTTGAAAAACCACTTTTCGCACTTGTGTTAGTGTTGAAAAACCACTTTTCGCACTTGTGTTGGTGCAGGTAACCACTTTTGCACTTGTATTAGTGTGGGAAAAACACTTTTTGCACTTGCGATAGTGTTGAAAAACCACTTTTCGCACTTGTGTTAGTGTTGAAAAACCACTTTTCGCACTTGTGTTGGTGCAGGAAACCACTTTTGCAATTGTATTAGTGTGGAAAAACACTTTTCGCACTTGTGTTAGTGTTGAAAAACCACTTTTCGCACTTGTGTTAGTGTTGAAAAACCACTTTTCCCACTTGTGTTAGTGTTGAAAAACCACTTTTCGCACTTGTGTTGGTGCAGGAAACCACTTTTGCACTTGTATTAGTGTGGCAAAAACACTTTTTGCACTTGTGATAGTGTTGAAAAACCACTTTTCGCACTTGTGTTAGTGTTGAAAAACCACTTTTCGCACTTGTGTTGATGCAGGAAACCACTTTTGCACTTGTATTAGTGTGGAAAAAACACTTTTTGCACTTGCGATAGTGTTGAAAAACCACTTTTCGCACTTGTGATAGTGTTGAAAAACCACTTTTCGCACTTGTGTTGGTGCAGGAAACCACTTTTGCACTTGTATTAGTGTGGAAAAAACACTTTTCGCACTTGTGTTAGTGTTGAAAAACCACTTTTCGCACTTGTGTTAGTGTTGAAAAACCACTTTTCCCACTTGTGTTAGTGTTGAAAAACCACTTTTCGCACTTGTGTTGGTGCAGGAAACTGCTTTTGCACTTGTATTAGTGTGGAAAAAAGACTTTTTGCACCTGTGATAGTGTTGAAAAACCACTTTTCGCACTTGTGTTAGTGTTGAAAAACCACTTTCCACACATGTGTTGGTGCAGGAAACCACTTTTGCACTTGTATTAGTTTGGAAAAACCACTTTTTGCACTTGTGTTAGTGTTGAAAAACCACTTTTCGCACTTGTGTTAGTGTTGAAAAACCACTTTTCGCACTTGTGTTGGTGCAGGAAACCACTTTTGCACTTGTAGTAGTGTGGAAAAAACACTTTTTGCACTTGTGATAGTGTTGAAAAACCACTTTTCGCACTTGTGTTAGTGTTTTAAAACCACTTTCCACACTTGTGTTGGTGCAGGAAACCACTTTTGTACTTGTATTAGTGTGGAAAAAACACTTTTTGCACTTGTGATAGTGTTGAAAAACCACTTTTTGCGCTTGTGTTAGTGTTGAAAAACCACTTTTCGCACTTGTGTTGGTGCAGGAAACCACTTTTGCACTTGTATTAGTGTGGAAAAAAGACTTTTTGCACCTGTGATAGTGTTGAAAAACCACTTTTCGCACTTGTGTTAGTGTTGAAAAACCACTTTCCACACTTGTGTTGGTGCAGGAAACCACTTTTGCACTTGTATTAGTGTGGAAAAACCACTTTTCGCACTTGTGTTAGTGTTGAAAAACCACTTTTCGCACTTGTGTTAGTGTTGAAAAACCACTTTTCGCACTTGTGTTAGTGTTGAAAAACCACTTTTCGCACTTGTGTTAGTGTTGAAAAACCACTTTTTGCACTTGTGTTGGTGCAGGAAACCACTTTTGCACTTGTATTAGTGTGGAAAAAACACTTTTTGCACTTGTGATAGTGTTGAAAAACCACTTTTCGCACTTGTGATAGTGTTGAAAAACCACTTTTCGCACTTGTGTTAGTGTTGAAAAACCACTTTTCGCACTTGTGTTGGTGCAGGAAACCACTTTTGCACTTGTATTAGTGTGGAAAAACCACTTTTTCGCACTTGTGTTAGTGTTGAAAAACCACTTTTCGCACTTGTGTTCGTGTTGAAAAACCACTTTTCGCACTTGTGTTAGTGTTGAAAAACCACTTTTCGCACTTGTGTTGGTGCAGGTAACCACTTTTGCACTTGTATTAGTGTGGAAAAAACACTTTTTGCACTTGCGATAGTGTTGAAAAACCAGTTTTCGCACTTGTGTTAGTGTTGAAAAACCACTTTTCGCACTTGTGTTGGTGCAGGAAACCACTTTTGCAATTGTATTAGTGTGGAAAAACACTTTTCGCACTTGTGTTAGTGTTGAAAAACCACTTTTCGCACTTGTGTTAGTGTTGAAAAACCACTTTTCCCACTTGTGTTAGTGTTGAAAAACCACTTTTCGCACTTGTGTTGGTGCAGGAAACCACTTTTGCACTTGTATTAGTGTGGCAAAAACACTTTTTGCACTTGTGATAGTGTTGAAAAACCACTTTTCGCACTTGTGTTAGTGTTGAAAAACCACTTTTCGCACTTGTGTTGATGCAGGAAACCACTTTTGCACTTGTATTAGTGTGGAAAAAACACTTTTTGCACTTGCGATAGTGTTGAAAAACCACTTTTCGCACTTGTGATAGTGTTGAAAAACCACTTTTCGCACTTGTGTTGGTGCAGGAAACCACTTTTGCACTTGTATTAGTGTGGAAAAAACACTTTTCGCACTTGTGTTAGTGTTGAAAAACCACTTTTCGCACTTGTGTTAGTGTTGAAAAACCACTTTTCCCACTTGTGTTAGTGTTGAAAAACCACTTTTCGCACTTGTGTTGGTGCAGGAAACCGCTTTTGCACTTGTATTAGTGTGGAAAAAAGACTTTTTACACCTGTGATAGTGTTGAAAAACCACTTTTCGCACTTGTGTTAGTGTTGAAAAACCACTTTCCACACTTGTGTTGGTGCAGGAAACCACTTTTGCACTTGTATTAGTGTGGAAAAACCACTTTTCGCACTTGTGTTAGTGTTGAAAAACCACTTTTCGCACTTGTGTTAGTGTTGAAAAACCACTTTTCGCACTTGTGTTAGTGTTGAAAAACCACTTTTCGCACTTGTGTTAGTGTTGAAAAACCACTTTTCGCACTTGTGTTGGTGCAGGAAACCACTTTTGCACTTGTATTAGTGTGGAAAAAACACTTTTTGCACTTGTGATAGTGTTGAAAAACCACTTTTCGCACTTGTGTTAGTGTTGAAAAACCACTTTTCGCACTTGTGTTGGTGCAGGAAACCACTTTTGCACTTGTATTAGTGTGGAAAACCACTTTTTCGCACTTGTGTTAGTGTTGAAAAACCACTTTTCGCACTTGTGTTAGTGTTGAAAAACCACTTTTCGCACTTGTGTTAGTGTTGAAAAACCACTTTTCGCACTTGTGTTGGTGCAGGTAACCACTTTTGCACTTGTATTAGTGTGGAAAAAACACTTTTTGCACTTGCGATAGTCTTGAAAAACCACTTTTCGCACTTGTGTTAGTGTTGAAAAACCACTTTTCGCACTTGTGTTAGTGCAGGAAACCACTTTTGCAATTGTATGAGTGTGGAAAAACACTTTTCGCACTTGTGTTAGTGTTGAAAAACCACTTTTCGCACTTGTGTTAGTGTTGAAAAACCACTTTTCCCACTTGTGTTAGTGTTGAAAAACCACTTTTCGCACTTGTGTTGGTGCAGGAAACCACTTTTGCACTTGTATTAGTGTGGCAAAAACACTTTTTGCACTTGTGATAGTGTTGAAAAACCACTTTTCGCACTTGTGTTAGTGTTGAAAAACCACTTTTCGCACTTGTGTTGATGCAGGAAACCACTTTTGCACTTGTATTAGTGTGGAAAAAACACTTTTTGCACTTGCGATAGTGTTGAAAAACCACTTTTCGCACTTGTGATAGTGTTGAAAAACCACTTTTCGCACTTGTGTTGGTGCAGGAAACCACTTTTGCACTTGTATTAGTGTGGAAAAAACACTTTTCGCACTTGTGTTAGTGTTGAAAAACCACTTTTCGCACTTGTGTTAGTGTTGAAAAACCACTTTTCCCACTTGTGTTAGTGTGGAAAAAAGACTTTTTGCACCTGTGATAGTGTTGAAAAACCACTTTTCGCACTTGTGTTAGTGTTGAAAAACCACTTTCCACACATGTGTTGGTGCAGGAAACCACTTTTGCACTTGTATTAGTGTGGAAAAAACACTTTTCGCACTTGTGTTAGTGTTGAAAAACCACTTTTCGCACTTGTGTTGGTGCAGGAAACCGCTTTTGCACTTGTATTAGTGTGGAAAAAAGACTTTTTGCACCTGTGATAGTGTTGAAAAACCACTTTTCGCACTTGTGTTAGTGTTGAAAAACCACTTTCCACACATGTGTTGGTGCAGGAAACCACTTTTGCACTTGTATTAGTTTGGAAAAACCACTTTTCGCACTTGTGTTAGTGTTGAAAAACCACTTTTCGCACTTGTGTTAGTGTTGAAAAACCACTTTTCGCACTTGTGTTGGTGCAGGAAACCACTTTTGCACTTGTAGTAGTGTGGAAAAAACACTTTTTGCACTTGTGATAGTGTTGAAAAACCACTTTTCGCACTTGTGTTAGTGTTGAAAAACCACTTTCCACACTTGTGTTGGTGCAGGAAACCACTTTTGTACTTGTATTAGTGTGGAAAAAACACTTTTTGCACTTGTGATAGTGTTGAAAAACCACTTTTTGCGCTTGTGTTAGTGTTGAAAAACCACTTTTCGCACTTGTGTTGGTGCAGGAAACCACTTTTGCACTTGTATTAGTGTGGAGAAAACACTTTTCGCACTTGTGTTAGTGTTGAAAAACCACTTTTCGCACTTGTGTTAGTGTTGAAAAACCACTTTTCCCACTTGTGTTAGTGTTTGAAAACCACTTTTCGCACTTGTGTTGGTGCAGGAAACCACTTTTGCACTTGTATTAGTGTGGAAAAAACACTTTTTGCACTTGTGATAGTGTTGAAAAACCACTTTTCGCACTTGTGTTAGTGTTGAAAAACCACTTTTCGCACTTGTGTTGGTGCAGGAAACCACTTTTGCACTTGTATTAGTGTGGAAAAACCACTTTTTGCACTTGTGTTAGTGTTGAAAAACCACTTTTCGCACTTGTGTTAGTGTTGAAAAACCACTTTTCGCACTTGTGTTGGTGCAGGAAACCACTTTTGCACTGGTATTAGTGTGGAAAAAACACTTTTCGCACTTGTGTTGGTGTTGAAAAACCACTTTTCGCACTTGTGTTAGTGTTGAAAAACCACTTTTCGCACTTGTGTTGGTGCAGGAAACCACTTTTGCACTTGTATTAGTGTGGAAAAACCACTTTTCGCACTTGTGTTAGTGTTGAAAAACCACTTTTCGCACTTGTGTTAGTGTTGAAAAACCACTTTTCGCACTTGTGTTAGTGTTGAAAAACCACTTTTCGCACTTGTGTTAGTGTTGAAAAACCACTTTTCGCACTTGTGTTGATGCAGGAAACCACTTTTGCACTTGTATTAGTGTGGAAAAAACACTTTTTGCACTTGCGATAGTGTTGAAAAACCACTTTTCGCACTTGTGATAGTGTTGAAAAACCACTTTTCGCACTTGTGTTGGTGCAGGAAACCACTTTTGCACTTGTATTAGTGTGGAAAAAACACTTTTCGCACTTGTGTTAGTGTTGAAAAACCACTTTTCGCACTTGTGTTAGTGTTGAAAAACCACTTTTCCCACTTGTGTTAGTGTGGAAAAAAGACTTTTTGCACCTGTGATAGTGTTGAAAAACCACTTTTCGCACTTGTGTTA
This sequence comes from Myxine glutinosa, assembly GCF_964187855.1. Classification (NCBI taxonomy): domain Eukaryota; kingdom Metazoa; phylum Chordata; class Myxini; order Myxiniformes; family Myxinidae; genus Myxine; species Myxine glutinosa. The sequence goes on from NC_136265.1 coordinate 55,149,275, forward strand.
GTGTTGAAAAACCACTTTCCACACATGTGTTGGTGCAGGAAACCACTTTTGCACTTGTATTAGTGTGGAAAAAACACTTTTCGCACTTGTGTTAGTGTTGAAAAACCACTTTTCGCACTTGTGTTGGTGCAGGAAACCGCTTTTGCACTTGTATTAGTGTGGAAAAAAGACTTTTTGCACCTGTGATAGTGTTGAAAAACCACTTTTCGCACTTGTGTTAGTGTTGAAAAACCACTTTCCACACATGTGTTGGTGCAGGAAACCACTTTTGCACTTGTATTAGTTTGGAAAAACCACTTTTCGCACTTGTGTTAGTGTTGAAAAACCACTTTTCGCACTTGTGTTAGTGTTGAAAAACCACTTTTCGCACTTGTGTTGGTGCAGGAAACCACTTTTGCACTTGTAGTAGTGTGGAAAAAACACTTTTTGCACTTGTGATAGTGTTGAAAAACCACTTTTCGCACTTGTGTTAGTGTTGAAAAACCACTTTCCACACTTGTGTTGGTGCAGGAAACCACTTTTGTACTTGCATTAGTGTGGAAAAAACACTTTTTGCACTTGTGATAGTGTTGAAAAACCACTTTTTGCGCTTGTGTTAGTGTTGAAAAACCACTTTTCGCACTTGTGTTGGTGCAGGAAACCACTTTTGCACTTGTATTAGTGTGGAGAAAACACTTTTCGCACTTGTGTTAGTGTTGAAAAACCACTTTTCGCACTTGTGTTAGTGTTGAAAAACCACTTTTCCCACTTGTGTTAGTGTTTGAAAACCACTTTTCACACTTGTGTTGGTGCAGGAAACCACTTTTGCACTTGTATTAGTGTGGAAAAAACACTTTTTGCACTTGTGATAGTGTTGAAAAACCACTTTTCGCACTTGTGTTAGTGTTGAAAAACCACTTTTCGCACTTGTGTTGGTGCAGGAAACCACTTTTGCACTTGTATTAGTGTGGAAAAACCACTTTTCGCACTTGTGTTAGTGTTGAAAAACCACTTTTCGCACTTGTGTTAGTGTTGAAAAACCACTTTTCGCACTTGTGTTGGTGCAGGAAACCACTTTTGCACTGGTATTAGTGTGGAAAAAACACTTTTCGCACTTGTGTTGGTGTTGAAAAACCACTTTTCGCACTTGTGTTAGTGTTGAAAAACCACTTTTCGCACTTGTGTTGGTGCAGGAAACCACTTTTGCACTTGTATTAGTGTGGAAAACCACTTTTCGCACTTGTGTTAGTGTTGAAAAACCACTTTTCGCACTTGTGTTAGTGTTGAAAAACCACTTTTCGCACTTGTGTTAGTGTTGAAAAACCACTTTTCGCACTTGTGTTAGTGTTGAAAAACCACTTTTCGCACTTGTGTTGGTGCAGGAAACCACTTTTGCACTTGTATTAGTGTGGAAAAAACACTTTTTGCACTTGTGATAGTGTTGAAAAACCACTTTTCGCACTTGTGTTGGTGCAGGAAACCACTTTTGCACTTGTATTAGTGTGGAAAAACCACTTTTCGCACTTGTGTTAGTGTTGAAAAACCACTTTTCGCACTTGTGTTAGTGTTGAAAAACCACTTTTCGCACTTGTGTTAGTGTTGAAAAACCACTTTTCGCACTTGTGTTAGTGTTGAAAAACCACTTTTCGCACTTGTGTTAGTGTTGAAAAACCACTTTTCGCACTTGTGTTAGGGTTGAAAAACCACTTTTCGCACTTGTGTTAGTGTTGAAAAACCACTTTTCGCACTTGTGTTGGTGCAGGTAACCACTTTTGCACTTGTATTAGTGTGGAAAAAACACTTTTTGCACTTGCAATAGTGTTGAAAAACCACTTTTCGCACTTGTGTTAGTGTTGAAAAACCACTTTTCGCACTTGTGTTGGTGCAGGAAACCACTTTTGCAATTGTATTAGTGTGGAAAAACACTTTTCGCACTTGTGTTAGTGTTGAAAAACCACTTTTCGCACTTGTGTTAGTGTTGAAAAACCACTTTTCCCACTTGTGTTAGTGTTGAAAAACCACTTTTCGCACTTGTGTTGGTGCAGGAAACCACTTTTGCACTTGTATTAGTGTGGCAAAAACACTTTTTGCACTTGTGATAGTGTTGAAAAACCACTTTTCGCACTTGTGTTAGTGTTGAAAAACCACTTTTCGCACTTGTGTTGATGCAGGAAACCACTTTTGCACTTGTATTAGTGTGGAAAAAACACTTTTTGCACTTGCGATAGTGTTGAAAAACCACTTTTCGCACTTGTGATAGTGTTGAAAAACCACTTTTCGCACTTGTGTTGGTGCAGGAAACCACTTTTGCACTTGTATTAGTGTGGAAAAAACACTTTTCGCACTTGTGTTAGTGTTGAAAAACCACTTTTCGCACTTGTGTTAGTGTTGAAAAACCACTTTTCCCACTTGTGTTAGTGTTGAAAAACCACTTTTCGCACTTGTGTTGGTGCAGGAAACCGCTTTTGCACTTGTATTAGTGTGGAAAAAAGACTTTTTGCACCTGTGATAGTGTTGAAAAACCACTTTTCGCACTTGTGTTAGTGTTGAAAAACCACTTTCCACACATGTGTTGGTGCAGGAAACCACTTTTGCACTTGTATTAGTTTGGAAAAACCACTTTTCGCACTTGTGTTAGTGTTGAAAAACCACTTTTCGCACTTGTGTTAGTGTTGAAAAACCACTTTTCGCACTTGTGTTGGTGCAGGAAACCACTTTTGCACTTGTAGTAGTGTGGAAAAAACACTTTTTGCACTTGTGATAGTGTTGAAAAACCACTTTTCGCACTTGTGTTAGTGTTGAAAAACCACTTTCCACACTTGTGTTGGTGCAGGAAACCACTTTTGCACTTGTATTAGTTTGGAAAAACCACTTTTCGCACTTGTGTTAGTGTTGAAAAACCACTTTTCGCACTTGTGTTAGTGTTGAAAAACCACTTTTCGCACTTGTGTTGGTGCAGGAAACCACTTTTGCACTTGTAGTAGTGTGGAAAAAACACTTTTTGCACTTGTGATAGTGTTGAAAAACCACTTTTCGCACTTGTGTTAGTGTTGAAAAACCACTTTCCACACTTGTGTTGGTGCAGGAAACCACTTTTGTACTTGTATTAGTGTGGAAAAAACACTTTTTGCACTTGTGATAGTGTTGAAAAACCACTTTTTGCGCTTGTGTTAGTGTTGAAAAACCACTTTTCGCACTTGTGTTGGTGCAGGAAACCACTTTTGCACTTGTATTAGTGTGGAGAAAACACTTTTCGCACTTGTGTTAGTGTTGAAAAACCACTTTTCGCACTTGTGATAGTGTTGAAAAACCACTTTTTGCGCTTGTGTTAGTGTTGAAAAACCACTTTTCGCACTTGTGTTGGTGCAGGAAACCACTTTTGCACTTGTATTAGTGTGGAGAAAACACTTTTCGCACTTGTGTTAGTGTTGAAAAACCACTTTTCGCACTTGTGTTAGTGTTGAAAAACCACTTTTCCCACTTGTGTTAGTGTTGAAAAACCACTTTTCGCACTTGTGTTGGTGCAGGAAACCACTTTTGCACTTGCATTAGTGTGGAAAAACCACTTTTCGCACTTGTGTTAGTGTTGAAAAACCACTTTTCGCACTTGTGTTAGTGTTGAAAAACCACTTTTCGCACTTGTGTTGGTGCAGGAAACCACTTTTGCACTGGTATTAGTGTGGAAAAAACACTTTTCGCACTTGTGTTGGTGTTGAAAAACCACTTTTCGCACTTGTGTTAGTGTTGAAAAACCACTTTTCGCACTTGTGTTGGTGCAGGAAACCACTTTTGCACTTGTATTAGTGTGGAAAAACCACTTTTCGCACTTGTGTTAGTGTTGAAAAACCACTTTTCGCACTTGTGTTAGTGTTGAAAAACCACTTTTCGCACTTGTGTTAGTGTTGAAAAACCACTTTTCGCACTTGTGTTAGTGTTGAAAAACCACTTTTCGCACTTGTGTTGGTGCAGGAAACCACTTTTGCACTTGTATTAGTGTGGAAAAAACACTTTTTGCACTTGTGATAGTGTTGAAAAACCACTTTTCGCACTTGTGTTGGTGCAGGAAACCACTTTTGCACTTGTATTAGTGTGGAAAAACCACTTTTCGCACTTGTGTTAGTGTTGAAAAACCACTTTTCGCACTTGTGTTAGTGTTGAAAAACCACTTTTCGCACTTGTGTTAGTGTTGAAAAACCACTTTTCGCACTTGTGTTAGTGTTGAAAAACCACTTTTCGCACTTGTGTTAGTGTTGAAAAACCACTTTTCGCACTTGTGTTAGTGTTGAAAAACCACTTTTCGCACTTGTGTTAGTGTGGAAAAACCACTTTTCGCACTTGTGTTGGTGCAGGTAACCACTTTTGCACTTGTATTAGTGTGGAAAAAACACTTTTTGCACTTGCAATAGTGTTGAAAAACCACTTTTCGCACTTGTGTTAGTGTTGAAAAACCACTTTTCGCACTTGTGTTGGTGCAGGAAACCACTTTTGCAATTGTATTAGTGTGGAAAAACACTTTTCGCACTTGTGTTAGTGTTGAAAAACCACTTTTCGCACTTGTGTTAGTGTTGAAAAACCACTTTTCCCACTTGTGTTAGTGTTGAAAAACCACTTTTCGCACTTGTGTTGGTGCAGGAAACCACTTTTGCACTTGTATTAGTGTGGCAAAAACACTTTTTGCACTTGTGATAGTGTTGAAAAACCACTTTTCACACTTGTGTTAGTGTTGAAAAACCACTTTTCGCACTTGTGTTAATGCAGGAAACCACTTTTGCACTTGTATTAGTGTGGAAAAAACACTTTTTGCACTTGCGATAGTGTTGAAAAACCACTTTTCGCACTTGTGATAGTGTTGAAAAACCACTTTTCGCACTTGTGTTGGTGCAGGAAACCACTTTTGCACTTGTATTAGTGTGGAAAAAACACTTTTCGCACTTGTGTTAGTGTTGAAAAACCACTTTTCCCACTTGTGTTAGTGTTGAAAAACCACTTTTCGCACTTGTGTTGGTGCAGGAAACCGCTTTTGCACTTGTATTAGTGTGGAAAAAAGACTTTTTGCACCTGTGATAGTGTTGAAAAACCACTTTTCGCACTTGTGTTAGTGTTGAAAAACCACTTTCCACACATGTGTTGGTGCAGGAAACCACTTTTGCACTTGTATTAGTTTGGAAAAACCACTTTTCGCACTTGTGTTAGTGTTGAAAAACCACTTTTCGCACTTGTGTTAGTGTTGAAAAACCACTTTTCGCACTTGTGTTGGTGCAGGAAACCACTTTTGCACTTGTAGTAGTGTGGAAAAAACACTTTTTGCACTTGTGATAGTGTTGAAAAACCACTTTTCGCACTTGTGTTAGTGTTGAAAAACCACTTTCCACACTTGTGTTGGTGCAGGAAACCACTTTTGTACTTGTATTAGTGTGGAAAAAACACTTTTTGCACTTGTGATAGTGTTGAAAAACCACTTTTTGCGCTTGTGTTAGTGTTGAAAAACCACTTTTCGCACTTGTGTTGGTGCAGGAAACCACTTTTGCACTTGTATTAGTGTGGAAAAAAGACTTTTTGCACCTGTGATAGTGTTGAAAAACCACTTTTCGCACTTGTGTTAGTGTTGAAAAACCACTTTCCACACTTGTGTTGGTGCAGGAAACCACTTTTGCACTTGTATTAGTGTGGAAAAACCACTTTTCGCACTTGTGTTAGTGTTGAAAAACCACTTTTCGCACTTGTGTTAGTGTTGAAAAACCACTTTTCGCACTTGTGTTGGTGCAGGAAACCACTTTTGCACTTGTATTAGTGTGGATAAAACACTTTTTGCACTTGTGATAGTGTTGAAAAACCACTTTTCGCACTTGTGTTAGTGTTGAAAAACCACTTTTCGCACTTGTGTTGGTGCAGGAAACCACTTTTGCACTTGTATTAGTGTGGAAAAACCACTTTTTCGCACTTGTGTTAGTGTTGAAAAACCACTTTTCGCACTTGTGTTAGTGTTGAAAAACCACTTTTCGCACTTGTGTTGTTGCAGGAAACCACTTTTGCACTTGTATTAGTGTGGAAAAAACACTTTTTGCACTTGTGATAGTGTTGAAAAACCACTTTTCGCACTTGTGTTAGTGTTGAAAAACCACTTTTCGCACTTGTGTTGGTGCAGGAAACCACTTTTGCACTTGTATTAGTGTGGAGAAAACACTTTTCGCACTTGTGTTAGTGTTGAAAAACCACTTTTCGCACTTGTGTTAGTGTTGAAAAACCACTTTTCCCACTTGTGTTAGTGTTTGAAAACCACTTTTCACACTTGTGTTGGTGCAGGAAACCACTTTTGCACTTGTATTAGTGTGGAAAAAACACTTTTTGCACTTGTGATAGTGTTGAAAAACCACTTTTCGCACTTGTGTTAGTGTTGAAAAACCACTTTTCGCACTTGTGTTGGTGCAGGAAACCACTTTTGCACTTGTATTAGTGTGGAAAAACCACTTTTCGCACTTGTGTTAGTGTTGAAAAACCACTTTTCGCACTTGTGTTAGTGTTGAAAAACCACTTTTCGCACTTGTGTTGGTGCAGGAAACCACTTTTGCACTGGTATTAGTGTGGAAAAAACACTTTTCGCACTTGTGTTGGTGTTGAAAAACCACTTTTCGCACTTGTGTTAGTGTTGAAAAACCACTTTTCGCACTTGTGTTGGTGCAGGAAACCACTTTTGCACTTGTATTAGTGTGGAAAAACCACTTTTCGCACTTGTGTTAGTGTTGAAAAACCACTTTTCGCACTTGTGTTAGTGTTGAAAAACCACTTTTCGCACTTGTGTTAGTGTTGAAAAACCACTTTTCGCACTTGTGTTAGTGTTGAAAAACCACTTTTCGCACTTGTGTTGGTGCAGGAAACCACTTTTGCACTTGTATTAGTGTGGAAAAAACACTTTTTGCACTTGTGATAGTGTTGAAAAACCACTTTTCGCACTTGTGTTGGTGCAGGAAACCACTTTTGCACTTGTATTAGTGTGGAAAAACCACTTTTCGCACTTGTGTTAGTGTTGAAAAACCACTTTTCGCACTTGTGTTAGTGTTGAAAAACCACTTTTCGCACTTGTGTTAGTGTTGAAAAACCACTTTTCGCACTTGTGTTAGTGTTGAAAAACCACTTTTCGCACTTGTGTTAGTGTTGAAAAACCACTTTTCGCACTTGTGTTAGTGTTGAAAAACCACTTTTCGCACTTGTGTTAGTGTTGAAAAACCACTTTTCGCACTTGTGTTGGTGCAGGTAACCACTTTTGCACTTGTATTAGTGTGGAAAAAACACTTTTTGCACTTGCAATAGTGTTGAAAAACCACTTTTCGCACTTGTGTTAGTGTTGAAAAACCACTTTTCGCACTTGTGTTGGTGCAGGAAACCACTTTTGCAATTGTATTAGTGTGGAAAAACACTTTTCGCACTTGTGTTAGTGTTGAAAAACCACTTTTCGCACTTGTGTTAGTGTTGAAAAACCACTTTTCCCACTTGTGTTAGTGTTGAAAAACCACTTTTCGCACTTGTGTTGGTGCAGGAAACCACTTTTGCACTTGTATTAGTGTGGCAAAAACACTTTTTGCACTTGTGATAGTGTTGAAAAACCACTTTTCGCACTTGTGTTAGTGTTGAAAAACCACTTTTCGCACTTGTGTTGATGCAGGAAACCACTTTTGCACTTGTATTAGTGTGGAAAAAACACTTTTTGCACTTGCGATAGTGTTGAAAAACCACTTTTCGCACTTGTGATAGTGTTGAAAAACCACTTTTCGCACTTGTGTTGGTGCAGGAAACCACTTTTGCACTTGTATTAGTGTGGAAAAAACACTTTTCGCACTTGTGTTAGTGTTGAAAAACCACTTTTCGCACTTGTGTTAGTGTTGAAAAACCACTTTTCCCACTTGTGTTAGTGTTGAAAAACCACTTTTCGCACTTGTGTTGGTGCAGGAAACCGCTTTTGCACTTGTATTAGTGTGGAAAAAAGACTTTTTGCACCTGTGATAGTGTTGAAAAACCACTTTTCGCACTTGTGTTAGTGTTGAAAAACCACTTTCCACACATGTGTTGGTGCAGGAAACCACTTTTGCACTTGTATTAGTTTGGAAAAACCACTTTTCGCACTTGTGTTAGTGTTGAAAAACCACTTTTCGCACTTGTGTTAGTGTTGAAAAACCACTTTTCGCACTTGTGTTGGTGCAGGAAACCACTTTTGCACTTGTAGTAGTGTGGAAAAAACACTTTTTGCACTTGTGATAGTGTTGAAAAACCACTTTTCGCACTTGTGTTAGTGTTGAAAAACCACTTTCCACACTTGTGTTGGTGCAGGAAACCACTTTTGCACTTGTATTAGTTTGGAAAAACCACTTTTCGCACTTGTGTTAGTGTTGAAAAACCACTTTTCGCACTTGTGTTAGTGTTGAAAAACCACTTTTCGCACTTGTGTTGGTGCAGGAAACCACTTTTGCACTTGTAGTAGTGTGGAAAAAACACTTTTTGCACTTGTGATAGTGTTGAAAAACCACTTTTCGCACTTGTGTTAGTGTTGAAAAACCACTTTCCACACTTGTGTTGGTGCAGGAAACCACTTTTGTACTTGTATTAGTGTGGAAAAAACACTTTTTGCACTTGTGATAGTGTTGAAAAACCACTTTTTGCGCTTGTGTTAGTGTTGAAAAACCACTTTTCGCACTTGTGTTGGTGCAGGAAACCACTTTTGCACTTGTATTAGTGTGGAGAAAACACTTTTCGCACTTGTGTTAGTGTTGAAAAACCACTTTTCGCACTTGTGATAGTGTTGAAAAACCACTTTTTGCGCTTGTGTTAGTGTTGAAAAACCACTTTTCGCACTTGTGTTGGTGCAGGAAACCACTTTTGCACTTGTATTAGTGTGGAGAAAACACTTTTCGCACTTGTGTTAGTGTTGAAAAACCACTTTTCGCACTTGTGTTAGTGTTGAAAAACCACTTTTCCCACTTGTGTTAGTGTTGAAAAACCACTTTTCGCACTTGTGTTGGTGCAGGAAACCACTTTTGCACTTGCATTAGTGTGGAAAAACCACTTTTCGCACTTGTGTTAGTGTTGAAAAACCACTTTTCGCACTTGTGTTAGTGTTGAAAAACCACTTTTCGCACTTGTGTTGGTGCAGGAAACCACTTTTGCACTGGTATTAGTGTGGAAAAAACACTTTTCGCACTTGTGTTGGTGTTGAAAAACCACTTTTCGCACTTGTGTTAGTGTTGAAAAACCACTTTTCGCACTTGTGTTGGTGCAGGAAACCACTTTTGCACTTGTATTAGTGTGGAAAAACCACTTTTCGCACTTGTGTTAGTGTTGAAAAACCACTTTTCGCACTTGTGTTAGTGTTGAAAAACCACTTTTCGCACTTGTGTTAGTGTTGAAAAACCACTTTTCGCACTTGTGTTAGTGTTGAAAAACCACTTTTCGCACTTGTGTTGGTGCAGGAAACCACTTTTGCACTTGTATTAGTGTGGAAAAAACACTTTTTGCACTTGTGATAGTGTTGAAAAACCACTTTTCGCACTTGTGTTGGTGCAGGAAACCACTTTTGCACTTGTATTAGTGTGGAAAAACCACTTTTCGCACTTGTGTTAGTGTTGAAAAACCACTTTTCGCACTTGTGTTAGTGTTGAAAAACCACTTTTCGCACTTGTGTTAGTGTTGAAAAACCACTTTTCGCACTTGTGTTAGTGTTGAAAAACCACTTTTCGCACTTGTGTTAGTGTTGAAAAACCACTTTTCGCACTTGTGTTAGTGTTGAAAAACCACTTTTCGCACTTGTGTTAGTGTGGAAAAACCACTTTTCGCACTTGTGTTGGTGCAGGTAACCACTTTTGCACTTGTATTAGTGTGGAAAAAACACTTTTTGCACTTGCAATAGTGTTGAAAAACCACTTTTCGCACTTGTGTTAGTGTTGAAAAACCACTTTTCGCACTTGTGTTGGTGCAGGAAACCACTTTTGCAATTGTATTAGTGTGGAAAAACACTTTTCGCACTTGTGTTAGTGTTGAAAAACCACTTTTCGCACTTGTGTTAGTGTTGAAAAACCACTTTTCCCACTTGTGTTAGTGTTGAAAAACCACTTTTCGCACTTGTGTTGGTGCAGGAAACCACTTTTGCACTTGTATTAGTGTGGCAAAAACACTTTTTGCACTTGTGATAGTGTTGAAAAACCACTTTTCACACTTGTGTTAGTGTTGAAAAACCACTTTTCGCACTTGTGTTAATGCAGGAAACCACTTTTGCACTTGTATTAGTGTGGAAAAAACACTTTTTGCACTTGCGATAGTGTTGAAAAACCACTTTTCGCACTTGTGATAGTGTTGAAAAACCACTTTTCGCACTTGTGTTGGTGCAGGAAACCACTTTTGCACTTGTATTAGTGTGGAAAAAACACTTTTCGCACTTGTGTTAGTGTTGAAAAACCACTTTTCCCACTTGTGTTAGTGTTGAAAAACCACTTTTCGCACTTGTGTTGGTGCAGGAAACCGCTTTTGCACTTGTATTAGTGTGGAAAAAAGACTTTTTGCACCTGTGATAGTGTTGAAAAACCACTTTTCGCACTTGTGTTAGTGTTGAAAAACCACTTTCCACACATGTGTTGGTGCAGGAAACCACTTTTGCACTTGTATTAGTTTGGAAAAACCACTTTTCGCACTTGTGTTAGTGTTGAAAAACCACTTTTCGCACTTGTGTTAGTGTTGAAAAACCACTTTTCGCACTTGTGTTGGTGCAGGAAACCACTTTTGCACTTGTAGTAGTGTGGAAAAAACACTTTTTGCACTTGTGATAGTGTTGAAAAACCACTTTTCGCACTTGTGTTAGTGTTGAAAAACCACTTTCCACACTTGTGTTGGTGCAGGAAACCACTTTTGTACTTGTATTAGTGTGGAAAAAACACTTTTTGCACTTGTGATAGTGTTGAAAAACCACTTTTTGCGCTTGTGTTAGTGTTGAAAAACCACTTTTCGCACTTGTGTTGGTGCAGGAAACCACTTTTGCACTTGTATTAGTGTGGAAAAAAGACTTTTTGCACCTGTGATAGTGTTGAAAAACCACTTTTCGCACTTGTGTTAGTGTTGAAAAACCACTTTCCACACTTGTGTTGGTGCAGGAAACCACTTTTGCACTTGTATTAGTGTGGAAAAACCACTTTTCGCACTTGTGTTAGTGTTGAAAAACCACTTTTCGCACTTGTGTTAGTGTTGAAAAACCACTTTTCGCACTTGTGTTGGTGCAGGAAACCACTTTTGCACTTGTATTAGTGTGGAAAAAACACTTTTTGCACTTGTGATAGTGTTGAAAAACCACTTTTCGCACTTGTGTTAGTGTTGAAAAACCACTTTCCACACTTGTGTTGGTGCAGGAAACCACTTTTGTACTTGTATTAGTGTGGAAAAAACACTTTTTGCACTTGTGATAGTGTTGAAAAACCACTTTTTGCGCTTGTGTTAGTGTTGAAAAACCACTTTTCGCACTTGTGTTAGTGTTGAAAAACCACTTTTCGCACTTGTGTTGGTGCAGGAAACCACTTTTGCACTTGTATTAGTGTGGAAAAAACACTTTTTGCACTTGCTATATTGTTGAAAAACCACTTTTCGCACTTGTGTTAGTGTTGAAAAACCACTTTTCGCACTTGTGTTGGTGCAGGAAACCACTTTTGCACTTGTATTAGTGTGGAAAAACCACTTTTCGCACTTGTGTTAGTGTTGAAAAACCACTTTTCGCACTTGTGTTAGTGTTGAAAAACCACTTTTCGCACTTGTGTTGGTGCAGGAAACCACTTTTGCACTTGTATTAGTGTGGAAAAAACACTTTTCGCACTTGTGTTAGTGTTGAAAAACCACTTTTCGCACTTGTGTTAGTGTTGAAAAACCACTTTTCCCACTTGTGTTAGTGTGGAAAAAAGACTTTTTGCACCTGTGATAGTGTTGAAAAACCACTTTTCGCACTTGTGTTAGTGTTGAAAAACCACTTTCCACACATGTGTTGGTGCAGGAAACCACTTTTGCACTTGTATTAGTGTGGAAAAAACACTTTTCGCACTTGTGTTAGTGTTGAAAAACCACTTTTCGCACTTGTGTTGGTGCAGGAAACCGCTTTTGCACTTGTATTAGTGTGGAAAAAAGACTTTTTGCACCTGTGATAGTGTTGAAAAACCACTTTTCGCACTTGTGTTAGTGTTGAAAAACCACTTTCCACACATGTGTTGGTGCAGGAAACCACTTTTGCACTTGTATTAGTTTGGAAAAACCACTTTTCGCACTTGTGTTAGTGTTGAAAAACCACTTTTCGCACTTGTGTTAGTGTTGAAAAACCACTTTTCGCACTTGTGTTGGTGCAGGAAACCACTTTTGCACTTGTAGTAGTGTGGAAAAAACACTTTTTGCACTTGTGATAGTGTTGAAAAACCACTTTTCGCACTTGTGTTAGTGTTGAAAAACCACTTTCCACACTTGTGTTGGTGCAGGAAACCACTTTTGTACTTGTATTAGTGTGGAAAAAACACTTTTTGCACTTGTGATAGTGTTGAAAAACCACTTTTTGCGCTTGTGTTAGTGTTGAAAAACCACTTTTCGCACTTGTGTTGGTGCAGGAAACCACTTTTGCACTTGTATTAGTGTGGAGAAAACACTTTTCGCACTTGTGTTAGTGTTGAAAAACCACTTTTCGCACTTGTGTTAGTGTTGAAAAACCACTTTTCCCACTTGTGTTAGTGTTTGAAAACCACTTTTCGCACTTGTGTTGGTGCAGGAAACCACTTTTGCACTTGTATTAGTGTGGAAAAAACACTTTTTGCACTTGTGATAGTGTTGAAAAACCACTTTTCGCACTTGTGTTAGTGTTGAAAAACCACTTTTCGCACTTGTGTTGGTGCAGGAAACCACTTTTGCACTTGTATTAGTGTGGAAAAACCACTTTTCGCACTTGTGTTAGTGTTGAAAAACCACTTTTCGCACTTGTGTTAGTGTTGAAAAACCACTTTTCGCACTTGTGTTGGTGCAGGAAACCACTTTTGCACTGGTATTAGTGTGGAAAAAACACTTTTCGCACTTGTGTTGGTGTTGAAAAACCACTTTTCGCACTTGTGTTAGTGTTGAAAAACCACTTTTCGCACTTGTGTTGGTGCAGGAAACCACTTTTGCACTTGTATTAGTGTGGAAAAACCACTTTTCGCACTTGTGTTAGTGTTGAAAAACCACTTTTCGCACTTGTGTTAGTGTTGAAAAACCACTTTTCGCACTTGTGTTAGTGTTGAAAAACCACTTTTCGCACTTGTGTTAGTGTTGAAAAACCACTTTTCGCACTTGTGTTGATGCAGGAAACCACTTTTGCACTTGTATTAGTGTGGAAAAAAACACTTTTTGCACTTGCGATAGTGTTGAAAAACCACTTTTCGCACTTGTGATAGTGTTGAAAAACCACTTTTCGCACTTGTGTTGGTGCAGGAAACCACTTTTGCACTTGTATTAGTGTGGAAAAAACACTTTTCGCACTTGTGTTAGTGTTGAAAAACCACTTTTCGCACTTGTGTTAGTGTTGAAAAACCACTTTTCCCACTTGTGTTAGTGTGGAAAAAAGACTTTTTGCACCTGTGATAGTGTTGAAAAACCACTTTTCGCACTTGTGTTAGTGTTGAAAAACCACTTTCCACACATGTGTTGGTGCAGGAAACCACTTTTGCACTTGTATTAGTGTGGAAAAAACACTTTTCGCACTTGTGTTAGTGTTGAAAAACCACTTTTCGCACTTGTGTTGGTGCAGGAAACCGCTTTTGTACTTGTATTAGTGTGGAAAAAAGACTTTTTGCACCTGTGATAGTGTTGAAAAACCACTTTTCGCACTTGTGTTAGTGTTGAAAAACCACTTTCCACACATGTGTTGGTGCAGGAAACCACTTTTGCACTTGTATTAGTTTGGAAAAACCACTTTTCGCACTTGTGTTAGTGTTGAAAAACCACTTTTCGCACTTGTGTTAGTGTTGAAAAACCACTTTTCGCACTTGTGTTGGTGCAGGAAACCACTTTTGCACTTGTAGTAGTGTGGAAAAAACACTTTTTGCACTTGTGATAGTGTTGAAAAACCACTTTTCGCACTTGTGTTAGTGTTGAAAAACCACTTTCCACACTTGTGTTGGTGCAGGAAACCACTTTTGTACTTGTATTAGTGTGGAAAAAACACTTTTTGCACTTGTGATAGTGTTGAAAAACCACTTTTTGCGCTTGTGTTAGTGTTGAAAAACCACTTTTCGCACTTGTGTTGGTGCAGGAAACCACTTTTGCACTTGTATTAGTGTGGAGAAAACACTTTTCGCACTTGTGTTAGTGTTGAAAAACCACTTTTCGCACTTGTGTTAGTGTTGAAAAACCACTTTTCCCACTTGTGTTAGTGTTTGAAAACCACTTTTCGCACTTGTGTTGGTGCAGGAAACCACTTTTGCACTTGTATTAGTGTGGAAAAAACACTTTTTGCACTTGTGATAGTGTTGAAAAACCACTTTTCGCACTTGTATTAGTGTTGAAAAACCACTTTTCGCACTTGTGTTGGTGCAGGAAACCACTTTTGCACTTGTATTAGTGTGGAAAAACCACTTTTCGCACTTGTGTTAGTGTTGAAAAACCACTTTTCGCACTTGTGTTAGTGTTGAAAAACCACTTTTCGCACTTGTGTTGGTGCAGGAAACCACTTTTGCACTGGTATTAGTGTGGAAAAAACACTTTTCGCACTTGTGTTGGTGTTGAAAAACCACTTTTCGCACTTGTGTTAGTGTTGAAAAACCACTTTTCGCACTTGTGTTGGTGCAGGAAACCACTTTTGCACTTGTATTAGTGTGGAAAAACCACTTTTCGCACTTGTGTTAGTGTTGAAAAACCACTTTTCGCACTTGTGTTAGTGTTGAAAAACCACTTTTCGCACTTGTGTTAGTGTTGAAAAACCACTTTTCGCACTTGTGTTAGTGTTGAAAAACCACTTTTCGCACTTGTGTTGGTGCAGGAAACCACTTTTGCACTTGTATTAGTGTGGAAAAAACACTTTTTGCACTTGTGATAGTGTTGAAAAACCACTTTTCGCACTTGTGTTGGTGCAGGAAACCACTTTTGCACTTGTATTAGTGTGGAAAAACCACTTTTCGCACTTGTGTTAGTGTTGAAAAACCACTTTTCGCACTTGTGTTAGTGTTGAAAAACCACTTTTCGCACTTGTGTTAGTGTTGAAAAACCACTTTTCGCACTTGTGTTAGTGTTGAAAAACCACTTTTCGCACTTGTGTTAGTGTTGAAAAACCACTTTTCGCACTTGTGTTAGTGTTGAAAAACCACTTTTCGCACTTGTGTTAGTGTTGAAAAACCACTTTTCGCACTTGTGTTGGTGCAGGTAACCACTTCTGCACTTGTATTAGTGTGGAAAAAACACTTTTTGCACTTGCAATAGTGTTGAAAAACCACTTTTCGCACTTGTGTTAGTGTTGAAAAACCACTTTTCGCACTTGTGTTGGTGCAGGAAACCACTTTTGCAATTGTATTAGTGTGGAAAAACACTTTTCGCACTTGTGTTAGTGTTGAAAAACCACTTTTCGCACTTGTGTTAGTGTTGAAAAACCACTTTTCCCACTTGTGTTAGTGTTGAAAAACCACTTTTCGCACTTGTGTTGGTGCAGGAAACCACTTTTGCACTTGTATTAGTGTGGCAAAAACACTTTTTGCACTTGTGATAGTGTTGAAAAACCACTTTTCGCACTTGTGTTAGTGTTGAAAAACCACTTTTCGCACTTGTGTTGATGCAGGAAACCACTTTTGCACTTGTATTAGTGTGGAAAAAACACTTTTTGCACTTGCGATAGTGTTGAAAAACCACTTTTCGCACTTGTGATAGTGTTGAAAAACCACTTTTCGCACTTGTGTTGGTGCAGGAAACCACTTTTGCACTTGTATTAGTGTGGAAAAAACACTTTTCGCACTTGTGTTAGTGTTGAAAAACCACTTTTCGCACTTGTGTTAGTGTTGAAAAACCACTTTTCCCCACTTGTGTTAGTGTTGAAAAACCACTTTTCGCACTTGTGTTGGTGCAGGAAACCGCTTTTGCACTTGTATTAGTGTGGAAAAAAGACTTTTTGCACCTGTGATAGTGTTGAAAAACCACTTTTCGCACTTGTGTTAGTGTTGAAAAACCACTTTCCACACATGTGTTGGTGCAGGAAACCACTTTTGCACTTGTATTAGTTTGGAAAAACCACTTTTCGCACTTGTGTTAGTGTTGAAAAACCACTTTTCGCACTTGTGTTAGTGTTGAAAAACCACTTTTCGCACTTGTGTTGGTGCAGGAAACCACTTTTGCACTTGTAGTAGTGTGGAAAAAACACTTTTTGCACTTGTGATAGTGTTGAAAAACCACTTTTCGCACTTGTGTTAGTGTTGAAAAACCACTTTCCACACTTGTGTTGGTGCAGGAAACCACTTTTGCACTTGTATTAGTTTGGAAAAACCACTTTTCGCACTTGTGTTAGTGTTGAAAAACCACTTTTCGCACTTGTGTTAGTGTTGAAAAACCACTTTTCGCACTTGTGTTGGTGCAGGAAACCACTTTTGCACTTGTAGTAGTGTGGAAAAAACACTTTTTGCACTTGTGATAGTGTTGAAAAACCACTTTTCGCACTTGTGTTAGTGTTGAAAAACCACTTTCCACACTTGTGTTGGTGCAGGAAACCACTTTTGTACTTGTATTAGTGTGGAAAAAACACTTTTTGCACTTGTGATAGTGTTGAAAAACCACTTTTTGCGCTTGTGTTAGTGTTGAAAAACCACTTTTCGCACTTGTGTTGGTGCAGGAAACCACTTTTGCACTTGTATTAGTGTGGAGAAAACACTTTTCGCACTTGTGTTAGTGTTGAAAAACCACTTTTCGCACTTGTGATAGTGTTGAAAAACCACTTTTTGCGCTTGTGTTAGTGTTGAAAAACCACTTTTCGCACTTGTGTTGGTGCATGAAACCACTTTTGCACTTGTATTAGTGTGGAGAAAACACTTTTCGCACTTGTGTTAGTGTTGAAAAACCACTTTTCGCACTTGTGTTAGTGTTGAAAAACCACTTTTCCCACTTGTGTTAGTGTTGAAAAACCACTTTTCGCACTTGTGTTGGTGCAGGAAACCACTTTTG
Source organism: Myxine glutinosa (assembly GCF_964187855.1). Lineage (NCBI taxonomy): Eukaryota > Metazoa > Chordata > Myxini > Myxiniformes > Myxinidae > Myxine > Myxine glutinosa. The sequence goes on from NC_136265.1 coordinate 55,166,423, forward strand.
CACTTGCATTAGTGTGGAAAAACCACTTTTCGCACTTGTGTTAGTGTTGAAAAACCACTTTTTGCACTTGTGTTAGTGTTGAAAAACCACTTTTCGCACTTGTGTTGGTGCAGGAAACCACTTTTGCACTGGTATTAGTGTGGAAAAAACACTTTTCGCACTTGTGTTGGTGTTGAAAAACCACTTTTCGCACTTGTGTTAGTGTTGAAAAACCACTTTTCGCACTTGTGTTGGTGCAGGAAACCACTTTTGCACTTGTATTAGTGTGGAAAAACCACTTTTCGCACTTGTGTTAGTGTTGAAAAACCACTTTTCGCACTTGTGTTAGTGTTGAAAAACCACTTTTCGCACTTGTGTTAGTGTTGAAAAACCACTTTTCGCACTTGTGTTAGTGTTGAAAAACCACTTTTCGCACTTGTGTTGGTGCAGGAAACCACTTTTGCACTTGTATTAGTGTGGAAAAAACACTTTTTGCACTTGTGATAGTGTTGAAAAACCACTTTTCGCACTTGTGTTGGTGCAGGAAACCACTTTTGCACTTGTATTAGTGTGGAAAAACCACTTTTCGCACTTGTGTTAGTGTTGAAAAACCACTTTTCGCACTTGTGTTAGTGTTGAAAAACCACTTTTCGCACTTGTGTTAGTGTTGAAAAACCACTTTTCGCACTTGTGTTAGTGTTGAAAAACCACTTTTCGCACTTGTGTTAGTGTTGAAAAACCACTTTTCGCACTTGTGTTAGTGTTGAAAAACCACTTTTCGCACTTGTGTTAGTGTTGAAAAACCACTTTTCGCACTTGTGTTGGTGCAGGTAACCACTTTTGCACTTGTATTAGTGTGGAAAAAACACTTTTTGCACTTGCAATAGTGTTGAAAAACCACTTTTCGCACTTGTGTTAGTGTTGAAAAACCACTTTTCGCACTTGTGTTGGTGCAGGAAACCACTTTTGCAATTGTATTAGTGTGGAAAAACACTTTTCGCACTTGTGTTAGTGTTGAAAAACCACTTTTCGCACTTGTGTTAGTGTTGAAAAACCACTTTTCCCACTTGTGTTAGTGTTGAAAAACCACTTTTCGCACTTGTGTTGGTGCAGGAAACCACTTTTGCACTTGTATTAGTGTGGCAAAAACACTTTTTGCACTTGTGATAGTGTTGAAAAACCACTTTTCACACTTGTGTTAGTGTTGAAAAACCACTTTTCGCACTTGTGTTAATGCAGGAAACCACTTTTGCACTTGTATTAGTGTGGAAAAAACACTTTTTGCACTTGCGATAGTGTTGAAAAACCACTTTTCGCACTTGTGATAGTGTTGAAAAACCACTTTTCGCACTTGTGTTGGTGCAGGAAACCACTTTTGCACTTGTATTAGTGTGGAAAAAACACTTTTCGCACTTGTGTTAGTGTTGAAAAACCACTTTTCCCACTTGTGTTAGTGTTGAAAAACCACTTTTTGCACTTGTGTTGGTGCAGGAAACCGCTTTTGCACTTGTATTAGTGTGGAAAAAAGACTTTTTGCACCTGTGATAGTGTTGAAAAAGCCACTTTTCGCACTTGTGTTAGTGTTGAAAAACCACTTTCCACACATGTGTTGGTGCAGGAAACCACTTTTGCACTTGTATTAGTTTGGAAAAACCACTTTTCGCACTTGTGTTAGTGTTGAAAAACCACTTTTCGCACTTGTGTTAGTGTTGAAAAACCACTTTTCGCACTTGTGTTGGTGCAGGAAACCACTTTTGCACTTGTAGTAGTGTGGAAAAAACACTTTTTGCACTTGTGATAGTGTTGAAAAACCACTTTTCGCACTTGTGTTAGTGTTGAAAAACCACTTTCCACACTTGTGTTGGTGCAGGAAACCACTTTTGTACTTGTATTAGTGTGGAAAAAACACTTTTTGCACTTGTGATAGTGTTGAAAAACCACTTTTTGCGCTTGTGTTAGTGTTGAAAAACCACTTTTCGCACTTGTGTTGGTGCAGGAAACCACTTTTGCACTTGTATTAGTGTGGAAAAAAGACTTTTTGCACCTGTGATAGTGTTGAAAAACCACTTTTCGCACTTGTGTTAGTGTTGAAAAACCACTTTCCACACTTGTGTTGGTGCAGGAAACCACTTTTGCACTTGTATTAGTGTGGAAAAACCACTTTTCGCACTTGTGTTAGTGTTGAAAAACCACTTTTCGCACTTGTGTTAGTGTTGAAAAACCACTTTTCGCACTTGTGTTGGTGCAGGAAACCACTTTTGCACTTGTATTAGTGTGGAAAAAACACTTTTTGCACTTGTGATAGTGTTGAAAAACGACTTTTCGCACTTGTGTTAGTGTTGAAAAACCACTTTCCACACTTGTGTTGGTGCAGGAAACCACTTTTGTACTTGTATTAGTGTGGAAAAAACACTTTTTGCACTTGTGATAGTGTTGAAAAACCACTTTTTGCGCTTGTGTTAGTGTTGAAAAACCACTTTTCGCACTTGTGTTAGTGTTGAAAAACCACTTTTCGCACTTGTGTTGGTGCAGGAAACCACTTTTGCACTTGTATTAGTGTGGAAAAAACACTTTTTGCACTTGCTATATTGTTGAAAAACCACTTTTCGCACTTGTGTTAGTGTTGAAAAACCACTTTTCGCACTTGTGTTGGTGCAGGAAACCACTTTTGCACTTGTATTAGTGTGGAAAAACCACTTTTCGCACTTGTGTTAGTGTTGAAAAACCACTTTTCGCACTTGTGTTAGTGTTGAAAAACCACTTTTCGCACTTGTGTTAGTGTTGAAAAACCACTTTTGCACTTGTATTAGTGTGGAAAAAACACTTTTTGCACTTGTGATAGTGTTGAAAAACCACTTTTCGCACTTGTGTTGGTGCAGGAAACCACTTTTGCACTTGTATTAGTGTGGAAAAAACACTTTTTGCACTAGTGATAGTGTTGAAAAACCACTTTTCGCACTTGTGTTAGTGTTGAAAAACCACTTTTCGCACTTGTGTTGGTGCAGGAAACCACTTTTGCACTTGTATTATTGTGGAAAAAACACTTTTCGCACTTGTGTTAGTGTTGAAAAACCACTTTTCGCACTTGTGTTAGTGTTGAAAAACCACTTTTCGCACTTGTGTTAGTGTTGAAAAACCACTTTTCGCACTTGTGTTGTTGCAGGAAACCACTTTTGCACTTGTATTAGTGTGGAAAAACCACTTTTCGCACTTGTGTTAGTGTTGAAAAAGCACTTTTTGCACCTGTGTTGGTGCAGGAAACCACTTTTGCACTTGTATTAGTGTGCAAAAACACTTTTTGCACTTGTGATAGTGTTGAAAAACCACTTTTCGCAATTGTGTTAGTGTTGAAAAACCACTTTTCGCACTTGTGTTGGTGCAGGAAACCACTTTTGCACTTGTATTAGTGTGGAGAAAACACTTTTCGCACTTGTGTTAGTGTTGAAAAACCACTTTTCGCACTTGTGTTAGTGTTGAAAAACCACTTTTCCCACTTGTGTTAGTGTTTGAAAACCACTTTTTGCACTTGCGTTGGTGCAGGAAACCACTTTTGCACTTGTATTAGTGTGGAAAAAACACTTTTTGCACTTGTGATAGTGTTGAAAAACCACTTTTCGCACTTGTGTTAGTGTTGAAAAACCACTTTTCGCACTTGTGTTGGTGCAGGAAACCACTTTTGCACTTGTATTAGTGTGGAAAAACCACTTTTCGCACTTGTGTTAGTGTTGAAAAACCACTTTTCGCACTTGTGTTAGTGTTGAAAAACCACTTTTCGCACTTGTGTTGGTGCAGGAAACCACTTTTGCACTGGTATTAGTGTGGAAAAAACACTTTTCGCACTTGTGTTGGTGTTGAAAAACCACTTTTCGCACTTGTGTTAGTGTTGAAAAACCACTTTTCGCACTTGTGTTGGTGCAGGAAACCACTTTTGCACTTGTATTAGTGTGGAAAAACCACTTTTCGCACTTGTGTTAGTGTTGAAAAACCACTTTTCGCACTTGTGTTAGTGTTGAAAAACCACTTTTCGCACTTGTGTTAGTGTTGAAAAACCACTTTTCGCACTTGTGTTAGTGTTGAAAAACCACTTTTCGCACTTGTGTTGGTGCAGGAAACCACTTTTGCACTTGTATTAGTGTGGAAAAAACACTTTTTGCACTTGTGATAGTGTTGTAAAACCACTTTTCGCACTTGTGTTAGTGTTGAAAAACCACTTTTCGCACTTGTGTTGGTGCAGGAAACCACTTTTGCACTTGTATTAGTGTGGAAAAAACACTTTTTGCACTAGTGATAGTGTTGAAAAACCACTTTTCGCACTTGTGTTAGTGTTGAAAAACCACTTTTCGGCCTTGTGTTAGTGTTGAAAAACCACTTTTCGCACTTGTGTTGGTGCAGGAAACCACTTTTGCACTTGTATTAGTGTGGAAAAAACACTTTTTGCACTAGTGATAGTGTTGAAAAACCACTTTTCGCACTTGTGTTAGTGTTGAAAAACCACTTTTCGCACTTGTGTTGGTGCAGGAAACCACTTTTGCACTTGTATTATTGTGGAAAAAACACTTTTCGCACTTGTGTTAGTGTTGAAAAACCACTTTTCGCACTTGTGTTAGTGTTGAAAAACCACTTTTCGCACTTGTGTTAGTGTTGAAAAACCACTTTTCGCACTTGTGTTGTTGCAGGAAACCACTTTTGCACTTGTATTAGTGTGGAAAAAACACTTTTTGCACTTGTAATAGTGTTGAAAAACCACTTTTCGCACTTGTGTTAGTGTTGAAAAACCACTTTTTGCACCTGTGTTGGTGCAGGAAACCACTTTTGCACTTGTATTAGTGTGCAAAAACACTTTTTGCACTTGTGATAGTGTTGAAAAACCACTTTTCGCAATTGTGTTAGTGTTGAAAAACCACTTTTCACACTTGTGTTGGTGCAGGAAACCACTTTTGCACTTGTATTAGTGTGGAGAAAACACTTTTCGCACTTGTGTTAGTGTTGAAAAACCACTTTTCGCACTTGTGTTAGTGTTGAAAAACCACTTTTCCCACTTGTGTTAGTGTTTGAAAACCACTTTTCGCACTTGTGTTGGTGCAGGAAACCACTTTTGCACTTGTATTAGTGTGGAAAAAACACTTTTTGCACTTGTGATAGTGTTGAAAAACCACTTTTCGCACTTGTGTTAGTGTTGAAAAACCACTTTTCGCACTTGTGTTGGTGCAGGAAACCACTTTTGCACTTGTATTAGTGTGGAAAAACCACTTTTCGCACTTGTGTTAGTGTTGAAAAACCACTTTTCGCACTTGTGTTAGTGTTGAAAAACCACTTTTCGCACTTGTGTTGGTGCAGGAAACCACTTTTGCACTTGTATTAGTGTGGAAAAAACACTTTTCGCACTTGTGTTGGTGTTGAAAAACCACTTTTCGCACTTGTGTTAGTGTTGAAAAACCACTTTTCGCACTTGTGTTGGTGCAGGAAACCACTTTTGCACTTGTATTAGTGTGGAAAAACCACTTTTCACACTTGTGTTAGTGTTGAAAAACCACTTTTCGCACTTGTGTTAGTGTTGAAAAACCACTTTTCGCACTTGTGTTAGTGTTGAAAAACCACTTTTCGCACTTGTGTTAGTGTTGAAAAACCACTTTTCGCACTTGTGTTGGTGCAGGAAACCACTTTTGCACTTGTATTAGTGTGGAAAAAACACTTTTTGCACTTGTGATAGTGTTGAAAAACCACTTTTCGCACTTGTGTTAGTGTTGAAAAACCACTTTTCGCACTTGTGTTGGTGCAGGAAACCACTTTTGCACTTGTATTAGTGTGGAAAAAACACTTTTTGCACTAGTGATAGTGTTGAAAAACCACTTTTCGCACTTGTGTTAGTGTTGAAAAACCACTTTTCGCACTTGTGTTAGTGTTGAAAAACCACTTTTCGCACTTGTGTTGGTGCAGGAAACCCACTTTTGCACTTGTATTAGTGTGGAAAAAACACTTTTTGCACTTGCTATATTGTTGAAAAACCACTTTTCGCACTTGTGTTAGTGTTGAAAAACCACTTTTCGCACTTGTGTTGGTGCAGGAAACCACTTTTGCACTTGTATTAGTGTGGAAAAACCACTTTTCACACTTGTGTTAGTGTTGAAAAACCACTTTTCGCACTTGTGTTAGTGTTGAAAAACCACTTTTCGCACTTGTGTTAGTGTTGAAAAACCACTTTTGCACTTGTATTAGTGTGGAAAAAACACTTTTTGCACTTGTGATAGTGTTGAAAAACCACTTTTCGCATTTGTGTTGGTGCAGGAAACCACTTTTGCACTTGTATTAGTGTGGAAAAAACACTTTTTGCACTAGTGATAGTGTTGAAAAACCACTTTTCGCACTTGTGTTAGTGTTGAAAAACCACTTTTCGCACTTGTGTTGGTGCAGGAAACCACTTTTGCACTTGTATTATTGTGGAAAAAACACTTTTCGCACTTGTGTTAGTGTTGAAAAAACCACTTTTCGCACTTGTGTTAGTGTTGAAAAACCACTTTTCGCACTTGTGTTAGTGTTGAAAAACCACTTTTCGCACTTGTGTTGTTGCAGGAAACCACTTTTGCACTTGTATTAGTGTGGAAAAACCACTTTTCGCACTTGTGTTAGTGTTGAAAAAGCACTTTTTGCACCTGTGTTGGTGCAGGAAACCCTTTTGCACTTGTATTAGTGTGCAAAAACACTTTTTGCACTTGTGATAGTGTTGAAAAACCACTTTTCGCAATTGTGTTAGTGTTGAAAAACCACTTTTCGCACTTGTGTTGGTGCAGGAAACCACTTTTGCACTTGTATTAGTGTGGAGAAAACACTTTTCGCACTTGTGTTAGTGTTGAAAAACCACTTTTCGCACTTGTGATAGTGTTGAAAAACCACTTTTCGCACTTGTGTTAGTGTTGAAAAACCACTTTTCGCACTTGTGTTGGTGCAGGAAACCACTTTTGCACTTGTATTAGTGTGGAAAAACCACTTTTCGCACTTGTGTTAGTGTTGAAAAACCACTTTTCGTACTTGTGTTAGTGTTGAAAAACCACTTTTCGCACTTGTGTTGGTGCAGGAAACCACTTTTGCACTGGTATTAGTGTGGAAAAAACACTTTTCGCACTTGTGTTGGTGTTGAAAAACCACTTTTCGCACTTGTGTTAGTGTTGAAAAACCACTTTTCGCACTTGTGTTGGTGCAGGAAACCACTTTTGTACTTGTATTAGTGTGGAAAAACCACTTTTCGCACTTGTGTTAGTGTTGAAAAACCACTTTTCGCACTTGTGTTAGTGTTGAAAAACCACTTTTCGCACTTGTGTTAGTGTTGAAAAACCACTTTTCGCACTTGTGTTAGTGTTGAAAAACCACTTTTCGCACTTGTGTTGGTGCAGGAAACCACTTTTGCACTTGTATTAGTGTGGAAAAAACACTTTTTGCACTTGTGATAGTGTTGAAAAACCACTTTTCGCACTTGTGTTAGTGTTGAAAAACCACTTTTCGCACTTGTGTTGGTGCAGGAAACCACTTTTGCACTTGTATTAGTGTGGAAAAAACACTTTTTGCACTAGTGATAGTGTTGAAAAACCACTTTTCGCACTTGTGTTAGTGTTGAAAAACCACTTTTCGGCCTTGTGTTAGTGTTGAAAAACCACTTTTCGCACTTGTGTTGGTGCAGGAAACCACTTTTGCACTTGTATTAGTGTGGAAAAAACACTTTTTGCACTAGTGATAGTGTTGAAAAACCACTTTTCGCACTTGTGTTAGTGTTGAAAAACCACTTTTCGCACTTGTGTTGGTGCAGGAAACCACTTTTGCACTTGTATTATTGTGGAAAAAACACTTTTCGCACTTGTGTTAGTGTTGAAAAACCACTTTTCGCACTTGTGTTAGTGTTGAAAAACCACTTTTCGCACTTGTGTTAGTGTTGAAAAACCACTTTTCGCACTTGTGTTGTTGCAGGAAACCACTTTTGCACTTGTATTAGTGTGGAAAAAACACTTTTTGCACTTGTGATAGTGTTGAAAAACCACTTTTCGCACTTGTGTTAGTGTTGAAAAACCACTTTTTGCACCTGTGTTGGTGCAGGAAACCACTTTTGCACTTGTATTAGTGTGCAAAAACACTTTTTGCACTTGTGATAGTGTTGAAAAACCACTTTTCGCAATTGTGTTAGTGTTGAAAAACCACTTTTCACACTTGTGTTGGTGCAGGAAACCACTTTTGCACTTGTATTAGTGTGGAGAAAACACTTTTCGCACTTGTGTTAGTGTTGAAAAACCACTTTTCACACTTGTGTTAGTGTTGAAAAACCACTTTTCCCACTTGTGTTAGTGTTTGAAAACCACTTTTCGCACTTGTGTTGGTGCAGGAAACCACTTTTGCACTTGTATTAGTGTGGAAAAAACACTTTTTGCACTTGTGATAGTGTTGAAAAACCACTTTTCGCACTTGTGTTAGTGTTGAAAAACCACTTTTCGCACTTGTGTTGGTGCAGGAAACCACTTTTGCACTTGTATTAGTGTGGAAAAACCACTTTTCGCACTTGTGTTAGTGTTGAAAAACCACTTTTCGCACTTGTGTTAGTGTTGAAAAACCACTTTTCGCACTTGTGTTGGTGCAGGAAACCACTTTTGCACTTGTATTAGTGTGGAAAAAACACTTTTCGCACTTGTGTTGGTGTTGAAAAACCACTTTTCGCACTTGTGTTAGTGTTGAAAAACCACTTTTCGCACTTGTGTTGGTGCAGGAAACCACTTTTGCACTTGTATTAGTGTGGAAAAACCACTTTTCGCACTTGTGTTAGTGTTGAAAAACCACTTTTCGCACTTGTGTTAGTGTTGAAAAACCACTTTTCGCACTTGTGTTAGTGTTGAAAAACCACTTTTCGCACTTGTGTTAGTGTTGAAAAACCACTTTTCGCACTTGTGTTGGTGCAGGAAACCACTTTTGCACTTGTATTAGTGTGGAAAAAACACTTTTTGCACTTGTGATAGTGTTGAAAAACACTTTTCGCACTTGTGTTAGTGTTGAAAAACCACTTTTCGCACTTGTGTTAGTGTTGAAAAACCACTATTCCCACTTGTGTTAGTGTTTGAAAACCACTTTTCGCACTTGTGTTGGTGCAGGAAACCACTTTTGCACTTGTATTAGTGTGGAAAAAACACTTTTTGCACTTGTGATAGTGTTGAAAAACCACTTTTCGCACTTGTGTTAGTGTTGAAAAACCACTTTTCGCACTTGTGTTGGTGCAGGAAACCACTTTTGCACTTGTATTAGTGTGGAAAAACCACTTTTCGCACTTGTGTTAGTGTTGAAAAACCACTTTTCGCACTTGTGTTAGTGTTGAAAAACCACTTTTCGCACTTGTGTTGGTGCAGGAAACCACTTTTGCACTTGTATTAGTGTGGAAAAAACACTTTTCGCACTTGTGTTGGTGTTGAAAAACCACTTTTCGCACTTGTGTTAGTGTTGAAAAACCACTTTTCGCACTTGTGTTGGTGCAGGAAACCACTTTTGCACTTGTATTAGTGTGGAAAAACCACTTTTCACACTTGTGTTAGTGTTGAAAAACCACTTTTCGCACTTGTGTTAGTGTTGAAAAACCACTTTTCGCACTTGTGTTAGTGTTGAAAAACCACTTTTCGCACTTGTGTTAGTGTTGAAAAACCACTTTTCGCACTTGTGTTGGTGCAGGAAACCACTTTTGCACTTGTATTAGTGTGGAAAAAACACTTTTTGCACTTGTGATAGTGTTGAAAAACCACTTTTCGCACTTGTGTTAGTGTTGAAAAACCACTTTTCGCACTTGTGTTGGTGCAGGAAACCACTTTTGCACTTGTATTAGTGTGGAAAAAACACTTTTTGCACTAGTGATAGTGTTGAAAAACCACTTTTCGCACTTGTGTTAGTGTTGAAAAACCACTTTTCGCACTTGTGTTAGTGTTGAAAAACCACTTTTCGCACTTGTGTTGGTGCAGGAAACCACTTTTGCACTTGTATTAGTGTGGAAAAAACACTTTCTGCACTTGCTATATTGTTGAAAAACCACTTTTCGCACTTGTGTTAGTGTTGAAAAACCACTTTTCGCACTTGTGTTGGTGCAGGAAACCACTTTTGCACTTGTATTAGTGTGGAAAAACCACTTTTCACACTTGTGTTAGTGTTGAAAAACCACTTTTCGCACTTGTGTTAGTGTTGAAAAACCACTTTTCGCACTTGTGTTAGTGTTGAAAAACCACTTTTGCACTTGTATTAGTGTGGAAAAAACACTTTTTGCACTTGTGATAGTGTTGAAAAACCACTTTTCGCATTTGTGTTGGTGCAGGAAACCACTTTTGCACTTGTATTAGTGTGGAAAAAACACTTTTTGCACAAGTGATAGTGTTGAAAAACCACTTTTCGCACTTGTGTTAGTGTTGAAAAACCACTTTTCGCACTTGTGTTGGTGCAGGAAACCACTTTTGCACTTGTATTATTGTGGAAAAAAACACTTTTCGCACTTGTGTTAGTGTTGAAAAACCACTTTTCGCACTTGTGTTAGTGTTGAAAAACCACTTTTCGCACTTGTGTTAGTGTTGAAAAACCACTTTTCGCACTTGTGTTGTTGCAGGAAACCACTTTTGCACTTGTATTAGTGTGGAAAAACCACTTTTCGCACTTGTGTTAGTGTTGAAAAAGCACTTTTTGCACCTGTGTTGGTGCAGGAAACCACTTTTGCACTTGTATTAGTGTGCAAAAACACTTTTTGCACTTGTGATAGTGTTGAAAAACCACTTTTCGCAATTGTGTTAGTGTTGAAAAACCACTTTTCGCACTTGTGTTGGTGCAGGAAACCACTTTTGCACTTGTATTAGTGTGGAGAAAACACTTTTCGCACTTGTGTTAGTGTTGAAAAACCACTTTTCGCACTTGTGATAGTGTTGAAAAACCACTTTTCGCACTTGTGTTAGTGTTGAAAAACCACTTTTCGCACTTGTGTTGGTGCAGGAAACCACTTTTGCACTTGTATTAGTGTGGAAAAACCACTTTTCGCACTTGTGTTAGTGTTGAAAAACCACTTTTCGCACTTGTGTTAGTGTTGAAAAACCACTTTTCGCACTTGTGTTGGTGCAGGAAACCACTTTTGCACTGGTATTAGTGTGGAAAAAACACTTTTCGCACTTGTGTTGGTGTTGAAAAACCACTTTTCGCACTTGTGTTAGTGTTGAAAAACCACTTTTCGCACTTGTGTTGGTGCAGGAAACCACTTTTGCACTTGTATTAGTGTGGAAAAACCACTTTTCGCACTTGTGTTAGTGTTGAAAAACCACTTTTCGCACTTGTGTTAGTGTTGAAAAACCACTTTTCGCACTTGTGTTAGTGTTGAAAAACCACTTTTCGCACTTGTGTTAGTGTTGAAAAACCACTTTTCGCACTTGTGTTGGTGCAGGAAACCACTTTTGCACTTGTATTAGTGTGGAAAAAACACTTTTTGCACTTGTGATAGTGTTGAAAAACCACTTTTCGCACTTGTGTTAGTGTTGAAAAACCACTTTTCGCACTTGTGTTGGTGCAGGAAACCACTTTTGCACTTGTATTAGTGTGGAAAAAACACTTTTTGCACTAGTGATAGTGTTGAAAAACCACTTTTCGCACTTGTGTTAGTGTTGAAAAACCACTTTTCGGCCTTGTGTTAGTGTTGAAAAACCACTTTTCGCACTTGTGTTGGTGCAGGAAACCACTTTTGCACTTGTATTAGTGTGGAAAAAACACTTTTTGCACTAGTGATAGTGTTGAAAAACCACTTTTCGCACTTGTGTTAGTGTTGAAAAACCACTTTTCGCACTTGTGTTGGTGCAGGAAACCACTTTTGCACTTGTATTATTGTGGAAAAAACACTTTTCGCACTTGTGTTAGTGTTGAAAAACCACTTTTCGCACTTGTGTTAGTGTTGAAAAACCACTTTTCGCACTTGTGTTAGTGTTGAAAAACCACTTTTCGCACTTGTGTTGTTGCAGGAAACCACTTTTGCACTTGTATTAGTGTGGAAAAAACACTTTTTGCACTTGTGATAGTGTTGAAAAACCACTTTTCGCACTTGTGTTAGTGTTGAAAAACCACTTTTTGCACCTGTGTTGGTGCAGGAAACCACTTTTGCACTTGTATTAGTGTGCAAAAACACTTTTTGCACTTGTGATAGTGTTGAAAAACCACTTTTCGCAATTGTGTTAGTGTTGAAAAACCACTTTTCACACTTGTGTTGGTGCAGGAAACCACTTTTGCACTTGTATTAGTGTGGAGAAAACACTTTTCGCACTTGTGTTAGTGTTGAAAAACCACTTTTCACACTTGTGTTAGTGTTGAAAAACCACTTTTCCCACTTGTGTTAGTGTTTGAAAACCACTTTTCGCACTTGTGTTGGTGCAGGAAACCACTTTTGCACTTGTATTAGTGTGGAAAAAACACTTTTTGCACTTGTGATAGTGTTGAAAAACCACTTTTCGCACTTGTGTTAGTGTTGAAAAACCACTTTTCGCACTTGTGTTGGTGCAGGAAACCACTTTTGCACTTGTATTAGTGTGGAAAAACCACTTTTCGCACTTGTGTTAGTGTTGAAAAACCACTTTTCGCACTTGTGTTAGTGTTGAAAAACCACTTTTCGCACTTGTGTTGGTGCAGGAAACCACTTTTGCACTTGTATTAGTGTGGAAAAAACACTTTTCGCACTTGTGTTGGTGTTGAAAAACCACTTTTCGCACTTGTGTTAGTGTTGAAAAACCACTTTTCGCACTTGTGTTGGTGCAGGAAACCACTTTTGCACTTGTATTAGTGTGGAAAAACCACTTTTCGCACTTGTGTTAGTGTTGAAAAACCACTTTTCGCACTTGTGTTAGTGTTGAAAAACCACTTTTCGCACTTGTGTTAGTGTTGAAAAACCACTTTTCGCACTTGTGTTAGTGTTGAAAAACCACTTTTCGCACTTGTGTTGGTGCAGGAAACCACTTCTGCACTTGTATTAGTGTGGAAAAAACACTTTTTGCACTTGTGATAGTGTTGAAAAACCACTTTTCGCACTTGTGTTAGTGTTGAAAAACCACTTTTCGCACTTGTGTTGGTGCAGGAAACCACTTTTGCACTTGTATTAGTGTGGAAAAAACACTTTTTGCACTAGTGATAGTGTTGAAAAACCACTTTTCGCACTTGTGTTAGTGTTGAAAAACCACTTTTCGCACTTGTGTCAGTGTTGAAAAACCACTTTTTGGCCTTGTGTTAGTGTTGAAAAACCACTTTTCGCACTTGTGTTGGTGCAGGAAACCACTTTTGCACTTGTATTAGTGTGGAAAAAACACTTTTTGCACTAGTGATAGTGTTGAAAAACCACTTTTCGCACTTGTGTTAGTGTTGAAAAACCACTTTTCGCACTTGTGTTGGTGCAGGAAATCACTTTTGCACTTGTATTATTGTGGAAAAAACACTTTTCGCATTTGTGTTAGTGTTGAAAAACCACTTTTCGCACTTGTGTTAGTGTTGAAAAACCACTTTTCGCACTTGTGTTAGTGTTGAAAAACCACTTTTCGCACTTGTGTTGTTGCAGGAAACCACTTTCGCACTTGTGTTAGTGTTGAAAAACCACTTTTTGCACTTGTGTTAGTGTTGAAAAACCACTTTTCGCACTTGTGTTAGTGTTGAAAAACCACTTTTCGCACTTGTGTTAGTGTTGAAAAACCACTTTTCGCACTTGTGTTAGTGTTGAAAAACCACTTTTCGCACTTGTGTTAGTGTTGAAAAACCACTTTTCGCACTTGTGTTAGTGTTGAAAAACCACTTTTCGCACTTGTGTTGGTGCAGGTAACCACTTTTGCACTTGTATTAGTGTGGAAAAAACACTTTTTGCACTTGCGATAGTGTTGAAAAACCACTTTTCGCACTTGTGTTAGTGTTGAAAAACCACTTTTCGCACTTGTGTTGGTGCAGGAAACCACTTTTGCAATTGTATTACTGTGGAAAAACACTTTTCGCACTTGTGTTAGTGTTGAAAAACCACTTTTCGCACTTGTGTTAGTTTTGAAAAACCACTTTTCCCACTTGTGTTAGTGTTGAAAAACCACTTTTCGCACTTGTGTTGGTGCAGGAAACCACTTTTGCACTTGTATTAGTGTGGCAAAAACACTTTTTGCACTTGTGATAGTGTTGAAAAACCACTTTTCGCACTTGTGTTAGTGTTGAAAAACCACTTTTCGCACTTGTGTTGATGCAGGAAACCACTTTTGCACTTGTATTAGTGTGGAAAAAACACTTTTTGCACTTGCGATAGTGTTGAAAAACCACTTTTCGCACTTGTGATAGTGTTGAAAAACCACTTTTCGCACTTGTGTTGGTGCAGGAAACCACTTTTGCACTTGTATTAGTGTGGAAAAAACACTTTTCGCACTTGTGTTAGTGTTGAAAAACCACTTTTCGCACTTGTGTTAGTGTTGAAAAACCACTTTTCCCACTTGTGTTAGTGTTGAAAAACCACTTTTCGCACTTGTGTTGGTGCAGGAAACCGCTTTTGCACTTGTATTAGTGTGGAAAAAAGACTTTTTGCACCTGTGATAGTGTTGAAAAACCACTTTTCGCACTTGTGTTAGTGTTGAAAAACCACTTTCCACACATGTGTTGGTGCAGGAAACCACTTTTGCACTTGTATTAGTTTGGAAAAACCACTTTTCGCACTTGTGTTAGTGTTGAAAAACCACTTTTCGCACTTGTGTTAGTGTTGAAAAACCACTTTTCGCACTTGTGTTGGTGCAGGAAACCACTTTTGCACTTGTAGTAGTGTGGAAAAAACACTTTTTGCACTTGTGATAGTGTTGAAAAACCACTTTTCGCACTTGTGTTAGTGTTGAAAAACCACTTTCCACACTTGTGTTGGTGCAGGAAACCACTTTTGTACTTGTATTAGTGTGGAAAAAACACTTTTTGCACTTGTGATAGTGTTGAAAAACCACTTTTTGCGCTTGTGTTAGTGTTGAAAAACCACTTTTCGCACTTGTGTTGGTGCAGGAAACCACTTTTGCACTTGTATTAGTGTAGAAAAAAGACTTTTTGCACCTGTGATAGTGTTGAAAAACCACTTTTCGCACTTGTGTTAGTGTTGAAAAACCACTTTCCACACTTGTGTTGGTGCAGGAAACCACTTTTGCACTTGTATTAGTGTGGAAAAACCACTTTTCGCACTTGTGTTAGTGTTGAAAAACCACTTTTCGCACTTGTGTTAGTGTTGAAAAACCACTTTTCGCACTTGTGTTGGTGCAGGAAACCACTTTTGCACTTGTATTAGTGTGGAAAAAACACTTTTTGCACTTGTGATAGTGTTGAAAAACCACTTTTCGCACTTGTGTTAGTGTTGAAAAACCACTTTCCACACTTGTGTTGGTGCAGGAAACCACTTTTGTACTTGTATTAGTGTGGAAAAAACACTTTTTGCACTTGTGATAGTGTTGAAAAACCACTTTTTGCGCTTGTGTTAGTGTTGAAAAACCACTTTTCGCACTTGTGTTAGTGTTGAAAAACCACTTTTCGCACTTGTGTTGGTGCAGGAAACCACTTTTGCACTTGTATTAGTGTGGAAAAAACACTTTTTGCACTTGCTATATTGTTGAAAAACCACTTTTCGCACTTGTGTTAGTGTTGAAAAACCACTTTTCGCACTTGTGTTGGTGCAGGAAACCACTTTTGCACTTGTATTAGTGTGGAAAAACCACTTTTCGCACTTGTGTTAGTGTTGAAAAACCACTTTTCGCACTTGTGTTAGTGTTGAAAAACCACTTTTCGCACTTGTGTTAGTGTTGAAAAACCACTTTTGCACTTGTATTAGTGTGGAAAAAACACTTTTTGCACTTGTGATAGTGTTGAAAAACCACTTTTCGCACTTGTGTTGGTGCAGGAAACCACTTTTGCACTTGTATTAGTGTGGAAAAAACACTTTTTGCACTAGTGATAGTGTTGAAAAACCACTTTTCGCACTTGTGTTAGTGTTGAAAAACCACTTTTCGCACTTGTGTTGGTGCAGGAAACCACTTTTGCACTTGTATTATTGTGGAAAAAACACTTTTCGCACTTGTGTTAGTGTTGAAAAACCACTTTTCGCACTTGTGTTGGTGTTGAAAAACCACTTTTCGCACTTGTGTTAGTGTTGAAAACCCACTTTTCGCACTTGTGTTGTTGCAGGAAACCACTTTTGCACTTGTATTAGTGTGGAAAAACCACTTTTCGCACTTGTGTTAGTGTTGAAAAAGCACTTTTTGCACCTGTGTTGGTGCAGGAAACCACTTTTGCACTTGTATTAGTGTGCAAAAACACTTTTTGCACTTGTGATAGTGTTGAAAAACCACTTTTCGCAATTGTGTTAGTGTTGAAAAACCACTTTTCGCACTTGTGTTGGTGCAGGAAACCACTTTTGCACTTGTATTAGTGTGGAGAAAACACTTTTCGCACTTGTGTTAGTGTTGAAAAACCACTTTTCGCACTTGTGTTAGTGTTGAAAAACCACTTTTCCCACTTGTGTTAGTGTTTGAAAACCACTTTTCGCACTTGTGTTGGTGCAGGAAACCACTTTTGCACTTGTATTAGTGTGGAAAAAACACTTTTTGCACTTGTGATAGTGTTGAAAAACCACTTTTCGCACTTGTGTTAGTGTTGAAAAACCACTTTTCGCACTTGTGTTGGTGCTGGAAACCACTTTTGCACTTGTATTAGTGTGGAAAAACCACTTTTCGCACTTGTGTTAGTGTTGAAAAACCACTTTTCGCACTTGTGTTAGTGTTGAAAAACCACTTTTCGCACTTGTGTTGGTGCAGGAAACCACTTTTGCACTGGTATTAGTGTGGAAAAAACACTTTTCGCACTTGTGTTGGTGTTGAAAAACCACTTTTCGCACTTGTGTTAGTGTTGAAAAACCACTTTTCGCACTTGTGTTGGTGCAGGAAACCACTTTTGCACTTGTATTAGTGTGGAAAAACCACTTTTCGCACTTGTGTTAGTGTTGAAAAACCACTTTTCGCACTTGTGTTAGTGTTGAAAAACCACTTTTCGCACTTGTGTTAGTGTTGAAAAACCACTTTTCGCACTTGTGTTAGTGTTGAAAAACCACTTTTCGCACTTGTGTTGGTGCAGGAAACCACTTTTGCACTTGTATTAGTGTGGAAAAAACACTTTTTGCACTTGTGATAGCGTTGAAAAACCACTTTTCGCACTTGTGTTAGTGTTGAAAAACCACTTTTCGCACTTGTGTTGGTGCAGGAAACCACTTTTGCACTTGTATTAGTGTGGAAAAAACACTTTTTGCACTAGTGATAGTGTTGAAAAACCACTTTTCGCACTTGTGTTAGTGTTGAAAAACCACTTTTCGCACTTGTGTTAGTGTTGAAAAACCACTTTTCGGCCTTGTGTTAGTGTTGAAAAACCACTTTTCGCACTTGTGTTGGTGCAGGAAACCACTTTTGCACTTGTATTAGTGTGGAAAAAACACTTTTTGCACTAGTGATAGTGTTGAAAAACCACTTTTCGCACTTGTGTTAGTGTTGAAAAACCACTTTTCGCACTTGTGTTGGTGCAGGAAACCACTTTTGCACTTGTATTATTGTGGAAAAAACAATTTTCGCACTTGTGTTAGTGTTGAAAAACCACTTTTCGCACTTGTGTTAGTGTTGAAAAACCACTTTTCGCACTTGTGTTAGTGTTGAAAAACCACTTTTCGCACTTGTGTTGTTGCAGGAAACCACTTTTACACTTGTATTAGTGTGGAAAAAACACTTTTTGCACTTGTGATAGTGTTGAAAAACCACTTTTCGCACTTGTGTTAGTGTTGAAAAACCACTTTTTGCACCTGTGTTGGTGCAGGAAACCACTTTTGCACTTGTATTAGTGTGCAAAAACACTTTTTGCACTTGTGATAGTGTTGAAAAACCACTTTTCGCAATTGTGTTAGTGTTGAAAAACCACTTTTCACACTTGTGTTGGTGCAGGAAACCACTTTTGCACTTGTATTAGTGTGGAGAAAACACTTTTCGCACTTGTGTTAGTGTTGAAAAACCACTTTTCGCACTTGTGTTAGTGTTGAAAAACCACTTTTCCCACTTGTGTTAGTGTTTGAAAACCACTTTTCGCACTTGTGTTGGTGCAGGAAACCACTTTTGCACTTGTATTAGTGTGGAAAAAACACTTTTTGCACTTGTGATAGTGTTGAAAAACCACTTTTCGCACTTGTGTTAGTGTTGAAAAACCACTTTTCGTACTTGTGTTGGTGCAGGAAACCACTTTTGCACTTGTATTAGTGTGGAAAAACCACTTTTCGCACTTGTGTTAGTGTTGAAAAACCACTTTTCGCACTTGTGTTAGTGTTGAAAAACCACTTTTCGCACTTGTGTTGGTGCAGGAAACCACTTTTGCACTTGTATTAGTGTGGAAAAAACACTTTTCGCACTTGTGTTGGTGTTGAAAAACCACTTTTCGCACTTGTTTTAGTGTTGAAAAACCACTTTTCGCACTTGTGTTGGTGCAGGAAACCACTTTTGCACTTGTATTAGTGTGGAAAAACCACTTTTTGCACTTGTGTTAGTGTTGAAAAACCACTTTTCGCACTTGTGTTAGTGTTGAAAAACCACTTTTCGCACTTGTGTTAGTGTTGAAAAACCACTTTTCGCACTTGTGTTAGTGTTGAAAAACCACTTTTCGCACTTGTGTTGGTGCAGGAAACCACTTTTGCACTTGTATTAGTGTGGAAAAAACACTTTTTGCACTTGTGATAGTGTTGAAAAACCACTTTTCGCACTTGTGTTAGTGTTGAAAAACCACTTTTCGCACTTGTGTTGGTGCAGGAAACCACTTTTGCACTTGTATTAGTGTGGGAAAAACACTTTTTGCACTAGTGATAGTGTTGAAAAACCACTTTTCGCACTTGTGTTAGTGTTGAAAAACCACTTTTCGCACTTGTGTTAGTGTTGAAAAACCACTTTTCGGCCTTGTGTTAGTGTTGAAAAACCACTTTTCGCACTTGTGTTGGTGCAGGAAACCACTTTTGCACTTGTATTAGTGTGGAAAAAACACTTTTTGCACTAGTGATAGTGTTGAAAAACCACTTTTCGCACTTGTGTTAGTGTTGAAAAACCACTTTTCGCACTTGTGTTGGTGCAGGAAACCACTTTTGCACTTGTATTATTGTGGAAAAAACACTTTTCGCACTTGTGTTAGTGTTGAAAAACCACTTTTCGCACTTGTGTTAGTGTTGAAAAACCACTTTTCGCACTTGTGTTAGTGTTGAAAAACCACTTTTCGCACTTGTGTTGTTGCAGGAAACCACTTTTGCACTTGTATTAGTGTGGAAAAAACACTTTTTGCACTTGTGATAGTGTTGAAAAACCACTTTTCGCACTTGTGTTAGTGTTGAAAAACCACTTTTTGCACCTGTGTTGGTGCAGGAAACCACTTTTGCACTTGTATTAGTGTGCAAAAACACTTTTTGCACTTGTGATAGTGTTGAAAAACCACTTTTCGCAATTGTGTTAGTGTTGAAAAACCACTTTTCGCACTTGTGTTGGTGCAGGAAACCACTTTTGCACTTGTATTAGTGTGGAGAAAACACTTTTCGCACTTGTGTTAGTGTTGAAAAACCACTTTTCGCACTTGTGTTAGTGTTGAAAAACCACTTTTCCCACTTGTGTTAGTGTTTGAAAACCACTTTTCGCACTTGTGTTGGTGCAGGAAACCACTTTTGCACTTGTATTAGTGTGGAAAAAACACTTTTTGCACTTGTGATAGTGTTGAAAAACCACTTTTCGCACTTGTGTTAGTGTTGAAAAACCACTTTTCGCACTTGTGTTGGTGCAGGAAACCACTTTTGCACTTGTATTAGTGTGGAAAAACCACTTTTTGCACTTGTGTTAGTGTTGAAAAACCACTTTTCGCACTTGTGTTAGTGTTGAAAAACCACTTTTCGCACTTGTGTTGGTGCAGGAAACCACTTTTGCACTTGTATTAGTGTGGAAAAAACACTTTTCGCACTTGTGTTGGTGTTGAAAAACCACTTTTCGCACTTGTGTTAGTGTTGAAAAACCACTTTTCGCACTTGTGTTGGTGCAGGAAACCACTTTTGCACTTGTATTAGTGTGGAAAAAACACTTTTTGCACTTGTGATAGTGTTGAAAAACCACTTTTCGCACTTGTGTTAGTGTTGAAAAACCACTTTTCGCACTTGTGTTGGTGCAGGAAACCACTTTTGCACTTGTATTAGTGTGGAAAAACCACTTTTTCGCACTTGTGTTAGTGTTGAAAAACCACTTTTCGCACTTGTGTTAGTGTTGAAAAACCAATTTTCGCACTTGTGTTAGTGTTGAAAAACCACTTTTCGCACTTGTGTTGGTGCAGGTAACCACTTTTGCACTTGTATTAGTGTCGAAAAAACACTTTTTGCACTTGCGATGAAAAACCACTTTTCGCACTTGTGTTAGTGTTGAAAAACCACTTTTCGCACTTGTGTTGGTGCAGGAAACCACTTTTGCAATTGTATTAGTGTGGAAAAACACTTTTCGCACTTGTGTTAGTGTTGAAAAACCACTTTTCGCACTTGTGTTAGTGTTGAAAAACCACTTTTCCCACTTGTGTTAGTGTTGAAAAACCACTTTTTGCAATTGTGTTAGTGTTGAAAAACCACTTTTCGCACTTGTGTTGGTGCAGGAAACCACTTTTGCACTTGTATTAGTGTGGAGAAAACACTTTTCGCACTTGTGTTAGTGTTGAAAAACCACTTTTCGCACTTGTGTTAGTGTTGAAAAACCACTTTTCCCACTTGTGTTAGTGTTTGAAAACCACTTTTCGCACTTGTGTTGGTGCAGGAAACCACTTTTGCACTTGTATTAGTGTGGAAAAAACACTTTTTGCACTTGTGATAGTGTTGAAAAACCACTTTTCGCACTTGTGTTAGTGTTGAAAAACCACTTTTCGCACTTGTGTTGGTGCAGGAAACCACTTTTGCACTTGTATTAGTGTGGAAAAACCACTTTTCGCACTTGTGTTAGTGTTGAAAAACCACTTTTCGCACTTGTGTTAGTGTTGAAAAACCACTTTTCGCACTTGTGTTGGTGCAGGAAACCACTTTTGCACTTGTATTAGTGTGGAAAAAACACTTTTCGCACTTGTGTTGGTGTTGAAAAACCACTTTTCGCACTTGTGTTAGTGTTGAAAAACCACTTTTCGCACTTGTGTTGGTGCAGGAAACCACTTTTGCACTTGTATTAGTGTGGAAAAAACACTTTTTGCACTTGTGATAGTGTTGAAAAACCACTTTTCGCACTTGTGTTAGTGTTGAAAAACCACTTTTCGCACTTGTGTTGGTGCAGGAAACCACTTTTGCACTTGTATTAGTGTGGAAAAACCACTTTTTCGCACTTGTGTTAGTGTTGAAAAACCACTTTTCGCACTTGTGTTAGTGTTGAAAAACCAATTTTCGCACTTGTGTTAGTGTTGAAAAACCACTTTTCGCACTTGTGTTGGTGCAGGTAACCACTTTTGCACTTGTATTAGTGTGGAAAAAACACTTTTTGCACTTGCGATGAAAAACCACTTTTCGCACTTGTGTTAGTGTTGAAAAACCACTTTTCGCACTTGTGTTGGTGCAGGAAACCACTTTTGCAATTGTATTAGTGTGGAAAAACACTTTTCGCACTTGTGTTAGTGTTGAAAAACCACTTTTCGCACTTGTGTTAGTGTTGAAAAACCACTTTTCCCACTTGTGTTAGTGTTGAAAAACCACTTTTCGCACTTGTGTTGGTGCAGGAAACCACTTTTGCACTTGTATTAGTGTGGCAAAAACACTTTTTGCACTTGTGATAGTGTTGAAAAACCACTTTTCGCACTTGTGTTAGTGTTGAAAAACCACTTTTCGCACTTGTGTTGATGCAGGAAACCACTTTTGCACTTGTATTAGTGTGGAAAAAACACTTTTTGCACTTGCGATAGTGTTGAAAAACCACTTTTCGCACTTGTGATAGTGTTGAAAAACCACTTTTCGCACTTGTGTTGGTGCAGGAAACCACTTTTGCACTTGTATTAGTGTGGAGAAAACACTTTTCGCACTTGTGTTAGTGTTGAAAAACCACTTTTCGCACTTGTGTTAGTGTTGAAAAACCACTTTTCCCACTTGTGTTAGTGTTTGAAAACCACTTTTCTATCTTGTGTTGGTGCAGGAAACCACTTTTGCACTTGTATTAGTGTGGAAAAAACACTTTTTGCACTTGTGATAGTGTTGAAAAACCACTTTTCGCACTTGTGTTAGTGTTGAAAAACCACTTTTCGCACTTGTGTTGGTGCAGGAAACCACTTTTGCACTTGTATTAGTGTGGAAAAACCACTTTTCGCACTTGTGTTAGTGTGGAAAAACCACTTTTCGCACTTGTGTTAGTGTTGAAAAACCACTTTTCGCACTTGTGTTAGTGTTGAAAAACCACTTTTCGCACTTGTGTTGGTGCAGGAAACCACTTTTGCACTTGTATTAGTGTGGAAAAACCACTTTTCGCACTTGTGTTAGTGTTGAAAAACCACTTTTCGCACTTGTGTTAGTGTTGAAAAACCACTTTTCGCACTTGTGTTAGTGTTGAAAAACCACTTTTCGCACTTGTGTTAGTGTTGAAAAACCACTTTTCGCACTTGTGTTGGTGCAGGAAACCACTTTTGCACTTGTATTAGTGTGGAAAAAACACTTTTTGCACTTGTGATAGTGTTGAAAAACCACTTTTCGCACTTGTGTTAGTGTTGAAAAACCACTTTTCGCACTTGTGTTGGTGCAGGAAACCACTTTTGCACTTGTATTAGTGTGGAAAAAACACTTTTTGCACTAGTGATAGTGTTGAAAAACCACTTTTCGCACTTGTGTTAGTGTTGAAAAACCACTTTTCGCACTTGTGTTAGTGTTGAAAAACCACTTTTCGGCCTTGTGTTAGTGTTGAAAAACCACTTTTCGCACTTGTGTTGGTGCAGGAAACCACTTTTGCACTTGTATTAGTGTGGAAAAAACACTTTTTGCACTAGTGATAGTGTTGAAAAACCACTTTTCGCACTTGTGTTAGTGTTGAAAAACCACTTTTCGCACTTGTGTTGGTGCAGGAAACCACTTTTGCATTTGTATTATTGTGGAAAAAACACTTTTCGCACTTGTGTTAGTGTTGAAAAACCACTTTTCGCACTTGTGTTAGTGTTGAAAAACCACTTTTCGCATTTGTGTTAGTGTTGAAAAACCACTTTTCGTACTTGTGTTGTTGCAGGAAACCACTTTTGCACTTGCATTAGTGTGGAAAAAACACTTTTTGCAGTTGTGATAGTGTTGAAAAACCACTTTTTGCACTTGTGTTAGTGTTGAAAAACCACTTTTTGCACCTGTGTTGGTGCAGGAAACCACTTTTGCACTTGTATTAGAGTGCAAAAACACTTTTTGCACTTGTGATAGTGTTGAAAAACCACTTTTCGCAATTGTGTTAGTGTTGAAAAACCACTTTTCGCACTTGTGTTGGTGCAGGAAACCACTTTTGCACTTGTATTAGTGTGGAGAAAACACTTTTCGCACTTGTGTTAGTGTTGAAAAACCACTTTTCGCACTTGTGTTAGTGTTGAAAAACCACTTTTCCCACTTGTGTTAGTGTTTGAAAACCACTTTTCACACTTGTGTTGGTGCAGGAAACCACTTTTGCACTTGTATTAGTGTGGAAAAAACACTTTTTGCACTTGTGATAGTGTTGAAAAACCACTTTTCGCACTTGTGTTAGTGTTGAAAAACCACTTTTCGCACTTGTGTTGGTGCAGGAAACCACTTTTGCACTTGTATTAGTGTGGAAAAACCACTTTTCGCACTTGTGTTAGTGTTGAAAAACCACTTTTCGCACTTGTGTTAGTGTTGAAAAACCACTTTTCGCACTTGTGTTGGTGCAGGAAACCACTTTTGCACTTGTATTAGTGTGGAAAAAACACTTTTCGCACTTGTGTTGGTGTTGAAAAACCACTTTTTGCACTTGTGTTAGTGTTGAAAAACCACTTTTCGCACTTGTGTTGGTGCAGGAAACCACTTTTGCACTTGTATTAGTGTGGAAAAAACACTTTTTGCACTTGTGATAGTGTTGAAAAACCACTTTTCGCACTTGTGTTAGTGTTGAAAAACCACTTTTCGCACTTGTGTTGGTGCAGGAAACCACTTTTGCACTTGTATTAGTGTGGAAAAACCACTTTTTCGCACTTGTGTTAGTGTTGAAAAACCACTTTTCGCACTTGTGTTAGTGTTGAAAAACCACTTTTCGCACTTGTGTTAGTGTTGAAAAACCACTTTTCGCACTTGTGTTGGTGCAGGTAACCACTTTTGCACTTGTATTAGTGTGGAAAAAACACTTTTTGCACTTGCGATGAAAAACCACTTTTCGCACTTGTGTTAGTGTTGAAAAACCACTTTTCGCACTTGTGTTGGTGCAGGAAACCACTTTTGCAATTGTATTAGTGTGGAAAAACACTTTTCGCACTTGTGTTAGTGTTGAAAAACCACTTTTCGCACTTGTGTTAGTGTTGAAAAACCACTTTTCCCACTTGTGTTAGTGTTGAAAAACCACTTTTCGCACTTGTGTTGGTGCAGGAAACCACTTTTGCACTTGTATTAGTGTGGCAAAAACACTTTTTGCACTTGTGATAGTGTTGAAAAACCACTTTTCGCACTTGTGTTAGTGTTGAAAAACCACTTTTCGCACTTGTGTTGATGCAGGAAACCACTTTTGCACTTGTATTAGTGTGGAAAAAACACTTTTTGCACTTGCGATAGTGTTGAAAAACCACTTTTCGCACTTGTGATAGTGTTGAAAAACCACTTTTCGCACTTGTGTTGGTGCAGGAAACCACTTTTGCACTTGTATTAGTGTGGAAAAAACACTTTTCGCACTTGTGTTAGTGTTGAAAAACCACTTTTCGCACTTGTGTTAGTGTTGAAAAACCACTTTTCCCACTTCTGTTAGTGTTGAAAAACCACTTTTCGCACTTGTGTTGGTGCAGGAAACCACTTTTGCACTTGTATTAGTGTGGAAAAAAGACTTTTTGCACCTGTGATAGTGTTGAAAAACCACTTTTCGCACTTGTGTTAGTGTTGAAAAACCACTTTCCACACTTGTGTTGGTGCAGGAAACCACTTTTGCACTTGTATTAGTGTGGAAAAACCACTTTTCACACTTGTGTTAGTGTTGAAAAACCACTTTTCGCACTTGTGTTAGTGTTGAAAAACCACTTTTCGCAATTGTGTTGGTGCAGGAAACCACTTTTGCACTTGTATTAGTGTGGAAAAAAAACTTTTTGCACTTGTGATAGTGTTGAAAAACCACTTTTCGCACTTGTGTTAGTGTTGAAAAACCACTTTCCACACTTGTGTTGGTGCAGGAAACCACTTTTGTACTTGTATTAGTGTGGAAAAAACACTTTTTGCACTTGTGATAGTGTTGAAAAACCACTTTTTGCGCTTGTGTTAGTGTTGAAAAACCACTTTTCGCACTTGTGTTGGTGCAGGAAACCACTTTTGCACTTGTATTAGTGTGGAAAAAAGACTTTTTGCACCTGTGATAGTGTTGAAAAACCACTTTTCGCACTTGTGTTAGTGTTGAAAAACCACTTTCCACACTTGTGTTGGTGCAGGAAACCACTTTTGCACTTGTATTAGTGTGGAAAAACCACTTTTCGCACTTGTGTTAGTGTTGAAAAACCACTTTTCGCACTTGTGTTAGTGTTGAAAAACCACTTTTTGCACCTGTGTTGGTGCAGGAAACCACTTTTGCACTTGTATTAGTGTGCAAAAACACTTTTTGCACTTGTGATAGTGTTGAAAAACCACTTTTCGCAATTGTGTTAGTGTTGAAAAACCACTTTTCGCACTTGTGTTGGTGCAGGAAACCACTTTTGCACTTGTATTAGTGTGGAGAAAACACTTTTCGCACTTGTGTTAGTGTTGAAAAACCACTTTTCGCACTTGTGTTAGTGTTGAAAAACCACTTTTCCCACTTGTGTTAGTGTTTGAAAACCACTTTTCACACTTGTGTTGGTGCAGGAAACCACTTTTGCACTTGTATTAGTGTGGAAAAAACACATTTTGCACTTGTGATAGTGTTGAAAAACCACTTTTCGCACTTGTGTTAGTGTTGAAAAACCACTTTTCGCACTTGTGTTGGTGCAGGAAACCACTTTTGCACTTGTATTAGTGTGGAAAAACCACTTTTCGCACTTGTGTTAGTGTTGAAAAACCACTTTTCGCACTTGTGTTAGTGTTGAAAAACCACTTTTCGCACTTGTGTTGGTGCAGGAAACCACTTTTGCACTTGTATTAGTGTGGAAAAAACACTTTTCGCACTTGTGTTGGTGTTGAAAAACCACTTTTCGCACTTGTGTTAGTGTTGAAAAACCACTTTTCGCACTTGTGTTGGTGCAGGAAACCACTTTTGCACTTGTATTAGTGTGGAAAAAACACTTTTTGCACTTGTGATAGTGTTGAAAAACCACTTTTCGCACTTGTGTTAGTGTTGAAAAACCACTTTTCGCACTTGTGTTGGTGCAGGAAACCACTTTTGCACTTGTATTAGTGTGGAAAAACCACTTTTTCGCACTTGTGTTAGTGTTGAAAAACCACTTTTCGCACTTGTGTTAGTGTTGAAAAACCACTTTTCGCACTTGTGTTAGTGTTGAAAAACCACTTTTCGCACTTGTGTTGGTGCAGGTAACCACTTTTGCACTTGTATTAGTGTAGAAAAAACACTTTTTGCACTTGCGATGAAAAACCACTTTTCGCACTTGTGTTAGTGTTGAAAAACCACTTTTCGCACTTGTGTTGGTGCAGGAAACCACTTTTGCAATTGTATTAGTGTGGAAAAACACTTTTCGCACTTGTGTTAGTGTTGAAAAACCACTTTTCGCACTTGTGTTAGTGTTGAAAAACCACTTTTCCCACTTGTGTTAGTGTTGAAAAACCACTTTTCGCACTTGTGTTGGTGCAGGAAACCACTTTTGCACTTGTATTAGTGTGGCAAAAACACTTTTTGCACTTGTGATAGTGTTGAAAAACCACTTTTCGCACTTGTGTTAGTGTTGAAAAACCACTTTTCGCACTTGTGTTGATGCAGGAAACCACTTTTGCACTTGTATTAGTGTGGAAAAAACACTTTTTGCACTTGCGATAGTGTTGAAAAACCACTTTTCGCACTTGTGATAGTGTTGAAAAACCACTTTTCGCACTTGTGTTGGTGCAGGAAACCACTTTTGCACTTGTATTAGTGTGGAAAAAACACTTTTCGCACTTGTGTTAGTGTTGAAAACCACTTTTCGCACTTGTGTTAGTGTTGAAAAACCACTTTTCCCACTTCTGTTAGTGTTGAAAAACCACTTTTCGCACTTGTGTTGGTGCAGGAAACCACTTTTGCACTTGTATTAGTGTGGAAAAAACACTTTTTGCACTAGTGATAGTGTTGAAAAACCACTTTTCGCACTTGTGTTAGTGTTGAAAAACCACTTTTCGCACTTGTGTTGGTGCAGGAAACCACTTTTGCACTTGTATTATTGTGGAAAAAACAATTTTCGCACTTGTGTTAGTGTTGAAAAACCACTTTTCGCACTTGTGTTAGTGTTGAAAAACCACTTTTCGCACTTGTGTTAGTGTTGAAAAACCACTTTTCGCACTTGTGTTGTTGCAGGAAACCACTTTTACACTTGTATTAGTGTGGAAAAAACACTTTTTGCACTTGTGATAGTGTTGAAAAACCACTTTTCGCACTTGTGTTAGTGTTGAAAAACCACTTTTTGCACCTGTGTTGGTGCAGGAAACCACTTTTGCACTTGTATTAGTGTGCAAAAACACTTTTTGCACTTGTGATAGTGTTGAAAAACCACTTTTCGCAATTGTGTTAGTGTTGAAAAACCACTTTTCACACTTGTGTTGGTGCAGGAAACCACTTTTGCACTTGTATTAGTGTGGAGAAAACACTTTTCGCACTTGTGTTAGTGTTGAAAAACCACTTTTCGCACTTGTGTTAGTGTTGAAAAACCACTTTTCCCACTTGTGTTAGTGTTTGAAAACCACTTTTCGCACTTGTGTTGGTGCAGGAAACCACTTTTGCACTTGTATTAGTGTGGAAAAAACACTTTTTGCACTTGTGATAGTGTTGAAAAACCACTTTTCGCACTTGTGTTAGTGTTGAAAAACCACTTTTCGCACTTGTGTTGGTGCAGGAAACCACTTTTGCACTTGTATTAGTGTGGAAAAACCACTTTTCGCACTTGTGTTAGTGTTGAAAAACCACTTTTCGCACTTGTGTTAGTGTTGAAAAACCACTTTTCGCACTTGTGTTGGTGCAGGAAACCACTTTTGCACTTGTATTAGTGTGGAAAAAACACTTTTCGCACTTGTGTTGGTGTTGAAAAACCACTTTTCGCACTTGTTTTAGTGTTGAAAAACCACTTTTCGCACTTGTGTTGGTGCAGGAAACCACTTTTGCACTTGTATTAGTGTGGAAAAACCACTTTTTGCACTTGTGTTAGTGTTGAAAAACCACTTTTCGCACTTGTGTTAGTGTTGAAAAACCACTTTTCGCACTTGTGTTAGTGTTGAAAAACCACTTTTCGCACTTGTGTTAGTGTTGAAAAACCACTTTTCGCACTTGTGTTGGTGCAGGAAACCACTTTTGCACTTGTATTAGTGTGGAAAAAACACTTTTTGCACTTGTGATAGTGTTGAAAAACCACTTTTCGCACTTGTGTTAGTGTTGAAAAACCACTTTTCGCACTTGTGTTGGTGCAGGAAACCACTTTTGCACTTGTATTAGTGTGGGAAAAACACTTTTTGCACTAGTGATAGTGTTGAAAAACCACTTTTCGCACTTGTGTTAGTGTTGAAAAACCACTTTTCGCACTTGTGTTAGTGTTGAAAAACCACTTTTCGGCCTTGTGTTAGTGTTGAAAAACCACTTTTCGCACTTGTGTTGGTGCAGGAAACCACTTTTGCACTTGTATTAGTGTGGAAAAAACACTTTTTGCACTAGTGATAGTGTTGAAAAACCACTTTTCGCACTTGTGTTAGTGTTGAAAAACCACTTTTCGCACTTGTGTTGGTGCAGGAAACCACTTTTGCACTTGTATTATTGTGGAAAAAACACTTTTCGCACTTGTGTTAGTGTTGAAAAACCACTTTTCGCACTTGTGTTAGTGTTGAAAAACCACTTTTCGCACTTGTGTTAGTGTTGAAAAACCACTTTTCGCACTTGTGTTGTTGCAGGAAACCACTTTTGCACTTGTATTAGTGTGGAAAAAACACTTTTTGCACTTGTGATAGTGTTGAAAAACCACTTTTCACACTTGTGTTAGTGTTGAAAAACCACTTTTTGCACCTGTGTTGGTGCAGGAAACCACTTTTGCACTTGTATTAGTGTGCAAAAACACTTTTTGCACTTGTGATAGTGTTGAAAAACCACTTTTCGCAATTGTGTTAGTGTTGAAAAACCACTTTTCGCACTTGTGTTGGTGCAGGAAACCACTTTTGCACTTGTATTAGTGTGGAGAAAACACTTTTCGCACTTGTGTTAGTGTTGAAAAACCACTTTTCGCAC
Organism: Myxine glutinosa; assembly: GCF_964187855.1. Taxonomy (NCBI): domain Eukaryota; kingdom Metazoa; phylum Chordata; class Myxini; order Myxiniformes; family Myxinidae; genus Myxine; species Myxine glutinosa. The sequence continues at coordinate 55,196,014 of NC_136265.1, forward strand.
TTGTGTTAGTGTTGAAAAACCACTTTTCCCACTTGTGTTAGTGTTTGAAAACCACTTTTCGCACTTGTGTTGGTGCAGGAAACCACTTTTGCACTTGTATTAGTGTGGAAAAAACACTTTTTGCACTTGTGATAGTGTTGAAAAACCACTTTTCGCACTTGTGTTAGTGTTGAAAAACCACTTTTCGCACTTGTGTTGGTGCAGGAAACCACTTTTGCACTTGTATTAGTGTGGCAAAACCACTTTTTGCACTTGTGTTAGTGTTGAAAAACCACTTTTCGCACTTGTGTTAGTGTTGAAAAACCACTTTTCGCACTTGTGTTGGTGCAGGAAACCACTTTTGCACTTGTATTAGTGTGGAAAAAACACTTTTCGCACTTGTGTTGGTGTTGAAAAACCACTTTTCGCACTTGTGTTAGTGTTGAAAAACCACTTTTCGCACTTGTGTTGGTGCAGGAAACCACTTTTGCACTTGTATTAGTGTGGAAAAAACACTTTTTGCACTTGTGATAGTGTTGAAAAACCACTTTTCGCACTTGTGTTAGTGTTGAAAAACCACTTTTCGCACTTGTGTTGGTGCAGGAAACCACTTTTGCACTTGTATTAGTGTGGAAAAACCACTTTTTCGCACTTGTGTTAGTGTTGAAAAACCACTTTTCGCACTTGTGTTAGTGTTGAAAAACCAATTTTCGCACTTGTGTTAGTGTTGAAAAACCACTTTTCGCACTTGTGTTGGTGCAGGTAACCACTTTTGCACTTGTATTAGTGTGGAAAAAACACTTTTTGCACTTGCGATGAAAAACCACTTTTTGCACTTGTGTTAGTGTTGAAAAACCACTTTTCGCACTTGTGTTGGTGCAGGAAACCACTTTTGCAATTGTATTAGTGTGGAAAAACACTTTTCGCACTTGTGTTAGTGTTGAAAAACCACTTTTCGCACTTGTATTAGTGTTGAAAAACCACTTTTCCCACTTGTGTTAGTGTTGAAAAACCACTTTTCGCAATTGTGTTAGTGTTGAAAAACCACTTTTCGCACTTGTGTTGGTGCAGGAAACCACTTTTGCACTTGTATTAGTGTGGAAAAAACACTTTTTGCACTTGCGATAGTGTTGAAAAACCACTTTTCGCACTTGTGATAGTGTTGAAAAACCACTTTTCGCATTTGTGTTAGTGTTGAAAAACCACTTTTCGTACTTGTGTTGTTGCAGGAAACCACTTTTGCACTTGCATTAGTGTGGAAAAAACACTTTTTGCAGTTGTGATAGTGTTGAAAAACCACTTTTTGCACTTGTGTTAGTGTTGAAAAACCACTTTTTGCACCTGTGTTGGTGCAGGAAACCACTTTTGCACTTGTATTAGAGTGCAAAAACACTTTTTGCACTTGTGATAGTGTTGAAAAACCACTTTTCGCAATTGTGTTAGTGTTGAAAAACCACTTTTCGCACTTGTGTTGGTGCAGGAAACCACTTTTGCACTTGTATTAGTGTGGAGAAAACACTTTTCGCACTTGTGTTAGTGTTGAAAAACCACTTTTCGCACTTGTGTTAGTGTTGAAAAACCACTTTTCCCACTTGTGTTAGTGTTTGAAAACCACTTTTCACACTTGTGTTGGTGCAGGAAACCACTTTTGCACTTGTATTAGTGTGGAAAAAACACTTTTTGCACTTGTGATAGTGTTGAAAAACCACTTTTCGCACTTGTGTTAGTGTTGAAAAACCACTTTTCGCACTTGTGTTGGTGCAGGAAACCACTTTTGCACTTGTATTAGTGTGGAAAAACCACTTTTCGCACTTGTGTTAGTGTTGAAAAACCACTTTTCGCACTTGTGTTAGTGTTGAAAAACCACTTTTCGCACTTGTGTTGGTGCAGGAAACCACTTTTGCACTTGTATTAGTGTGGAAAAAACACTTTTCGCACTTGTGTTGGTGTTGAAAAACCACTTTTTGCACTTGTGTTAGTGTTGAAAAACCACTTTTCGCACTTGTGTTGGTGCAGGAAACCACTTTTGCACTTGTATTAGTGTGGAAAAAACACTTTTTGCACTTGTGATAGTGTTGAAAAACCACTTTTCGCACTTGTGTTAGTGTTGAAAAACCACTTTTCGCACTTGTGTTGGTGCAGGAAACCACTTTTGCACTTGTATTAGTGTGGAAAAACCACTTTTTCGCACTTGTGTTAGTGTTGAAAAACCACTTTTCGCACTTGTGTTAGTGTTGAAAAACCACTTTTCGCACTTGTGTTAGTGTTGAAAAACCACTTTTCGCACTTGTGTTGGTGCAGGTAACCACTTTTGCACTTGTATTAGTGTGGAAAAAACACTTTTTGCACTTGCGATGAAAAACCACTTTTCGCACTTGTGTTAGTGTTGAAAAACCACTTTTCGCACTTGTGTTGGTGCAGGAAACCACTTTTGCAATTGTATTAGTGTGGAAAAACACTTTTCGCACTTGTGTTAGTGTTGAAAAACCACTTTTCGCACTTGTGTTAGTGTTGAAAAACCACTTTTCCCACTTGTGTTAGTGTTGAAAAACCACTTTTCGCACTTGTGTTGGTGCAGGAAACCACTTTTGCACTTGTATTAGTGTGGCAAAAACACTTTTTGCACTTGTGATAGTGTTGAAAAACCACTTTTCGCACTTGTGTTAGTGTTGAAAAACCACTTTTCGCACTTGTGTTGATGCAGGAAACCACTTTTGCACTTGTATTAGTGTGGAAAAAACACTTTTTGCACTTGCGATAGTGTTGAAAAACCACTTTTCGCACTTGTGATAGTGTTGAAAAACCACTTTTCGCACTTGTGTTGGTGCAGGAAACCACTTTTGCACTTGTATTAGTGTGGAAAAAACACTTTTCGCACTTGTGTTAGTGTTGAAAAACCACTTTTCGCACTTGTGTTAGTGTTGAAAAACCACTTTTCCCACTTCTGTTAGTGTTGAAAAACCACTTTTCGCACTTGTGTTGGTGCAGGAAACCACTTTTGCACTTGTATTAGTGTGGAAAAAAGACTTTTTGCACCTGTGATAGTGTTGAAAAACCACTTTTCGCACTTGTGTTAGTGTTGAAAAACCACTTTCCACACTTGTGTTGGTGCAGGAAACCACTTTTGCACTTGTATTAGTGTGGAAAAACCACTTTTCACACTTGTGTTAGTGTTGAAAAACCACTTTTCGCACTTGTGTTAGTGTTGAAAAACCACTTTTCGCAATTGTGTTGGTGCAGGAAACCACTTTTGCACTTGTATTAGTGTGGAAAAAAAACTTTTTGCACTTGTGATAGTGTTGAAAAACCACTTTTCGCACTTGTGTTAGTGTTGAAAAACCACTTTCCACACTTGTGTTGGTGCAGGAAACCACTTTTGTACTTGTATTAGTGTGGAAAAAACACTTTTTGCACTTGTGATAGTGTTGAAAAACCACTTTTTGCGCTTGTGTTAGTGTTGAAAAACCACTTTTCGCACTTGTGTTGGTGCAGGAAACCACTTTTGCACTTGTATTAGTGTGGAAAAAAGACTTTTTGCACCTGTGATAGTGTTGAAAAACCACTTTTCGCACTTGTGTTAGTGTTGAAAAACCACTTTCCACACTTGTGTTGGTGCAGGAAACCACTTTTGCACTTGTATTAGTGTGGAAAAACCACTTTTCGCACTTGTGTTAGTGTTGAAAAACCACTTTTCGCACTTGTGTTAGTGTTGAAAAACCACTTTTTGCACCTGTGTTGGTGCAGGAAACCACTTTTGCACTTGTATTAGTGTGCAAAAACACTTTTTGCACTTGTGATAGTGTTGAAAAACCACTTTTCGCAATTGTGTTAGTGTTGAAAAACCACTTTTCGCACTTGTGTTGGTGCAGGAAACCACTTTTGCACTTGTATTAGTGTGGAGAAAACACTTTTCGCACTTGTGTTAGTGTTGAAAAACCACTTTTCGCACTTGTGTTAGTGTTGAAAAACCACTTTTCCCACTTGTGTTAGTGTTTGAAAACCACTTTTCACACTTGTGTTGGTGCAGGAAACCACTTTTGCACTTGTATTAGTGTGGAAAAAACACATTTTGCACTTGTGATAGTGTTGAAAAACCACTTTTCGCACTTGTGTTAGTGTTGAAAAACCACTTTTCGCACTTGTGTTGGTGCAGGAAACCACTTTTGCACTTGTATTAGTGTGGAAAAACCACTTTTCGCACTTGTGTTAGTGTTGAAAAACCACTTTTCGCACTTGTGTTAGTGTTGAAAAACCACTTTTCGCACTTGTGTTGGTGCAGGAAACCACTTTTGCACTTGTATTAGTGTGGAAAAAACACTTTTCGCACTTGTGTTGGTGTTGAAAAACCACTTTTCGCACTTGTGTTAGTGTTGAAAAACCACTTTTCGCACTTGTGTTGGTGCAGGAAACCACTTTTGCACTTGTATTAGTGTGGAAAAAACACTTTTTGCACTTGTGATAGTGTTGAAAAACCACTTTTCGCACTTGTGTTAGTGTTGAAAAACCACTTTTCGCACTTGTGTTGGTGCAGGAAACCACTTTTGCACTTGTATTAGTGTGGAAAAACCACTTTTTCGCACTTGTGTTAGTGTTGAAAAACCACTTTTCGCACTTGTGTTAGTGTTGAAAAACCACTTTTCGCACTTGTGTTAGTGTTGAAAAACCACTTTTCGCACTTGTGTTGGTGCAGGTAACCACTTTTGCACTTGTATTAGTGTAGAAAAAACACTTTTTGCACTTGCGATGAAAAACCACTTTTCGCACTTGTGTTAGTGTTGAAAAACCACTTTTCGCACTTGTGTTGGTGCAGGAAACCACTTTTGCAATTGTATTAGTGTGGAAAAACACTTTTCGCACTTGTGTTAGTGTTGAAAAACCACTTTTCGCACTTGTGTTAGTGTTGAAAAACCACTTTTCCCACTTGTGTTAGTGTTGAAAAACCACTTTTCGCACTTGTGTTGGTGCAGGAAACCACTTTTGCACTTGTATTAGTGTGGCAAAAACACTTTTTGCACTTGTGATAGTGTTGAAAAACCACTTTTCGCACTTGTGTTAGTGTTGAAAAACCACTTTTCGCACTTGTGTTGATGCAGGAAACCACTTTTGCACTTGTATTAGTGTGGAAAAAACACTTTTTGCACTTGCGATAGTGTTGAAAAACCACTTTTCGCACTTGTGATAGTGTTGAAAAACCACTTTTCGCACTTGTGTTGGTGCAGGAAACCACTTTTGCACTTGTATTAGTGTGGAAAAAACACTTTTCGCACTTGTGTTAGTGTTGAAAACCACTTTTCGCACTTGTGTTAGTGTTGAAAAACCACTTTTCCCACTTCTGTTAGTGTTGAAAAACCACTTTTCGCACTTGTGTTGGTGCAGGAAACCACTTTTGCACTTGTATTAGTGTGGAAAAAACACTTTTTGCACTAGTGATAGTGTTGAAAAACCACTTTTCGCACTTGTGTTAGTGTTGAAAAACCACTTTTCGCACTTGTGTTGGTGCAGGAAACCACTTTTGCACTTGTATTATTGTGGAAAAAACAATTTTCGCACTTGTGTTAGTGTTGAAAAACCACTTTTCGCACTTGTGTTAGTGTTGAAAAACCACTTTTCGCACTTGTGTTAGTGTTGAAAAACCACTTTTCGCACTTGTGTTGTTGCAGGAAACCACTTTTACACTTGTATTAGTGTGGAAAAAACACTTTTTGCACTTGTGATAGTGTTGAAAAACCACTTTTCGCACTTGTGTTAGTGTTGAAAAACCACTTTTTGCACCTGTGTTGGTGCAGGAAACCACTTTTGCACTTGTATTAGTGTGCAAAAACACTTTTTGCACTTGTGATAGTGTTGAAAAACCACTTTTCGCAATTGTGTTAGTGTTGAAAAACCACTTTTCACACTTGTGTTGGTGCAGGAAACCACTTTTGCACTTGTATTAGTGTGGAGAAAACACTTTTCGCACTTGTGTTAGTGTTGAAAAACCACTTTTCGCACTTGTGTTAGTGTTGAAAAACCACTTTTCCCACTTGTGTTAGTGTTTGAAAACCACTTTTCGCACTTGTGTTGGTGCAGGAAACCACTTTTGCACTTGTATTAGTGTGGAAAAAACACTTTTTGCACTTGTGATAGTGTTGAAAAACCACTTTTCGCACTTGTGTTAGTGTTGAAAAACCACTTTTCGCACTTGTGTTGGTGCAGGAAACCACTTTTGCACTTGTATTAGTGTGGAAAAACCACTTTTCGCACTTGTGTTAGTGTTGAAAAACCACTTTTCGCACTTGTGTTAGTGTTGAAAAACCACTTTTCGCACTTGTGTTGGTGCAGGAAACCACTTTTGCACTTGTATTAGTGTGGAAAAAACACTTTTCGCACTTGTGTTGGTGTTGAAAAACCACTTTTCGCACTTGTTTTAGTGTTGAAAAACCACTTTTCGCACTTGTGTTGGTGCAGGAAACCACTTTTGCACTTGTATTAGTGTGGAAAAACCACTTTTTGCACTTGTGTTAGTGTTGAAAAACCACTTTTCGCACTTGTGTTAGTGTTGAAAAACCACTTTTCGCACTTGTGTTAGTGTTGAAAAACCACTTTTCGCACTTGTGTTAGTGTTGAAAAACCACTTTTCGCACTTGTGTTGGTGCAGGAAACCACTTTTGCACTTGTATTAGTGTGGAAAAAACACTTTTTGCACTTGTGATAGTGTTGAAAAACCACTTTTCGCACTTGTGTTAGTGTTGAAAAACCACTTTTCGCACTTGTGTTGGTGCAGGAAACCACTTTTGCACTTGTATTAGTGTGGGAAAAACACTTTTTGCACTAGTGATAGTGTTGAAAAACCACTTTTCGCACTTGTGTTAGTGTTGAAAAACCACTTTTCGCACTTGTGTTAGTGTTGAAAAACCACTTTTCGGCCTTGTGTTAGTGTTGAAAAACCACTTTTCGCACTTGTGTTGGTGCAGGAAACCACTTTTGCACTTGTATTAGTGTGGAAAAAACACTTTTTGCACTAGTGATAGTGTTGAAAAACCACTTTTCGCACTTGTGTTAGTGTTGAAAAACCACTTTTCGCACTTGTGTTGGTGCAGGAAACCACTTTTGCACTTGTATTATTGTGGAAAAAACACTTTTCGCACTTGTGTTAGTGTTGAAAAACCACTTTTCGCACTTGTGTTAGTGTTGAAAAACCACTTTTCGCACTTGTGTTAGTGTTGAAAAACCACTTTTCGCACTTGTGTTGTTGCAGGAAACCACTTTTGCACTTGTATTAGTGTGGAAAAAACACTTTTTGCACTTGTGATAGTGTTGAAAAACCACTTTTCACACTTGTGTTAGTGTTGAAAAACCACTTTTTGCACCTGTGTTGGTGCAGGAAACCACTTTTGCACTTGTATTAGTGTGCAAAAACACTTTTTGCACTTGTGATAGTGTTGAAAAACCACTTTTCGCAATTGTGTTAGTGTTGAAAAACCACTTTTCGCACTTGTGTTGGTGCAGGAAACCACTTTTGCACTTGTATTAGTGTGGAGAAAACACTTTTCGCACTTGTGTTAGTGTTGAAAAACCACTTTTCGCACTTGTGTTAGTGTTGAAAAACCACTTTTCCCACTTGTGTTAGTGTTTGAAAACCACTTTTCGCACTTGTGTTGGTGCAGGAAACCACTTTTGCACTTGTATTAGTGTGGAAAAAACACTTTTTGCACTTGTGATAGTGTTGAAAAACCACTTTTCGCACTTGTGTTAGTGTTGAAAAACCACTTTTCGCACTTGTGTTGGTGCAGGAAACCACTTTTGCACTTGTATTAGTGTGGCAAAACCACTTTTTGCACTTGTGTTAGTGTTGAAAAACCACTTTTCGCACTTGTGTTAGTGTTGAAAAACCACTTTTCGCACTTGTGTTGGTGCAGGAAACCACTTTTGCACTTGTATTAGTGTGGAAAAAACACTTTTCGCACTTGTGTTGGTGTTGAAAAACCACTTTTCGCACTTGTGTTAGTGTTGAAAAACCACTTTTCGCACTTGTGTTGGTGCAGGAAACCACTTTTGCACTTGTATTAGTGTGGAAAAAACACTTTTTGCACTTGTGATAGTGTTGAAAAACCACTTTTCGCACTTGTGTTAGTGTTGAAAAACCACTTTTCGCACTTGTGTTGGTGCAGGAAACCACTTTTGCACTTGTATTAGTGTGGAAAAACCACTTTTTCGCACTTGTGTTAGTGTTGAAAAACCACTTTTCGCACTTGTGTTAGTGTTGAAAAACCAATTTTCGCACTTGTGTTAGTGTTGAAAAACCACTTTTCGCACTTGTGTTGGTGCAGGTAACCACTTTTGCACTTGTATTAGTGTGGAAAAAACACTTTTTGCACTTGCGATGAAAAACCACTTTTTGCACTTGTGTTAGTGTTGAAAAACCACTTTTCGCACTTGTGTTGGTGCAGGAAACCACTTTTGCAATTGTATTAGTGTGGAAAAACACTTTTCGCACTTGTGTTAGTGTTGAAAAACCACTTTTCGCACTTGTATTAGTGTTGAAAAACCACTTTTCCCACTTGTGTTAGTGTTGAAAAACCACTTTTCGCAATTGTGTTAGTGTTGAAAAACCACTTTTCGCACTTGTGTTGGTGCAGGAAACCACTTTTGCACTTGTATTAGTGTGGAAAAAACACTTTTTGCACTTGCGATAGTGTTGAAAAACCACTTTTCGCACTTGTGATAGTGTTGAAAAACCACTTTTCGCACTTGTGTTAGTGTTGAAAAAGCACTTTTTGCACCTGTGTTGGTGCAGGGAAACCACTTTTGCACTTGTATTAGTGTGCAAAAACACTTTTTGCACTTGTGATAGTGTTGAAAAACCACTTTTCGCAATTGTGTTAGTGTTGAAAAAACCACTTTTCGCACTTGTGTTGGTGCAGGAAACCACTTTTGCACTTGTATTAGTGTGGAGAAAACACTTTTCGCACTTGTGTTAGTGTTGAAAAACCACTTTTCGCACTTGTGTTAGTGTTGAAAAACCACTTTTCCCACTTGTGTTAGTGTTTGAAAACCACTTTTCGCACTTGTGTTGGTGCAGGAAACCACTTTTGCACTTGTATTAGTGTGGAAAAAACACTTTTTGCACTTGTGATAGTGTTGAAAAACCACTTTTCGCACTTGTGTTAGTGTTGAAAAACCACTTTTCGCACTTGTGTTGGTGCAGGAAACCACTTTTGCACTTGTATTAGTGTGGAAAAACCACTTTTCGCACTTGTGTTAGTGTTGAAAAAACCACTTTTCGCACTTGTGTTAGTGTTGAAAAACCACTTTTCGCACTTGTGTTGGTGCAGGAAACCACTTTTGCACTGGTATTAGTGTGGAAAAAACACTTTTCGCACTTGTGTTGGTGTTGAAAAACCACTTTTCGCACTTGTGTTAGTGTTGAAAAACCACTTTTCGCACTTGTGTTGGTGCAGGAAACCACTTTTGCACTTGTATTAGTGTGGAAAAACCACTTTTCGCACTTGTGTTAGTGTTGAAAAACCACTTTTCGCACTTGTGTTAGTGTTGAAAAACCACTTTTCGCACTTGTGTTAGTGTTGAAAAACCACTTTTCGCACTTGTGTTAGTGTTGAAAAACCACTTTTCGCACTTGTGTTGGTGCAGGAAACCACTTTTGCACTTGTATTAGTGTGGAAAAAACACTTTTGCACTTGTGATAGCGTTGAAAAACCACTTTTCGCACTTGTGTTAGTGTTGAAAAACCACTTTTCGCACTTGTGTTGGTGCAGGAAACCACTTTTGCACTTGTATTAGTGTGGAAAAAACACTTTTTGCACTAGTGATAGTGTTGAAAAACCACTTTTCGCACTTGTGTTAGTGTTGAAAAACCACTTTTCGCACTTGTGTTAGTGTTGAAAAACCACTTTTCGGCCTTGTGTTAGTGTTGAAAAACCACTTTTCGCACTTGTGTTGGTGCAGGAAACCACTTTTGCACTTGTATTAGTGTGGAAAAAACACTTTTTGCACTAGTGATAGTGTTGAAAAACCACTTTTCGCACTTGTGTTAGTGTTGAAAAACCACTTTTCGCACTTGTGTTGGTGCAGGAAACCACTTTTGCACTTGTATTATTGTGGAAAAAACAATTTTCGCACTTGTGTTAGTGTTGAAAAACCACTTTTCGCACTTGTGTTAGTGTTGAAAAACCACTTTTCGCACTTGTGTTAGTGTTGAAAAACCACTTTTCGCACTTGTGTTGTTGCAGGAAACCACTTTTACACTTGTATTAGTGTGGAAAAAACACTTTTTGCACTTGTGATAGTGTTGAAAAACCACTTTTCGCACTTGTGTTAGTGTTGAAAAACCACTTTTTGCACCTGTGTTGGTGCAGGAAACCACTTTTGCACTTGTATTAGTGTGCAAAAACACTTTTTGCACTTGTGATAGTGTTGAAAAACCACTTTTCGCAATTGTGTTAGTGTTGAAAAACCACTTTTCACACTTGTGTTGGTGCAGGAAACCACTTTTGCACTTGTATTAGTGTGGAGAAAACACTTTTCGCACTTGTGTTAGTGTTGAAAAACCACTTTTCGCACTTGTGTTAGTGTTGAAAAACCACTTTTCCCACTTGTGTTAGTGTTTGAAAACCACTTTTCGCACTTGTGTTGGTGCAGGAAACCACTTTTGCACTTGTATTAGTGTGGAAAAAACACTTTTTGCACTTGTGATAGTGTTGAAAAACCACTTTTCGCACTTGTGTTAGTGTTGAAAAACCACTTTTCGTACTTGTGTTGGTGCAGGAAACCACTTTTGCACTTGTATTAGTGTGGAAAAACCACTTTTCGCACTTGTGTTAGTGTTGAAAAACCACTTTTCGCACTTGTGTTAGTGTTGAAAAACCACTTTTCGCACTTGTGTTGGTGCAGGAAACCACTTTTGCACTTGTATTAGTGTGGAAAAAACACTTTTCGCACTTGTGTTGGTGTTGAAAAACCACTTTTCGCACTTGTTTTAGTGTTGAAAAACCACTTTTCGCACTTGTGTTGGTGCAGGAAACCACTTTTGCACTTGTATTAGTGTGGAAAAACCACTTTTTGCACTTGTGTTAGTGTTGAAAAACCACTTTTCGCACTTGTGTTAGTGTTGAAAAACCACTTTTCGCACTTGTGTTAGTGTTGAAAAACCACTTTTCGCACTTGTGTTAGTGTTGAAAAACCACTTTTCGCACTTGTGTTGGTGCAGGAAACCACTTTTGCACTTGTATTAGTGTGGAAAAAACACTTTTTGCACTTGTGATAGTGTTGAAAAACCACTTTTCGCACTTGTGTTAGTGTTGAAAAACCACTTTTCGCACTTGTGTTGGTGCAGGAAACCACTTTTGCACTTGTATTAGTGTGGGAAAAACACTTTTTGCACTAGTGATAGTGTTGAAAAACCACTTTTCGCACTTGTGTTAGTGTTGAAAAACCACTTTTCGCACTTGTGTTAGTGTTGAAAAACCACTTTTCGGCCTTGTGTTAGTGTTGAAAAACCACTTTTTGCACTTGTGTTGGTGCAGGAAACCACTTTTGCACTTGTATTAGTGTGGAAAAAACACTTTTTGCACTAGTGATAGTGTTGAAAAACCACTTTTCGCACTTGTGTTAGTGTTGAAAAACCACTTTTCGCACTTGTGTTGGTGCAGGAAACCACTTTTGCACTTGTATTATTGTGGAAAAAACACTTTTCGCACTTGTGTTAGTGTTGAAAAACCACTTTTCGCACTTGTGTTAGTGTTGAAAAACCACTTTTCGCACTTGTGTTAGTGTTGAAAAACCACTTTTCGCACTTGTGTTGTTGCAGGAAACCACTTTTGCACTTGTATTAGTGTGGAAAAAACACTTTTTGCACTTGTGATAGTGTTGAAAAACCACTTTTCGCACTTGTGTTAGTGTTGAAAAACCACTTTTTGCACCTGTGTTGGTGCAGGAAACCACTTTTGCACTTGTATTAGTGTGCAAAAACACTTTTTGCACTTGTGATAGTGTTGAAAAACCACTTTTCGCAATTGTGTTAGTGTTGAAAAACCACTTTTCGCACTTGTGTTGGTGCAGGAAACCACTTTTGCACTTGTATTAGTGTGGAGAAAACACTTTTCGCACTTGTGTTAGTGTTGAAAAACCACTTTTCGCACTTGTGTTAGTGTTGAAAAACCACTTTTCCCACTTGTGTTAGTGTTTGAAAACCACTTTTCGCACTTGTGTTGGTGCAGGAAACCACTTTTGCACTTGTATTAGTGTGGAAAAAACACTTTTTGCACTTGTGATAGTGTTGAAAAACCACTTTTCGCACTTGTGTTAGTGTTGAAAAACCACTTTTCGCACTTGTGTTGGTGCAGGAAACCACTTTTGCACTTGTATTAGTGTGGAAAAACCACTTTTTGCACTTGTGTTAGTGTTGAAAAACCACTTTTCGCACTTGTGTTAGTGTTGAAAAACCACTTTTCGCACTTGTGTTGGTGCAGGAAACCACTTTTGCACTTGTATAAGTGTGGAAAAAACACTTTTCGCACTTGTGTTGGTGTTGAAAAACCACTTTTCGCACTTGTGTTAGTGTTGAAAAACCACTTTTCGCACTTGTGTTGGTGCAGGAAACCACTTTTGCACTTGTATTAGTGTGGAAAAAACACTTTTTGCACTTGTGATAGTGTTGAAAAACCACTTTTCGCACTTGTGTTAGTGTTGAAAAACCACTTTTCGCACTTGTGTTGGTGCAGGAAACCACTTTTGCACTTGTATTAGTGTGGAAAAACCACTTTTTCGCACTTGTGTTAGTGTTGAAAAACCACTTTTCGCACTTGTGTTAGTGTTGAAAAACCAATTTTCGCACTTGTGTTAGTGTTGAAAAACCACTTTTCGCACTTGTGTTGGTGCAGGTAACCACTTTTGCACTTGTATTAGTGTGGAAAAAACACTTTTTGCACTTGCGATGAAAAACCAATTTTCGCACTTGTGTTAGTGTTGAAAAACCACTTTTCGCACTTGTGTTGGTGCAGGAAACCACTTTTGCAATTGTATTAGTGTGGAAAAACACTTTTCGCACTTGTGTTAGTGTTGAAAAACCACTTTTCGCACTTGTGTTAGTGTTGAAAAACCACTTTTCCCACTTGTGTTAGTGTTGAAAAACCACTTTTTGCAATTGTGTTAGTGTTGAAAAACCACTTTTCGCACTTGTGTTGGTGCAGGAAACCACTTTTGCACTTGTATTAGTGTGGAGAAAACACTTTTCGCACTTGTGTTAGTGTTGAAAAACCACTTTTCGCACTTGTGTTAGTGTTGAAAAACCACTTTTCCCACTTGTGTTAGTGTTTGAAAACCACTTTTCGCACTTGTGTTGGTGCAGGAAACCACTTTTGCACTTGTATTAGTGTGGAAAAAACACTTTTTGCACTTGTGATAGTGTTGAAAAACCACTTTTCGCACTTGTGTTAGTGTTGAAAAACCACTTTTCGCACTTGTGTTGGTGCAGGAAACCACTTTTGCACTTGTATTAGTGTGGAAAAACCACTTTTCGCACTTGTGTTAGTGTTGAAAAACCACTTTTCGCACTTGTGTTAGTGTTGAAAAACCACTTTTCGCACTTGTGTTGGTGCAGGAAACCACTTTTGCACTTGTATTAGTGTGGAAAAAACACTTTTCGCACTTGTGTTGGTGTTGAAAAACCACTTTTCGCACTTGTGTTAGTGTTGAAAAACCACTTTTCGCACTTGTGTTGGTGCAGGAAACCACTTTTGCACTTGTATTAGTGTGGAAAAAACACTTTTTGCACTTGTGATAGTGTTGAAAAACCACTGTTTCGCACTTGTGTTAGTGTTGAAAAACCACTTTTCGCACTTGTGTTGGTGCAGGAAACCACTTTTGCACTTGTATTAGTGTGGAAAAACCACTTTTTCGCACTTGTGTTAGTGTTGAAAAACCACTTTTCGCACTTGTGTTAGTGTTGAAAAACCAATTTTCGCACTTGTGTTAGTGTTGAAAAAACCACTTTTCGCACTTGTGTTGGTGCAAGTAACCACTTTTGCACTTGTATTAGTGTGGAAAAAACACTTTTTGCACTTGCGATGAAAACCACTTTTCGCACTTGTGTTAGTGTTGAAAAACCACTTTTCGCACTTGTGTTGGTGCAGGAAACCACTTTTGCAATTGTATTAGTGTGGAAAAACACTTTTCGCACTTGTGTTAGTGTTGAAAAACCACTTTTCGCACTTGTGTTAGTGTTGAAAAACCACTTTTCCCACTTGTGTTAGTGTTGAAAAACCACTTTTCGCACTTGTGTTGGTGCAGGAAACCACTTTTGCACTTGTATTAGTGTGGCAAAAACACTTTTTGCACTTGTGATAGTGTTGAAAAACCACTTTTCGCACTTGTGTTAGTGTTGAAAAACCACTTTTCGCACTTGTGTTGATGCAGGAAACCACTTTTGCACTTGTATTAGTGTGGAAAAAACACTTTTTGCACTTGCGATAGTGTTGAAAAACCACTTTTCGCACTTGTGATAGTGTTGAAAAACCACTTTTCGCACTTGTGTTGGTGCAGGAAACCACTTTTGCACTTGTATTAGTGTGGAGAAAACACTTTTCGCACTTGTGTTAGTGTTGAAAAACCACTTTTCGCACTTGTGTTAGTGTTGAAAAACCACTTTTCCCACTTGTGTTAGTGTTTGAAAACCACTTTTCGCACTTGTGTTGGTGCAGGAAACCACTTTTGCACTTGTATTAGTGTGGAAAAAACACTTTTTGCACTTGTGATAGTGTTGAAAAACCACTTTTCGCACTTGTGTTAGTGTTGAAAAACCACTTTTCGCACTTGTGTTGGTGCAGGAAACCACTTTTGCACTTGTATTAGGTGGAAAAACCACTTTTCGCACTTGTGTTAGTGTGGAAAAACCACTTTTCGCACTTGTGTTAGTGTTGAAAAACCACTTTTCGCACTTGTGTTAGTGTTGAAAAACCACTTTTCGCACTTGTGTTGGTGCAGGAAACCACTTTTGCACTTGTATTAGTGTGGAAAAACCACTTTTCGCACTTGTGTTAGTGTTGAAAAACCACTTTTCGCACTTGTGTTAGTGTTGAAAAACCACTTTTCGCACTTGTGTTAGTGTTGAAAAACCACTTTTCGCACTTGTGTTAGTGTTGAAAAACCACTTTTCGCACTTGTGTTGGTGCAGGAAACCACTTTTGCACTTGTATTAGTGTGGAAAAAACACTTTTTGCACTTGTGATAGTGTTGAAAAACCACTTTTCGCACTTGTGTTAGTGTTGAAAAACCACTTTTCGCACTTGTGTTGGTGCAGGAAACCACTTTTGCACTTGTATTAGTGTGGAAAAAACACTTTTTGCACTAGTGATAGTGTTGAAAAACCACTTTTCGCACTTGTGTTAGTGTTGAAAAACCACTTTTCGCACTTGTGTTAGTGTTGAAAAACCACTTTTCGGCCTTGTGTTAGTGTTGAAAAACCACTTTTCGCACTTGTGTTGGTGCAGGAAACCACTTTTGCACTTGTATTAGTGTGGAAAAAACACTTTTTGCACTAGTGATAGTGTTGAAAAACCACTTTTCGCACTTGTGTTAGTGTTGAAAAACCACTTTTCGCACTTGTGTTGGTGCAGGAAACCACTTTTGCATTTGTATTATTGTGGAAAAAACACTTTTCGCACTTGTGTTAGTGTTGAAAAACCACTTTTCGCACTTGTGTTAGTGTTGAAAAACCACTTTTCGCATTTGTGTTAGTGTTGAAAAACCACTTTTCGTACTTGTGTTGTTGCAGGAAACCACTTTTGCACTTGCATTAGTGTGGAAAAAACACTTTTTGCACTAGTGATAGTGTTGAAAAACCACTTTTCGCACTTGTGTTAGTGTTGAAAAACCACTTTTCGCACTTGTGTTGGTGCAGGAAACCACTTTTGCACTTGTATTATTGTGGAAAAAACACTTTTCGCACTTGTGTTAGTGTTGAAAAACCACTTTTCGCACTTGTGTTAGTGTTGAAAAACCACTTTTCGCACTTGTGTTAGTGTTGAAAAACCACTTTTCGCACTTGTGTTGTTGCAGGAAACCACTTTTGCACTTGTATTAGTGTGGAAAAAACACTTTTTGCACTTGTGATAGTGTTGAAAAACCACTTTTCGCACTTGTGTTAGTGTTGAAAAACCACTTTTTGCACCTGTGTTGGTGCAGGAAACCACTTTTGCACTTGTATTAGTGTGCAAAAACACTTTTTGCACTTGTGATAGTGTTGAAAAACCACTTTTCGCAATTGTGTTAGTGTTGAAAAACCACTTTTCGCACTTGTGTTGGTGCAGGAAACCACTTTTGCACTTGTGATAGTGTTGAAAAACCACTTTTCGCAATTGTGTTAGTGTTGAAAAACCACTTTTCGCACTTGTGTTGGTGCAGGAAACCACTTTTGCACTTGTATTAGTGTGGAGAAAACACTTTTCGCACTTGTGTTAGTGTTGAAAAACCACTTTTCGCACTTGTGTTAGTGTTGAAAAACCACTTTTCCCACTTGTGTTAGTGTTTGAAAACCACTTTTCGCACTTGTGTTGGTGCAGGAAACCACTTTTGCACTTGTATTAGTGTGGAAAAAACACTTTTTGCACTTGTGATAGTGTTGAAAAACCACTTTTCGCACTTGTGTTAGTGTTGAAAAACCACTTTTCGCACTTGTGTTGGTGCAGGAAACCACTTTTGCACTTGTATTAGTGTGGAAAAACCACTTTTCGCACTTGTGTTAGTGTTGAAAAACCACTTTTCGCACTTGTGTTAGTGTTGAAAAACCACTTTTCGCACTTGTGTTGGTGCAGGAAACCACTTTTGCACTGGTATTAGTGTGGAAAAAACACTTTTCGCACTTGTGTTGGTGTTGAAAAACCACTTTTCGCACTTGTGTTAGTGTTGAAAAACCACTTTTCGCACTTGTGTTGGTGCAGGAAACCACTTTTGCACTTGTATTAGTGTGGAAAAACCACTTTTCGCACTTGTGTTAGTGTTGAAAAACCACTTTTCGCACTTGTGTTAGTGTTGAAAAACCACTTTTCGCACTTGTGTTAGTGTTGAAAAACCACTTTTCGCACTTGTGTTAGTGTTGAAAAACCACTTTTCGCACTTGTGTTGGTGCAGGAAACCACTTTTGCACTTGTATTAGTGTGGAAAAAACACTTTTTGCACTTGTGATAGCGTTGAAAAACCACTTTTCGCACTTGTGTTAGTGTTGAAAAACCACTTTTCGCACTTGTGTTGGTGCAGGAAACCACTTTTGCACTTGTATTAGTGTGGAAAAAACACTTTTTGCACTAGTGATAGTGTTGAAAAACCACTTTTCGCACTTGTGTTAGTGTTGAAAAACCACTTTTCGCACTTGTGTTAGTGTTGAAAAACCACTTTTCGGCCTTGTGTTAGTGTTGAAAAACCACTTTTCGCACTTGTGTTGGTGCAGGAAACCACTTTTGCACTTGTATTAGTGTGGAAAAAACACTTTTTGCACTAGTGATAGTGTTGAAAAACCACTTTTCGCACTTGTGTTAGTGTTGAAAAACCACTTTTCGCACTTGTGTTGGTGCAGGAAACCACTTTTGCACTTGTATTATTGTGGAAAAAACAATTTTCGCACTTGTGTTAGTGTTGAAAAACCACTTTTCGCACTTGTGTTAGTGTTGAAAAACCACTTTTCGCACTTGTGTTAGTGTTGAAAAACCACTTTTCGCACTTGTGTTGTTGCAGGAAACCACTTTTACACTTGTATTAGTGTGGAAAAAACACTTTTTGCACTTGTGATAGTGTTGAAAAACCACTTTTCGCACTTGTGTTAGTGTTGAAAAACCACTTTTTGCACCTGTGTTGGTGCAGGAAACCACTTTTGCACTTGTATTAGTGTGCAAAAACACTTTTTGCACTTGTGATAGTGTTGAAAAACCACTTTTCGCAATTGTGTTAGTGTTGAAAAACCACTTTTCACACTTGTGTTGGTGCAGGAAACCACTTTTGCACTTGTATTAGTGTGGAGAAAACACTTTTCGCACTTGTGTTAGTGTTGAAAAACCACTTTTCGCACTTGTGTTAGTGTTGAAAAACCACTTTTCCCACTTGTGTTAGTGTTTGAAAACCACTTTTCGCACTTGTGTTGGTGCAGGAAACCACTTTTGCACTTGTATTAGTGTGGAAAAAACACTTTTTGCACTTGTGATAGTGTTGAAAAACCACTTTTCGCACTTGTGTTAGTGTTGAAAAACCACTTTTCGTACTTGTGTTGGTGCAGGAAACCACTTTTGCACTTGTATTAGTGTGGAAAAACCACTTTTCGCACTTGTGTTAGTGTTGAAAAACCACTTTTCGCACTTGTGTTAGTGTTGAAAAACCACTTTTCGCACTTGTGTTGGTGCAGGAAACCACTTTTGCACTTGTATTAGTGTGGAAAAAACACTTTTCGCACTTGTGTTGGTGTTGAAAAACCACTTTTCGCACTTGTTTTAGTGTTGAAAAACCACTTTTCGCACTTGTGTTGGTGCAGGAAACCACTTTTGCACTTGTATTAGTGTGGAAAAACCACTTTTTGCACTTGTGTTAGTGTTGAAAAACCACTTTTCGCACTTGTGTTAGTGTTGAAAAACCACTTTTCGCACTTGTGTTAGTGTTGAAAAACCACTTTTCGCACTTGTGTTAGTGTTGAAAAACCACTTTTCGCACTTGTGTTGGTGCAGGAAACCACTTTTGCACTTGTATTAGTGTGGAAAAAACACTTTTTGCACTTGTGATAGTGTTGAAAAACCACTTTTCGCACTTGTGTTAGTGTTGAAAAACCACTTTTCGCACTTGTGTTGGTGCAGGAAACCACTTTTGCACTTGTATTAGTGTGGGAAAAACACTTTTTGCACTAGTGATAGTGTTGAAAAACCACTTTTCGCACTTGTGTTAGTGTTGAAAAACCACTTTTCGCACTTGTGTTAGTGTTGAAAAACCACTTTTCGGCCTTGTGTTAGTGTTGAAAAACCACTTTTTGCACTTGTGTTGGTGCAGGAAACCACTTTTGCACTTGTATTAGTGTGGAAAAAACACTTTTTGCACTAGTGATAGTGTTGAAAAACCACTTTTCGCACTTGTGTTAGTGTTGAAAAACCACTTTTCGCACTTGTGTTGGTGCAGGAAACCACTTTTGCACTTGTATTATTGTGGAAAAAACACTTTTCGCACTTGTGTTAGTGTTGAAAAACCACTTTTCGCACTTGTGTTAGTGTTGAAAAACCACTTTTCGCACTTGTGTTAGTGTTGAAAAACCACTTTTCGCACTTGTGTTGTTGCAGGAAACCACTTTTGCACTTGTATTAGTGTGGAAAAAACACTTTTTGCACTTGTGATAGTGTTGAAAAACCACTTTTCGCACTTGTGTTAGTGTTGAAAAACCACTTTTTGCACCTGTGTTGGTGCAGGAAACCACTTTTGCACTTGTATTAGTGTGCAAAAACACTTTTTGCACTTGTGATAGTGTTGAAAAACCACTTTTCGCAATTGTGTTAGTGTTGAAAAACCACTTTTCGCACTTGTGTTGGTGCAGGAAACCACTTTTGCACTTGTATTAGTGTGGAGAAAACACTTTTCGCACTTGTGTTAGTGTTGAAAAACCACTTTTCGCACTTGTGTTAGTGTTGAAAAACCACTTTTCCCACTTGTGTTAGTGTTTGAAAACCACTTTTCGCACTTGTGTTGGTGCAGGAAACCACTTTTGCACTTGTATTAGTGTGGAAAAAACACTTTTTGCACTTGTGATAGTGTTGAAAAACCACTTTTCGCACTTGTGTTAGTGTTGAAAAACCACTTTTCGCACTTGTGTTGGTGCAGGAAACCACTTTTGCACTTGTATTAGTGTGGAAAAACCACTTTTTGCACTTGTGTTAGTGTTGAAAAACCACTTTTCGCACTTGTGTTAGTGTTGAAAAACCACTTTTCGCACTTGTGTTGGTGCAGGAAACCACTTTTGCACTTGTATAAGTGTGGAAAAAACACTTTTCGCACTTGTGTTGGTGTTGAAAAACCACTTTTCGCACTTGTGTTAGTGTTGAAAAACCACTTTTCGCACTTGTGTTGGTGCAGGAAACCACTTTTGCACTTGTATTAGTGTGGAAAAAACACTTTTTGCACTTGTGATAGTGTTGAAAAACCACTTTTCGCACTTGTGTTAGTGTTGAAAAACCACTTTTCGCACTTGTGTTGGTGCAGGAAACCACTTTTGCACTTGTATTAGTGTGGAAAAACCACTTTTTCGCACTTGTGTTAGTGTTGAAAAACCACTTTTCGCACTTGTGTTAGTGTTGAAAAACCAATTTTCGCACTTGTGTTAGTGTTGAAAAACCACTTTTCGCACTTGTGTTGGTGCAGGTAACCACTTTTGCACTTGTATTAGTGTGGAAAAAACACTTTTTGCACTTGCGATGAAAAACCAATTTTCGCACTTGTGTTAGTGTTGAAAAACCACTTTTCGCACTTGTGTTGGTGCAGGAAACCACTTTTGCAATTGTATTAGTGTGGAAAAACACTTTTCGCACTTGTGTTAGTGTTGAAAAACCACTTTTCGCACTTGTGTTAGTGTTGAAAAACCACTTTTCCCACTTGTGTTAGTGTTGAAAAACCACTTTTTGCAATTGTGTTAGTGTTGAAAAACCACTTTTCGCACTTGTGTTGGTGCAGGAAACCACTTTTGCACTTGTATTAGTGTGGAGAAAACACTTTTCGCACTTGTGTTAGTGTTGAAAAACCACTTTTCGCACTTGTGTTAGTGTTGAAAAACCACTTTTCCCACTTGTGTTAGTGTTTGAAAACCACTTTTCGCACTTGTGTTGGTGCAGGAAACCACTTTTGCACTTGTATTAGTGTGGAAAAAACACTTTTTGCACTTGTGATAGTGTTGAAAAACCACTTTTCGCACTTGTGTTAGTGTTGAAAAACCACTTTTCGCACTTGTGTTGGTGCAGGAAACCACTTTTGCACTTGTATTAGTGTGGAAAAACCACTTTTCGCACTTGTGTTAGTGTTGAAAAACCACTTTTCGCACTTGTGTTAGTGTTGAAAAACCACTTTTCGCACTTGTGTTGGTGCAGGAAACCACTTTTGCACTTGTATTAGTGTGGAAAAAACACTTTTCGCACTTGTGTTGGTGTTGAAAAACCACTTTTCGCACTTGTGTTAGTGTTGAAAAACCACTTTTCGCACTTGTGTTGGTGCAGGAAACCACTTTTGCACTTGTATTAGTGTGGAAAAAACACTTTTTGCACTTGTGATAGTGTTGAAAAACCACTTTTCGCACTTGTGTTAGTGTTGAAAAACCACTTTTCGCACTTGTGTTGGTGCAGGAAACCACTTTTGCACTTGTATTAGTGTGGAAAAACCACTTTTTCGCACTTGTGTTAGTGTTGAAAAACCACTTTTCGCACTTGTGTTAGTGTTGAAAAACCAATTTTCGCACTTGTGTTAGTGTTGAAAAACCACTTTTCGCACTTGTGTTGGTGCAAGTAACCACTTTTGCACTTGTATTAGTGTGGAAAAAACACTTTTTGCACTTGCGATGAAAAACCACTTTTCGCACTTGTGTTAGTGTTGAAAAACCACTTTTCGCACTTGTGTTGGTGCAGGAAACCACTTTTGCAATTGTATTAGTGTGGAAAAACACTTTTCGCACTTGTGTTAGTGTTGAAAAACCACTTTTCGCACTTGTGTTAGTGTTGAAAAACCACTTTTCCCACTTGTGTTAGTGTTGAAAAACCACTTTTCGCACTTGTGTTGGTGCAGGAAACCACTTTTGCACTTGTATTAGTGTGGCAAAAACACTTTTTGCACTTGTGATAGTGTTGAAAAACCACTTTTCGCACTTGTGTTAGTGTTGAAAAACCACTTTTCGCACTTGTGTTGATGCAGGAAACCACTTTTGCACTTGTATTAGTGTGGAAAAAACACTTTTTGCACTTGCGATAGTGTTGAAAAACCACTTTTCGCACTTGTGATAGTGTTGAAAAACCACTTTTCGCACTTGTGTTGGTGCAGGAAACCACTTTTGCACTTGTATTAGTGTGGAGAAAACACTTTTCGCACTTGTGTTAGTGTTGAAAAACCACTTTTCGCACTTGTGTTAGTGTTGAAAAACCACTTTTCCCACTTGTGTTAGTGTTTGAAAACCACTTTTCGCACTTGTGTTGGTGCAGGAAACCACTTTTGCACTTGTATTAGTGTGGAAAAAACACTTTTTGCACTTGTGATAGTGTTGAAAAACCACTTTTCGCACTTGTGTTAGTGTTGAAAAACCACTTTTCGCACTTGTGTTGGTGCAGGAAACCACTTTTGCACTTGTATTAGTGTGGAAAAACCACTTTTCGCACTTGTGTTAGTGTGGAAAAACCACTTTTCGCACTTGTGTTAGTGTTGAAAAACCACTTTTCGCACTTGTGTTAGTGTTGAAAAACCACTTTTCGCACTTGTGTTGGTGCAGGAAACCACTTTTGCACTTGTATTAGTGTGGAAAAACCACTTTTCGCACTTGTGTTAGTGTTGAAAAACCACTTTTCGCACTTGTGTTAGTGTTGAAAAACCACTTTTCGCACTTGTGTTAGTGTTGAAAAACCACTTTTCGCACTTGTGTTAGTGTTGAAAAACCACTTTTCGCACTTGTGTTGGTGCAGGAAACCACTTTTGCACTTGTATTAGTGTGGAAAAAACACTTTTTGCACTTGTGATAGTGTTGAAAAACCACTTTTCGCACTTGTGTTAGTGTTGAAAAACCACTTTTCGCACTTGTGTTGGTGCAGGAAACCACTTTTGCACTTGTATTAGTGTGGAAAAAACACTTTTTGCACTAGTGATAGTGTTGAAAAACCACTTTTCGCACTTGTGTTAGTGTTGAAAAACCACTTTTCGCACTTGTGTTAGTGTTGAAAAACCACTTTTCGGCCTTGTGTTAGTGTTGAAAAACCACTTTTCGCACTTGTGTTGGTGCAGGAAACCACTTTTGCACTTGTATTAGTGTGGAAAAAACACTTTTTGCACTAGTGATAGTGTTGAAAAACCACTTTTCGCACTTGTGTTAGTGTTGAAAAACCACTTTTCGCACTTGTGTTGGTGCAGGAAACCACTTTTGCATTTGTATTATTGTGGAAAAAACACTTTTCGCACTTGTGTTAGTGTTGAAAAACCACTTTTCGCACTTGTGTTAGTGTTGAAAAACCACTTTTCGCATTTGTGTTAGTGTTGAAAAACCACTTTTCGTACTTGTGTTGTTGCAGGAAACCACTTTTGCACTTGCATTAGTGTGGAAAAAACACTTTTTGCACTAGTGATAGTGTTGAAAAACCACTTTTCGCACTTGTGTTAGTGTTGAAAAACCACTTTTCGCACTTGTGTTGGTGCAGGAAACCACTTTTGCACTTGTATTATTGTGGAAAAAACACTTTTCGCACTTGTGTTAGTGTTGAAAAACCACTTTTCGCACTTGTGTTAGTGTTGAAAAACCACTTTTCGCACTTGTGTTAGTGTTGAAAAACCACTTTTCGCACTTGTGTTGTTGCAGGAAACCACTTTTGCACTTGTATTAGTGTGGAAAAAACACTTTTTGCACTTGTGATAGTGTTGAAAAACCACTTTTCGCACTTGTGTTAGTGTTGAAAAACCACTTTTTGCACCTGTGTTGGTGCAGGAAACCACTTTTGCACTTGTATTAGTGTGCAAAAACACTTTTTGCACTTGTGATAGTGTTGAAAAACCACTTTTCGCAATTGTGTTAGTGTTGAAAAACCACTTTTCGCACTTGTGTTGGTGCAGGAAACCACTTTTGCACTTGTATTAGTGTGGAGAAAACACTTTTCGCACTTGTGTTAGTGTTGAAAAACCACTTTTCGCACTTGTGTTAGTGTTGAAAAACCACTTTTCCCACTTGTGTTAGTGTTTGAAAACCACTTTTCGCACTTGTGTTGGTGCAGGAAACCACTTTTGCACTTGTATTAGTGTGGAAAAAACACTTTTTGCACTTGTGATAGTGTTGAAAAACCACTTTTCGCACTTGTGTTAGTGTTGAAAAACCACTTTTCGCACTTGTGTTGGTGCAGGAAACCACTTTTGCACTTGTATTAGTGTGGAAAAACCACTTTTTGCACTTGTGTTAGTGTTGAAAAACCACTTTTCGCACTTGTGTTAGTGTTGAAAAACCACTTTTCGCACTTGTGTTGGTGCAGGAAACCACTTTTGCACTTGTATTAGTGTGGAAAAAACACTTTTCGCACTTGTGTTGGTGTTGAAAAACCACTTTTCGCACTTGTGTTAGTGTTGAAAAACCACTTTTCGCACTTGTGTTGGTGCAGGAAACCACTTTTGCACTTGTATTAGTGTGGAAAAAACACTTTTTGCACTTGTGATAGTGTTGAAAAACCACTTTTCGCACTTGTGTTAGTGTTGAAAAACCACTTTTCGCACTTGTGTTGGTGCAGGAAACCACTTTTGCACTTGTATTAGTGTGGAAAAACCACTTTTTCGCACTTGTGTTAGTGTTGAAAAACCACTTTTCGCACTTGTGTTAGTGTTGAAAAACCAATTTTCGCACTTGTGTTAGTGTTGAAAAACCACTTTTCGCACTTGTGTTGGTGCAGGTAACCACTTTTGCACTTGTATTAGTGTGGAAAAAACACTTTTTGCACTTGCGATGAAAAACCACTTTTCGCACTTGTGTTAGTGTTGAAAAACCACTTTTCGCACTTGTGTTGGTGCAGGAAACCACTTTTGCAATTGTATTAGTGTGGAAAAACACTTTTTGCACTTGTGTTAGTGTTGAAAAACCACTTTTCGCACTTGTGTTAGTGTTGAAAAACCACTTTTCCCACTTGTGTTAGTGTTGAAAAACCACTTTTTGCAATTGTGTTAGTGTTGAAAAACCACTTTTCGCACTTGTGTTGGTGCAGGAAACCACTTTTGCACTTGTATTAGTGTGGAGAAAACACTTTTCGCACTTGTGTTAGTGTTGAAAAACCACTTTTCGCACTTGTGTTAGTGTTGAAAAACCACTTTTCCCACTTGTGTTAGTGTTTGAAAACCACTTTTCGCACTTGTGTTGGTGCAGGAAACCACTTTTGCACTTGTATTAGTGTGGAAAAAACACTTTTTGCACTTGTGATAGTGTTGAAAAACCACTTTTCGCACTTGTGTTAGTGTTGAAAAACCACTTTTCGCACTTGTGTTGGTGCAGGAAACCACTTTTGCACTTGTATTAGTGTGGAAAAACCACTTTTCGCACTTGTGTTAGTGTTGAAAAACCACTTTTCGCACTTGTGTTAGTGTTGAAAAACCACTTTTCGCACTTGTGTTGGTGCAGGAAACCACTTTTGCACTTGTATTAGTGTGGAAAAAACACTTTTCGCACTTGTGTTGGTGTTGAAAAACCACTTTTCGCACTTGTGTTAGTGTTGAAAAACCACTTTTCGCACTTGTGTTGGTGCAGGAAACCACTTTTGCACTTGTATTAGTGTGGAAAAAACACTTTTTGCACTTGTGATAGTGTTGAAAAACCACTTTTCGCACTTGTGTTAGTGTTGAAAAACCACTTTTCGCACTTGTGTTGGTGCAGGAAACCACTTTTGCACTTGTATTAGTGTGGAAAAACCACTTTTTCGCACTTGTGTTAGTGTTGAAAAACCACTTTTCGCACTTGTGTTAGTGTTGAAAAACCAATTTTCGCACTTGTGTTAGTGTTGAAAAACCACTTTTCGCACTTGTGTTGGTGCAGGTAACCACTTTTGCACTTGTATTAGTGTGGAAAAAACACTTTTTGCACTTGCGATGAAAAACCACTTTTCGCACTTGTGTTAGTGTTGAAAAACCACTTTTCGCACTTGTGTTGGTGCAGGAAACCACTTTTGCAATTGTATTAGTGTGGAAAAACACTTTTCGCACTTGTGTTAGTGTTGAAAAACCACTTTTCGCACTTGTGTTAGTGTTGAAAAACCACTTTTCCCACTTGTGTTAGTGTTGAAAAACCACTTTTCGCACTTGTGTTGGTGCAGGAAACCACTTTTGCACTTGTATTAGTGTGGCAAAAACACTTTTTGCACTTGTGATAGTGTTGAAAAACCACTTTTCGCACTTGTGTTAGTGTTGAAAAACCACTTTTCGCACTTGTGTTGATGCAGGAAACCACTTTTGCACTTGTATTAGTGTGGAAAAAACACTTTTTGCACTTGCGATAGTGTTGAAAAACCACTTTTCGCACTTGTGATAGTGTTGAAAAACCACTTTTCGCACTTGTGTTGGTGCAGGAAACCACTTTTGCACTTGTATTAGTGTGGAGAAAACACTTTTCGCACTTGTGTTAGTGTTGAAAAACCACTTTTCGCACTTGTGTTAGTGTTGAAAAACCACTTTTCCCACTTGTGTTAGTGTTTGAAAACCACTTTTCGCACTTGTGTTGGTGCAGGAAACCACTTTTGCACTTGTATTAGTGTGGAAAAAACACTTTTTGCACTTGTGATAGTGTTGAAAAACCACTTTTCGCACTTGTGTTAGTGTTGAAAAACCACTTTTCGCACTTGTGTTGGTGCAGGAAACCACTTTTGCACTTGTATTAGTGTGGAAAAACCACTTTTCGCACTTGTGTTAGTGTGGAAAAACCACTTTTCGCACTTGTGTTAGTGTTGAAAAACCACTTTTCGCACTTGTGTTAGTGTTGAAAAACCACTTTTCGCACTTGTGTTGGTGCAGGAAACCACTTTTGCACTTGTATTAGTGTGGAAAAACCACTTTTCGCACTTGTGTTAGTGTTGAAAAACCACTTTTCGCACTTGTGTTAGTGTTGAAAAACCACTTTTCGCACTTGTGTTAGTGTTGAAAAACCACTTTTCGCACTTGTGTTAGTGTTGAAAAACCACTTTTCGCACTTGTGTTGGTGCAGGAAACCACTTTTGCACTTGTATTAGTGTGGAAAAAACACTTTTTGCACTTGTGATAGTGTTGAAAAACCACTTTTCGCACTTGTGTTAGTGTTGAAAAACCACTTTTCGCACTTGTGTTGGTGCAGGAAACCACTTTTGCACTTGTATTAGTGTGGAAAAAACACTTTTTGCACTAGTGATAGTGTTGAAAAACCACTTTTCGCACTTGTGTTAGTGTTGAAAAACCACTTTTCGCACTTGTGTTAGTGTTGAAAAACCACTTTTCGGCCTTGTGTTAGTGTTGAAAAACCACTTTTCGCACTTGTGTTGGTGCAGGAAACCACTTTTGCACTTGTATTAGTGTGGAAAAAACACTTTTTGCACTAGTGATAGTGTTGAAAAACCACTTTTCGCACTTGTGTTAGTGTTGAAAAACCACTTTTCGCACTTGTGTTGGTGCAGGAAACCACTTTTGCATTTGTATTATTGTGGAAAAAACACTTTTCGCACTTGTGTTAGTGTTGAAAAACCACTTTTCGCACTTGTGTTAGTGTTGAAAAACCACTTTTCGCATTTGTGTTAGTGTTGAAAAACCACTTTTCGTACTTGTGTTGTTGCAGGAAACCACTTTTGCACTTGCATTAGTGTGGAAAAAACACTTTTTGCACTTGTGATAGTGTTGAAAAACCACTTTTTGCACTTGTGTTAGTGTTGAAAAACCACTTTTTGCACCTGTGTTGGTGCAGGAAACCACTTTTGCACTTGTATTAGAGTGCAAAAACACTTTTTGCACTTGTGATAGTGTTGAAAAACCACTTTTCGCAATTGTGTTAGTGTTGAAAAACCACTTTTCGCACTTGTGTTGGTGCATGAAACCACTTTTGCACTTGTATTAGTGTGGAGAAAACACTTTTCGCACTTGTGTTAGTGTTGAAAAACCACTTTTCGCACTTGTGTTAGTGTTGAAAAACCACTTTTCCCACTTGTGTTAGTGTTTGAAAACCACTTTTCACACTTGTGTTGGTGCAGGAAACCACTTTTGCACTTGTATTAGTGTGGAAAAAACACTTTTTGCACTTGTGATAGTGTTGAAAAACCACTTTTCGCACTTGTGTTAGTGTTGAAAAACCACTTTTCGCACTTGTGTTGGTGCAGGAAACCACTTTTGCACTTGTATTAGTGTGGAAAAACCACTTTTCGCACTTGTGTTAGTGTTGAAAAACCACTTTTCGCACTTGTGTTAGTGTTGAAAAACCACTTTTCGCACTTGTGTTGGTGCAGGAAACCACTTTTGCACTTGTATTAGTGTGGAAAAAACACTTTTCGCACTTGTGTTGGTGTTGAAAAACCACTTTTTGCACTTGTGTTAGTGTTGAAAAACCACTTTTCGCACTTGTGTTGGTGCAGGAAACCACTTTTGCACTTGTATTAGTGTGGAAAAAACACTTTTTGCACTTGTGATAGTGTTGAAAAACCACTTTTCGCACTTGTGTTAGTGTTGAAAAACCACTTTTCGCACTTGTGTTGGTGCAGGAAACCACTTTTGCACTTGTATTAGTGTGGAAAAACCACTTTTTCGCACTTGTGTTAGTGTTGAAAAACCACTTTTCGCACTTGTGTTAGTGTTGAAAAACCACTTTTCGCACTTGTGTTAGTGTTGAAAAACCACTTTTCGCACTTGTGTTGGTGCAGGTAACCACTTTTGCACTTGTATTAGTGTGGAAAAAACACTTTTTGCACTTGCGATGAAAAACCACTTTTCGCACTTGTGTTAGTGTTGAAAAACCACTTTTCGCACTTGTGTTGGTGCAGGAAACCACTTTTGCAATTGTATTAGTGTGGAAAAACACTTTTCGCACTTGTGTTAGTGTTGAAAAACCACTTTTCGCACTTGTGTTAGTGTTGAAAAACCACTTTCCCACTTGTGTTAGTGTTGAAAAACCACTTTTCGCACTTGTGTTGGTGCAGGAAACCACTTTTTGCACTTGTATTAGTGTGGCAAAAACACTTTTTGCACTTGTGATAGTGTTGAAAAACCACTTTTCGCACTTGTGTTAGTGTTGAAAAACCACTTTTCGCACTTGTGTTGATGCAGGAAACCACTTTTGCACTTGTAATTAGTGTGGAAAAAACACTTTTTGCACTTGCGATAGTGTTGAAAAACCACTTTTCGCACTTGTGATAGTGTTGAAAAACCACTTTTCGCACTTGTGTTGGTGCAGGAAACCACTTTTGCACTTGTATTAGTGTGGAAAAAAACACTTTTCGCACTTGTGTTAGTGTTGAAAAACCACTTTTCGCACTTGTGTTAGTGTTGAAAACCACTTTTCCCACTTCTGTTAGTGTTGAAAAACCACTTTTCGCACTTGTGTTGGTGCAGGAAACCACTTTTGCACTTGTATTAGTGTGGAAAAAAAGACTTTTGCACCTGTGATAGTGTTGAAAAACCACTTTTCGCACTTGTGTTAGTGTTGAAAAACCACTTTCCACACTTGTGTTGGTGCAGGAAACCACTTTTGCACTTGTATTAGTGTGGAAAAACCACTTTTCACACTTGTGTTAGTGTTGAAAAACCACTTTTCGCACTTGTGTTAGTGTTGAAAAACCACTTTTCGCAATTGTGTTGGTGCAGGAAACCACTTTTGCACTTGTATTAGTGTGGAAAAAAAACTTTTTGCACTTGTGATAGTGTTGAAAAACCACTTTTCGCACTTGTGTTAGTGTTGAAAAACCACTTTCCACACTTGTGTTGGTGCAGGAAACCACTTTTGTACTTGTATTAGTGTGGAAAAAACACTTTTTGCACTTGTGATAGTGTTGAAAAACCACTTTTTGCGCTTGTGTTAGTGTTGAAAAACCACTTTTCGCACTTGTGTTGGTGCAGGAAACCACTTTTGCACTTGTATTAGTGTGGAAAAAAGACTTTTTGCACATGTGATAGTGTTGAAAAACCACTTTTCGCACTTGTGTTAGTGTTGAAAAACCACTTTTCCACACTTGTGTTGGTGCAGGAAACCACTTTTGCACTTGTATTAGTGTGGAAAAACCACTTTTCGCACTTGTGTTAGTGTTGAAAAACCACTTTTCGCACTTGTGTTAGTGTTGAAAAACCACTTTTTGCACCTGTGTTGGTGCAGGAAACCACTTTTGCACTTGTATTAGTGTGCAAAAACACTTTTTGCACTTGTGATAGTGTTGAAAAACCACTTTTCGCAATTGTGTTAGTGTTGAAAAACCACTTTTCGCACTTGTGTTGGTGCAGGAAACCACTTTTGCACTTGTATTAGTGTGGAGAAAACACTTTTCGCACTTGTGTTAGTGTTGAAAAACCACTTTTCGCACTTGTGTTAGTGTTGAAAAACCACTTTTCCCACTTGTGTTAGTGTTTGAAAACCACTTTTCACACTTGTGTTGGTGCAGAAACCACTTTTGCACTTGTATTAGTGTGGAAAAAACACATTTTGCACTTGTGATAGTGTTGAAAAACCACTTTTCGCACTTGTGTTAGTGTTGAAAAACCACTTTTCGCACTTGTGTTGGTGCAGGAAACCACTTTTGCACTTGTATTAGTGTGGAAAAACCACTTTTCGCACTTGTGTTAGTGTTGAAAACCACTTTTCGCACTTGTGTTAGTGTTGAAAAAACCACTTTTCGCACTTGTGTTGGTGCAGGAAACCACTTTTGCACTTGTATTAGTGTGGAAAAAAACACTTTTCGCACTTGTGTTGGTGTTGAAAAACCACTTTTCGCACTTGTGTTAGTGTTTGAAAAACCACTTTTCGCACTTGTGTTGGTGCAGGAAACCACTTTTGCACTTGTATTAGTGTGGAAAAAACACTTTTTGCACTTGTGATAGTGTTGAAAAACCACTTTTCGCACTTGTGTTAGTGTTGAAAAACCACTTTTCGCACTTGTGTTGGTGCAGGAAACCACTTTTGCACTTGTATTAGTGTGGAAAAACCACTTTTTCGCACTTGTGTTAGTGTTGAAAAACCACTTTTCGCACTTGTGTTAGTGTTGAAAACCACTTTTCGCACTTGTGTTAGTGTTGAAAAACCACTTTTCGCACTTGTGTTGGTGCAGGTAACCACTTTTGCACTTGTATTAGTGTAGAAAAAACACTTTTTGCACTTGCGATGAAAAACCACTTTTCGCACTTGTGTTAGTGTTGAAAAACCACTTTTCGCACTTGTGTTGGTGCAGGAAACCACTTTTGCAATTGTATTAGTGTGGAAAAACACTTTTCGCACTTGTGTTAGTGTTGAAAAACCACTTTTCGCACTTGTGTTAGTGTTGAAAAACCACTTTTCCCACTTGTGTTAGTGTTGAAAAACCACTTTTCGCACTTGTGTTGGTGCAGGAAACCACTTTTGCACTTGTATTAGTGTGGCAAAAACACTTTTTGCACTTGTGATAGTGTTGAAAAACCACTTTTCGCACTTGTGTTAGTGTTGAAAAACCACTTTTCGCACTTGTGTTGATGCAGGAAACCACTTTTGCACTTGTATTAGTGTGGAAAAAACACTTTTTGCACTTGCGATAGTGTTGAAAAACCACTTTTCGCACTTGTGATAGTGTTGAAAAACCACTTTTCGCACTTGTGTTGGTGCAGGAAACCACTTTTGCACTTGTATTAGTGTGGAAAAAACACTTTTCGCACTTGTGTTAGTGTTGAAAACCACTTTTCGCACTTGTGTTAGTGTTGAAAAACCACTTTTCCCACTTCTGTTAGTGTTGAAAAACCACTTTTCGCACTTGTGTTGGTGCAGGAAACCACTTTTGCACTTGTATTAGTGTGGAAAAAAGACTTTTTGCACCTGTGATAGTGTTGAAAAACCACTTTTCGCACTTGTGTTAGTGTTGAAAAACCACTTTCCACACTTGTGTTGGTGCAGGAAACCACTTTTGCACTTGTATTAGTGTGGAAAAACCACTTTTCACACTTGTGTTAGTGTGTTAGTGTTGAAAAACCACTTTTCGCACTTGTGTTAGTGTTGAAAAACCACTTTTCGCAATTGTGTTGGTGCAGGAAACCACTTTTGCACTTGTATTAGTGTGGAAAAAACACTTTTTGCACTTGTGATAGTGTTGAAAAACCACTTTTCGCACTTGTGTTAGTGTTGAAAAACCACTTTCCACACTTGTGTTGGTGCAGGAAACCACTTTTGTACTTGTATTAGTGTGGAAAAAACACTTTTTGCACTTGTGATAGTGTTGAAAAACCACTTTTTGCGCTTGTGTTAGTGTTGAAAAACCACTTTTCGCACTTGTGTTGGTGCAGGAAACCACTTTTGCACTTGTATTAGTGTGGAAAAAAGACTTTTTGCACCTGTGATAGTGTTGAAAAACCACTTTTCGCACTTGTGTTAGTGTTGAAAAACCACTTTCCACACTTGTGTTGGTGCAGGAAACCACTTTTGCACTTGTATTAGTGTGGGAAAAACCACTTTTCGCACTTGTGTTAGTGTTGAAAAACCACTTTTCGCACTTGTGTTAGTGTTGAAAAACCACTTTTCGCACTTGTGTTGGTGCAGGAAACCACTTTTGCACTTGTATTAGTGTGGAAAAAACACTTTTTGCACTTGTGATAGTGTTGAAAAACCACTTTTCGCACTTGTGTTAGTGTTGAAAAACCACTTTCCACACTTGTGTTGGTGCAGGAAACCACTTTTGTACTTGTATTAGTGTGGAAAAAACACTTTTTGCACTTGTGATAGTGTTGAAAAACCACTTTTTGCGCTTGTGTTAGTGTTGAAAAACCACTTTTCGCACTTGTGTTAGTGTTGAAAAACCACTTTTCGCACTTGTGTTGGTGCAGGAAACCACTTTTGCACTTGTATTAGTGTGGAAAAAACACTTTTTGCACTTGCTATATTGTTGAAAAACCACTTTTCGCACTTGTGTTAGTGTTGAAAAACCACTTTTCGCACTTGTGTTGGTGCAGGAAACCACTTTTGCACTTGTATTAGTGTGGAAAAAACACTTTTCGCACTTGTGTTAGTGTTGAAAAACCACTTTTCGCACTTGTGTTAGTGTTGAAAAACCACTTTTCCCACTTGTGTTAGTGTTGAAAAACCACTTTTCGCACTTGTGTTGGTGCAGGAAACCACTTTTGCACTTGTATTAGTGTGGAAAAAACACTTTTTGCACTAGTGATAGTGTTGAAAAACCACTTTTCGCACTTGTGTTAGTGTTGAAAAACCACTTTTCGCACTTGTGTTAGTGTTGAAAAACCACTTTTCGGCCTTGTGTTCGTGTTGAAAAACGACTTTTCGCACTTGTGTTAGTGCAGGAAACCACTTTTGCACTTGTATTAGTGTGGAAAAAACACTTTTCGCACTTGTTTTAGCGTTGAAAAACCACTTTTTGCACCTGTGATAGTGTTGAAAAACCACTTTTCGCACTTGTGTTAGTGTTGAAAAACCACTTTCCACACTTGTGTTGGTGCAGGAAACCACTTTTGCACTTGTATTAGTGTGGAAAAACCACTTTTCGCACTTGTGTTAGTGTTGAAAAACCACTTTTCGCACTTGTGTTAGTGTTGAAAAACCACTTTTCGCACTTGTGTTGGTGCAGGAAACCACTTTTGCACTTGTATTAGTGTGGAAAAAACACTTTTTGCACTTGTGATAGTGTTGAAAAACCACTTTTCGCACTTGTGTTAGTGTTGAAAAACCACTTTCCACACTTGTGTTGGTGCAGGAAACCACTTTTGTACTTGTATTAGTGTGGAAAAAACACTTTTTGCACTTGTGATAGTGTTGAAAAACCACTTTTTGCGCTTGTGTTAGGGTTGAAAAACCACTTTTCGCACTTGTGTTGGTGCAGGAAACCACTTTTGCACTTGTATTAGTGTGGAAAAAAGACTTTTTGCACCTGTGATAGTGTTGAAAAACCACTTTTCGCACTTGTGTTAGTGTTGAAAAACCACTTTCCACACTTGTGTTGGTGCAGGAAACCACTTTTGCACTTGTATTAGTGTGGAAAAACCACTTTTCGCACTTGTGTTTGTGTTGAAAAACCACTTTTCGCACTTGTGTTAGTGTTGAAAAACCACTTTTCGCACTTGTGTTAGTGTTGAAAAACCACTTTTCGCACTTGTGTTAGTGTTGAAAAACCACTTTTGCACTTGTATTAGTGTGGAAAAAACACTTTTTGCACTTGTGATAGTGTTGAAAAACCACTTTTCGCACTTGTGTTGGTGCAGGAAACCACTTTTGCACTTGTATTAGTGTGGAAAAAAGACTTTTTGCACTAGCGATAGTGTTGAAAAACCACTTTTCGCACTTGTGTTAGTGTTGAAAAACCACTTTTCGCACTTGTGTTCGTGCAGGAAACCACTTTTGCACTTGTATTATTGTGGAAAAAACACTTTTCGCACTTGTGTTAGTGTTGAAAAACCACTTTTCGCACTTGTGTTAGTGTTGAAAAACCACTTTTCGCACTTGTGTTAGTGTTGAAAAACCACTTTTCGCACTTGTGTTGTTGCAGGAAACCACTTTTGCAGTTGTATTAGTGTGGAAAAACCACTTTTCGCACTTGTGTTAGTGTTGAAAAAGCACTTTTTGCACCTGTGTTGGTGCAGGAAACCACTTTTGCACTTGTATTAGTGTGCAAAAACACTTTTTGCACTTGTGATAGTGTTGAAAAACCACTTTTTGCAATTGTGTTAGTGTTGAAAAACCACTTTTCGCACTTGTGTTGGTGCAGGAAACCACTTTTGCACTTGTATTAGTGTGGAGAAAACACTTTTCGCACTTGTGTTAGTGTTGAAAAACCACTTTTCGCACTTGTGTTAGTGTTGAAAAACCACTTTTCCCACTTGTGTTAGTGTTTGAAAACCACTTTTCGCACTTGTGTTGGTGCAGGAAACCACTTTTGCACTTGTATTAGTGTGGAAAAAACACTTTTTGCACTTGTGATAGTGTTGAAAAACCACTTTTCGCACTTGTGTTAGTGTTGAAAAACCACTTTTCGCACTTGTGTTGGTGCAGGAAACCACTTTTGCACTTGTATTAGTGTGGAAAAACCACTTTTCGCACTTGTGTTAGTGTTGAAAAACCACTTTTCGCACTTGTGTTAGTGTTGAAAAACCACTTTTCGCACTTGTGTTGGTGCAGGAAACCACTTTTGCACTGGTATTAGTGTGGAAAAAACACTTTTCGCACTTGTGTTGGTGTTGAAAAACCACTTTTCGCACTTGTGTTAGTGTTGAAAAACCACTTTTCGCACTTGTGTTGGTGCAGGAAACCACTTTTGCACTTGTATTAGTGTGGAAAAACCACTTTTCGCACTTGTGTTAGTGTTGAAAAACCACTTTTCGCACTTGTGTTAGTGTTGAAAAACCACTTTTCGCACTTGTGTTAGTGTTGAAAAACCACTTTTCGCACTTGTGTTAGTGTTGAAAAACCACTTTTCGCACTTGTGTTGGTGCAGGAAACCACTTTTGCACTTGTATTAGTGTGGAAAAAACACTTTTTGCACTAGTGATAGTGTTGAAAAACCACTTTTCGCACTTGTGTTAGTGTTGAAAAACCACTTTTCGCACTTGTGTTAGTGTTGAAAAACCACTTTTCGGCCTTGTGTTAGTGTTGAAAAACCACTTTTCGCACTTGTGTTGGTGCAGGAAACCACTTTTGCACTTGTATTAGTGTGGAAAAAACACTTTTTGCACTAGTGATAGTGTTGAAAAACCACTTTTCGCACTTGTGTTAGTGTTGAAAAACCACTTTTCGCACTTGTGTTGGTGCAGGAAACCACTTTTGCACTTGTATTATTGTGGAAAAAACACTTTTCGCACTTGTGTTAGTGTTGAAAAACCACTTTTCGCACTTGTGTTAGTGTTGAAAAACCACTTTTCGCACTTGTGTTAGTGTTGAAAAACCACTTTTCGCACTTGTGTTGTTGCAGGAAACCACTTTTGCACTTGTATTAGTGTGGAAAAAACACTTTTTGCACTTGTGATAGTGTTGAAAAACCACTTTTCGCACTTGTGTTAGTGTTGAAAACCCACTTTTTGCACCTGTGTTGGTGCAGGAAACCACTTTTGCACTTGTATTAGTGTGCAAAAACACTTTTTGCACTTGTGATAGTGTTGAAAAACCACTTTTCGCAATTGTGTTAGTGTTGAAAAACCACTTTTCGCACTTGTGTTGGTGCAGGAAACCACTTTTGCACTTGTATTAGTGTGGAAAAACCACTTTTCGCACTTGTGTTAGTGTTGAAAAACCACTTTTCGCACTTGTGTTAGTGTTGAAAAACCACTTTTCGCACTTGTGTTGGTGCAGGAAACCACTTTTGCATTTGTATTAGTGTGGAAAAAACACTTTTCGCACTTGTGTTGGTGTTGAAAAACGACTTTTCGCACTTGTGTTAGTGTTGAAAAACCACTTTTCGCACTTGTGTTGGTGCAGGAAACCACTTTTGCACTTGTATTAGTGTGGAAAAAACACTTTTTGCACTTGTGATAGTGTTGAAAAACCACTTTTCGCACTTGTGTTAGTGTTGAAAAACCACTTTTCGCACTTGTGTTGGTGCAGGAAACCACTTTTGCACTTGTATTAGTGTGGAAAAACCACTTTTTCGCACTTGTGTTAGTGTTGAAAAACCACTTTTCGCACTTGTGTTAGTGTTGAAAAACCACTTTTCGCACTTGTGTTAGTGTTGAAAAACCACTTTTCGCACTTGTGTTGGTGCAGGTAACCACTTTTGCACTTGTATTAGTGTGGAAAAAACACTTTTTGCACTTGCGATGAAAAACCACTTTTCGCACTTGTGTTAGTGTTGAAAAACCACTTTTCGCACTTGTGTTGGTGCAGGAAACCACTTTTGCAATTGTATTAGTGTGGAAAAACACTTTTCGCACTTGTGTTAGTGTTGAAAAACCACTTTTCGCACTTGTGTTAGTGTTGAAAAACCACTTTTCCCACTTGTGTTAGTGTTGAAAAACCACTTTTCGCACTTGTGTTGGTGCAGGAAACCACTTTTGCACTTGTATTAGTGTGGCAAAAACACTTTTTGCACTTGTGATAGTGTTGAAAAACCACTTTTCGCACTTGTGTTAGTGTTGAAAAACCACTTTTCGCACTTGTGTTGATGCAGCAAACCACTTTTGCACTTGTATTAGTGTGGAAAAAACACTTTTTGCACTTGCGATAGTGTTGAAAAACCACTTTTCGCACTTGTGATAGTGTTGAAAAACCACTTTTCGCACTTGTGTTGGTGCAGGAAACCACTTTTGCACTTGTATTAGTGTGGAAAAAAGACTTTTTGCACCTGTGATAGTGTTGAAAAACCACTTTTCGCACTTGTGTTAGTGTTGAAAAACCACTTTCCACACTTGTGTTGGTGCAGGAAACCACTTTTGCACTTGTATTAGTGTGGAAAACCACTTTTCACACTTGTGTTAGTGTTGAAAAACCACTTTTCGCACTTGTGTTAGTGTTGAAAAACTACTTTTCGCAATTGTGTTGGTGCAGGAAACCACTTTTGCACTTGTATTAGTGTGGAAAAACCACTTTTTGCACTTGTGATAGTGTTGAAAAACCACTTTTCGCACTTGTGTTAGTGTTGAAAAACCACTTTCCACACTTGTGTTGGTGCAGGAAACCACTTTTGTACTTGTATTAGTGTGGAAAAAACACTTTTTGCACTTGTGATAGTGTTTAAAAACCACTTTTTGCGCTTGTGTTAGTGTTGAAAAACCACTTTTCGCACTTGTGTTGGTGCAGGAAACCACTTTTGCACTTGTATTAGTGTGGAAAAAAGACTTTTTGCACCTGTGATAGTGTTGAAAAACCACTTTTCGCACTTGTGTTAGTGTTGGAAAAACCACTTTCCACACTTGTGTTGGTGCAGGAAACCACTTTTGCACTTGTATTAGTGTGGAAAAACTACTTTTCGCACTTGTGTTAGTGTTGAAAAACCACTTTTCGCACTTGTGTTAGTGTTGAAAAACCACTTTTCGCACTTGTGTTGGTGCAGGAAACCACTTTTGCACTTGTATTAGTGTGGAAAAAACACTTTTTGCACTTGTGATAGTGTTGAAAAACCACTTTTCGCACTTGTGTTAGTGTTGAAAAACCACTTTCCACACTTGTGTTGGTGCAGGAAACCACTTTTGTACTTGTATTAGTGTGGAAAAAACACTTTTTGCACTTGTGATAGTGTTGAAAAACCACTTTTTGCGCTTGTGTTAGTGTTGAAAAACCACTTTTCGCACTTGTGTTAGTGTTGAAAAACCACTTTTCGCACTTGTGTTGGTGCAGGAAACCACTTTTGCACTTGTATTAGTGTGGAAAAAACACTTTTTGCACTTGCTATATTGTTGAAAAACCACTTTTCGCACTTGTGTTAGTGTTGAAAAACCACTTTTCGCACTTGTGTTGGTGCAGGAAACCACTTTTGCACTTGTATTAGTGTGGAAAAAACACTTTTCGCACTTGTGTTAGTGTTGAAAAACCACTTTTCGCACTTGTGTTAGTGTTGAAAAACCACTTTTCCCACTTGTGTTAGTGTTGAAAAACCACTTTTCGCACTTGTGTTGGTGCAGGAAACCACTTTTGCACTTGTATTAGTGTGGAAAAAACACTTTTTGCACTAGTGATAGTGTTGAAAAACCACTTTTCGCACTTGTGTTAGTGTTGAAAAACCACTTTTCGCACTTGTGTTAGTGTTGAAAAACCACTTTTCGGCCTTGTGTTCGTGTTGAAAAACGACTTTTCGCACTTGTGTTAGTGCAGGAAACCACTTTTGCACTTGTATTAGTGTGGAAAAAACACTTTTCGCACTTGTTTTAGCGTTGAAAAACCACTTTTCGCACTTGTGTTAGTGTTGAAAAACCACTTTTCGCACTTGTGTTAGTGTTGAAAAACCACTTTTCGCACTTGTGTTGTTGCAGGAAACTACTTTTGCACTTGTATTAGTGTGGAAAAAACACTTTTTGCACTTGTGATAGTGTTGAAAAACCACTTTTCGCAATTGTGTTCGTGTTGAAAAACCACTTTTTGCACTTGTGTTGGTGCAGGAAACCACATTTGCACTTGTATTAGTGTGGAAAAACACTTTTTGCACTTGTGATAGTGTTGAAAAACCACTTTTCGCAATTGTGTTAGTGTTGAAAAACCACTTTTCGCACTTGTGTTAGTGTTGAAAAACCACTTTTCCCACTTGTGTTAGTGTTTGAAAACCACTTTTCGCACTTGTGTTGGTGCAGGAAACCACTTTTGCACTTGTATTAGTGTGGAAAAAACACTTTTTGCACTTGTGATAGTGTTGAAAAACCACTTTTCGCACTTGTGTTAGTGTTGAAAAACCACTTTTCGCACTTGTGTTGGTACAGGAAACCACTTTTGCACTTGTATTAGTGTGGAAAAACCACTTTTCGCACTTGTGTTAGTGTTGAAAAACCACTTTTCGTACTTGTGTTAGTGTTGAAAAACCACTTTTCGCACTTGTGTTAGTGTTGAAAAACCACTTTTCGCACTTGTGTTGGTGCAGGAAACCACTTTTGCACTTGTATTAGTGTGGAAAAAACACTTTTTGCACTTGTGATAGTGTTGAAAAACCACTTTTCGCACTTGTGTTAGTGTTGAAAAACCACTTTTCACACTTGTGTTGGTGCAGGAAACCACTTTTGCACTTGTATTAGTGTGGAAAAACCACTTTTTCGCACTTGTGTTAGTGTTGAAAAACCACTTTTCGCACTTGTGTTAGTGTTGAAAAACCACTTTTCGCACTTGTGTTAGTGTTGAAAAACCACTTTTCGCACTTGTGTTGGTGCAGGTAACCACTTTTGCACTTGTATTAGTGTGGAAAAAACACTTTTTGCACTTGCGATAGTGTTGAAAAACCACTTTTCGCACTTGTGTTAGTGTTGAAAAACCACTTTTCGCACTTGTGTTGGTGCAGGAAACCACTTTTGCAATTGTATTAGTGTGGAAAAAACACTTTTCGCACTTGTGTTAGTGTTGAAAAACCACTTTTCGCACTTGTGTTAGTGCTGAAAAATCACTTTTCCCACTTGTGTTAGTGTTGAAAAACCACTTTTCGCACTTGTGTTGGTGCAGGAAACCACTTTTGCACTTGTATTAGTGTGGAAAAAACACTTTTTGCACTTGTGATAGTGTTGAAAAACCACTTTTCGCACTTGTGTTAGTGTTGAAAAACCACTTTTCGCACTTGTGTTGGTGCAGGAAACCACTTTTGCACTTGTATTAGTGTGGAAAAAACACTTTTTGCACTTGCGATAGTGTTGAAAAACCACTTTTCGCACTTGTGTTAGTGTTGAAAAACCACTTTTCGCACTTGTGTTAGTAGTGTATATATGTTGCTTCTGGGACACTCTCATTTTCCCATTGACTTACATGTTAATTTTTCCCCTCCCTCATTGCCCCTAAACACGTCTATTTCTCTCACCCTGTTCTTTACGAACCTTCTAACCTTTTGACATGTTATCCTTATTCATTAGACCACTTGAACAATGGTCCTTCTGTGTGAACCTGTGATCCTTCTGACCTTATGGACCTTTTAACCTTTTACTCTTAATATCATCTGGTGAATCATCTTTGACCCACTCAAACAACGACCCTACAAATATTTGTTTATGCGTGGGAAATAATTTAATTCTCTTGCCACTCCCTTCACCATCTAATATATTAACAAAAAGGATGTTTGAGTTTGGTTCTTTATTAAGATATTTTAACTGAGCTAAGATAAAATGGTAAACCTCCCTCAATGTTCTTGTTTGAGCACCTCCAGTGCCACATACCATTTTAAAATTAAAGTATATATTTTCCTGACAACCATCAAAGTTTTCCGTCCACTCAAAAATATTTCCATCTTTTTTACCCAATTCACCGGTATTTA
Source organism: Myxine glutinosa (assembly GCF_964187855.1). Lineage (NCBI taxonomy): Eukaryota > Metazoa > Chordata > Myxini > Myxiniformes > Myxinidae > Myxine > Myxine glutinosa. The sequence continues at coordinate 55,236,750 of NC_136265.1, forward strand.
AATTAATTCTCTTATTTGTTTTGTAAATTTTTTTACCAGTTGGCTTTTCAATTATACCTATTTGATATTTTTCACATTCGTTTTGTTTACCATTTATATACCAAGGTTGATTACACCTCCACTCTTTAGTCTGGTTGGTACTTGGCTCTATCATTTATATAATAGTGAAAAGGCGGCGGTAGCCCGTTAAAATCCCTAACCCCCCTTTTTAACTTATCACTTATATACTTATATAACCATAAGGGAGACTATCAATTCCATTTTCTAAAATAAACCTCTTATCATCAAAAGCCCCCAATGCTTTCTTATTCACCTCTTCTGAATATAATTTATGTTTATAACTTCTTATTCCATTAATCTTTCGAAACTCTTCTTTCTTTGTTGTTAAACAGTTATAATAATCATTAAAGTTTATTGTTTCTTTAATAACATTTTTCTTTACACCTTTTAACTTCTTATCAGTCTTTTCAACGTTATTCACAATGTATTTATAAGCATAAGAGTAGTGTAATAATGTTGCTTCTGGGACACCTCCGTTTAACATGGGAAATCCCTATCTAATGTCATTTACCCCCTTGTCTTTTTCAAAAATCATAAACACCTCTATTTCTCCCACCCTCATCTTTATGAACCTTTTGTCTGTAGTACCTATCCTTAATGTTGTTCATTAGACCACTCAAACACTACAAATATTTGTTTTCTCTTATAGACCTATCATCCTTCTTCTACATATCATCTGACAGATTAATCTTTGACCCATTCACTTCCATATTAATTCTTTCCCTCCCTCATTGACCCTAAACACCTCTATTTCTCTCACCCTGTTATTTACGAACCTTCTAACCTTTTGACATGTTATCCTTATTCATTAGACCACTTAAACACCTGTGATCCTTCTGACCTTATGGACCTTTTAACCTTTTACTCTTAATATCATCTGGTGAATATAACCCACTCAAACATCGACCCTACAAATATTTGTTTATGTGTGGGAAATAATTTAATTCTCCTACAACTCTCCTCACCATCTAATACATTAACAAAAAATATGTTTGAGTTTGGTTTTTTATTAAGATATTTTAACTGAGCTAAGATAAAATGGTAAACCTCCCTCAATGTTCTTGTTTGAGCGCCTCCAGTGCCACATACCATTTTTAAATTAAAGTATATATTTTCCTGACAACCATCAAAGTTTTCCGTCCACTCAAAAATATTTCCATCTTTTTTACCCAATTCACCGGTATTTAAATTAATTCTCTTATTTGTTTTGTGAACTTTTTTACCAGTTGACTTTTCAATTAAACCTATTTGATATTTTTCACATTCATTATGTTTTCCATTTATATACCAAGGTTGATTACACCTCCACTCTTTAGTCTGGTTGATACTTGGTTCTATCATTTATATAATAGTAAAAAAGGCGGCGGTAGCCCGTTAAAATCCCCAACCCCCCCTTTTTAACTTATCACTTATATATATCTTATCACTTATATATATCTTATCACTTATATATATCTTATCACTTATATACTTATATAACCATAAGGGAGACTATCAATTCCATTTTCTAAAATAAACCTCTTATCATCAAAAGCCCCCAATGCTTTCTTATTTATCTCTTCTGAATATAATTGATGTTTATAACTTCTTATTCCATTAATCTTTCTAAACTCTTCTTTCTTTGTTGTTAAACAGTTATAATAATCCTTAAAGTTTATTGTTTCTTTAATAACATTTTTCTTTACACCTTTTAACTTCTTATCAGTCTTTTCAACGTTATTCACAATGTATTTATAAGCATAAGCCTTTGACCTCAATCCCACAAATTCACTCATAACATTTCCTCCTAATTCATCCTTGAACTTTCCAATCACCTTTTTATTTTTAGAAGAGAACAACTCACTCTCTGGACTGTAATTACTCGTGTCATAGATATTAATGTCTCTTTTCATGTCTGAATAAACATCGTCAGTATTAATTTTCAAAATAAAACTATCTGTATCCATATAAAGTAGATTAACATCATTTTGATATTTCTTCCTCAAGTTATTATAAAACTAATCATACATTAATGACTTTGATAAATCAAGAATTGATGTTCCAATATAAATAGGTTTGTCCATTTCAATACTCTCTTTAATCAAATGGATCGCACAAAAGTTCTCAGTAAAGACCTCAGCTCGAGTAAAACTCGGTCTATTAATTAATTTTGATGCTTGTTCCCAAGATGTTGATAGTCTGATATTTTGTCTTTTCCTCACATTTTCCATGGTCTTACCAAAGACCGCATTATTCATCAATTTATAAAAGTCTTTCTCAAAATCTGTTTTTGACTCTGTTCTTCTTTGTGTATTAAAATCAATGTACCCCTTCAACCAATGACTTTGATTGAACTTTAGAACCCTATGGATCTTCTCTACTCTTAGACCTTTTGATAAATATTGTCGCAAATTTCTTTGGTGTAGAACATAATTTTTCTTGTTATATAATGTAGTAAGTAATTTTTCTGTTGATTCACCTATATCAAACGATCGTTGATAATCACTCAACCATTCTTTCTTTGGACTTTCTTTCTCACAAGCAAATGGGAGATCTTTGTGTAGGTTATGGAGTTCCTCTGGATATTTTAAATCAATTTCAAAATAATAACCAACTTTTTCTTCATCCAATTCTTTTTGTGTAGAGATACATACATCTTGTAAAACGTTTTTGTAGTCTTTTTCCTTTACCCATCTAAGTTTTCCATAAGGAAGAGCCTGAGACATTGCCCAGCCATACAGGTTGTTCGCGTCATAGTACATCAAGTAAGAACTCTCTTTCGTTGGATCATAATTTGGAAGATATTTGTTATTTGCTTTTGCGTATCTACTCGAGCAGACTTGTGAAATTCCACCTCTTTTTGCCTTTTCAATCATCAAAAGCATATCAACATCGGTTATCAAATCCAAAGCTTGTTTTGTCATTTTCAACATCGCACTCCAGTCCAATCCAGGTGCTGTGTAGTAGTGAGCAGGATCCAATCCATATCCAGTGCGACAAACAGATCTAAAGGCTTCAAATACATCGGCCAATAAAAGCACATCAGTTTTGAGATACAAATCGTGATACTCGCCAAGATTCTTGATGTTATATTTTTCCCAAACATTTTGTGCGTGTACATAATCTTTATCAGATATATTACTGTTGTTTAATTTGTTATAGAAATTTTCTTTTGAAGGAAGTTGTGTTTCATTGAATCTCTCAAATGAGTCCATATAGTCATAGGGGTAAATTCCCTTTTGTGTTAGAAAATCTTTATCTAAAAAATACTCTGAAAGACATGGAAACTCTTTTAGATTTTGAACCAAGTTAACCAATGGACTTGCCATGAATTTAAATGTATCAAGAAATCTGATATGAGTAATAGGAGATGTGTGAATTGTTTTTGTGAATGAAATGTATTTCTGATCCGTGTTTGGAATTGCTGAGATACTTCCAGAAGTCTTTGAGAGTTCCTTGATAAATAGATGTGTATCATAATGAGCGTTGTTATGAAGAAAGACAGGAATGAAAGAGGGGAGTTGATAATTAATATTACAACTTTGATGAGCCGGACCTCTATATTTACCAGTGAGATGACAATGGTCTCTAACCTTTAGACCTTTACCAATTTTCTCCTCACAAATATGACAGACAATGTTTTTTATAAATTCTCTTTTTTCTTTACTTGTTAAGGACATTGGTTTATTGGTTTCTCTCATTATCTTGGTTAATCTAAATCCAATGGCTTGATCTCTGATCATCAATTTGGTTTCAGACCAGGTCACTCTACTTTGGACATGCTGCTTCTGCTGTCTCAACAATGGATGGAGGTCCTCAATGCCAAACAGGAAATTAGAGCTGTCTCCCTCGACATATCACGTGCCTTCGACACGGTCTGGCACCCCGCTCTGCTCACCAAACTCTCCTCCTTTGGTATCCATGGAAATCTCCACGCATGGCTGGCGGACTTCCTCTCTAGTCGTCGTCAACGTGTGGCCCTGAATGGGTTTCTCTCATCTCCTCTTCCTGTTCAGGCTGGAGTTCCCCAAGGCAGTGTTCTGGGCCCTGTGCTTTTTCTGGTCTTCATCAATGATCTCTCTGACTCTCTCGAAAATCCTCTCTATCTCTTTGCTGATGACTCCACTCTCTGCCGCTCCATTCCTCTTCCCTCAGATCGGCAGTCTGCTGCCTCCTCACTCTCTGAAGACCTGGACAAAATCACAGACTGGTCAAACAAGTGGAACATGTCTTTCAATCCTGACAAATCTCACACTCTTACTATGTCTCTCCGAAAAGATCGACTAGACAACCCTCCCATCTACTTTCTCAACAATCCTCTCCAAGAAGTTCTGTCGCTCAAGATTTTGGGTCTCACTATCTGCCATGATCTTTCTTGGGAAAACCACATTTCCAAGCTGGCCTCCAAAGCCAGTCGCCAACTGGGCATCCTCCGCCGTGCGAAGTCCTTCCTCGGCACACCTGAGCTCCTCACCACATACAAGGCTTTCATCCGCAGCTCAATGGAATACTGTTCTCCCCTATGGGCCGGTGCTCCTGCCTCACACCTAGCTCGGCTTCACGCTGTTGAAACCAAAGCTTTCAGAATTATTGGAATCTCCCGCGATGAAGCTATCTCTGAGGGCCTTTCACTCACTCACCGCAGGCAGGTAGGTGGTCTTTCTGTCTTCTACCGACTCCTCTCCGGCCTTGCACCCCCAGCTCTCTCTGTGCTCTGTCCCCCAAATATTCCTACAGGTCGCACAAGATCTGCCAGCAACCCTCTGATGGTTAAACTGCCGAAATCTCGGCTCTCTGCTCACCTTCACTCTTTCATTCCTCTTTTCTCCCGCCTCTGGAACAAACTCCCTCACTCCCTTCAATCCCACTCCTCCCTCCAGGTCTTTAAAACAGCTGTTCACCACCATCTCTTATCTTCCCCCATCCAAAACCTTGATCTTTTCTACCCCCGCTAATTCACCCCAGATCCACCTTGTTTGAAATTCCAACTTCTTTCCTGGAAGTCCTGGCAGTGTCCATATGTTTTATACCTCTCCCACCGCCCCCTTCCCATGCCCCCCCCCCCCCCAAAGCCCTCGCCCTCTCTCAGATCTCTCGATGTCTCCATGTCTCTCGGTCCCTGCTCTCAAATGTTGTGTTTGTGTCCTTCCCCCTCTCTCCCCATCTTGTCTACCGCTCCCGATGTTATATGTTTTATGTGTCGGTTTGTCTTTCTGTGTGATTAATGTTCGCTCTTTCACGAGCCTCGATCTTGTATACAAAAAAAAAAAAAAAAAAAAAAAAAAAATCGAGCACAGTCTTTTTCTAGTCGTTTCACAAACTCCTCTGGGGTATTTGAGCCTCTATACATCTCTAACTTGTATATTTATCACCAACGGATGATTTGATATAATAACAAAAACCACAAGGAGTATGTTTTTGATATTTATTTGTGTATGATTCTTTTGGATCTGGAGAAGCAGTATCAATTTTTTCTAAAATACTTTCAAAATCAGCATATATAACAAATGGATGTTTGATCTTTTTATTTTCATCTTTGAATGTGATCTTTGAGCCTTCTTTAGGCATATTGATTACCGTTGATTTATGTTCGCCACAATAATTTGAATGTTTATCTAATCTTTCTTGTGAATTGAAGAAGTTAAGACAACGCATACAAATATATATTTTATTTGTTCTTTTACATACTTGTGGTTTTATTAATTTTGTAATATCTTTGATGTATGTATAATGTGAATTTTCCTCTGAATTAAAATATAGAAGATTAATATGAGTTTGTTTACAATTTTCAGAAAGCTTTAAAACCTGAATGTTGTTTGTTTCTGTTAGACCATAAACATTAACTGATAAATTATTCATCTTTTCAAATGTAGGAATATCATTTAAAGTCATCGGGAACTTTAGATCTTTCGTATTTAATGTATTCTCATATTTTTTATAATGAGATACTCTTTCATCATGAAAATGTGGAGGATGTAAGTGTGCTAAAATAGACCAGAGAAAACATTTATTGTCTTTATTTTTGATATTGATAACTGCTTTTCTATTTTTGATAACACTGGGTAAATCAATGTAAGAAGAAGCTTTTAGAGGATCTGATTTAAGAATATGAATGTCTATGTAAATAATTTTTCCTATATTGAATCCACTTCCTACGATTGAATTATCCACATCTTGCTCTTGTTTAATAAGTTCAACATAGACTCCTGATGTTTTAAAATCTTGATATGAAGATATAAAGTGTGGCTCAGTTCTCATGTATGGTGTATCTATAACTCCTTTATCCTTTGTCATTTCTAATTTTACCCCCATATAAAATTTAAGTGGTTTCATTTCTTTTAGTGTTTTTTCAATCAATGTTTGAACAGCAGGTTTGACTATTTCTACAGCATCAACTATAGACTTTGGTTCGGGAGGTTTGAAGTTAAAGATTCGAATCCTGATGTCTTTTGAAAGCACCATCAGTATTTTTAATAGTAAACAATTTTGACAAGTGTTTGTTAGTTTTAAGATGGGCTTTAAACCCCTTCTTGAGGATGGTTGTTTTACAGACCTTACAATGTTTTGTTTTAGGTGGAAGAGGGGAAAGTTTGTTAAGAATGTTGTATGTATGTTTTGCGGTGAGAATATGTTGTTTATAATATTTTACTTCCTTCTCGCAAGTATCACAATAAACCATATTTATAGCGTGAGAAAACGTGGTGTTTTGTATATATCACTGTGCTTAAAATAAAACACTTTTGAGCTTTACAGCTCCGTTTTATATATATCGCTGTGCTTAAACTAAAACACTTTTTCACTCAGAATCATCTAAGTCATAACTATCACATGAATACTCAGAGTCATCAATAAAGCTACTCTCATAACTATCATTTGAGCACAAACTATTATTATCATAACTATCATCTGTGTTCAATGAAATACTATCATCACCATCGTCCGAGTTCAATGAAATACTATCATCACTATCGTCCGAGTTCAATGAAATAGTAAAATCTTCACTGCTGTAATGACTCATATTTAATTAGCAGAAAAAACCTTTCCATCTATACCAATATACTTTCTTTCATTAACGGATTCAATCTCTACATTTTTAATATCAAAAGTTATCTTTAAATAATCTCTAACTATCATAGAACGAAATGACATTTCACCAGAAATATTAACATCATTCATTTTACTTAGATCTACACCCTTTGGATTATTAAAGTAAATACAAATTTCTCCACGAGTATTGTTGATGGTCTTATCATTCTTTTTCAAAGTATCGTGGTCAATCACTTTTTCAAGCTTTGAATAAATTGCCAGGAGTAGAGGAGAAACTTTTGTTAGATTTACTTTAATGGATGTCTTTCCAGGTATAGTTAGAGCTCTTCCTTTAAATGAAATAGAGGGGCTCATGTTATTTTCCATAACTGGTTTTACCCAAAAATTTCCATATTTATCTTTGTTCAATTTAACATCTTTGACATATTTTTCTATATCTTTCACCGAAGTAGAGATTGATTGAAATTTGTCTTTTGTGCTTTGAAACATTGTATTTATTAATGAATAAACTTGCATTTAGTTTAAGTAAAAATTTACCACATAAATATGATAAGTTCTGAAGGATATTTAGAATTTCCAGACTCTCCATATGATAAATTAGAGAATTGTCCGGCTTGTGATAGAGTGGGGCTTAATGATGAGGATTCATATAAACAATGTTTATTCTGTGATTATATTCTAATTAATGATAATAAGAAATATAAAAAAACATATAACTCTTTTAAATTAGAACCAAAAATGAATTACTTTACAAGATTAATAAGAGAGATGAATGTTAAGCATTATGGTGATAATACACCATTTCTTACAAGGAAAGGGACTCTTTGTATTGAGGAAATATAACTCGCGAGATCTTGGAGACGGAGATCCTCGATCTCGCGAGATCTTGGAGACGGCGGCAGGGATTTTCGAAGCTCCACACGGTCTCCACGTTTTTCGAAGTTAAGTCTGTTCACAATTGTATTTTGTCGAAACTGTATTTATCTTTCGGTGTGTGAAGTTATTGTGTGCAACTTTGGTTGTTTCTCGGTGTTTATCTTTCATAAATTGATCGTCTGTTTGCCGTGTCGTGTCTTGAGGCCTTGTACAGTGTGCACTGTACAACCTTGAGGCTTTGTTTTTCTCAGCGGTCCGTCGTTTGTGATCCAATAACTTTCGTTCTCTGTATTCCCAGTCTTTTCACCCATAGCCTACTTCCTTGTGTAAATCTCAACTCCAAAAAAAAACAAAAAAAAAAAAAAAAACATTTCCTTCTCTGTTCTCATTCGTTTATTCATTCTTATTCGTTCGTTCGTTCTTCGACCACGTGTTTCTCCCCCATTTCCCCAGATAGTTTTCACTCATTAACCTTCAATGTTTACACTTTCCCCTCAAGTTATGTATTCCGTCATATTCTATAACACCTTTTTCTTCTTCTTCTTTAAAAGGCTGCTTTCGACTTGCTCACCAAATCAATTCATCCCAAAAAAAATATCCATCTCCTATAGTGCCTTTTTTCTACATTCCCTAAACTCTCCTGCACTCCATCCTCCATCCAGCGTCCTTAAACGTATTTTTAACTCGCAGGTCACAAGAAACTCATTTTGCAACAAATGTTCGTTTCCCATAAATCGTACACTTTCAAAAATCCAATCTCACCCCTCCCCTCCAAATCTTCCCCATAACCCCTCCCCTCCAAATCTTCCCCATCACCCCTCCCCTCCAAATCTTCCCCATCACCCATCCCTTTCAAATCTCCCCCCTTGCCCCCTCCCTCCTAAACTACCCCCTCACCCCTCCCCGCCAAGACGCCCCCTCGCCCCTCCCCTCCTAGACTCCTGCCTCACCCCTCCCCTCCAAATCTCCCCCATATCCCATCCCTTTCAAATCCCTCCCCTTGTCCCTTCCCTCCCAAACTCCCCCCTCACCCCTCCCCTTCAAATCTCCCCACCCTCATTGCTTCTCAATTTCCCCCTCTCACTCCCCCTCCTCAAAGCGTCCTCCCCGCTTCTTCCCCCTTCAAACTCTCACCTCCATCTCCCCCAACCTTCTGCCTCGCTCTTCCCCCTCCTCAAATAACACCTCATTGTGGCTCACCCAATCACCATCAAACCTTTTGTCCGCCCCATCCTTCCCTTTCTCCGAGCTATTCTGAAATCTCTGACACACCTTCAACAGCTCTCCCTACCTCTTCCACCTCTTCCACATCTTACCCTACCCCTCCTCCCCCCTGTTCTATATCTGATGCTCCCCCTTCCTCTTCATTAACGGTATGGACCTCAAACATCCGGGGCCTTCGTTCAAACTTAACTGATCTCTCCATACAGGTTGCTTCTGTCAAACCAGACGTGATCTGCTTAACAGAAACTTTCCTCCTTTATGATGTCTCTGATTCCATAGTATCTCTCCCGGGCTACTCCCTCCTCCGGTATGATAGACCTGAGCCTCGTCCTGGAGGCGGGGTTGCTATCTTTATCAAAAACTCTCTTCCTCACTCACCCTGCACTGCACTCTCTCCACCTCACCCCCAGGAATACCTCTGGCTACGGCTTCCCCTTCGCTCCCACCTCTTGTTCATATGTGTGTTGTACCGTCCACCAAACAGTGATGACTCCATCTACATATCGCTGTCTGATGATATGGACCAACTTCTATCTACTCATCCCAACTCTCTCTTCCTCATATGTGGTGATTTCAACTGTCATCATGCCAGTTGGCTGGGTGTGGGTACCTCTCTCACCAGCCATGGCTCCTCAGCAAAGGACTTCTGCGACTCACTGGGACTGACACAATCTGTCAATTTCCCGACCCGGATCTCAGTCAACGGAACATCTTCTCTTCTGGACTTGGTAATGACTAACTTCCCTGAAAATGTCTGCTGCTCTTCTTCTGCTCCGATCGGATCATCTGATCATGTCCTTGTTAAAGTGGACATCTCTCTGACCATCCTCAGGGAGCCTGCTCAGCGTCGACGAGTCTGGCATTTCACTCAGGCCAACTGGCACGGTCTTCAAGCAGCCATCAATCATCTGGACTGGTCTCCCATCTCTACCACCTCTGACATCAACTCATCCTGGGAATTCTTCCAAAGTAAATTGCTCTCTCTCATGCACAGATTTATCCCATCTCGTCTTCAGTTGTCATACCCTTCCTCCCGTCCATGGTACACGGAATCTTGTGGTGAGGCTGTTGCCCAGAAACAACTTGCCTTCGTCTCCTGGAAAGCAAATCCAACGGAAGGAAATCTCATTTCCTTTCACAAAGCCCGAAACAAGTGTGTGTCCACCCTCAGGAGAGCCAGGAAACAATATCTCTCCGTTCTCAAGACCGAACTCTCTTATCTGTCTCCCTCTTCCAAATCCTGGTGGCGTCTGGTCAAATCCGTTTCTGGTGTTTGTTCCCCCTCCATCCCCTCCCTTACCTCAAACGGCTACACAGCTGACTCCGCACGTGAAAAAGCTGAATGCCTCAACTCTGTGTTTGCCTCTAAATCTTGTGTCCCAAACCCATCCCTCTCTGTACCCACCATACCCAGTCGTACCCTGCTGCTCCTGGACTCCGTGTCCTTTCCTCCTGACAAGGTGGAAAAATTTCTGTCAACCCTTGACTCTGATTCTGCAACTGGACCCGACGGCATCAGCCCACGGGTCCTAAAATCCTGCTCTGCTGCTCTATCTCACCCTCTCTCTGTTCTCTTCACCCTCTCTTTTGCTCAAGGTCAACTGCCATCTGCTTGGAAATCAGCCAACATCACCGCTTTGCACAAAAAAGGTGCAAAAACAGATCCTAGCAACTACAGACCAATCAGCCTTCTCCCAATTATCAGCAAAGTCATGGAATCCATCATTGCTTCGGATATGAAATCTTTCCTCTTCTCCAATGGCTTGATCTCTGATCATCAATTTGGTTTCAGACCAGGTCACTCTACTCTGGACATGCTGCTTCTGCTGTCTCAACAATGGATGGAGGTCCTCAATGCCAAACAGGAAATTAGAGCTGTCTCCCTCGACATATCACGTGCCTTCGACACGGTCTGGCACCCCGCTCTGCTCACCAAACTCTCCTCCTTTGGTATCCATGGAAATCTCCACGCATGGCTGGTGGACTTCCTCTCTAGTCGTCGTCAAGTGTGGCCCTGAATGGGTTTCTCTCATCTCCTCTTCCTGTTCAGGCTGGAGTTCCCCAAGGCAGTGTTCTGGGCCCCGTGCTTTTTCTGGTCTTCATCAATGATCTCTCTGACTCTCTCGAAAATCCTCTCTATCTCTTTGCTGATGACTCCACTCTCTGCCGCTCCATTCCTCTTCCCTCAGATCGGCAGTCTGCTGCCTCCTCACTCTCTGAAGACCTGGACAAAATCACAGACTGGTCAAACAAGTGGAACATGTCTTTCAATCCTGACAAATCTCACACTCTTACTATGTCTCTCCGAAAAGATCGACTGGACAACCCTCCCATCTACTTTCTCAACAATCCTCTCCAAGAAGTTCTGTCGCTCAAGATTTTGGGTCTCACTATCTGCCATGATCTTTCTTGGGAAAACCACATTTCCAAGCTGGCCTCCAAAGCCAGTCGCCGACTGGGCATCCTCCGTCGTGCGAAGTCCTTCCTCGGCACACCTGAGCTCCTCACCACATACAAGGCTTTCATCCGCAGCTCAATGGAATACTGTTCTCCCCTATGGGCCGGTGCTCCTGCCTCACACCTAGCTCGGCTTCACGCTGTTGAAACCAAAGCTTTCAGAATTATTGGAATCTCCCGCGATGAAGCTATCTCTGAGGGCCTTTCACTCACTCACCGCAGGCAGGTAGGTGGTCTTTCTGTCTTCTACCGACTCCTCTCCGGCCTTGCACCCCCAGCTCTCTCTGTGCTCTGTCCCCCAAATATTCCTACAGGTCGCACAAGATCTGCCAGCAACCCTCTGATGGTTAAACTGCCGAAAGCTCGGCTCTCTGCTCACCTTCACTCTTTCATTCCTCTTTTCTCCCGCCTCTGGAACAAACTCCCTCACTCCCTTCAATCCCACTCCTCCCTCCAGGTCTTTAAAACAGCTGTTCACCACCATCTCTTATCTTCCCCCATCCAAAACCTTGATCTTTTCTACCCCCGCTAATTCACCCCAGATCCACGTTGTTTGAAATTCCAACTTCTTTCCTGGAAGTCCTGGCAGTGTCCATATGTTTTATACCTCTCCCACCGCCCCCTTCCCACGCCCCCCCCCCCCCAAAGCCCTCGCCCTCTCTCAGATCTCTCGATGTCTCCATGTCTCTCGGTCCCTGCTCTCAAATGTTGTGTTTGTGTCCTTCCCCCTCTCTCCCCATCTTGTCTACCGCTCCCTATGTTATATGTTTTATGTGTCGGTTTGTCTTTCTGTGTGATTAATGTTCGCTCTTTCACGAGCCTCGATCTTGTATAGAAAAAAAAAAAAAAAAAAAAAAAATGTATAAGGGTTTAATGATATTTATTATTCAAAATAATTTTAATGGAAATGTTAATACAAGATACTACATAAATAAAATAATGAATTATTTTGAAATTAAACCCAAACTCAGGATAAAATATAGAGTTTCTAAAATAGCTCAAAAAAAGTTGGATGACTTGTTTTCCAAATATATAAATGAATGATTTTTTACCCATTTGGGAAAATAAGATAAAATTTAATAACCATAAAAACATTCCAAATTCATTGAGATGTCTAATAGTTGGTTCAAGCGGATGTGGAAAAACCTGTTTGCTTTTAAAGATGCTCCTTACCCCCAACTTTTTAGATTATGATAATTTAATAATTTTTACGAAGTCAAGTTTTCAACCCGAGTATCAACTACTCTCACAGGGTTTTAATGCAGGTCTTAAAAAGGAAGACATTATCGGTTTATTTAAACTTCAAAACAAATTAAATGATTATAACATTGAGGATATAATACAACTATTTTGTGATACACAGAAACCTAAACCGAAACCCATAACTTGTATTCTCAGTGATAATACGGATGATATACCTTCACCTCAAGATTTAGATAAATCAAAAAAGAACCTCGTCATCTTTGATGATTGTGTTAATGAGAGAAACCAAACAGTAATGGATAGCTACTATACAAGAGGGAGACATTCTTCTTGTAATTGTATTTATCTTAGTCAGTCATATTTTCAACTCCCTCGACGCTCAATAAGAAACAATGCTAATACTTTTATTTTATTTAAGTTAAATTCAATGGATGTAAATAATTTTTGGAGAGATAATTGCTCTACGTTATGTAGTAAAAAAGAATTTGAAAATTATATGAAACACACGATTGGAAAATATAAATATATTGTTGTGAAACAAGATGAGATATTAAAGGATGTATTTTTATTTTAAACATAATTACATATATAAATGACAACAATTATTATTAACCTTGTGGGTAAATCTGCTTCTGGAAAGAACTTTCATAAATCTAAACTCTTGAATAGTAAAAATGAAAAGATTGTAAGTTTTTTTTAAAAACACCCTATGATTCGTTTTGTGAGTACTACAACCAGAGCAAAGCGACCAGGAGAAGTAGAAGGGAAAGATTATTACTACATTTCAATGGAGGAACATATGCGATTGAGGAACGAAGGTCAAATATTTGAGGAGGTCTCTCTTGGTTCTACAAAATATTCACATTGTAAGAGTGAGTTAAATAAAGTAAAATCTAATGGTCTTGGGATTTTAGAAACTAATCCTGAAGGAATGAGACAAATTATTAAACAATTGTGTGGTGATGGAGTTAAGATTTTATCATTCGGTTTTGATATCGATGAGGAGACTCAACGCAAACGTATGAAAAGCAGAGATACAAGTATTAGTGAAGAAGAAATAACAACTCGTATTAATACCAATAAAGAATTTGATGAAATATTTAAAGAAAAAGATTTATTTCAACACATTTACTATAATGATGAAGAAAAGGAAAATTTTCCCATTGACCTTTACAATTCATTAAATGATATTTTTCAATACTAAATGAATGCCGAAGAAAGAGCAAGAAAGTTTAAGGCACATCAAGAGTTGGTTTCAAAAGTTGTAAAGCAACAGGAAGAGATAAAGAAGAAACGGAGACAGAAACTAACTGGTGAAGAAGCCTTTGAAAGAAAACAAGAGAAATTTTTTAAACCGCTTTTAAAAACTCAACACCCTACAGTTCCCACGGTAGAATTTACTCTGAAAAAACTTCAAATGCTCAAAGATTTTAGTCAGATAACAAAACAAGAACTTGGAAAATTACAATATGATGATGAAGGATTATTTCGGAAACTTGAGGAGGTAAATCAACCACCTAATTATGTTGTGGAAGCTCTTCAAAACAATTAATATTCGGCGGGTTCAAAAACCAGAGCAGGTCTCATTCCAACAGAAGAACCAGCAGTGTTTCATCTTGTGGAAGAAAAGGTATTGATATTTAATGATGAATTGATGTTCTTGAGTTCTACTCAACCAAATGTTAAATTAACTCCAAGATTAATGTTTCTTCTAACAAACCCCGGATTCAGCGGTTCAAAATATTTTGAGGAACCACTTGATATGGAAAGAGAGGAAGATAGGGTATATATTGAGTTGCTAAATGCACTTGATGATGGAGTTTCTGTTGCTGGTAAAAGTAAGAAGAATGAGAAGGAGAAACATATTATTGATGCTTTAAGTAAGCTTGGTTCGGGTGTTAGTTTTCTTCCAAATGACCCATCACAATTAGTTAATAGGCTATTATTGTTGTTAGGTAGTAAGAAGGCTGGAAACAACAATTGTTTTAATGAATCCTCAGCCATTTTAGATCAGTTGATGAACATGAAAATAATTAATAAATGTCAATACAAAGATATTTTATTAGATATTAAATAAGATGAGAAGCACAATTCTTAGTTTTAATTTCACAACGAGAGATTACACAGCTTCATTCCCTTACCCACTACAACTTGACCCCCTTACCTCATATGAGGCATCTTTGTTGTCAATGGAAACTTACAATACCCTTTTTAATATCACAGAGAAAAACAACAAGTTTAGTTATAATCCAGGAAGTGGATATAAAACTATAACCGTTTCACCTGGAGCTTACGAGATTTCTCAAATATCTTCAGAAGTCTCTCGCCTTATGAAAGAAAAAGGTGATGAACCAAAAAATATTGTAATAGATATTCAAAAACACACTTCAAAATCAACTATTAAACTTAAAAATAATTATAAAGTTGATTTCACGATTGAAAATTCGTTTAGAGAGCTATTGGGTTTCTCTTCAAAAAAGATTGAAAATAACGGGATGTTTTACAGTGATAATGTTATCCAAATATCCTCCGGTATAAATTCAGTATTAATTCATTGTGATTTGATTGATGGTGCTTATAACGATGGAATAAGAACAAATACAATATTTTCATTCAGTGCATACTCAACCCCGATTGGTTATAAATTTAATATGGAACCAAAAAATCTTGTCTATTTACCTGTGTCAGGAAAAACCATATACAGAGTAAATTTTAGGATAACCGACCAAGATAATCGTATGATATCCTTTATTGATGAAATTATATCCATCAGAATTCACCTCCATGAAGTTTTTCAATAAATAAATAATGGTTATTGTGAGAAAACATGAGTTGGGAAAATATAAAATAATTACAGGGGAGGGCATGTACCTTTCACCATACTATACAAGGTATGTGGGTAAAGGATACTATAAACCTAAGAGACAACGAGGTGTAGGTCATCAATTTCGAAATAAAGGAGATGGGATAATTGATACTCTAATGGGTATTGGTTCAACCATCCTTAAACATAAAGACCTAATTGGTTCAACTGCTTCTGCCGTGGGCTCCGTTGCAGGTGCTATAAAGAGTATAAAAGATGCTCAAAAGGAGTCTCATAAATTACAAGCAATCAAAGAAATAAAAAAAGGTAAAACTCAACTATCTTCACAAGAACGACAAAAAATCATTAAAATACTTGGGTCAGGGTTTCAACGATTTTAATACTACTAGGGCATGCCCGTACTATATCTATATCTAAAATTATATCCCCCCCTCTATTTACATGAAATGGTTTGGTCCATGAAATGTTTTGGTCCATTCGCAACGCCAAAGCGAACGGCGAACGCTTTACATGAAATGGTTTGGTCCATGAAATGTTTTGGTCAATTCGCAACGCCAAAGCGAACGGCGAACGGCTTGCGAGTACAGTGACAATCCCCCCGGGGTTTTAATTAGTTTTAAAACATCGTTTAACGCCAACATAGCGCCAACATAGTTTGCCGACGGGAAATAAATGAATACGCTCTCAAATGTGCCATCCGAGGCAGAGTGTGTTCGCCACGTTCGGCACACGCGATAGCTCGCTGCTCTCTGATTGGTTGAATCGTTTTTTGGACATAGCTCGGTAAGTAATTGTCCGATTAATATGAAACCTTGAAAAGGCACATCCTCGGGTCCCCAGCAATATACCTGGCAAGTTTAAAGTATATCGGACCCGTGGTTGTCGAGAAACAGCGGTCACAGACAAACAAACAAACACACAGAGATTAGTGGAATTATAGATAGATATAAATACAAGTATGGAAGCGATTGATAGTACCTATGATTTGGATGATACAATTATCATTTCAAACTCCACAAAAAAGGAAGACTATTTTAAGGTAAATGCTATAACAGGACCAGACTGGAATTCAAACGGAACAAAAAGTTTTGAAATAAATAATCAACAAACTTACTTGAATATAGCTGATAGTTTCTTGCTGTGTAAATTTAAATTCACTAAGGCTGCGAATAATACTAATGCTACACTCGTAAATGATTTCTTCTGGAAAATGTTTGATAGTGTTCGCCTGTATATTGGAACACAAGAGGTTGAAGCGGTTGATTATGTCTCTGCTACATCTGAAATGATGAAATTTACACTATATTCGTTTGGTGATAGAATGGGTAAGGGAGCTGTTGAAGGTTTTATTCCTGATATGTCAACGGGTACAAACACAGACCCTGGTTATAGTCAAAGGAAGGCAATGTATAATGATGACACAAAACCAGAGAATAGTTTTACCGTAGCAGTACCTCTGAAAGGTATATTTGGATTTTGTGATTATGACAAAGTTTTGTATGGTCTTAAAATTAGATTTCAACTACAAAGGAATGATAATGTAAATAGGTTGCTTTTTGGGGTTGAAAATGCTTTTGGAGACAACAATAAATTTGTTATTAATGATTTGTGTTGGTATATCAGTGAATATACTCCTAATCTTAAAACGGAAGAGATGTTAAATAGAAGACTTAACTCAAAGAAACCGCTAAATGTATCATACCTTAAAAGAAGATGTCAACACATTAAACTGGAACACACTACCTACACTTGGAATTTGGGTGTTCTTCAAGGAAAGCCACGATACCTCTGGCTCATTTTTAAAAAACCAGATGGAGAGGACGGTACTAATAAGAATAATGCGCTGAGTGATAATGCTAAGGTGAAACAACTTCGGGTTTCTCTTGATGGCACATTTTATCCGCGAGATAGATTGGAAATTGATTGGGAAAAAAATAATTATGCGGAAGCCTACAAGTCCTACCAAAAGGTGTGTGAAAGTAATGGTAATAATGATCCTATTTTGGATATGGTTGCGTTTCAAAAACTTTATACAATCTACGCAATTGACCTGAGTTCTCAAAAGGAAACTATAAAGTCTAATCGAGTGGATACTTCTCTATACATTGAAAGAGGGGAGAGTGAAGAGGTTAATGCATATTGTTTGCTTTTGGAGGAAACAGAATTACAGATTAATACAGATAATGGTGTTATGATTAATATCACATAGGTTTTTTCTCATAAATAAATGGTTGGGGTATATGTTAATCAAATCAATCTTAATAAATTAACATCTTGTATTCAAAATCAAAAGCCTTGTATTATTAATGTTAATACAATTCAAAGAAAACGAGCTGTAAGAATTGATGTTTTACGCACACACACACAAGTAAAAACACTAAATGATGTTGGATCTCTTAAAATTAAAATGACAAAACCTATGTTAAAGAAATATTCAATAGACGAGTCAAGAGGAGGATTTATCCCGTTTCTAATTCCTTTATTTGCTGGTTTAAGTGCGGCGGGAGCATTGACTGGTGGTATTTCAGCAGCGGTAAAAACTGCTAACGAAAGGAAGGCACAACTAAAAGCTCAAAAAGAATTGGAAAGACATAACAAGGAGTTGGAGAAACAAATTAGTGGAAGTGGTGTAATTGTAGATTTTGCTCAAAAACTTGAAAGTCTACCTGATAAAGCTAGATTGTTGGTTAGAGATATGCTTTCCTCTATCGCTCAAGCGGGTGTTAAACTAACTAAACGGGGTAATGGATTGTATCTTTCTCATAAATAAATGGATAAATGGTTGAAACAATTTGGAAAGAATACAACGTCAAATATAGAACTTACTAAGTATTGTAAAACACTAAAAATTGATAATGTGGTTATTTGTATGAGAGATGAATTAATACATATAAATAAGAATACAAAGAATATTATTATGAATTTAGACACACAGAATAGTTCTCATTGGGTTTGTATTCATAATAGTCAGGATAAATATTATTTTGATAGTTATGGTATGCCACCACCTGTTGAAGTAATACAATTCTTACAGAATGGTGTTTATCAAACATTTCAAGTTCAAGAAATTAATTCTAAATGTTGTGGTCAATTATGTTTATATGTATTATTTCAACTCAACAATAATGAAAATTTTTATGATATAATTTTTAATCTAATATAAATGACTTATGTTGGAAAAGATGGTTCTATCTTTGGAAAATCCTCTCAGGATATTGATTTATCAAATTATTATACAAAGGCACAGGCTGAACGACAAAAATATAGTGTAAGTAAAAATATTAATATGAAGAATACTTATAAATTAATCAATTATCCAAACCCTACAGATGCAAATGACTTAATTAGATTTAGTGATTTATCACAATATATATTTTTAAAGAAAACAGCACGTTTTGTTAAACAAGTAAAATTTACAACCACAACACCTGGTTATACTGACCATACACCTTTCCTCATTGAATTTAACTACCTGCTTACAATTGAATTTTATAAAGAAGGACATATAGTTAATATGCGAATTAATAAATGGGGGTACGATATGCCTGATTTAGGGTATAATTGGTCTTTTTCAATAAACATAGAAGACCTACATGATTTGAATCAGTCTCGTAAAGAAGAATATTATCCACTTGGTGAGGATATGGATTTATGTGGAAGTACAATTAATAAACAACAAATACATGGTTTTAAGAAAAGAAAAATATATGATAGTATAGCGATGGTTAGCATGACAAAGAAGGAAGGTCATGAGATAAGGATAGAAAGCCGAGGAATACAAACCGATTTGGTAGTGGGAAGATGGGGTGGTATTACCTGTCATAATATTAATCTCACATATATTTCTGATACATAAATGGCAGGAAGAAGACTACAAGAGAATTATAATTTTTGTATTCAAGGATACCTACAAGAAAAGGGTGCTCGGTATTACATACCTTATGATTTGGAGCATATACATGGGAATTTTGTCATAAAAAACTGGCCTTATACTGATATTGTTAAACCCACAAATAGAGACATGTTTAAAGTATTAAATAAAAATGAACTTCTCAAAGTTATGAAATATAAAACTCTTTTAGAAATCGTCAACAAATCTTATTGGTATCCTATTATGAGAAAAATAATTATAGATACAAGAATATCTCAAAATCCAGATGAGTATATGTATAATATTCTTTGGGGTTTAAACTCAAGGGTAGCAAGGGATGAGGAAGGAGTTGAAGAAGAGAAGGAGAAAAGAGAGAAAAGAGAGAAGGAGGAGAGGGAACAAAGAGAGAGGGAGGAGAGGGAGATGGAAATCAGAGCGATTCAAAAAAGAGTGGATGTATTACAGCAAGAAGATCAATCTCAACTCACCGAAGAGGAAAATAAAGAAAGAATGAATGCTGTGAAAATATTGATATCAAAAATTGCTAAGATAAATGAGGAAGGAGTTAAAGAAGAGAAGGAGGAAAGAGAGAAAAAGGAGAAGGAGGAAAGGGAGAAAAAGGAGGAGGAGAGGGAGAAAAAGGAGAAGGAGGAGAGGGAGGAAAGGGAGCAAAGAGAGAGGGAGGAAAAATATAAAAAGATGGAAATCAGTGAGATTCGTAAAAGATTGAGTGTATTACAGCAAATAAATCAATCTCAACGCACCGAAGAGGAAATTAAAGAATTAACAACTCTTATGAAGATAATGGTTTCAAAAATAACAACGTCAATGTCTTCAATTTCAGGGAGGAGATTTAAACGAGAAAGTGGTGAAGAAGAAGAAGAAGAAGAAGGAAAAGATTATGTGATTGATGATGTTGGTGTCATTGACTTTAGTTAGTTTTTATTTGTAAATAAATGGAGGAGAGAGTGAAGGCATTCCTTAGGATTCTTTATGTTTTAAAAATAAAGATTGAAATGTATATGTTGAAAACCAAAAAGGTTTTGATACTCTGTCGGAATTTTTCTGATAAATAAATATGAGTTATTGTCTCAAATGTAAAAAGAAAACTAAATCTAAAAATATCCCTTATGTTAAAGCTAAAAATAATAGAGTTTATCAAAAAGGAATATGTCAAGTATGTGGCTCTAAAAAGTGCCAATTCATCTCTCCTAAAAGAGGAGGAGACATACAAAAGTTTCTGTCAGGAAGTAAATTTACAACAACTGGAATTCCAGGGGAATTACACCTTCCAGGGTATTCTTTCTGTGGTCCAGGAACAAACTTGGATAAAAGATTAGATGAGGCTGACAATCCTAAACCTTGGTCTAAACCTACAAATAGGGTTGATGAAGTGTGTATGAAGCATGATATTGCTTATGGGAAAACCACTACGTTGACTGAAAAACATAAAGCCGACAGCGAAATGTTGTATAATTTGTCTTTGATACAAAATCCAACGTTGAGAGAGAAAGTTGATAGGTTTATTGTGAGAAATTTGATAAATGCTAAATTGAAACTTGGTCTTGGTTATTCCTCAAAAAACTATTAGGCTCTAATGATGTCATCAAGACTGAGGAGCTTTTGGCTGAAGAATTACACAAACCTATAATCACAAAGTTTAAAAGAAGGAAGGTTTATTCTAAATACACCGACCACATATGGTCCGCTGATTTAATTGAATTGAATAATGACAGGGGATACAGGTATGCTTTAACCGTTATTGATTTGAGGAGTAGATTTGCCTGGGTTGTTCCTTTAAAAAATAAAAGGGGTGATACTTTAATGTTAGCCTTTAAGCTAATATTTGATCGGGATAAAAAGAAACCAAAGAAGTTATGGACTGATGAGGGAACAGAGTTCTATAACAAAATATTCATGAAATTTCTTAAGGGGAAGGGTATTAAATTATACAGCACCTTTAATGAAGGAAAGGCAGTTGTTATTGAGCGTTTTAATCATACTTTAAAAGAGAAATTATATAAAAAATTCACACAACTCGGTTCTCAAAAATGGGTGTATTTAATTCAGGATATTGTAGATAATTACAATAATACAGTTTATTCATCAACAAAATCAAAACCATCAGAAACATTTACAAAATTAGAATATGAAAAGGAGATTAATTTGAGAAAGCCCAAGTTCAAAGTTGGTGATATTGTAAGAATATACAAATGGAAAAGCCATTTTGAGAAAGGTTATACAAAGAGATGGACTAATGAATTATTTAAAATCGTTGATGTAATGGCTACAAACCCTTGGACCTACAAATTATATGATTTAAATGGAGAAGAAATCTTGGGTTCATTTTACTCACACGAATTACAAAAAAACACAAGTAAGCAGATAATACCCTTGAAAATAATAAATAAATAAATAAAATGTAATGGGGATACGTTTTTAAATCTGTGAACCCCAAACACAGAATCCCACAACTTTTTAGTTGGGGCTTAACTTTTGTGTGTGTATAATGGGGATACGTTTTTAAATCTGTGAACCCCAAACACAGAATCCCACAACTTTTTAGTTGGGTCTTAACTTTTGTGTGTGTATAATGGGGATACGTTTTTAAATCTGTGAACCCCAAACACAGAATCCCACAACGTTTCAGTTGGGGCTTAACTTTTGTGTGTGTATAATGGGGATACGTTTTTAAATCTGTGAACCCCAAACACAGAATCCCTCAACTTTCCAGTTGGGGCTTAACTTTTGTGTGTGTGTGTATGTGTGAGTGAGTCATAATAATATACAAACCCTAACCCAACCCCATCCCTAACCCAACCCCATCCCTAACCCAACCCCATCCCTAACCCAACCCCATCCCTAACCCAAACGCATCCCTAACCCAAACCCATCCCTAACCCAACCCCATCCCTAACCCAACCCATCCCTAACCCAACCCCATCCCTAACCCAACCCAATCCCATACCCAATCCCATCCCTAACCCAACCCCATCCCTAACCAAACCCTAACCCAACCCCATCCCTAACCCAACCCCATCCCTAACCCAACCCATCCCTAACCCTCACATTCAAAATCCCAACCCTAACCCAATCCCATCCCTAACCCAACCCCAACCCTCACATTCAAAATCCCAACGCTAACCCAACCCCATCCCTAACCCAACCCCATCCCTAACCCTCACATTCAAAATCCCACCCTAACCCAATCCCATCCCTAACCCAACCCCATCCCTAACCCAACCCAATCTCATCCCTAACCCAACCCCAACCCTCACATTCAAAATCCCAACCCTAACCCTAACCCTCACATTCAAAATCCCACCCAAACCCTAACATAATCTTTCTTTTCTTCTTTTTTTTAAATACGTATTTCTTTTTTTCTTTTTTCCTCTTCCTCCAATTCTGTCTTTCAAGGCTTTCAAGTTTGAAGAAGTAGAAATGGGAAGAAAGAATTTTCCAGCATTTTCTTCCTCGAACTTTCTTGATATTGCTTAAATCAAGCGTCATTAAATAAAGAACATTGTTCATTGCTTTAGAATCCAAAGAGTCTCCAAGAGGAACCCCACAGGTAGAGTCTCCAAAATAAAACCAACTTTCCAAGTTCCCAAGGTATAACCACATTCCTGTTGAGCCTCCAAGATAGGTATCACATTCCGAGTCATCAAAACAAAACCCCCATTCCGAGTCTCCAAAAATATAACCATCTTTCCAAGTCCCCAAGGTAGAACCACAATTTTCAGAAATATTGGGGGTTTCCGTGATAAGTCTCACATAGTATAACTGCGGACCATCAGGGAAAACTTCCCTTTCCCAATTTTTTAGGGTTTCTATAATGTGTCTCACATAGTATAACTGCGGACCATCAGGGAGAACTCTCCTTGCCCAATTTTTTAGGGTTTCTATGATGTGTCTCACATAGTATAACTGCGGACCATCAGGGAGAATTCCCATTTCACAATTTTTTAGGGTTTCTATGATGTGTCTCACATAGTATAACTGCGGACCATCAGGGAGAACTCCCCTTTCCCAATTTTCAGAAATTTGTGGGTCTCCAATGTATGACTTGTATTCTGGCTGATCAAGGTAGAACTTGTTCAGTGGGTTTTGTTTTGATAACTCACAACAAGTATCATCATGGTAAAACTCTTTTTCAGGATTTTGTGGATCTCCAAGGTATAACTCTTTGGCTGGGTCATCAAGGTAGAACTCGTTCTGGGGGTCTTGGTTGTTCAAAATGTCTTCAAACAAAAAAATAACTTCATCCCAAGTTGTGTTAAAAGCAGAATTTTCATTTCGTATCTCAGATACAATTTCCTGTGAAAGAAAATAACAATGTATTAATTTAATACAATATTTTTATTTGTATAAATCAAGCTCTATGAATATTAAAATAAACTTTGTTAACTCTTACACGAGTCTCATCTAAAAAAAAAAAAAATTAAAATAAATAATTAAATTAATAATTAATTAAATAAATAAATAAATAAATAAACAAACAAACTTACCTCCATTGATAAGAGGTTCGAGTCCAGTTCATCAATCTGAAGGTTGAGTTCTACACAGGTAGTAGGACTCCAAGGAATAGCAAAGTTATCCCATTCCATTTCGGCATAGTAGTCCATTCTCAAGTGAAGCAGAAAGCGTGTTTGAAAAAGCCTGTGTGGTCGGTGCCTTTTATAAGGACTGGGTGTGTCATTTCCTGTGGAAATTCCCTGGGCGGGTCTTAACTGGAAATGATGTGATGGGAATTCCCTGAAAATGATGTAATGTATTACCTGGAAATGATACAATGCTAAAGAGTTTATAAAGTGGGTGGGGCTTAGCAAAAGTGGGTGGCGCTTAGCAAAAGGGGGCGGGGCGTAGCAAAAAAGTGGGCGAGGCTTATCAAAAGTGGGCGGGACTTAACAAAAGGGGCGGGGCTTACCAAAAAGTGGACGGAGCTTAACAAAAGGTGGACAGAGCCTACCAAAAAGTGTGTGGCACTGGAGGCGCTCAAACAAGAACATTGAGGGAGGTTTACCATTTTATCTTAGCTCAGTTAAAATATCTTAATAAAGAACCAAACTCAAACATATTTTTTGTTAATATATTAGATGGTGAAGAGAGTGGCAAGAGAATTAAATTATTTCCCACGCATAAACAAATATTTGTAGGGTCGTTGTTTGAGTGGGCCAAAGATGATTCACCAGATGATATTAAGAGTAAAAGGTTAAAAGGTCCATAAGGTCAGAAGGATCACAGGTTCACACAGAAGGACCATTGTTTAAGTGGTCTAATGAATAAGGATAACATGTCAAAAGGTTAGAAGGTTCGTAAAGAACAGGGTGAGAGAAATAGAGGTGTTTAGGGGCAATGAGGGAGGGGAAAAATTAACATGTAAGTCAATGGGAAAATGAGAGTGTCCCAGAAGCAACATATATACACTACTGGGGTTTCAATAAGTGGTGGCTGTACACATGAGATTCATCAAATTAAGCTTTGGAGTTTAAATAAAGTCACTGGTTAACAGAAGGGGAATGGATAGTAAACAATTCTTAGATGCTAGGTAAATTAAGTGGGATATTAAGAAGACTCATAAGAGCTATTATTCTTCCTTGCAGCAGTTGAAAAAAAAAAAAAAAAAAACACCTTTAGAGGCCATTTTTCCCCGCAAGCGGGGGTTGGCCTTTTTCGGGAACTGTGGTTGTTGTTGTTTTTCGGTCCCCTTTTTGAAGCAATGTTTTACGGCCGGATGCCCTTCCTGACGCTAACCCTTTTTGCCGCCTTTAACGACAAGCAGGGAATTACCAGTGAACTGGTACTCAAGCAATTGAACTGCAGCAGTTGAAAGACAGATCCAAAACAATGAATCTATAAATGAATGTGATAGGGATAATATCCTCAATTTGTATTAATTATTTAATTGTGGGTAAAGGAATTAATTTATCGTAGTGGATTGTTAACAGCCTGAAATGTCCTGAGAGTGTGCATCCATATACAGACTTGGCATTTAATATGGAATATTTTTCTTGTGGGGGTGAACTTACTTTTCAAGATGTCTTAGAACCAAAAGTTCATTGGAATTATGTTGAAATTATTCTAGATTTTGTTAATGTGACATTTAAAAGAAACAAAAACCACATTTGACATTTCGAAGCAAATAAATTGATCTTTGAAAGTGATGTAAACTGATATCGAACTCAATTCACGGACAGTACTGTGTTAAACTTCTATACGTTTTCCAAAAGTATCTCTTTATTTTGCACATTAGCCAAAAGAAATTTCAACAAAAACAAAAGTTAAATCATGACTGGGATTACGGATAGTAAAATTACAGTTCAGTACTTTGTGTAACCCCCACGAGCATTCAGGAGAACACCTACACGTCGATGCATGCCGTTCACGTGATTTGCCAAGGTTTGGACAGGAATCGCTTGCCATGCAGTGACAATAGCCTGCTGCAATTCACGCACAGAGGTCGGCTGCTGGTCCAAGTTGTCGATTTGACGCGTTAATTCTGCCCACAAGTTCTCTATCGGATTCATATCCGGGGACATGGCAGGCCACTCCATATGATCTACACCACGGTCAGCAAGAAAGTGTTGGATCATGTGAGCATGACGAGGCCGTGCATTGTCATCTTGGAAGACAAGGTTTCCTCAAAAGGCTGCACGAACAAATGGAAGCAATGTTTCTTCCAGAATGACCCTGTACATGAACTGGTTCAGGTTTCCATTCAGAACAACCAGGTCAGTTTTGCCCCTGCATGAAAAGCAGCCCAAACGGTCACCTCAACACCTCCAGCTTGGACTTTTGGCACTATACAATCTTCGTTGTGGGCTTCATGCACTTGTCTGCACACTCCGACACGGCCATCTTGACGATGGACCAGAAATCTAGACTCGTCACTGAAGGTCACGTGATTCCAGTGTCCTGGCTGCCATTGGCGGTGCTCTCTGGCCCACTGCAATCGGCTCTGGCTGTGTTGTCAGGTCACACGTGGCTTTCTCAGGGGATGCCTGGCACGATAGCCTGCTTGAA
The DNA here is from genome assembly GCF_964187855.1 of Myxine glutinosa. Classification (NCBI taxonomy): domain Eukaryota; kingdom Metazoa; phylum Chordata; class Myxini; order Myxiniformes; family Myxinidae; genus Myxine; species Myxine glutinosa. The sequence goes on from NC_136265.1 coordinate 55,263,314, forward strand.
CCAGTCGTTGGTTGACTAGCCTTCTGGACACAGGCACATTTGTCAGTTGCTGCCACTCAGCCCTAAGCCGATTAGCTGACTTGGTATGGCCATTGCAGACTAACCGGTGCAGCTGGCGATCATCTCTCCTTGTGGTTCTGCGTGGACGTCCTGGCCTCGGTATTGGAGTAGGGACACCCCTCTGAGCATTTCGTTTTAGGATCTTTGACACCTGACCTTGAGTGATGCCATACTGCCGATCAATAGCACGCTGTTTCATGCCAGAATTTCGTAAAGCCACCACTCCATGACAAACAGCATTGTCAAGTTGACGGACCATCTCCAGAGGAAGCGGAAATAACTTTTGTAGACGTGCAGCAGTTGTTTCCCACTAATACAGAACACAACAACCCTTATATACCCGATTGTGAAGCCAATCATCAAATTTACCTGGCCGTACATTTGTTCACGCCACCTGTGATATAATCCTGATATTGACTTCTTGCTGCGACAGACAATCAGTGACATGGTTCTTTCAACAAATAAGTCACCGAAGGGTAAAAGAAACTCACCAGATTGATATACTGAGTTCAGAAAGTAAACCCAAGTCAAGAAAAAAAAAAATTCCATATTAAATGCCAAGTCTGTAATTAGAAATCCCAGATTTAAAAAAATTTGGTAGAGGTCTTATGTGGAAGAATACTTGCTTGGTAGATAAAAACGGTACTGCATTTTGGCAGCCACTTTTGCAGCCATTTAGGCCACACAAATTGGGAGAAACTGTAATTGAATATGTAATTTACAGATGAGTATTTGCGAAATAAAAAGGGAATTTATTGAGATGGGAGACATTTTTCGAAGGTTTATTAAAGTGTTACAATATGACATTTGGCAAGGAAAACTATTGGATAAAAAGAATTAGATCTGTTTATAAAATGAATTTGTTGCCCCTTTGAAGTTAATTCTTCGAATTGTTGTTTCACTAGCATTTTGAGTTCAAATTGGAAATAGTTTGGTAGAGCCTTGGTTAAAACCTTTGGTTGCAGTGTTTTTGAACAAATTGATAAACCATTGGAGGTTGATGAAAATAGAAACAAATATGGACCCAAAATAGAAAGACTTTTTATGATGACATGAATGTGGAGCTAAAAAGATTGAATTAAGTAATGTTGTAAATGAGTACAGTAGAGTTAAGATAATGGCATAACGAAAATGTTATGAATTGTGTCAGTTTTACAAGATCAGTGAACTCATATCACCACAAGTTACACTGTTGAAAAAAAAAAAAGTGGGGAGCAACTATGATAATAATACATTATGCATAGTTTGTTTGTTTGCAAAATTTGTTGGGAATTAGATATTCCTGTTTATGATTTTAATCATATACACTCATTATTAATGCATTTATTTTCTTTGAGTAGTGTTAAAATAACTGCATGAGTTTAATTTTTCAAACTATATTGATCTGAAAGCAATTTGAAATGCTATTCTTAGTTTAATAAAAAAAATATATATATACCTGATTTGAATATTATTCGTGTGAAGCATATAAATGAATATAACTTTTTTGAATGTTTAAAGGAAAACAACAAATTGTTGAATGTGAAACTGTTATAAGAAATACATGATTAGTTAAAATATGGTGATTTCATGTTAAGATGTACCCTATCTGATTCAGTGTGTGTGGAAAGCAGATTTAGATGTGGCTGAGTAAAGGATAAGACCAGATCACATCTCAAATGGAGTGATAACGGAATTGGGAAGAAGTTCGAGAAAGAAAATTTGTGGCTAAAAATGAAGTTAATCTTGGCATACACCCTCCTTCTCAAAGAATGACGAAGACATTCTCCTTTGTAAAATTGGGGATGGATGCTTACCTTCACCAAGGAAAATTTATGTGACCATTTGCCTGGATCACACTAACATATGGAAGAAAGGCGATCGCTTACTTTTGTTCGAATGCCTCGAACATTCATCACGTCAGCAATTGCGGGACGACGACATCTTGCCTGCGACTTCTACTGGATGCGGTGACGTGTGTCATTACTCCGCCAACATCCGGGGAGCCAGCGTGGAGCTGTAAGTGGACGGCTGTGCTTTTCCTCCACAACAGCTGTGCACGATTCTGCTGGTTGCTCCTGGTATGGACCATGGACAACTTGAACATCATGGTCCTAACATCGTTGTGGATGCATCTGGCATCTCTGTTCCACATCTTGCTGGTCAACCAATATCACATCAATACTTGCTGCCCACTCATGAGTGAGGACGCAAGTCGACTACAACTGGATGAAGGCCTTGTTCAAATCTACTATGGCTCACAGCAAGAGGGGCAAGGATGCTACATGCAGAGCAGGGTCAGTCGATGACTCCGCTCAGCTATCACAACAGCGGAACCCTACATGAAATAGTGTAGGTGTTATGAAGACATCAGAAGAAAATGTTTCATACTTGAATTTCAAACACAAGTGATCAGCCTCTTCTTTTCAAACACAAAGTCAACATTTGTTTTGAAGCAAAACGTATTGCCAAATGTTGCAGATGTTTTATTATTTTTTTAAATGATGAATTGAAAAATGTTGTGTCTTGGTAAAGGTGAAGTGTTGTTTGCAGAGATATTTGTGATGCAAATGAAATGAACTGCATTATCAATATGGAAAGAGTCAACAAACAAAGAAATGTTTTGTGATCAGATTCTTCCAGGATGACGGTGTATGCCTTAGGGAATTGGGTTACCAAATTTGTGGTTTGAGTATTTGTGTTGATGTTTAGATTAATGGTTAATATAAACATAAATTAAAAAAATTAGGGATTATGGAAGAATTGTAAAGGATATGGAAAGGCAAGTTTTGGCCCATTGTTAAATTAGTATTTACAAACCAGAATGTGCTTTCAAGGCTCGGCAGCGTGAGCAAGGCCTTGGGAGTGGAACAGAAGCGATAAGGGGACATCTGTAAATAGTTTTTTTTACCCTTAAGTGGAGAGCCCCAGCGCTGAGTGTTGACTCAAGCCCAGGGTGAATGCATTAATCAAGTAGTGAGATTGTGCAGGTCAGAGTAGGTTGACATATAGGGGATAAGACCATGGTTTCTTCTCCTTTGCCTGCGATAGTATCTTATGTAAAGCTTTTAGTGACTGTAGAATAGAAACCAGATGGGCTTTTGGTGCCAAGAAGACGGAGTTGGCCAAGTTCTGTGTTGACCTCTACATTCCAATCCCACGACATCAAAGTAACAGAGGTCTACGAAAGGAGAATGCTCCGAGAGAAGAGAGGAGAGCAGGACGAGAGAGGAGAGAAGAAAAGGAAGAAGTCTTCAACCAAGCGACGCGTCATATCTTGGTTATATTTTGTGTAACAAGTTCTCTTTGCAATTCGGAATAAATCTTGACTTGAATAGACGAGCCTGAGTTCTTTGAGTCTGAGTCTCGTCTTGAGAAATTTCTTTTTAGGGTTCAGTTAAAAGTTCCCTAACACAGCCATAAAGATATCATGAAAATTGAATGCAGAAGTGAAGAGTGTGGATAGAAGATGGATGGATGAACTGAGGGAGGAGATTGGTGTGCAGTTGAGCTTGACGGAGAGATTGATGAAAAGCCGGCTGAAGTGGGCTGGACACTTGGTGTGGATGGAGAAAGAGAGAATGGCAAAAGAGAGCGGGTATGTCAAGGGAGTAAAGTAGGAGGAATGAAGAGATAGGCTGGTTGAGATGGGAGGATTGTGTGAGGAGGGATATCAAAGAGGTTGGGGTGGTTGGAGAGTGGAGAGAGATGGTTGAGGGGAGGAAGTGGCGGAGTATTGTGGTCGAGGCAGCTTGGTTGGACCTCATCCCTTATATTGGGAAGAGAAGGAGGAGGAAAAGAAAAAGAGAGGAATATAATTGGTTTTGGGTCGTTTAATGTCACAAATCTTTCGGATCCTTATTTACAAATGCATATCTTTCACATACTTTTCATTCATATCACATATATTTCAGTGTTCATTTTAAGCTGTGAAGCCATTTCAATATTTGCCGATGTCCTTCCTTCCATCCGTCCATCAAAATAAAGAAGACGAACTTTTCTAACCCACTGTGTTTAATTCCAAATGGTTCTAAAGGGTAATTCTAGATGGTTCTGAAGGGTAATTCTAGAGGGTTATAAAGGGTAAAAGTGTAATAACCCTGCGCTCGCGAAGGAAAAAGCAGGGTTAGGCGATCGGTTGCGTACATGTAGTGTGCATGTCTGCATTTTTAGAATTCATTTTCTCGGCAACCATTGGTCCAATTGACACAATATTTTACCATATGGGCGCTTCCGCCTGTAGAATGTTTTATTCACAATTATTACGTCATCGGTCACGTGGTACCGACGCCATCTTGGAAAAACGTAACAACTCTATATCTGCTAAACTGCTCAATGGAAACAATTGAAACATGGTTCACTGTCAAGTACTCCCCATGGTGAATAAGATACATGATGTCATGGGTGCCTTCTTTATGATGTCATAATTCGACAAGTATAATGCTTCATCCGATCAGTTTGAATTTTGTTTTTTTCTGCAACTGTTGGTCCGACAGACATAATGTTCACCATAGAAGCACTTCCTCTTGTAGAACATTTAAATGATAATTATGATGTCATAGGTCATGTGGAATAGGGGCCATCTTGGGGAAAAAAACGTTGCACATCCATGTCTCCGAAACCGCTCCATGGAAAAATTTGAAACGTCGCTCATTGTAAAGAACTCCACATGGGGAATAAGTGGTGTTAACAATGATGTCATTAGTGCCTTAATTATGAAGTAATAATTCGACAGGGACAATGCTTAGTCTGATCAGTTTGAAATTTATTGAGTGTGGCCTACGTAAAAATTATATAAGAGAATGTAAATTTATAATTCGAAAAGGTATTCCCAAAAGGCAATTCTAATGGGTAATTCCAAAGGGCAATTCCAAAGGGAAATTCTAAAGGGCAATTCTAAAGGGCAATTCTGAAGGGCAATTCTAAAGGATAATCTTAAAGGGTGAATCTAATGGGTTCTAAACAGTAATCCTAAAGGGTAATTCTAAAAGGTAATTCCAAAGGGCAATTATAAAGTGTTATAAATTTGCATGGATTGCACACAAAACGCGAAACTGCATGCTTGTTTCGATTTTTTATTTCACATATCAATGTTTATTGTCACGTACATATCTTGAGGTTTTGGGTCATTTATCGACACCTTTATTGTCAAATATGGAGTGGGGTTGTGATTTGGACAGGTGGTGATGGGGTCGAAGGCATACAGTGTGAGAGGGGATTGATGCCTTAGTGCTGGGAGGGGAAGGATTAGGATATGGGGTTTATGAAGAAGTGGGCACGGGGAGAGGCAAGGGGGATCTTTCACCTCATCTCCTCTATTTTGAGGGCAAAAGCCTATTCCAGTCGTTGCGGCTCATTTTAATTTTTTTGTCAGCCTCCTCTTCTTCCTCTGCTGTTTGTCCTAATCTTTTTCTTCGTTATTATTTACTGTTCTCACTCTTGGTGTCCTGTGTGAATGTTTCTGATGTCGAAGCAAACATGATGGAGTTGTATAAGCCTTGCTGCATAAAGAACACTGATAGGGCTTTTCTCCTGTGTGAACCGTTTTATGTAGATGCAAGTATGATGAAGTAGTAAAAGCCTTGCTGCATAAAGAACACTGATAGGGCTTTTCTCCTGTGTGAACCGTTTGATGTCGACGCAAACATGATGGAGTCTTAAAAGCTTTGCTGCATAAAGAACACTGATAGGGCTTTTCTCCTGTGTGAACCGTTTGATGTAGAAGCAAACATGATGGAGTCTTAAAAGCCTTGCTGCATAAAGAACACTGATAGGGCTTTTTTCCTGTGTGAATCGTTTGATGTCGACGCAAATTTGATGGAGTCTTAAAAGCCTTGCTGCATAAAGAACACTGATAGGGCTTTTCTCCTGTGTGAACCGTTTGATGCAGACGCAAACTTGATGGATGAATAAAAGCCTTGCTGCATAAAGAACACTGATAGGGCTTTTCTCCTGTGTGAATTGTTTGATGACGACGCAAGTATGATGGATGCATAAAAGCCTTGCTGCATAAAGAACACTGAAAGGGCTTTTCTCCTGTGTGATGTTTTTGATGCTCATGCAAGTATGATGAAGTTGCAAAAGCCTTGCTGCATAAAGAACACTGATAGGGCTTTTCTCCTGTGTGAATCGTTTGATGACGACGCAAAGCTGATCGATGAATAAAAGCCTTGCTGCATAAAGAACACTGATAAGGTTTTTCACCTGTGTGAATCGTTTGATGTTGACGCAAACATGATGGAGTCTTAAAAGCCTTGCTGCATAAAGAACACTGATAGGGCTTTTCTTCTGTGTGAATCGTTTGGTGACTATGCAAGTATGATGAAGTAGTAAAAGCCCTGCTGCATAAAGCACACTGATGGGGCTTTTCTCCTGTGTGAATCGTTTGATGACGACGCAAACGTGATGGAGTCTTAAAAGCCTTGCTGCATAAAGAACACTGATAGGGGTTTTCTTCTGTGTGAATCGTTTGATGACTATGCAAGTATGATGAAGTAGTAAAAGCCTTGCTGCATAAAGAACACTGATAGGGGTTTTCTCCTGTGTGAATCGTTTGATGGCGACGCAAGTATGATGAAGTAGTAAAAGCCTTGCTGCATAAAGAACACTGATAGGGGTTTTCTCCTGTGTGAATTGTTTGATGTCGACGCAAAAGTGATGAAGTAGCAAAAGCCTTGCTGCATAAAGAACACTGATAGGGCTTTTCTCCTGTGTGAATCATTTGATGTCGACGCAAAAGTGATGAAGTAGTAAAAGCCTTGCTGCATAAAGAACACTGATAGGGCTTTTCTCCTGTGTGAATCGTTTGATGTCGACGCAAAAGTGATGGAGTAATAAAAGCCTTGCTGCATAAAGAACACTGATAGGGCTTTTCTCCTGTGTGAATCGTTTGATGTAGACGCAAGTATGATGAAGTAGTAAAAGCCTTGCTGCATAAAGAACACTGATAGGGCTTTTCTCCTGTGTGAATCATTTGATGTCGACGCAAATGTGATGGAGTAATAAAAGCCTTGCTGCATAAAGAACACTGATAGGGCTTTTCTCCTGTGTGAATCGATTGATGTTGACGCAAATGTGATGGATGTATAAAAGCCTTGCTGCATAAAGAACACTGATGGGGCTTTTCTCCTGTGTGATGTTTTTGATGTTTACGCAAGATTGATGAATTAACAAAAACCTTACAACACACTGAACACTGATAGGGTTTCTCTCCTGTGTGACGTTTTTTATGTTGACAGAAAGATGACGAATCTGCAAATGCCTTACTGCAAAACGAACACTTGTACGGCTTCTCTCCTGTGTGACGTTTTTTATGTTGACGGAAATATGACGAATCTGCAAATGCCTTACTGCAAAACGAACACTTGTACGGCTTCCCTCCGGTGTGACGTCTTTCATGTTGACGGAAATATGACGAAACTGCAAATGCCTTGCTGCAAAACGAACACTTGTACGGCTTCTCTCCTGTGTGACGTTTTTCATGTTGACGCAAATATGACGAACCAGCAAATGCCTTGCTGCAAAACGAACACTTGTACGGCTTCTCTCCTGTGTGACGATTTTTATGTTGACGCAAATATGACGAATCAGCAAAAGCCTTGCTGCAAAACGAACACTTGTAAGGCTTCTCTCCAGTGTGACGTCGTTGATGTTTACGCAAATTTGACAAATCAGCAAATGCCTTGCTGCAAAATGAACACTTGTACGGCTTCTCTCCTGTGTGTACTCTTTGATGTTGACGCAAATCTGAAAAACGAGCAAATGCTTTGCTGCACACAGAACACTTGTATGGTCTCTCACTTCCTCGGATATTCTTGAGGGGCTCTGTACAACGCTTACATCTGTGTGTGAAAGACACACTGCCAGGTTCGTCAGTTTCTTGACAAACACTCCGAGTCATGGGCCGATTGAAGGCTTCCGTGACAAACCACTGGGAACATTTGGAACAAGAAACCAGTTTCCTTTGTTTACCTGTAAGGACAAGTCACAAAAATCATCATTACTTCACACCAACTTTACAAAATTGACATATATTTCACTCAAATTACATTGAAGATTGGCCCCAAATATGCTCAATTCGATTGAACAGTAAAGATTCAAAAATAGAGGAATTGCGCATCTCCCCAAATGAGTCAGACATTTACTTATCACACACAAATGATCTTATCAGAGGTTGCTCCATCATTCTGGACAGTGAATAGCAATCAGGGGCTTGCCCCCACCATGTATTAATGACTAGCAGAAGTACCCGGCATTGCCGGGCGGGGGAGGGGAGAGGAGGGGTAAGGGGAGGGGAGGGGAACAGGGGGGAGGGGAGGAGAGGGGGGATGGGGAGAGGGAGGGGGGAGGGGGAGGGGAGGGAGGAGGGCAGAAAGGAAGGGGTAGGGGGGAAAGGGAGGAGCATGGGGGAAAGGGAGGGGGAGGGGAGGGTGGAGGGGGATGGGGAAGGGGTAGGGCGGAAAGGAAGGGGTAGGGGGGGAAAGGGAGGGGCATGGGGGAAAGGGAGGGGGAGGGGAGGGGAGGGAGAGGGGAGGGGAGGGGGAGGAGGGAAGGGGAGGGGCGGGATATAGATGGTTACTGGCAATTGATCACATCCAGAAATGATGTAATCCACACAATTTATGTACTTTACATAACGTTAATAGGAATCCATGGCTGTGTAGATGGGAATACAGTTTGTTTGAAATAAATCACAAATATCAGATGAAAGTGAAAAAAAACCTATGTGGTATGAATGGCAATGTTTCTCGCTGAAATGTGAAAAAACTGAATTACGTGCGAACGCATAACTGTGAGATTATGGCGGCAAAGTTGGAACATCACGTGATCCTAGCAGAAGTACCCGGCATTGCCGGGTGGGGGAGGGGAGACCCGTACATTCCCAACCCGTACATTCGCCCTCTCGACTAAAGCTCGTATTCGATTCGTATTCGAAATCGAAAGGGGAAAGGGGAATTCCTTCGTATTCGAATTCGTAAACACGAAATATGAATTAAAATTTAATTCATATCGCACAAAATCGACACAAAACACGGTCGCATAAAGGTGAAAAAACGCAATGGCTTTTCGCCCTGAATTACGTGCAAACGTGTGACGGGATGGAACATCACGTGATCGCTCTGAGCGAATCAGCGAGCTGCTCGCACTGGCTGAGATTAGCGGGTACTTCGCTGCAATGCGCTGAGGTAAATATGAATAAAAAATATGGATCTCGTCAAATATGGTCTCAGCCATGTTCGTCCCAGGCTCAATGGCCATGTCTATGCCAAATATCAAGCACGTGAGCCTCTCCGTTTCGGAGTCTATCGGTAACATCACACACACACACACACACACACACACACACACACACACACACGCAAACTGTGTTTTATATATAGATTGTAGCATCAGTTTCTCCTTGCTTCCTATGGTGGTTAACATACTTTGATGAACATTCTGTGGAATCCATCCATTGTTCTACGCATCCGCCAACACAGAATGACTTTCATAACTTTTCCATCTGCAATATCTAGAAAAGAGACGAAGGACAAAGGGGTACCAGCCCACTCGGTGAAACAATACTCTGCATTTCTCTGAAAAGTGTTCATTGGCAATATGAAGAAGAACCAAGGAATGGTGAGGCCTGTTGGCGAATGCCGTGTACATGCTCCTATTTGCCATCTCTCGTGGATATGTCATTCGGGATGGTGGGACTCTTTAAAATGTTAATTTACGAAATAAATACACGAGTTGGCTGGTTTATCTATTAAGAGAGGTACTCTGAGTATATAGGCAATACTTTTCCAGGTGTCAAAACCTTGCTTTTTGCTGTCTTTTAACTTTGTTTTAGGTGGGAATTGTGGAGATTTACGAATGCGCGGCATTGACGAAGCTCTACCCTCTTCATATTTTGTTTTTTTACAAGAGCATTGTGAATGACGATGAGTTTGATCCGAATAGTTTTACAGATTTATTCCTCATCTGACACACACGTTTACCCTGAACATACAACAACAACATGCATTTTAAAGGCCATTTTCCCTGCTAGAGCGGGGGTTAGCCTTGCGGTCCCCATGACAATCTTCTCCATTTTCCCCTATTTTCTGCATCTCTCCTTGTTAACCCCCTTGCCCGCATTTCTTCTTCCACCATCTTCAGCCAAGTCTTTCTCGGTCTTCCCCGTCCTCTGCTTCCTTCTACATTCATTTCCATCACTCTTCTCAACCAGTCACTTTCATCCTTCCTCAACACATGACCAAACCATCTCAACCTGTTCCTCTTCACAGCATCAATCACAGGCTCTATTCCCATCATCTTTCGCAATTCATCATTTGTCTTCCTCTCTCTCAACGATACTCCGCACATCCGTCGAACCATTCGCATTTCCACCCTTTTCAACCTTCATTGCTGCTCTACGTTCATTACCCATGTCTCGCTCCCATAAATCATAACACTTCTCACACATGCAGCATACACCTTTCCCTTCAGCTTCAACGACACTCCCCTCACCATCAACACGCCACTCAGTTCCCGAAACTTCTCCCATGCACATCTCACTCGAGCAACCGTTGCCGAGTCTGATCCACCTTCTCCATTCAGCATGTCTCCGAGGTAGCAAAATGTTTTCACACCTTCCAGCTTCACGCCGTCTCCAAGATCCAACTCAACATTTCCTCCATCTGCAGCTCCCTCTGTGCACACCTTACACTTGAATGTAGCTGCCACACTGGTTAATGACCCTCTCAGACCACTACATTTTTGATGAACCCACTCAGCACACATTGTACATTGAATGGAGTTCACTCCGTCAGGGGCTTTACCCTGAACATCTCAAACAAATATAGTGATGCTTCAATGTGCAAAGAGGAATCCGATATTAAGGAGCTGGGTCATTTTAACATGGCCTAAAGTCACCATGTGGCCTTAAAAGACAAGTCCAACAGCATTTGACTCCATCTACATCTCGCTGTCTGATAATATGGACCAACTTCCATCTACTCATCCCAACTCTCTCTTCCTCATATGTGGTGATTTCAATTGTCACCATGCCATATGATTGGGTGTGGGTACCTCTCTCACCAGCCATGGCTCCTCAGCAAAGGACTTCTGCGACTCATTGGGACTGACACAATCTGTCAATTTCCTGACCCGGATCTCAGTCAATGGAGCATCTTCTCTTCTGGACTTGGTTATGACTAACTTCCCTGAAAATGTCTGCTGCTCTTCTTCTGCTCCAAACGGCTCACCTGATCATGTGCTTGTTAAAGTGGACATCTCTCTGACCATTCTTAGGGAGCCTGCTCAGCGTCGACGAGTCTGGCATTTCACTCAGGCCAACTGGCACGGTCTTCAAGCAGCCATCAATCATCTGGACTGGTCTCCCATCTCTACCACCTCTGACATCAACTCATCCTGGGAATTCTTCCAAAGTAAATTGCTCTCTCTCATGCACAGATTTATCCCATCTCGTCTTCAGTTGTCATACCCTTCCTCCCGTCCATGGTACACGGATTCTTGTGGTGAGGCTGTTGCCCAGAAACAACTTGCCTTCGTCTCCTGGAAAGCAAATCCAACGGAAGGAAATCTCATTTCCTTTCACAAAGCCCGAAACAAGTGTGTCCACCCTCAGGAGAGCCAGGAAACAATATCTCTCCATTCTCAAGACCAAACTCTCTTATCTGTCTCCCTCTTCCAAATCCTGGTGGCATCTGGTCAAATCTCTTTCTGGTGTTTGTTCCCCCTCCATCCCCTCCCTTACCTCAAACGGCTACACAGCTGACTCCGGAAGTGAAAAAGCTGAATGCCTCAACTCTGTGTTTGCCTCTCAATCTTGTGTCCCAAACTCATCCCTCTCTGTACCCACCGTACCCAGTCATACCCAGCTGCTCCTGGACTCAGTGTCCTTTCCTCCTGACAAGGTGGAAAAGTTTCTGTCAACCCTCGACTCTGATTCTGCAACTGGACCTGAGGGCACCAGCCCACGGGTCCTAAAATCCTGTTCTTCCGCTCTTTCACTCCCTCTCTGTGTTCTCTTCACCCTCTCTTTTGCTCAAGGTCAACTGCCATCTGCTTGGAAATCAGCCAACATCACCGCTTTACACAAAAAAGGTGCAAAAACAGATCCTAGCAACGACAGACCAATCAGCCTTCTCCCAATTATCAGCAAAGTCATGGAATCCATCATTGCTTCGGATATGAAATCTTTCCTCTTCTCCAATGGATTAATCTCTGATCATCAATTTGGTTTCAGACCAGGTCACTCTACTCTGGACATGCTGCTTCTGCTGTCTCAACAATGGATGGAGGTCCTCAATGCCAAACAGGAAATTAGAGCTGTCTCCCTCGACATATCACGTGCCTTCGATACGGTCTGGCACCCCGCTCTGCTCACCAAACTCTCCTCCTTTGGTATCCATGGAAATCTCCACGCATGGCTGGCGGACTTCCTCTCTAAGTCGCAGTCAACGTGTGGCCCTGAATGGGTTTCTCTCATCTCCTCTTCCTGTTCAGGCTGGAGTTCCCCAAGGCAGGGTTCTGGGCCCTGTGCTTTTTCTGGTCTTCATCAATGATCTCTCTGACTCTCTTGAAAATCCTCTCTATCTCTTTGCTGATGACTCCACTCTCTGCCGCTCCATTCCTCATCCCTCAGTTCGGGAGTTTGCAGCCTCCTCACTCTCTGCAGACCTGGACAAAATCACAGACTGGGCAAACAAGTGGAACATGTCTTTCAATCCTGACAAATCTCACACTTACGATGTCTCTCCGAAAAGACCGACTGGACAACCCTCCCATCCACTTTCTGAATAATCCTCTCCAAGAAGTTGTCACTCAAGCTTTTGGGTCTCACTATCTGCCATGATCTTTCCTGGGAAAAACCACATTTCCAAGCTGGCCTCCAAAGCCAGTCGCCGACTGGGCATCCTCCGTCGTGCGAAGTCCTTCCTTGACACACCTGAGCTCCTCACCACATACAAGGCTTTCATGCGCAGCTCAATGGAGTCCTGCTCTCCCCTCTGGGCTCGTGCTCCTGCCTCACACCTAGCTCGTCTTCACGCTGTTGAAACCAAAGCGTTCAGAATCATTGGAATCTCCCGCGATGACGCTATCTCCGAGGGCCTTTCAATTACTCACCGCGGGCAGGTTGGTGGTCTTTCCGTCTTCTACCGACTCCTCTCCGGCCTAGCCCCCCCAGCCCTGTCTCTGCTCTGTCCCCCAAATATTCCTACAGGTCGCACAAGATCTGCCTGCAACCCTCTTATGGTTAAACTGCCAAAATCAAGACTCTCTGCTCACCTTCACTCCTTCATTCCTCTTTTCTCCCGCCTCTGGAACAAACTCCCTCACTCTCTTCAATCCCACTCCTCCCTCCAGGTCTTTAAAACAGTTTTTCACCACCATCTCTTATCTTCCCCAATCCAAAACCTTGATCTTTTCTACCCCCGCTAATTTCACCCCAAATCCACTTTTTTGAAATACCAACTTCTTTCCTGGAAGTCCTTGGTGTCCTTGCGTTTTATACCTATCCGGCCTCCCCCCAAGCCCTCTCCCTCCCACACATCTCCCGATGTCCCTGCTCTCAAATAGTATTGTGTTTGTGTGCTTCCTCCCCTTCCCTCCCCATCTTGTCTACCGCTCACTTTTTTATATACTTTGTTTGCATGTTTGTTTGATTTGTTTGTTTGATAAATGTTAGCTCTTTCACGAGCCTCGATTCTGTATCCAACAAAAAAAAAAAAAAATCTCTCGCAACCTCCTGTGCAATGTGGACACACACACATGACTGTCTGTAACAGGAACAAGCAGAATGTTGTTGTGGTTCAGACCTTTCTCTTGAGATAGTGAGTCTTCCTCAAACTCCGATTCCACCTTCACTTTCACAATCAATTCTGAAAAGAAAAACATCACATTAAAACTGAACTTTAGATTTTTCAAGTTTCTAAGGCTTATGGAGCATCTGTTACAAACTTGGAAACATACACATCAGACTTTTTAAATCCGATCAAACCCGGAGAAACAGGTCCGCTCCCTGGGAGAGGGTGAGGTTGGGGTTCTCCAATCTTATATTCTTCCATTTCCTAATGATGGAGCTCATTGTGCTCTTGGGAACTTTAAACACGAGAAATTGTTTTGTACATCCAGGTATTAGGTTCCAAATTTCATCAACGGCTTGTTTCCGCATTCTTGAGTCTTATTTTGAAAACCGTCGAAATCATGTTGGTGTCTGTTCATCCATCCGCCCATCCGTCCACCCAAAATATGTTGGCACTCATATCTCAAGGGCTCCACATTAAAACTAGCTCAAACTTGGAATATACATTGGCCAATAGGTCTAGTTAATGGCGTTCGAAACAAACTCCACTTTTGTGTTATAGTTTTTGCTTTATTAAATATTTATAAATACTAGCGTGACTCGGCGCTCCGTGCACCTCACCACGTGTCCTTTCAGAGGGATAGGCATCTTTGAGCATTTCGGTGTCTTTTGGGTCTTCATGGTGTTTTGGGTCTTTGGGGTCTTCAAAGGTCTTTGTGGTCTTCAGGGTGTTTTGGGGCTTTGGGGTGTTTTGGGTCTTTGGGATGTTTTGGGTCTTCGGGGTATTTTGGGTCTTCAGGGTGTTTTGGGGCTTCGGGGTGTTTTGGGTCTTTGGGATGTTTTGGGTCTTCGGGGTATTTTGGGTCTTCAGGGTGTTTTGGGTCTTTGGGATGTTTTGGGTCTTCGGGGTATTTTGGGTCGTCAGGGTGTTTTGGGTCTTTGGGGTGTTTTGGGTCTTCGGGGTATTTTGGATATTTTGGGTCTTCGGGGTCTTTCAGGCATTCAGAGCCATTTGGGTCTTCAGGGTCTTTTTGAGCCCCAGGGTCTTCAAGGGTATTTTGGGTGTTTGGGGTGTTTTGGGTCTTCAGAGTCTTTGGGGTCTTTGAGGGCATTTTGGGTCTTTAAGGGTATTTTGGGTCTTCAGGGGTCTTGGTGGTATTAAGGGTCTTGGGGGAATTAAAGGGTCGTCAAAGGTCTGAGAGGTCTCAGTAGCCTAAACGTAATTAAGAGGGTTAAGAGGATGTTAATAATTTATTTGGAAGAAGAAGACCTTTTGGTCCATACATAACCATATATGTTTGCTCTATTATAATAAGACTAGTGGGGTCACCCGTGGGAATCCCACGGGCATGGACGTGTGTGACATTTGGACATCTTGACTTTAATGCTGCACATTCAGTTTTACAAAATGGTTACAGGCAATTTATCAGATTCACAAATGATGTAATCCACACAATTTATTTACTTCTGATAACATGCCACGAATGCATGTGCGTGCACATGGGAAATACAGTTTGAAATGTGTGATGACATCTCATGTAAAATGTGACTTCAAGAGCTCAAATCCTCTCCCTCCCCACCCCCTTCACGCACACTGCACCAGGGAGTGGATCACCCACAGGGGAGTGGGTCAGACACATACATGGGGGAATGTCATACAAACACACAGGGGAGTGGGTCTCACACACACACACACACACACACACACACACACACACACACACACAGGGGGGGGGGGGGGGGGAGTGTGTCACACAAACACACAGGGCTGTGGGTCACACACACACACACACACACATCATATACATCCACACACACATCATATACATCCACACACACATCATATACATCCACACACACGTCGTACACATACATACACACACACACACACACACACACACACACACACACACACACACACACACACACAATCTCGGCAATTTGCCGTCTGTGGTGATACGTGAACGAAGCTTCGCCCCTCTCCAAACATTGACTACGTATAAGTTAACCATTTAATCGTGACGATGGAAACGTCCGACGCGAATTCTTCATAAATCTTGGCAATTTCCTGTCTGTATACTTGGGCGGTGTAAGATATATTGTGCCGCGAAAAGCCGCTATTATTTAATATATCTCGGCAATTTCCCATGTGTGCGTGAAAGTTCTCAATTATTGCTGACACCGAGTCTAAAACCATCGATAAAAATGAAATCAGATGGTGAGTTATAGTGGAGATGAGGGCGTGAGAGAGTGGCAATGGCCTTTATGTTATAGGCCTTTGAAAATGCATTTCGTTCTATAAACGGAAACTTTCATCGGATTTTATTCCCGTTTTTTTTTCAACCGAGTCTAAAACCATGTTAGCGACTGTGAAAAATGAAATGAGACATCGAATTAGAGTTGAAATAAAACTGTGAGAGAGAGCAAGACACCAGAGGCGAACAAAACAGGCCTCAAAGCTATGCGAGTAAATAAAATGGTGGATTTTTGTTTTTGAAGCCTCTTTTTTTTATTCTTTTTTTTTTGTATACATAATCGAGGCTCGTGAAAGAGCTAACATCTATCACACAAACAAACCAAACAGACAAAGAACCAAAGTATATAAAAAGGGGAGCGGTAGACAAGATGGGGAGAGAAGAGGAAGCACATAAACAACATTTGTGAGGGACATCGGGAATGTGTGGGAGGGAGAGGGCTTGGGGGGAGGTGGCATGGGAAGGGGGGGGGTGTGAGAAGTATAAACACAAGGACACCAAGGAATTCCAGGAAATAAGTTGGTATTTCAAAAAAGAGGGTTTGGGGTGAAATTAGCAGGGGTAGAAAAGATCAAGGTTTTAGATGGGGGAATATAAGAGATGGTGGTGAACAGCTGTTTTAAAGACCTGGAGGGAGGAGTGGTATTGAAGGGAGTGGGGGAGTTTGTTCCAGATGTGGGAGAAAAGAGGAATGAAAGTGTGAAGGTGGGCAGAGAGTCTTGATTTTGGCAGTTTAAACATAAGAGGGTTGCTGGCAGATCTTGTGCGACCTTTAGGAATATTTGGGGGACAGAGCCCAGAGAGAGCTGGAGGAGCAAGGCGGAGAGGAGTCGGTAGAAGACAGAAAGACCACCAACCTGCCTGCAGTGAGTAAGTGAAAGGCCCTCGGAGGTAGCTTCATCACGGGATATTCCAATGATTCTGGACGCTTTGGTTTCAACAGCGTGAAGACGAGCAAGGTGTGAGGCAGGAGCACCAGCCCAGAGGGGAGAGCAGTATTCCATTGAGCTGCGGATGAAAGCCTTGTATGTGGTGAGGAGCTCAGGTGTGCCAAGGAAGGACTTCGCACGACGGAGGATGCCCAGTCGGCGACTGGCTTTGGAGGCCAGATTTGAAATGTGGTTTTCCCAGGAAAGATCATGGCAGATAGTGAGACCCAAATGCTTGAGTGACAGAACTTCTTGGAGAGGATTATTCAGAAAGTGGATGGGAGGGTTGTCCAGTCGGTCTTTTCGGAGAGACATTGTAAGAGTGTGAGATTTGTCAGGATTGAAAGACATGTTCCACTTGTTTGCCAAATCAGGGATTTTGTCCAGGTCTGCAGAGAGTGAGGAGGCTGCAGACTGCCGATCTGAGGGATGAGGAATGGAGCGGCAGAGAGTGGAGTCTTCCAGAATGGGTGGAGCTATCCTCTCAAAGGAGGAAACCACACCCCTGGACAGACGTTCGACAGACAGAATCACCTATGGAGAATATAATAAAAAGATATACAAAAATAAATGTTATAGAAAAATATATACACACTTTATACCCCTTTAATATATATAAAAATAATTCTAAAGTGCTTGCTCAATGGCCTAATGGATAAAGCATCAGACTCCCAAGCTGGGATTGTAGGTTAAAATCCCATCTGGGTTGAATCTTTTTTTCTCCTTACTTCTTCAAGTCTTTTATATCGTCTTGAATAAAGTCTTGTGCGATGAACAAATGCATTTTGTTCGTATTTAAAATATATCTTGGGAAAAATGCCAGGGGCAGAGAAAAGGCCCCTTCATATGTGGTACTTGCAGGAGTACCCCGCGTTGCAAAGCGAAAAGACACATGAACATATTTGAAATGAGGGCAAATATAATGGAAAAGCATTTACATCTAAATCAGAATCCATCACAAATGTCAAATCATCATTTTACCTTTTCGTTGAATATATGCTGCTGAATGTTGATCAATCAAAGTTGATCACGTTTCTGAGTAAAGTATGATGACGTTCAGGAAGAGGAAGAAGCCTCACCACCAACTTCAACCGTTTCCGGAATTTTTATGATTATTTGTGTTCAAATGTCTGGCAATTGTTTTGTATTTATTTATGCGAATGTGCACTTGTATAAACAGACACATGACAGAAGTAAATAGAGACCAGTTCATACAAAGAGGTGCCAATTTGATTCATACATCTGCATGAAGAAGTAAATGAATTTTATTTGCCAGATGTAGGGCACACCCTAATATGAACTTTTCCAGAGCATTACTTGGTTCCTCCTCAGAACACACAGGGAGTCCAGCATGCACACAAGATTTTTGAATGCCCCTTATTTTGTTTTGTTTGGCATTTTCTACAAGCTATGGAATGTCCCTTCTTTTCTATAATGTACTATGCCACGTAGAGCATACTACATAAAGGGGCCTTTCTATGCCCCTGGCATTTTCCCAACAATACTTATTGACTCAAGACATTTAAACTTTTCATTTTCAATTTGTTTATTTAAAAAATTCCCCCAAAAATTGAACTTTGACATTGAGGGGTATTATGTGCAGATCAGTGACAAAATATATCTCCATTTAATCAATTTTTAATTCAAGGTGTAACACAAGAAATGTGAAAAAGTCATTTGGTGTAAATAAGTCATTCATATTCCAGCGTCTCACTTTCAGCCATGATTTTAGTGGGCAAACCACATTTCAAAGTTGGTTTCCAAAGCCAGCAGCCGATTGGGCTTCCTGCATCATGCAACATCCTTTCTTGGCATACCTGCACTCATATCCACCAACTCGGCCTTCATCTGCAGCTTGATGGAGTACTGCTCCCCCTGGGCAATCGGTGCCCCTGCCTCACACCTTGCTAAGCTTGACGCCAATAGAAACCAAGACCTTCATTATTATTGAAATCTACAGTGACGAAGATGAGTCAGTGGGCCTATCACTTTCCCATCGCAGACAGCTTGGTCGTCTCTCTGTCTTCTCGGGTCTCCTTTCTGGTCTTGCACCCTTTGCTCTTTCCGTGCTTTGTTCCCCCCAGGTTTCTGCCGGGTACACGCAGTCCACCATAAACCCCCTGCTGGTGAAACTACAGTCACGTGAAAAAGTAAGTACACCCCATGTAAAGTTTTGACTTTTTCAACATATTTCAACATACAGCTATTTGATCTTCATTTCAACAATATTGATAGATAAAGGTGATATAATATAACAAATATCATGAAACATTTACATTTTGTAGTCCATTGTATAAATTAAATAAAAATAAATGCAAATTTCGCATGTGGAAAAAGTAAGTACACCCCTGCATTTATCACTACTTCAAATACCTAAAATTAGAATCAGGTGCACCAGCTCAGGTGCAAATGATTAGAACATCGTCAGAGAGGATCTTGGAGGAACCTGTCTTATTTAAACCTCAGACATTTAGTTTGGTTTGTTCTTTGTTGTTGAAGTGTGCGGCGTCACCATGCATAGGTCAAAAGAGCTCTCTGAGGCCTTCAGAAAGACGGTTATAGATGCCTACGAGTCTGGGAAGGGATTTAAAAAGATCTCCAAACAATTTGAAATCAATCATTCGACTGTCCGGAAGATCATCCACAAGTGGAGAAGATTCCAAACAACTGCCTACTTGTTCAGGCCAGGCCGCCCCAGCAATTCAGCCCGAGAGCAGACCGCAAGATGCTGAAAGAGGTCTCTAGGAACCCCAGAATGTCATCACGGGACCTACAGGTAGCTCTTGCCACTGTGTTGATGTCAAAGTGCAGAGTCTACCATTAGAAAGAGGCTGCACAAATTTGATCTACATGGGAGGTGTGCCAGGAAGAAACCTTTGCTGTCCAGAAAGAACATCAGGGCAAGACTAAAGTTTGCCAATGAACACCGAGGCAAAGACAAGCACTTCTGGAACAATGTGCTCTGGACAGATGAGTCAAAGGTAGAGCTATTTGGCCACAGTACCAGAAGACATGTTTGGCGAAAACCAAAGACAGCATTTGACCACAAGAACCTGATACCAACTGTAAAGCATGGTGGAAATATTATGGTTTGGGGCAACTTTGCTGCATCAGGGCCTGGGCAGCTCACCATCATATAATCCACAATGAAATCTTCATTGTACCAGAGGGTGCTTGAGGATAATGTGAGGCCATCTGTCGGCAAGTTGAAGCTCAACCGAAGGTGGACCTTGCAACATGACAATGACCCTAAACATACCAGTAAATCCACCAAGGAATGGCTGAAAAGAAAGAAATGGAGGGTTCTGGAATGGCCAAGTCCAGATCTAAATCCCATAGAGATGTTGTGGGGGGGATTTGAAACGAGCTGTGCATGCAAGAAACCCCTCAAACAACACACAGCTGAAAGAATTCTGCATGGAGGAGTGGGCAAAAATTTCTCCCAGTCAGTCAGAGTCAGAGACAGAGTCAGAGTCAGAGACAGTTATAAGAAACGCCTACTTGAGGTTGTTTCTGCCAAAGGGGGCAATACCACCTATTCGAGTCAAGGGTGTACTTACTTTTTCCACATGCGAAATTTGCATTTATGTTTATTTAAATTATACAACGGACCACAAAATGTAAATGTTTCATATTTGTTATATTATATCACCTTTATCTAACAATATTGTTGAAATGAAGATCAAATAGCTGTATGTTGAAATATGTTGAAAAAGTCAAAAATTTACATGGGGTGTACTTACTTTTTCATGTGACTGCACATCAATCAGGATCATGATGCACCTCTGCTCATTACCTCCACCACCAAAGGTGGATGGAGGTTAGGTTTTCACCCCTGTCTGTTTGTCCGTTTGTTTGTGAACAAAATATCTCAAGAAGTTGTGGACGGATTCGGATGAAATTTGGCAGAGATGCAGTGAATGTCACAAGGACGAAATGATTCGATTTTGGTTAAGATTCGGATTCGGATCCAGCTACGAGAATTTTTAAAGTGATTCTTCACCATTGAAAGATAGGGGCAAAAACGATACATGGCAGGATATCTCAAAAAGTTGTGGAAGGATTTGGACGAAACTTGGTGGACAGGCTGTGTGTGACGAGGAAGAATCGATTCTATTTTGGTGAAGATCTGAATATTGATTTGTTTGTAATTGTCTGTTTGTAAGTTGCAAACTGTCTGTTTGTTACTTGCAAAATCGAAGATTTTTCAAGTATATTGGTCGGTTGCGTTTGTGGTTCTGTCAGTCTGTTTGCTTGTCCCCGGCCTACAGCTCACAATTTTCAACCGATCTTCACGAAACTTCACCAAATGGTAGAGTTGGTCAAAAGCAAGAGCCAATTGTTTTGGGGGTAAAACGGTCAAAAGGTCAACATAGGCCAAAGGTCACCAACTTTGCTAAATTTCTAAAATCCTCAATTTTCATGCGATTGACTTGAAATTTGAAGAAGACTTGCATATCTGGTCACTGAATTCAACCATTAAGTATTTTGAGGTCAACATAGGCCAAAAGGTCAACATAGGCCGAATTTCTAAAATCCTCAATTTTCATCCTATTGACTTGAAATTTGAAGAGGACTTGCATATCTGGTCACTGAATTCAACCACCAAGTATTTTTGAGGTCAACATAGGCCAAAAGGTCAACATAGGCCAAAAGGTCAATATAGGCCAAATTTCTAAAATCCTCAATTTTCATCCGATTGACTTGAAATTTGAAGAAGACTTGCATATCTGGTCACTGAATTCAACCACCAAGTATTTTTGAGGTCAACATAGGCCAAAAGGTCAACATAGGCCGAATTTCTAAAATCCTAAATTTTCATCCGATTGACTTGAAATTTGAAGAGGACTTGCATATCTGGTCACTGAATTCAACCACCAAGTATTTTTGAGGTCAACATCGGCCAAATTTCTAAAATCCTCAATTTTCATCTGATAGACTTGAAATTTGAAGAGGACTTGCATATCTGGTCAATGAATTCAACCACCAAGAATATTTGAGGTCAACATCGGCCAAAAGTTCAACATAGGCCACATTTCTAAAATCCTCAATTTTCATCCAATTGACTTGAAATTTGAAGAGGATTTACATATATGGTCACTGAATTCAACCACCAACAATTTTTGAGGTCAACATAGGCCAAAAGGTCAACATAGGCCAAGTTTCTAAAATCCACAATTTTCATCCGATTGACTTGAAAATTGAACATCATTTGCACATTGAGTCACTAAATAGGGAAACGAACAATTTTTGAGGTCAAGGGGTCAAAGGTCAACTCAAGGTCAACCTTCCAAAATCATCATTTTTCATCTGAAAAATCATCACTTTTCTTCCTATTGACCCGAGCTTTTTTCTTTCTTTTTTTTTTGTATACTGAATCGAGGCTCGTGAAAGAGCTAACATTTATTTCACAAACAAATCAACCAGACAAACAAAATATATAAAAAGAGGGAGCGGAAGACAAGATGGGGAGAGAAGGGGAAGCACACAAACACAACATTTGAGAGCAGGGAGAAGTGTGGGAGGGAGAGGGCTTGGGGGGAGGAGGCGTGGGGAGGGGGGGGGGGAGGTATAAAACACAAGGGGACCGAAATTAGCGGGGGTAGAAAAGATCAAGGTTTTGGATGGGGGAAGATAAGAGATGGTGGTGAACAGCTGTTTTAAAGACCTGGAGGGTGGAGTGGGATTGAAGAGAGTGAGGGAGTTTGTTCCAGAGGCGGGAGAAAAGAGGAATGAAGGAGTGAAGGTGAGTAGAAAGTCTCGATTTTGGCCTGTTAACCATAAGAGGTTTGCAGGCAGATCTTGTGCGACCTGTAGGAATATTTGGGGGACAGAGCCCAGAGAGAGCTGGGGGGGGGGGGCAAGGCCAGAGACGAGTCGGTAGAAGACGGAAAGACCACCAACCTGCCTGCAGTGAGTGAGTGAAAGGCCCTTGAAGTTAGCTTCATCATGGGAGATTCCAATGATTCTGAACGCTTTGGTTTCAACAGCGTGAAGACGAGCTAGGTGTGAGGCAGGAGCACCAGACCAGAGGGGAGAGCAGTATTCCATAGAGCTGCGGATGAAAGCCTTGTAAGTGGTGAGGAGCTCAGGTGTACCAAGGAAGGACTTCGCACGACGGAGGATGCCCAGTCGGCGACTGGCTTTGGAGGCCAGATTTGAAATGTGGTTTTCCCAGGAAAGATCATGGCAGATAGTGAGACCCAAAAGATTGAGTGACAGAACTCATTGGAGAGGATTATTCAGAAAGTGGATGGGAGGGTTGTCCAGTCGTTCTTTTCGGAAAGACATCGTAAGAGTGTGAGATTTGCCAGGATTGAAAGACATGTTCCATTTGTTTGCCCAGTCTGTGATTTTGTCCAGGTCTGCAGAGAGTGAGGAGGCTGCAGACTGCCGATCTGAGGGATGAGGAATGGAGCGACAGAGAGTAGAGTCGTTAGCAAAGAGATAGAGAGGATTTTCAAGAGAGTCAGAGGGATCATTGATGAAGACCAGAAAAAGCACAGGGCCCAGAACACTGCCTTGGAGAACTCCAGCCTGAACAGGAAGAGGAGATGAGAGAAACCCATTCAGGGCCTCACGTTGACTACGACCAGAGAGGAAGTCCGCCAGCCATGCGTGGAGATTTCCATGGATACCAAAGGAGGAGAGTTTGGTGAGCAGAGTGGGGTGCGCCAGACCGTATCGAAGGCACGTGAAATGTCAAGGGAGACAGCTCTAATTTCGTGTTTGGCGTTGAGGACCTCCATCCATTGTTGAGAAAGCAGAAGCAGCATGTCCAGAGTGGAGTGACCAGGTCTGAAACCAAATTGATGATCAGAGATCAAGCCATTGGAGAAGAGGAAAGATTTCATATCTGAAGCAATGATGGATTCCATGACTTTGCTGATAATTGGGAGAAGGCTGATTGGTCTGTAGTTGCTAGGATCTGTTTTTGCATGTTTTTGTGCAAAGCGGTGATGTTGGCTGATTTCCAAGCAGATGGCAGATGACCTTGAGCAAAAGAGAGGGTGAAGAGAACAGAAAGAGGGAGTGAAAGAGCGGAAGAACATGATTTTAGGACCCGTGGGCTGATGCCGTCAGGACCAGTTGCAGAATCAGAGTCGAGGGTTGACAGAAACTTTTCCACCTTGTCAGGAGGAAAGGAAAGGAAAGGACAGAGTCCAGGAGCAGCTGGGTACGACTGGGTACGGTGGGTACAGAGAGGGATGGGTTTGGGACACAGGATTTAGAGGCAAACACAGAGTTGAGGCATTCAGCTTGATCTTTGATCAAGATGGTCAATTTTAATCTTGATGAAATGCACAATTTTTTTTTTAAGTGACTCTTCACCATTGAGTGATATGGCCAACTTGGCGGAGGTATGCTCTCTACTGAGTGCCATTCTAGTTTGTTCTTTTTTCCCCCCACCTCTGGAACCAACTTCTACATTTTCTTCAATCGCATTGTTCTCTCCAAGTCTTCAAGACAGCTGTTCACCACCATCTCAGATCATACCCCATCCAAAACCATGATCTTTTCTATACCCACGAACCGACTGCCCCCCCACCCCCCACAACCCCACCCCCCTCCAAACTTCCAGTTTTTCCTTCATGACAGTTTGCTTCTGTTTCCATCTTGTAAACTCCATGCATCCTCTCCTGCCCCCATTCCTCTCCACACCCATTATTTGTCCAGGTCTTGCTCTATTTTTTCCTTCAACCCTGCTGTTGGTGTTTCCCCCTCTATCTACTGCTGCGTCCTGATCTGTTCAGTGTTCTAGCTCTTAAATGAGCCTTGACATTGCAGGAAAAGCAAACAAACAAAAATAAAGTTAAATTTAAAAATAAATAAATTCCATGGGTTGTAAATCCAACGACAATATACTTCTCCCTTTCTTACTCTAACTTTGGCAATCAACATCTCATCTCAACAACACAAAACCATCACTAATAAATGATCAATAATAATTCACATGAACATTGCATTGAACCAATACACTGCCCAACAGTCACTCATAAAGAAATTATGACTGCCCCCTGATTAGCATTAACCAGAAACTTCATTTGGCAAAACAAACAAACATAGCGTTCTCATTTTATCGTAAAAAAAATAACTAAAAATAACTACAACATGAAGATTGTTGTCGTTCAAACCTTTGTCGAACGAGTAAGACTGATCCAAACACTCGGACTCCACCTTCACAGCCACAATAAAATCTGAAAATAAAACATCACACTCGATCTCAATTTTAAGGAGCATTTCTAAACAGTCATTATCAGAATATTGTATAGAAAGTCTACACCCCCTTTTAGTCAGGTTCACGATGTCAATAAATTATATTTCGTTCAAAATCATGGTATATTAGCAAACCTATACATTTTTGGAAAGGTTTTAGCATAAGGAAACTAAAAATCAATGTTTACATTTGGAGAGATACCTGTATGGCGGCCATTTTGGATTTTCAAAATGGCCACTGTAAAATACATATTTTGTTCTATTTCTGCCTCTAATTACCCTAAAAACTTTAAAAAATATATACTAAACCTATATTTTCAGGGACAAGGAATCCAATGAAAGTATCAAATTAGTGCTATGGGGAATGGTAAGACACAAATCAAAGGTTTTGAATTGCAAAATACTGTCTTTATATTCGCGATAAGTTGCATAATCAAATACATGTTATCATTTTGTCCAGGCAGTTAATAACATAAAAATGTGTCACAATAATTCATATCACCAAACATACACTGGCAGTCAGCAAAATCATATATACACATGCAGTCAGTATAACTTCACATCTACACAGGCAGTCAATGACAAAATATACACAGGCAGTCAATGGCATCAAACATACACGATTACAGAATATGCCATTAAGAGTTCGTCATCACTGTCCTGTGTGTCGTATCCGACAATATAGTCCGCATTGTTTTCACAGTCCGTTCCACACAAGCAAAGGTCGGTCAAATTGATTGGCAAATCGAATTGGTCGAATGGTCGATCGAATCAAATTCGATGAATCGAATCGAATCAAATTGGTCGAATGGTCGATCGAAGCGATTGGTCGAATGGGTCGAATGGAATTGGTCGATTGGTCGAATTGGTCGAATCGAATTGGTCGGAATTGGCAAATGTAAACATTGATTTTCAGATTTTCCATGTAATAACGTTTCCAAAAATGTATAGGTTTGCTAATCTACCATGATTTTGAACGAAAAAACATGGTGAACCTGACTATTTCAAAGTTTCACCTTTTGTTGTCCTTTAGCCTGGAATGAAATTGCATTAAATCAGACGTTTTCTAATTTATTTACATATCGCAACCCATAACTTCCAAGTGAAAAACAAATTATGCAAATTTCAGAAAATTAATAAAAAATACAAAACTAAAATATCTTGGTTGGATAAGTGTCCACCCACCCCCCCCCCCCCTCACACCCCCCTCCTCATATAATAGCAATTATAAATTAGCTCAGGCGTAACCAAGCATCTTCAAAATCACACACCAAGTTCATTAGCTTCCACCTGTGTTAAATTGTAGTGATTCTGATTATTTCAGCATCGCGGGAAGGGGAGGTCTCTTGCGAGGCAAGCTCGAGAACGCACGTCCGAGTCGGCGCTGCTCTGTCTGTGCTGGTACCTTGTATCCTGTCAGGTCTGACTTTCCGTGATCCCTTGTTTATTAGTCATCTTAGCTTGTCGGAGTGTCGTGCGGGGCGTGGAAGTGAAATTTAACACTTACATTTTGACACGCACCCACACATACACACACTTTGTTTTATATATTATGCTTGCGTGATGACACATATATACACACGACTGGGTGCGAGGATAAAAATTTTTAAAAACTACCTTTAGAGGCCATTTTTCCCCGCAAAGCGGGGGTTGGCCTTTTTCGGGCACCGTGGTTGTTGTTTTTGTTGGTCCCCTTTTTGAAGCAATGTTTTACGGCCGGATGCCCTTCCTGCCGCCAACCCTTTTTGTCGCCTTTTACGACAAACAGGGAATTACCAGTGAACTGGTACTCAATTAGCCGACCTCGGAAGGATGACAGGCTGAGTCAATCCCCCTGGCGTTAATTCAGCGATCGACCGGGATTCGAACCCTGGATCCTAGGATCCTAAGCTGGCACCCTAGCCGCTAGCCCAACACCAGGCCTCGGTGTGAGGATGTTGGAAAATAAATACCATTTAAGTCGTCAATCACATGGTGAAAGTTATAATGTGGTAGAAACGATACTGTGTTAAAATTAATTTAACGGTTCAGTGCAGTGTTGAGAACAGCAGTGCCATGATGGGGAGGTGGGGGGAAGCCAGCCGGCTCTCCCGCGTGAAACATTTGTGGAAGGATGTGTGGAGTTGGTTTATGGTCACAACAACCCATGTCCTGTATTGAGGAATGATAACATCTTGTCGGGGCGACGTCGTTTTATGATTAATATTGTTACGTTTGTGGGACTGTCAATCGTTTACAAAGCATGCATAGACGACGATTCGTGTTGTTTTGGGTGGATTGTGCAATGCAAGAAATGCAGGTCAACTGTGGATCCCAAATAGGACCTTTTCGTATTTATTTTTACTTTTTGTAAAAGTTTACCCCATATCCACTCCTTTTAATCCACGTGATTTTGACTGTTGGTGGTGGAACACAAAAACAGCTTTGGAAAGGATTCAACCATTTTTCTTTGAAGCAAGAACGTGTGGGAGGAGATAGGCAGAAGAAGAAGAAGAAGAAGAGCGGCTCTTGGCGGCACGTTAAAAAGAGAATCCTTGCTCGTGGCGTGAACGGCTTGAGCATGTTGGTGTGAGGGACTGGATCTCTACGAACGTTCTCAAGGATTCAGTGTGCAAGAAACAGGTGGACAAAAAGGAAAAGTGGTATTCATTCCATGGAAAAAGGCACTTCTTTGGGTCTTTGCGGGGACAATCGTGCCTCATGCTGTGAACGGCCTCGACGTGTGCTTTTATGAGGGAGTCAAACTCGATGAACTTCCTGAGCTGAGGGATTTTATGTGTTGCATGAAGGATGTTGGCGAAAGGAAAAGGATCAAAGGAGAAAGGAATCGCAGAGCGTGATGACTGGTCCATTCACTTTGTTCCCACGAAGCCCCGCTCTGACGAACATCGATGAATCTGACCTTCAAACAGGCCTGAACCCCATTCCAGCATTCCATTCCCATCCTCATATCCCGTTTTATTTGATTTCCCTGCGAATATTGTTTGTTTGTTTTTTGCTTCCCTTTCCCTTCTTGGGTTAGATAGATGGGCTGTGTGTGTGATGTTGTGTCGGCCTTTCGTATCGGATGTATGTGGCCTGTGTTAGTTGTTACCTCCGCCACCAAAGGTGGATGGATGTTATGTTTTCACCCCTGTCTGTCTGTTTGTTTATGAACAAAATATCTCAAAGTTGTGGATGGATTCGGATGAAATTTGGCAGAGATGGAGCGTATGTTACCAGGACGAAATGATTATATTTCGGAGAAGATCCGGATTCGGATCCGGCTATTATAATTTTTTTAAGCGATTCTTCACCATTGGGAGATAGGGACAAAAACGATACATTGCAGAATATCTCAAAAAGTTGTGGACGGATTTGGACGAAACTTGGTTGACCGGAGGGTGTCTGACAAGAACAAACAGATTCGATTTTGGTGAAGATCTGAATATGGATTCGGATATGAGAATTGTTGAATTTTGAAAGTGATTCTTCACCATTGGGAGATATGGCCAAAAACGATACATAGCAGGACATCTAAAAAGTTATGGATTGATTTGGACGAAACTTGGACAGGTTATGTATGTGACAAATAAGAATATATTCCATTTGGTGAAGATCTGAATATGGATTCGGAGATGATAATTATTTAATTTTTTTAGTGATTCTTCACCACTGAGTGACATGGCCAACCAGGCGGAGGTATGCTCTCGACTGAGTGCAGTTCTTGTTTCAGTCTGTCATGATTCATTAATTAAGTCCGTCATCATACTTATATGTTTTGCTTATTGTATCGTTTTGCATTCTTTGAAGTAAATTGATTGCATTTCATTTTGTTTGCTTGACATTTTTCGAATCAGGTTGCAAGCTCCCCTGAGCTGCATTGTGGCAGTCCAAACTCTGGAGCCTCCACTGCGCGCATTAAAACAAAAGTTCAAGTTCCCCAAAACCGCTCGGTCAGCTTGCCGGCCTCGGCCCAGAGGGCGAGGGATAGGACCGAGGGGCGCTGAATATGCCTCGGGCCATGGAGCCGAATTTATTAAATTCTTAAGTGATCTCACTGTTAAACCAGATATATATGTCCAATACACCTGGTCAAAAGGTCATATCCAATTTAGGATTCCTGGTTACACTTTCATTTGCAAGGATAGATCTAGTGGGGTAGGAGATGGATGTGGGGTGTTTGTCAGGTTTGGTATTTCTCACAGCGTAACTTACCGTCATAAGTTGAATTGGAATGCAATGTGATCGCAATTCCCTGCTCGAGGGAAACCTTCACCATTGTTAATTTCTACAAGCCTTGCGAGCCACTGAACCTTGCGAGCCACTGAACTGAACTGAGCCTTGCGAGCCATTCTCCACAAGGAGGTTTCACACAGGTGTGAAGGGCCAACCTTCTGGTACAGTGCTTTTAACAGTCACAACACCCTTCGGGGTTCCAAATGTATGGACAGCAATGGGGTTTGTATTGAGAACATAATTGATGAGTTTGATTTGGTGCTTTTAAATGATGGCAACATGACATTTGTGATTTCATCCTCTGGGCAGTCCTCGACCCTCAATCTCACCTATGTCTCCGCTTCTCCAGCAGCAAGGTGTCAATGATAGGTCCTCCGGGACAGCTTGGGTAGCGACCACCTGCCGGTGGTCACCCAACTCAAATTGGAAAGGGAACAAGACGATATGGATGAACCCCCCCTCATGGAATCTTTCCAAGGCTAAATGGGCAAATTTTCCAAGGCGTTGCTCCGAGGTAGTCAAATCTGAGCTCACTCACGAGAATATTGACACCTTAATATTGTTTAAACCGCTTTGTGCACATGTGCTTTCGCCGCTTTGTTTCCAATTCAACACTCAATGATCGGGGACACCCTATTTCTGATTTTCCATCTCGTACAGACTCTGATATTCTTGTTCCAGGTATCACTCCTAAGAGGGTTGCCAGAGTTATTAGTACTTTAGATGCCTCAAAAGCGACTGGTCCTGATGGAATCCCTGTGATTGTGTTGAAGATGTGTTGTCCCGAACTGTCACCGATTCTTGACAAGCCATTCAACATGTGTTGTCTGCTTCAGTGTTTCCTTCATCATAGAAAGTGGCTTCTTTTGTCCCTGTTTTCAAGGGTGCCGGTGAGCATTCTGAACCAATGAACTATTGCCCCATCAGCATGCTTCCTGTAATAAGGAAGGTATTTGAATGCTTCATCAATGAACAACTTCTCAGCCATCTGGAGGACAATGAACTTCTCACTGACTGCCAGTTTGGCTTTCACTATCCTCGCTCTACTGGTGATCTGCTATCCTTAATTACGGCTAATCTCAACAAGGCATTGGAGATCAAGGGTGAAGCTAGATTAGTTGCATTGGATGTCTCAAAAGCCTTTGATGAAGTTTGGCACAGGGGTCTGCTCCACAAGTTTCAGTCATATGGTGCATCTGGAGTGATGCATTCAATCATCTCAGCTTTCCTTACAAATTGCAAGATTAAGGTGGTACTTGAGGGGCAATCTTCTCCTCCTTACTCCATCAATTCTGGTGTTCCACAGGGTTCTGTCCTTGGTCCCACATTTTTCCTTGTTTAAATCAATGATCTTCCTGATAATGTTCTATATCAACTAGCCATGTATGCTGATGATTCCTCACTCTGCTGTACATCTGCTGATTCACTGAATGCCACTCGTAATGAGGTTGGTGTTTCTCTGGACAATAATTGAGACAACAACACAACAGGCATTTTAAGGCCATTTTCCCTGCAAGAGCGGGGGTTGGCCTTGCGGTACCCATGACAATGTTCTCCATTTTGCCCTATTTTCTGCATCTCCCCTTGTTAACCCCCCTTGCCTGCATTTCTTCTTCCACCATCTTTCGTCAAGTCTTTCTCGGTCTTCCCCGTCCTCTACTTCCTTCTCCATTCATTTCCATCACTCTATTCAACCAGTCACTTTCATCCTTCCTCAACACATGACCAAACCATCTCAACCTGTTTCTCTTCACAGCATCCATCACAGGCTCTATTCCCATCATCTTTCGCAATTCATCATTTGTCTTCCTCTCTCTCAACGATACTCCACACATCCACCGAACCATTCGCATTTCCACCCTTTCCAGCCTTCGTTGCTGCTCTACGTTCATTACCCATGTCTCACTCCCATAAATCATAACACTTCTCACACATGCAGCATACACATTTCCCTTCAGCTTCAATGACACTCCCCTCCTCGTCAGCACGCCACTCAGTTCCCGAAACGTCTTCCATGCACATCTCACTCGAGCAACCGTTGCCGAGGCTGATCCACCTTCTGCATTCAGCATGTCTCCAAGGTAACAAAATGTTTTCACACCTTCCAGCTTCACGCCATCTCCAAGATCCAACTCAACATTTCCTCCATCTGCAGCTCCCTCTGTGCACACCTTACACTTGAATGTAGCTGCCACACTAGTTAATGACCCTCTCACACCACTACATTTTTGATGAACCCACTCAGCGCACATTGTACATTGAATGGAATTCACTCCGACACCCTTCCTGCACACAGCACACGGCCACTTCCCAGTTCTTTCCACCTCACCACATGCTTTACCACTTGCCATCACCTTCGTTTTTCCGATATTCACCTTCAGACCATTTGTCTCCATACATTCCTTCCACTTGTTCATCTTCTACTACAGTCCATCAATACTTTCTGCAATCAACACCAGATCATCTGCATACAACAACTCCCACGGTAAACCCTCCTTTACGTTCTGAGCCAGCACCTCCATCACAGCTACAAATAGTAGTGAACTTAGTACTGACCCCTGATGCACTCCCACCTTCACCTCAAACTCACCACTGTTCCCATCCTTCGTCCTTACAGCTGTGCACGCTCTTTTGTACATTGCCATCACCACTCTGATCAACCATTCCTCCACTCCTAACTTCCTCAATGCCCATGTCACTACTTCATGTGGAACCCTATCGAATGCTTTCTCCAGATCAACAAACCCAAGAAACAACTTCTTCCTCTTCTCCAGATACTTCTCCTGCAACTGCCTCACAATAAAAAGCGCGTCTGTCGTTCCTCTTCCTGGCATAAATCCAAACTGCATTTCGTCAATCTTCACTTTCTTCCTTATCCTCCTCTCCAACACCCTTTCCAATACCTTCATTCCATGCTCCAATAACTTTATCGCTCGATATGAGCCACAGTCCAGAGGGTCACCTTTCCCCTTGTATAGAGGGATGAGAGTACTCAGTTCCCAATCCACTGGAATGCAGCCTTCTTTCACCACCAGATTGCAGATCTCTGTCATTCTCTTCACACCCCAACTTCCTGCTGCCTTCAACATATCTCCCACAACTCCCGTCGGCCCTCCCGCTTTTCTACCCTTCATTGCTTTTATCGCTTCCTCAACTTCCTTCTCAGTTATCTTCTCTGCCGGTCCCAAAACTGGGTTACTCTCTATGTTGCCATCCCATTCATTCTCTGTATTCAACAGTATTTCCATATATCTCTTCCATCTTCCTTTAATTCCATCTGGGTCGACAACGATTTGTCCCACATCATCCTTCAAGCAACTCACCCCCATCACATCACACCTCTCTTTCGCTATCTGCTTTGCAATCCTGAATACCGCTCTCTGACCCTCTTCCAAATCCAAGCGTTCTCCGAACATTTTCCTTTATCCCTTCTGTGCCTTTGCTACCTCTTTCTTTGCAGCCTTCTTGGCTGCCTTATAACTTTCATGCTCTGCCTTTTCTGCCCACGTACTCTTCGCCTTCTGCCACTCCTTGAACTTCTTCCTCTTCTCGTCAATCTTCTTTCCAACTTCGTCATCCCACCACCATGTTTCCGAGGGCCTCGGTGGTCCTTTTGTCCATCCACATACCTCACTAACGGCTCCCAACAGACTATCTTTCATTGACATCCAACCACTTTCAAGCTCAACCACATCATCCTCTACCCTACTCAGCCTCTCTTTTAATGCCTCCCTTACTGTCACCTCTTTCAACCTCCACACCTTCATTCTCGGTTGGTACTTCACCCGCCGAGCTCTCCTCGCACCTTTCACCCTTATGTCGCAGACAACCAAGTGGTGCTGTGAAACAGCCTCCCCCCCGGGATCACCTTTGTGTCCCGGAGGTGCCCCCTATCTCGCCTACGCACCAGCAGGTAGTCAACCGTTGTCGTCGACCCACCTGACGTGTATGTAACAAGCTTATTATCCTCTTTTTGGAACTGGGTATTACAAATCAACAAATCAGCTCCATCGGCAAACTCCAAAATCCTTTCGACTTCTCCATTTCTCACACCATATCCATAACCCCCATGAACTCCCTCAAAACCATCCATACTCCTTCCCACATGTCCATTTAGGTCTCCTCCTACCACAACAACTTCCTCATCTTTCACGTTTTCCATCAGCTTCTCTATAGCACACCAGAACTTGTCCTTCTCTTCATCGCTCCAACCAACCTGCGGAGCATATCCCGAGATGATGTTCACCAAGAGCTTTCCAATCATCATTTTCACCATCATCAACCTTTCACTCACTCTCGTCACACTTACCACACTGTCTACAAACTCCTCAGAAAACAGGACACAAACACCATTCACGCTCTCCG
This sequence comes from Myxine glutinosa, assembly GCF_964187855.1. Lineage (NCBI taxonomy): Eukaryota > Metazoa > Chordata > Myxini > Myxiniformes > Myxinidae > Myxine > Myxine glutinosa. The sequence goes on from NC_136265.1 coordinate 55,297,129, forward strand.
GGCACCCTTTTGTTACGGGGTCCTCCCCTATCCCCTGGTCTCGGTAAACCTCCGAATCCCGGGAGGATCCCAGGCAGAAAGATATGTTATCCTTGGTTGAAATTAACCAATAATGAAACCACACCAAGGGTTATGAACAAACAATATATTAAAAGCACACATATAGCACCATACAACAATGGGGGCAATCAACCCCGCAATCCAATCTTAAGATGGTACCCTAGCTCAGACTCACGGCACCCCCAGGGACTGAAGCAGAGCCCTTCTCAATGTCTCTAGAACACAACAGTGCTCCCGGTGAAGAGGCGATGGCGATGAGGCGGGTAAGGAGATGTAGGTAAGGCGGGGACCGTCACATGGTCCCAGCCAACCCCAATTGGCGGTGGAAAGAGGAATCCCAAAGACGCTATCCAAACGTGCACATACACCGTGCAGTCGCGAACCGCACCGTATTCTTCAAAGGCCACTGTCGCGCACACACATCCTCGGCAAACCACCGGAGGGCGGGACCAGTGGACGCGACTAACCAAGGGTCTGCGAACGACGCGCGAGGTCCCCGAAATGGCGGTCGGTTCTTCCTCGGGCCGCAGCCGCTAGGCGAAGATTCTCCGGAATCTCCCACCTGTACCTGGCTTCGCAGGCTTTTCCCCGACACCAGCGATATCAACAATCGCACGAGATTCCTTTCCAAGACTCAAACTTCCCTCTCCATGGACGCTCGACCACGCTGGGTGCGGAGCTGTTACCAAACGCCTCATTTCACCTCTCCCTCACGCGCTCTTCTTCCTCCCTCCACCTCTTCCGGTGCCCTATCTGATTTCCGGCATCATTTTTGTCATGAGCGCTTTTAAACCTTTTAACCACAATAACCCTTACTGAGAACCAACAATAATAATAGTACCAACAATAATTAGGGCCGAATCCGTAACACTTCCCCCCCTCAAGAAAGAAAGTTTGAACACAGTGAAAACTTTCTTTGTAGGCAAATTCTTGAAACCAACACAAGTAATCAATGTTTCCCCAAAAATAAAGCAACAAAACTTCGAACAACTTACAGAGATTTCCAAAGTTAATTCACTCTGGACAAAGCATCAGCAACGACCATGTCCCTGCCCTTTACATGTTCAATTTCTAAGTTACCCCTGCAAAGCCAAACTCCATCTCATCAACCTCGGATTTTTACTTTTAGTTTCTTTTGAATGAAGGTTAAGGGGTTGATCAAAAATCCCAAGTCAAGCAAATCGATAGCACTTTTTCTGGGAGGCCGAGCTGAGGGCCAGGTTCCATGGTGGTTGGGTGGTGAGGCCTGGACATATTCACTACCAAGACGTCTTTAGGAACTTGGAGTTCACGGTTAGTCCATGTAGGAAAGTTCACTACATGGACGCCTTTAGGAACGTGGCGTTCACGGTTAATCCGTCTAGGAATCTTGGCTCGGCTGCTCCGCAGCATTCAGTGCTTCCACTCTTTCTAACTTTCCTAACAATCACGGTTGGACCACTTGTCACTGTCGTCACATGAATGGCGGTCTCCTTCTCGGCCGCTGCTCTGATAATCCTTCCTTCGGGAGCTGCCATAACTCTGGAAGCCTCCATAATAATATTGATTGCGGCCACCACCACTACTACTCCGTGGTCCACCTCTGTAGCCCCCTCGACCCCTAGGAAATGCCTTCCCTACTGTGATGGTCCGACCATCCAACTCCTTGCTATTCAGATCCTTTTCTGCAACTCTGGCGTCCTTTGAGTTTTCAAACGTGACAAAGCCAAACCCTCTTGACTTTTGTGTCTCCCTGTCTTTCATCAGCAGCACTTCCAAAAGCGGTCCATATTTGCTGAAGGCAGACTCCAGAACTTCTTCCTTTGTTTTGAAGTTCAGTCCCCCTACAAAGAGCTTGCCAATATTGCCTCCATCCCTGACGTGCGTGTGCCGACACTTAGTTTCAGGGTATTTCCTCTTCTCATCAGGGCACTTCCTCCTAGGCTTTTCAGAAAACATCGGTTTACCAGAAACTTTGCCACCGGCCAAATCATTCCCGATAACAAAAGATACTCCTTCTACAGGAAGAGTGGCTTGTAAACCGACGGTGACCGGTCCTGACACCAAATCGGACTCCAAATGGATGACATGAAGTGGAGCACTAACACAGCCACCAATCCCCTGTAAAAGAACACTATCCCCAGTTGCCGTCTCCTCGGACAATGGCAAGATGCCTTCAAGCATTAAAGATTGATGTGCTCCTGTGTCCCTCAATATCCTAACAGGTCTCCGGTTCGTCGAGACTCCATCCAGTGACACAAACCCCTCTGAAATAAATGGTTGGTAACCCTTTTGAGGGCGATTTCTCACAATGGCCATTGCATTTGGAGTCGTACTAGTCGAACTCCGCTCCTGATTTTCCTTTCCCAGAGCATAACAGTTGGACATCAAGTGTCCAGGTTTATCGCAAAAAGTGAAAGTAGGCCCGGAGGAGAACCTCGTGGTCTGTCAAGGCATGGGGGCGGCGGTCTGCCTCGAGCCCCCCGGACGATAGGTCTGTCTTGGAACCGGTCTTCTGATTTCTAGAAGTCGTGGTGTCAGAGTGGTCCTCATTTTCATCTCGAGGCCGCCCCCATGGATTTTCATTCTCCGCCCCTGATGTACCATAGCTCCCCTGGCTAGGTCTGGGCGAGAGGTTCGGTTTGTGGAACCCCATCCTGTGTGTTAAGGCATAGTCATCTGCCATGGTTGCTGCCTCATACAGCTTTGGTACTTTCCTTTCCTCCAGATGAACTTTAATGTCCTCGTGGACACACTGTTGGAATTCCTCCACCAGGATCAATTGTCGCAATAGTTCGAAGTCTTTTCCAACTCCTTTTGAATCACACCACCTATCAAACATGGTTTCTTTCAATCTGGCAAACTCCACATGGGTCTCACTCTCCCTCCTCCTGGCATTCTGGAATTTTTGCCGGTAAGCTTCCGGGACCAATTCATAGGCTTTGAGAATGTGTTTCTTCAATACCTCATAATCTGCACATTGGTCAATCGGTAAAGCCAAATAAATATCTTGAGCTTTACCCACCAGAACACTTTGCACTAGTATGGACCAGTACTCCTCAGGCCAGTTTAACAGTCGAGCCACTTTCTCAAAGTGTGTAAAAAACTTGGCTACCTCCTTTTCATTGAAGGGTGGAACCAGCCTCACATGTCTGCCAACATCCCAGGTGTTCTGACTAGGTGTCGAACCAGTCGGCATGGATGGTACCTCTCCCCGTTCTTTCATTACATCCAACTCCTTGAGTCTAATTTCCTGCTGAAGCGCCATTTCACGGTCCTTTAACTCCCTGTCGGCTTTTCTCTCCTCTGCTTCGAGTTCCCTCGCAGCTCTCCTTTCCTCTGCTTGTTTTTCTTGTCTTCTCTCTTCTGCTTTCCTTTCCTCTGCTTTTAACCTTTCCTGGAGTTCTCGTTCCACTCTCCTTTTTCCCTTTCCTGGCTCTGTAATTGCATCTCCAGTTTCCGGAGCTCCACATTTTCTTGCTCCTCTGGTAACCAATCTCAGGCTACCTCTTCCCATGTTCCGAATCCCACCATAGCTTGTATCACCACTGTCTGCATCTCTGCCTTCTTCATATTAGTTCGGACCTCCAAGCTAAAATGTTTGGCCAATTTCTAGAGGTCCGATTTTACGAACGCTCTGAACTGCTTCACTAGGGGTCACTGCAAACTTCTCTGCGTCAAACTCCATGGTGACTATTGTTAACACCTGTTAACCTTCACACAAGAAATGTGGAAAAAAATTTTTTTGGAAAAACGTGGGAATGTTGGAACAAGTTCCAAATTTGGGAATTCTGGGAATGTTAGGGAATTCTTTCCCGGACTAAATTTAGGGAATTTTAGATCCCGGACGCAGACCCAATTTCGAGCCCACGAGTAAATTGGACGAGCCCCCAATTTCTGTTACGGGGTCCCCCCCTATTGTTACGTATTCGGCCCTAATGATTGTTATGATTACTGTTGTTGCTTCGAAGTATCCTAGATATTATGCTTATGGTGACTTATGGGAAAGGGTTGTTGTGGGTAGAAGAATTAAAAGCCCTCCTGGTGAAATGTGGCTGGAAATCCGGATTGAGACTGGAGAAAAGGGGTGGAGCGAAGAGAAAACGGGACGTGTTCTGATGGCAGCTCCAGACCGAGCAGTCGCACGTGTTTTGGTTACAGCTCCAGCCCGAGCAGTGAAACGTGTTTTGATTACAGCTCCAGCCCGAGCAGTGAAACGTGTTCTGATTGCGGCTCCCGAAGGAGCAGTGAAACGTGTTCGGAATGCAGCTCCCGACCGGGCAGTGAGTGAGAAAGCCGACCGCCACGTTCGCCACGTGCATCACCAGCCGTGACCCGGTTCTTGCGACGCGTCGACCAGGCGTTACTCTCCGGCGATGGCTGAGCAACCTACCAGTCCGCGGCTGTGGGAGGGTGATTGAGGAGACTCGCGGATTGAACCGCAGCCGGGTACGTACCCGAAATCGTCTTTGGGAGGTTTCCCATTCTACCGCCATCGTGCTGGGGATTGGACCACGTGACCTGCGGGTTGGTTCGATCGTCTCCGCTTCCACGGATTGGAACCGGACATTGATTCCACGCGCTGGAGCGAATCGACGTCGCCTTGGAGGAGTACAGAGACATTGGGGAAAGGGCCCTGAGTTTGGGGGGTTAAGGGACTCAATAAGGGGGTACCACCTGTAGATATGAATTATATGGTGTTTGAAGTGTTATAATTTATTGTGGTTTGTTCGTATCCCTTGGTGTGGACTCGTTGATTGATTGGCTGGTTTTCACACAAGGACAACACATCTTTCTGCCAGGGACTCGAAAAGGGGAGGACCCCGTAACACCTATCCCCTGGTCTCGGTAAACCTCCGAACCCGGAGAGGGTCCCCGGCAGAAAGATATGTTATCGTTGGTTGAAATTAACCAATAATGAAACCACACCAAGGGTTATGAACAAACAATATATTAAAAGCACACAAAAAGCACCATACAACAATGGGGGCAATCAACCCCACAATCCAATCTTAAGATGGTACCCTAGCTCAGACTCACGGCACCCCCAGGGACTGAAGCAGAGCCCTTCTCTATGTCTCTAGAACACAACGGTGCTCCCGGCGAAGAGGCGATGGCGATGAGGTGGGTAAGGAGATGTAGGTAAGGCGGGGACCGTCACGTGGTCCCAGCCAACCCCAATTGGTGGTGGAAAGAGGAATCCCAAAGACGCTATCCAAACGTGCACATACACCGTGCAGTCGCGAACCGCACTGTATTTTTCAAAGGCCGCTGTCGCGCACACACATCCTCGGCAAACCACCGGAGGGCGGGACCAGTGGACGCAACTAACCAAGGGTCCATAAACGACGCGCAAGGTCCCCGAAATGGCGGTCGGTTCTTCCTCGGGCCGCAGCCGCTAGGCGAAGATTCTCCGGAATCTCCCACCTGTACCTGGCTTCGCAGGCTTTTCCCCGACACCAGCGATATCAACGATTGCACGAGATTCCTTTCCAAGACTCAAAGTTCCCTCTCCATGGACACTCGACCACGCTGGGTGCGGAGCTGTTACCAAACGCCTCGTTTCACCTCTCCCTCACGCGCTCTTCTTCCTCCCTCCACCTCTTCCGGTGCCCTATCCGATTTCCGGCATCATTTTTGTCATGAGCGCTTTTAAACATTTTAACCACAATAACCCTTACTGCGAACCAACAATAATAATAATACCAACAATAATTAGGGCCGAATCCATAACACTTGCCACACAAACTTGTATTTCTGTCCCTGCCTACCCTTCACCATTCTCACACCACTTCCCTTCCCTCTCGTCTCCTGCACACAACATATGTCCACTCTTCTTCTGACCAATACTTCCACTACTTCTCCTGATCTCCCTGTCATTGTCCCTACATTCCATATCCCAAATCTCAGAAACCGATCTCCATTTCGGGCATCAGACATTTCGTCGTCATAAATGGAATGATTTCCACCCTTGCTTCGATCGGGTTCCCCACCTTGAGTTTTGACGAGAGGGAGTGGGGTCCCCCACGGGGTACTTCGGGCTGTACCCTGCCCATATGTAGTCATAATTGTCATGGTTCTCTTTTTGAGGAAATGTTTTTATGGCCGGATGCCCTTCCTGATGCCAACCCTTTTAGTCGCCTCTGATGACACGCAGGGATACGGTGTACCTATTCTAAACCGGGGTACACACCGGGTGGACAATAATTGAGAGAATGTGTTGAAATGGGGGCACGACTGGCTGGTAACCTTCAATGCAAAGAAAACAAGCGTTACGCCTAGGTCCCCCGTCGGGGAAGTGATGTGAGTTGACAAAGTGGAAGACGCAGAAAACATGCTATGATATGATATTTCGCTCACAAGGTTCAGACATACACGGAGGTGGCCATCTTGGATTTTGACGTGGCGACCCAATTTTCAATAGTGTTCTTCCTTATGCGTAGATACACCCACACGCCAGATTAGAAGTTGGTACTTCGCTTATTTTTCAAGATATTCTGCTCACAAGGTTCAGACATATATATGGTGGCGGCCATCTTGGAGTTTGACGTGGCGACCCAATTTTCAATAGCGTTCTTCCTTATGCCTAGATACACCCACAAACCAGAGTAGAAGTTGGTACTTCGCTTATTTTTCAAGATATTCCGCTCACAAGGTTCAGACATACATGGCGGCGGCCATCTTCGATTTTGACATGGCGACCCAATTTTCAATACGGTTCTTCCTTATGCCTAGATACACCCACACACCAGATTAGAAGTTGGTACTTCGCTTATTTTTCAAGATATTTCGCTCACAATGTTCAGACATATATATGGTGGCGGCCATCTTGGATTTTGACGTGGCGATCCAATTTTCAATAGCGTTCTTCCTTGTGCCTAGATACACCCACAAACCAGATTAGAAGTTGGTACTTCGCTGATTTTTCAAGATATTTCGCTCACAATGTTCAGACATACATATGATGGCGGCCATCTTGGATTTTGACGTGGCGACCCAATTTTCAATAGCGTTCTTCCTTGTGCCTAGATACTCCCACACACCAGATTCGAAGTTGGTACTTCGCTTATTTTTCAAGATATTCAGCTCACAAGATTCAGACATATATGGTGGTGGCCATCTTGGATTTTGACGTGGCAACCCGATTTTCAATAGGGTTCTTCCTTGTGCGTAGATACACCCACACAACAGATTAGAAGTTGGTACTTCGCTTATTTTTCAAGAAATTTCGCTCACAAGATTCAGACATATATGGTGGCGGCCATCTTGGATTTTGACGTGGCAACCCAATTTTCAATTGCATCCTTCCTTGTGCCTAGATACACCCACACACCAGATTAGAAGTTGGTACTTCGCTGATTTTTCAAGATATTCCGCTCACAAGGTTCAGACATACGTAGCATCAGAAATACATGGCGGCGGCCATCTTGGATTTTGACGTGGGTTGCACCCACACACCAAATTCGAATGCGGTCCTTTGCTTCCGCACGCACGCCCGCACGGACGGATGGACGGACGGACACACGGACAGAGGGGAAAACCATAGTCCCCCTTTTGCTGTGCGACGGGGGACAACTACACTGTTGTCCATATCTCGCTCTGGAAACAGGTCTTTCCCTTCTGTGCACATGGGGTCTTCAACCTTAACAGATTAATCGGAGCTTCGGCTTCTTGGTCTTGACATGTCTTCTCACCTCCGTTGGGAGAAGTACATTTCTGGTATTGCCAAGAGTGCTTCCAAGCGAGTTGGTTGTTTTTATCGAGCACAGAGGTATTTACCTCCTGAGGCTGTTTTGTACATGCAGAAGGCAACTATACGTCCCCTCATGGAGTGCTGTTGGCAGTGGCGTATCGAAGGGGGGGGGGCGAATGGGCGGAGCTATTTGAAAATTCCCCCCGGGGCCCCAATGGAGGGGGGCCCCCAAATGGATCTCAGGATCTGTATTTTTTTTAATTAAACAACAAACCAAGGGAGGTCTGGGGGACCCACTCAAAATACCCTGATGTGAATGAAAATATATTTTTTAATTCAATAATCGTATGGACCTTCTGCAATCTCCTTGTGGGGGCCCAAAACCTTATTTTTTGGCCCAAAACCAAATGTGGCAAGCTGGAGCACCAGCCTGCCACTTATCTTTACTTGATAGGCTCCAGAAACGCATTGTCAACTTGGTTGGTGTGGAGATGTGCTCAACTCTTCAACCACGCTCTCACCGTAGGTCGATTGCCACTCTTGGTTTGTTCTACAGATATTTTTTTGGCAAATGTTCTGTTGGACTTTCAGACTTAGTTCCTCCCATACGAGTGTTTGGACGGAAGAATCGGTTTGCCATATCCGCACACATACACTATAGCCGATCCAAGATGCAGAACGAAAGGCTGTGCAGATAGTTTTATCCTTCGTGCTGTCTCACTCTGGAATTCACTACCTGCAACATGCTTCCCATTATACTATGATCAACACGGTTTTAGGAGGAATGTCAGTTCATACCTCCTACATTTTTGAGGTTCGGCTTCGGCATTTTACCCAACCTCTGCTACTTCCTGTGTCTCTTGTTATTGTGTCTTCCTGTGTCTCAAGACGTTGTCTTGTTATTATTTATTTTTATTTTGTATTGCTTTATCCTTATCTTTTTCTAACCTTCTCTAAGCCCCTTACCTACAGTGGCTGTATGCCTTGTCTGGGATGATATCCATTAAAATATATATGTTGATATAAATTAAAATTAACCTTTTCAATGCCATATACCACATTGCTCATGGGTCTATCCCTATTTGTAAACGTTTGGTCGTACAGACAATTAAAGTCCCCTGATGAAATGATGAATGTAAGTAGGCCATCTGGGCCAGGAGGGCCACCTTCAAAAGAGTTAGAAAAATCTCTGCTGCCCCAAGATGCTATCGAGTTCAAAAGGAGAAGATTTCAAGCCCAGCGGGTAATTAAACGTGCCAAGACAGCTTCTTGGCGTTCCTTCTGCTCATCTATAAGGACGCCTATCTCCGCTCTGTCCGGAGAAGGGCCAAAGCATGTATGGAAGCAAAAGTGGAGGGAGATCCATCCCCCAACTTGTCTGTAACAAGTTAGTCTATTCAAACCAGGACAAGGCCTTGGAGTCCATTTTGCCAATCTCGTAGACAACAACAACATGCATTTTAAAGGCCATTTTCCCTGCTAGAGCGGGGGTTAGCCTTGCGGTCCCCATGACAATCTTCTCCATTTTGCCCTATTTTCTGCATCTCTCCTTGTTAACCCCCTTGCCCGCATTTCTTCTTCCACCATCTTTAGCCAAGTCTTTTTCGGTCTTCCCCGTCCTCTGCTTCCTTCTACATTCATTTCCATCACTCTTCTCAACCAGTCACTTTCATCCTTCCTCAACACATGACCAAACCATCTCAACCTGTTCCTCTTCACAGCATCAATCACAGGCTCTATTCCCATCATCTTTCGCAATTCATCATTTGTCTTCCTCTCTCTCAACGATACTCCACACATCCACCGAACCTTTTGCATTTCCACCCTTTCCAACCTTCGTTGCTGCTCTACGTTTATTACCCATGTCTTGCTCCCATAAATCATAACACTTCTCACACATGCAGCATACACCTTTCCCTTCAGCTTCAACGACACTCCCCTCATCATCAGCACGCCACCCAGTTCCCGAAACTTCTTCCATGCACATCTCACTCGAGCAACCGTTGCCGAGTCTGATCCACCTTCTCCATTCAGCATGTCTCCGTGGTAGTAAAATGTTTTCACACCTTCCAGCTTCACGCCATCTCCAAGATCCAACTCAACATTTCCTCCATCTGCAGCTCCCTCTGTGCACACCTTACATTTGAATGTAGCTGCCACACTGGTTAATGACCCTCTCAGACCACTACATTTTTGATGAACCCACTCAGCGCACATTGTACATTGAATGGAGTTCACTCCGCCACCCTTCCTACACACAGCACAGGGCCACTTCCCAGTTCTTTCCAGCTCACCACATGCTTTACCACTTGCCATCACCTTCGTCTTTCCGATATTCACCTTCAGACCTTTTGTCTCCATACATTCCTTCCACGTGTTCATCTTTTCCTTCAGTCAATCCATACTTTCCGCAATCAACACCAGATCATCTGCATACAACAACTCCCACGGTAAACCCTCCTTTACGTTCTGAGCCAGCACCTCCATCACAGCTACAAATAGTAATGGACTTAGTACCGACCCCTGATGCACTCCCACCTTCACCTCAAACTCACCACTGTTCCCGTCCTTTGTCCTTACAGCTGTGCGTGCTCTTTTGTACATTGCCATCACTACTCTGATCAACCATTCCTCCACTCCTAACTTCCTCAATGCCCATGTCAATACTTTGCGTGGTACCCTATCAAATTCTTTCTCCAGATCAACAAACCCAAGAAACAACTTCTTCCTCTTCTCCATGTACTTCTCCTGCAACTGCCTCACAATGAAAAGCGCGTCTGTCGTTCCTCTTCCTGGCATGAATCCAAACTGCATTTCGTCGATCTTCACTTTCTTCCTTATCCTCCTCTCCAACACCCTTTCCAATACCTTCATTCCATGCTCCAATAACTTTATCGCTCGGTACGAGCCACACTCCAGAGGGTCACCTTTCCCCTTGTATAGAGGGATGAGGGTACTCAGTTCCCAAGCCACTGGAATGCGGCCTTCTTTCACCACCAGATTACAGATCTCTGTCATTCTCTTCACACCCCAACTTCCTGCTGCCTTCAACATATCTCCCACAACTCCCGTCGGCCCTCCCGCTTTTCTACCCTTCATTGCTTTTATCGCTTCCTCAACTTCCTTCTCAGTTATCTTCTCTGCCGGTCCTAAAACAGGGTTACTCTCTATGTTGCCATCCCATTCATTCTCTGTATTCAACAGCATTTCCATATATCTTTTCCATCTTCCTTTAATTCCATCTGGGTCGACAACGATTTGTCCCACTTCATCCTTCAAGCAACTCACCCCCATCACATCACACCTCTCTTTCGCTATCTGCTTTGCAATCCTGAATACTGCTTTCTGACCCTCTTCCGAATCCAAGCGTTCTCCGAACATTTTCCTACATGCCTCCTGCGCCTTTGCTACCTCTTTCTTTGCAGCCTTCCTGGCTGCCTTATAACTTTCATGCTCTGCTGTTTCTGCTCCCGTACCCTTCGCCTTCTGCCACTCCTTGAACTTCTTCCTCTTCTCGTCAATCCTCTTTCCAACTTCATCATCCCACCACCATGTTTCCGAGTGCCTCGGTGGTCCTTTTGTCCATCCACATACCTCACCAACGGCTCCCAACAGACAAGCTTTCATTGACATCCAACCACTTTCAAGCTCAACCACATCATCCTCGACCCTACACAGCCTCTCTTTAAATGCCTCCCTTACTGTCACCTCTTTCAACCTCCACACCTTCATTCTCGGTTGGTACTTCACCCGCCGAGCTCTCCTCGCACCTTTCACCCTTACGTCGCAGACAACCAAGTGGTGCTGTGAAACAGCCTCCTCCCCCGGGATCACCTTTGTGTCCCGGAGGTGCCCCTATCTCGCCTACGCACCATCAGGTAGTCAACGGTTGTCGTCGACCCACCTGACGTGTATGTAACAAGCTTATTGTCCTCTTTCTGGAACTGAGTATTACAAATCAACAAATCAGCTCCATCAGCAAACTCCAAAATCCTTTCACCTTCTCCATTTCTCACACCATATCCGTAACCCCATGAACTCCGTCAAAACCATCCATACTCCTTCCCACATGTCCATTTAGGTCTCCTCCTACCACAACAACTTCCTCATCTTTCACGTTTTCCATCAGCTTCTCTATCGCACACCAGAACTTGTCCTTTTCTTCATCGCTTCGACCAACCTGCGGAGCATATCCCGAGATGACGTTCACCAAGAGCTTTCCAATCATCATTTTCACCATCATCAACCTGTCACTCACTCTAGTCACACTCACCACTGTCTACAAACTCCTCAGAAAACAGGACACCAACACCATTCACGCCCTCCGGGCAGCCTTGCCACACAAACTTGTATTTCTGTCCCTGCCTACCCTTCACCATTCTCACACCACTTCCCTTCCATCTCGTCTCTTGCACACAACATATGTCCACTCTTCTTCTGACCAATACTTTCACCACTTCTCCTGATCTCCCTGTCATTGTCCCTACATTCCATGTCCCAAACCTCAGAAACCGATCTCCACTTCGGGCTGTACCCTGCCCATATGTAGTTGTAATTGACATGGTTCCCTTTTTTTTGAGGCAATGTTTTTATGGCCAGATGCCCTTCCTGACGCCAACCCTCTTAGTCGTCTCTTACGACATGCTGGGATACGGTGTACCTATTCTTATCCAGGGTACACACCGGGAAACGTTTAAAACATGGAAATTCTGTGGGGTGGGGGGTGGTGTCAAGGGAAAGATAAAATGAAAATAAACCCCTTCAGCCGGCACTTAGCTTGGCTTCCCAAAGAGTACTTTCAGGAGCTTGGTGGCTGTTGAAACTGGGGTCGCCACTCATGCGGGAAGTGGTCCAAAATGGCGGTGTAGAACGCCGCGCGTCGAAAACACAACAAGCGTGAGGCGAGCAGATTAGATGGCCTCCTTTCGATTCTCTACCGTCAAGTCCAATGCGGCCTTCAGCTTCCAAGAGCCCAGCAGTTGGCCAAAACCTCGTGTGGGGAAATGTGGTATCTGTCCGTCGTCTTGTCCACCGTCCACACGCAGCTCCAAGCTCCGGCGCAAGGAAGCCCTCCGTCCACCCGCACGCTTCGCCAGGCCACGATGCTTTATACGACTTGCTTTATACGCATTGTTAAAAGTAAATAATGACAGATGTTTTCTTTCACAATCTTGCGAGATTTCCAGAACTCCTCGGCGTCAAGGGAAAGATAAAACGAAAATAAACCCCTTCAGCCGGCACTTAGCTTGGCGTCCCAAAGAGTACTTTCAGGAGCTTGGCGGCTGTTGAAACTGGGTTAGTCACTCATGCGGGAAGTGGTCCAAAATGGCGGTGTCGAACACCGCGCGTCGAAGACACAACAAGCGTGAGGCGAGCAATCTCGTAGGAGACACGCTATTTGACTCGGAGTCCAACGAGGATAAGTCTCATTTAGCCATCTGGCAAAAAGCCATTCTCAGTGATGTTGGTCCTGCTAGCTCCCCACTTAACCAGGACTTCTCACTGCGAGAACTCAAGCAAGCCATCTCAAGGTCCAAGAATAGTGCTCCTGCCCCCGATTCCCCAACTCATTCAATGTTCAAGCACATGGGAAATAGGGTCTTGGATGTCTGTTATTGTGCTCACCCAGAAGGTTTGGTCTTCAGGAATTCTCCCCAGTAAATTGCTCTCTCTCATGCACAAATTTATCCCATCTCGTCTTCAGTTGTCGTACCCTTCCTCCCGTCCATGGTACACGGAATCTTGTGGTGAGGCTGTTGTCCAGAAACAACTTGCCTTCATCTCCTGGAAAGCAAATCCAACGGAAGGAAACCTCATTTGCTTTCACAAAGCCCGAAACAAGTGTGTGTCCACCCGCAGGAGAGCCAGGAAACAATATCTCTCCGTTCTCAAGACAGAACTCTCTTATCTGTCTCCCTCTTCCAAATCCTTGTGGAGTCTGGTCAAATCTGTTTCCGGAGTTTGTGCCCCCTCCATCCCCTCCCTTACCTCAAACGGCGACACAGCTGACTCAGCACGTGAAAAAGCTGAATGCCTCAACTCTGTGTTTGCCGCTAAATCTTGTGTCCCAAACCCATCCCTCTCTGTACCCACCGTACCCAGTCGTACCCAGCTGCTCCTGGACTCTGTGTCCTTTCCTCCTGACAAGGTGGAAAAGTTTCTGTCAACCATCGACTCTGATTCTGCAACTGGACCTGACGGCATCAGCCCACGGGTCCTAAAATCCTGCTCTGCTGCTCTATCTCACCCTCTCTCTGTTCTCTTCACCCTCTCTTTTGCTCAAGGTCATCTGCCATCTGCTTGAAAATCAGCCAACATCACCGCTTTACACAAAAAATGTGCAAAAACAGATCCGAGCAACTACAGACCAATCAGCCTTCTCCCAATTATCAGCAAAGTCATGGAATCCATCATTGCTTCGGATATGAAATCTTTCCTCTTCTCCAATGGATTGACCTCTGATCATCAATTTGGTTTCAGACCAGGTCACTCTACTCTGGACATGCTGCTTCTGCTGTCTCAACAATGAATGGAGATCCTCAATGCCAAACAGGAAATTAGAGCTGTCTCCCTTGACATATCACGTGCCTTCGATACGGTCTGGCACCCCGCTCTGCTCACCAAACTCTCCTCCTTTGGTATCCATGGAAAATCTCCACGCATGGCTGGCGGACTTCTCTCTGGTCGTAGTCAACATGTGGCCCTGAACGGGTTTCTCTCATCTCCTCTTCCTGTTCAGGCTGGAGTTCTAGTCAGGTTCACTATGTTTTTTCGTTCAAAATCATGGTAGATTAGCAAACCTATACATTTTTGGAAACGTTATTACATGGAAAATCTGAAAAACAATGTTTACATTTGCCAATTCCGACCAATTCGATTCGACCAATTCCATTCGACCAATTCGACCATTCGACCATTCGACCAATCGCTTCGATCGACCATTCGACCATTCGACCAATTCGATCGATTCGATTCGATTCATCGAATTCGATTCGATCGACCATTCGACCAATTCGATTTGCCAATTTGACCGACCTTTGCTTGTGTGGAACGGACTGTGAAAACGATGCGGACTATATTGTCGGATACGACACACAGGACAGTGATGACGAACTCTAAATGGCATATTCTGTAATCGTGTATGTTTGATGCCATTGACTGCCTGTGTATATTTTGTCATTGACTGCCTGTGTAGATGTGAAGTTATACTGACTGCATGTGTATATATGATTTTGCTGACTGCCTGTGTATGTTTGGTGATATGAATTATTGTGACACATTTTGATGTTATTAACTGCCTGTACAAAATGATAACATGTGTTTGATTATGCAACTTATCGCGAATATAAAGACAGTATTTTGCAATTCAAAACCTTTGATTCGTGTCTTACCATTCCCCATAGCACTAATTTGATACTTTCATTGGATTCCTTGTCCCTGAAAATATAGGTTTAGTATATTTTAAAAAGTTTTTTGGGTAATTAGGGACAGAAATAGAACAGAATATGTATTTTACAGTGGCCATTTTGAAAATCCAAAATGGCCGCCATACAGGTATCTCTCCAAATGGAAACATTGATTTTTAGTTTCCTTATGCTATAACCTTTCCAAAAATGTATAGGTTTGCTAATCTACCATGATTTTGAATGAAATATAATTTATTGACATAGTGAACCTGACGATTCCCCAAGGCAGTGTTCGGGGCCCTGTGCTTTTTCTGGTCTTCATCAATGATCTCTCTGACTCTCTTGAAAATCCTCTCTATCTCTTTGCTGAAGACTCCACTCTCTGCCGCTCCATTCCTCATCCCTCAGATCGGCAGTCTGCAGCCTCCTCACTCTCTGCAGACCTTGACAAAATCAAAGACTGGGCAAACAAGTGGAACATGTCTTTCAATCCTGACAAATCTCACACTCTTACGTTGTCTCTCCGAAAAGACCGACTGGACAACCCTCCCATCCACTTTCTGAATAATCCGCTCCAAGAAGTTCTGTCACTCAAGCTTTTGGGTCTCACTATCTGCCATGATCTTTCCTGGGAAAACCACATTTCAAATCTGGCCTCCAAAGCCAGTCGCCGCCGGGGCATCCTCCGTCGTGCGAAGTCCTTCCTTGGCACACCTGAGCTCCTCACCACATACAAGGCTTTCATCTGCAGCTCAATGGAATAATGCTCTCCCCTCTGGGCTGGTGCACCTGCCTCACACCGAGCTCGTCTTCACGCTGTTGAAACCAAAGCGTTCAGAATCATTGGAATCTCCCCCGATGAAGCTATCTCCGAGGGCCTTTCACTTTCTCACAACAGGCAGGTTGGTGGTCTTTCCGTCTTCTACCGACTCCTCTCCGGCCTTGCTCCCCCAGCTCTCTCTGGGCTCTGTCCCCCAAATATTCCTGCAGGTTGCACAAGATCTGTCTGCAACCCTCTTATGGTTAAACTGCGAAAATCAAGACTCTCTGCTCACCTTCACTCCTTCATTCCTCTTTTATCCCGCCTCTGGAACAAACTCCCTCACTCTCTTCAATCCCACTCCTCCCTCCAGGTCTTTAAAACAGCTGTTCACCACCATCTCTTATCTTCCCCCATCCAAAACCTTGATCTTTTCTACCCCCACTAATTCACCCCAGATACACGTTTTTGAAATATCAACTTCTTTCCTGGAAGTCCTTGGTGTCCTTGTGTTTTATACTTCTCTCCCTCCCCCCCCCCCCCCTTCCCACGCCGCCTCCCCCCAAGCCCTCTCCCTCCCACACATCTCCCGCTGTCCCTGCTCTCAAATGTTGTGTTGGTGTGCTTCCCCTTCTCTCCCCATCTTGTCTACCGCTCCACTTTTTATATATTTTGTTTGTCTGTTTGATGTGTTTGTGTGATAAATGTTAGCTTTTTCACGAGCCTCGATTCTGTATACATAAAAGAAAAGAAAAAAAGATGTCGCCTTTTCTTCAGAATCTCTGTGCAGGTTGTCTCTGTTTGCAAACGGCATTGCAATCTGGGCCCAGGGCAGGAATCTCGCTTACACAGCCAAATGAATCCAGGCTGACATTTTCAGGATCAAGCAATGGACCAAAAAATGGGGCTTCGTTATTTCTGGTTCCAAGTGCAAATTTTGTAATTTTCACCCGAAAGAGGAAGGTCGAAGATGTCAAGATAACAATTACCGTAAACCTTCGACTATAACGCGCACTTTTTTTCACCCAAAAATCTTTTTAAAGTTAGAGGTGCGTACTATACATAGGTCTGATTTTTTGTAAGATTTTTTCAGATTGAAACGATCGTCGAGGACATCTTCGAAAATGGAGGTGGCAATGCTCAAAGAACAACAACAAAGAATTGCTACATGTTTAATATGGAATATACAGATACAGTCGGGGCCAAAAATATTGGCACTCTTGCACTTTTTTCAAATAATGCACCATTTCTTTCAGAAATAGTTGAAATAAAAAAATATTTTGGGATCCACATTTGTATTTCTTTGGTTTGCAGTGGAACAAAACCAAAAAATCTGAAAAATGTACCAAATCTTACCTTATTCCACACAGAAATCCTAAAATGGCGCAGACAGTATTATTGGCACCTTTTAGAAGTTGTTAGAAATTAGATTTCAAGCAGGTGATTCTCCTTTACTTTGGAATTGAACTCACCTGTGGTGAGATGCAGGTGCCTGCAATATAAAAATCACTCATTCAACCAGTGTGAACACAGAAAATGAGTCATTCTGCTGTCTTGTGTCACTGTGTGTACCGCAATGAGAATGGAGAAAAGAAACAAAACCAGAGCATCGTCTGAGGAGGTCAGACACAAGATTGTAGCCAAGTATGGATGATCTCAAGGCTGCAAGTCCATCTCCAGAGACCTTGATGTTCCTGTGTCCACCGTACGCAATGTTATCAGGAAGTTTAAGACCCATGGCATTGTAGCTAACATCATTGTAGCTCACCAAGAGAAAAGTTGACCGGAGATTGCAGGGAAGGATTGTTTGAATGGTGAATGAAGTACCTCAATCAATTGCCAAATAGATTCAAGCTGACCTTCAGACACAAGGTACGACAGTTTCAACTCACACCATCTGTCACCAACTAAATGAAAGGGGGTTCGATGGTAGGAGACCCAGGAGGACCCCACTCCTGAAAGAAAGACAAAAGAAAGACTGACTGGAGTTTGCCAAAACACACCTGAATGAGCCAAAATCCTTCTGGGAGAATGTCCTGTGGACAGATGAGACCAAATTAGAGGTTTTGGGGGAAAGCACATCATCTCTATTTTTACAGAAAACAAAATGAAGCCTTCAAAGAAAAGAACACCTTCCCTGCAGTCAAACATGGAGGAGGTTCTGTGCTGCCTCTGGCATGAGGTGCCTTCAATGTGTGCCTGGAATCATGAAATCAGGGGATTACCAAGGCATTTTGGAGCGCAATGTTCAACCAAGTGTCAGAAAGCTGGGTCTACGTCAAAGGTCATGGGTCTTGCAGCAGGACAATGACCCCAAACACACTTCAAAAAGCACCCAGGAATGGTTCAAGACAAAACGCTGGACTGTTCTGAAGTGGCCAGCAATGAGTCCAGATCTAAATCCCATTGAACACCTGTGGGAAGATCTGAAAACAGCAGTTGGAAGAAGGCACCCTTCAGTTCTGGGAGAACTGGAGCAGTTTGCACAAGAACAGTGGGCCAAACTACCAGTGGAGAGGTGTAGGAAGCTCATTCATGGCTATAGGAAATGTTTGACTGCATTTATTTTGTCCAAAGGCTGCGCTTCCAAATATTAAGTCGAGGGTGTCAATAATTTTGTCAATGCCATTTCTTTTTATTTTCTGATTTAAAGGGATCTATTAAGTTCTGCATCAAAAACAAATGTTCTGTAATATTATCAGTGAAATAAAGAATTGTGGAGACCACATACTCTTGTCTATTTTTTTTATTTTTTATTATTATTATTATTTATTTTTTTTGTATACTGAATCGAGGCTCGCGAAAGAGCTAACATTTACTTCACAAACAAATCAACCAGACAAACAAAATATATAAAAAGAGGGAGCGGAAGACAAGTTGGGGAGAGAAGGGGAAGCACACATACACAACATTTGAGAGCAGGGAGATGTGTGGAAGGGAGGATTTCAACTTATTATTGAAGAAAATTGTGAATTATTTTAAAAGAGTGCAAGGGTGCCAATATTTTTGGCCATGACGGTATAATCTGAGTCCACCTAGAATATAACAAGTACAAAAAGTTTTAATTAAAACAAAAGCCGTGTCGATGTTACACAATGCCTAGATGCAGCTGTGCCTATAACGTCTATGTTATAGGCACAGGACATTCCTATTGATTCGATTACTTGATGTTATTTTTGTGCAAAGTGAAAATATATCTCGGCAATTTCCCGTGTGTGGCGACGAATTTTTAATATATCTCGACATTTTCCCGTCTGTTATTTCAGGCGGTGTATGACTGACCATGGCGCGATTTAAAAAAAATATATCTCGGCAATTTCCCGTGTGTGGCGACACGTGAACGAAGCTATGCTCCTCTCTCCACATTATTGTGACGACGTATAAATTAAATATTTCATCGTGACGATTGTCATCAAATGGACGTATTTTTTATATATCTCAGCATTTTCACGTCTGTTATTTCGGGCGGTGTATGACTGACCATGCCGCGATTTAAACAAAATATATATATCTCGGCATTTTCCCGTCTGTTATTTCGGGCGGTGTATGACTGACCATGCCGCGATTTAAACAAAATATATCTCAATGGACTTGAAGTTACAGGCCTTTGAGAATTCATTTCGTTCTATAAAGGGCAACTTTCATCGGATTTTCTTCCCGTTTTTTTTCAACCGAGTCTAAAACTATGTTAGCGACTGTGAAAAATGAAATGATATATCGAATTTGATTTGAAATAAAACTGTGTGAGAGAGGAAGACACCACGGGCCTACAAAACAGGCCTCAAAGCTATGCGAGTTAAAAAATGGTGGATATTTGTTTATATGAAGCCTCTCCCACAATGGGTGGAGCTATGGTTCCCAGAATGGGTGGAGCTTTGAGGTTTTGTCTTCTCTGCAAGAACAAGAAGAAGAAGAAGAAGAAGAGGAAGAAGAAGAACAACAACAGAGGGCACTCTATGACCAGCGTCTTGCGACGCGGCTAAAAATGCCTTGAGGGTGACCATGTTTGGCAGCGTCTTCGCAAGCATGACGGCTTTCACACGCACCTCTGAAATGCTGACACCACCGCCTTGTTGCCGATGATCTGTGACCCAATCAAGCAGTTTGGCCTCGAGCTCGGGATGGGCGGCCGCATGACCCCGTTCGGCCATTTTGCTTGGTGGGAGCGACTGCAGATGCTCCTTCTGTCCTGTCCTCTCCATAGTCTGATGTTCACCTCAGATATTCCATCGAATTCTGGCACAGCAGCTCTGTTGCCGTGATCTTCAGCGCATCGAACAATGTTTGGTTTTTGAGCCGCGGCGTATGATCATCGTCGAGAACTCATGGTTAATTACGGTTAGAAAACGAGTGGAAATAGAAGACGCTGGTAAAACCTTTGAACAACTGAATGAAGCTGCCAAAGAAGACTTGGGTTTTACAATAAAATATCACCAATTATATCAGCAACTTGGGTACCACGTGATTGACGTCCGACAATAGGCTACGGGTTGCTTTGTTGGATTGCTATCCGACTTCCGCAGTTTATTTAATATGCGCTGCTTTGTTTAAAGTTTGCGCAATCACAACTGAACATCGTGATTGATACGATTTACGACTGTCGTAAATTTCGTTCCTTGACCTGCCGTGATATTCTTTCATTAGCGCCGCTCTGTTCAACTATTATGAAATTGTGGCCGACAGTCGTGGTTGAGATGGACCTCGCCGTTATTGACAGATGTAATAACATGTTTTACGTCGATTTTTTTTCCATTTCAGTGCTGAAATTGGGGTACGTATTATGGATAGATCTATAGATTTTTTTACACCACGACAAAAGCCCAAGTTGGGGGTGCGCGTCATGCACAGGGGCGCGTTATAGTCAAAGTCTTACGGTAATGGCACGGCCCTAAAAGACTCTCCCGATGTGTCATTTTTAAGGGTTACTTTTGACAGGGGCTTAATTTGGAATTCCCATATAAACAAACTTATTGCCAAGTGCGCTAGGGGCCTCAACCTTTTATGTCGTCTCTCAGGCACATCCATGAGGGCACATCAGGAAAGCCTCATTCTCCTGAACTAAGCCCTCATCCATTCCCATTTCGATTACGGTAGTCAAGGTTTTTGGGATATGTCCGCAACCAACCACAGGAAGCTGGAAACTATTCAATCTAGAGCTCAAAATATTTGCCTCGGGGCGTTCAAAAGCACTCCAGTGAGTGCTCTTCTGGTCGAAGCTGGTGAGATGCCCTAGTCCCTTAAGTCGGAGGTTTCCAGCCTAAAGTACTGGGACAAGTGCATTTATTTTGGGGACAACCACCCAGGCAATGCTCTGTTTTCAGATTGCTGGGAGTACCAAACTCTCGGCAGATCCTCTCATCCTCCTCCTTCCAGGCTTACGTGTGTGAGGGCGGCTAAAGGGATGGGTTTGGTCTCTTTTCAAAAAGTTTGGACCTTGCTGTTAACTTTTCAAATAAAGTGGCCAGATGGCCTCCCTGGATCTTTGAAGCCCCTCAAGGTCTCCTGGATTTATGGGGTAAGATCGATAGGGACAATCCAGTTGCGACATGTAACCAGTGGTATGGCAGATAGGTGCAGGAATTGTGCCTTTGATGATACAAGCATGGCATTTGGCACACAGTCAGAGTATGCCCTAAGAAATATATTTGGCTATAGGGCCATAGCAGATTTGTCCTTTTTTGAAAAATGGCCGCCATTGTCACAGGACAAATCTGCGATGGCCCTCGAGCCAAATATCTTCCTTAGGGCATACTCTAACTGTGTGCAAACTCTCGTGCTTGTATCATCCCCAAAGGCACAATTCTCCCAAATATTTCACCAATCTGCCGGACTAAAAATTGGGCGCCATTTTTATTGGACACATCTGTGATGATTCTAAAAGTCAGAATATTTAACTGTGTACCAAATACCATGCTTGTATGATTCAAACAACAGTTTATACAAATTAATATACCATATACCATATAAATGGCGGCCATTTTAAACACATTGTCACAGGACAAATATATGATAACTCTACAGTTATGGGTCTTTAATTATGTGCCAAATGTCAAGCTTGTATGACCACAACAACAGTTGATACACAGTAATGTAGCAAATATATGTAAAATAACAAGCAATGGAGGCCATTTTGAAAAATGGCCTCCGTTGTTGTCACAGGACAAATCTGCGATGGCCCTATAGCCAAATACCTTCCTTAGGGCATACTCTAACTGTGTGCCAACTGTCGTGCTTGTCTCATCAAAGGCACAATTCTCCCAAATATTTCGCCTACCTGCCGCACTACAGGCAGTCGAATCATCAACAAGGTTTGGAGCCAATCTCTACACGCCCACACAGATGGTTCTGAGGATTTGGGCTTGCACAGCAGCAGCAGCTTTTTGCATTCCAGATTTGAAGGTGATGAACTCTTTTGGACTTTTTGATCACCTTCTGGGATTTTCTGCCAAACGTTTTGCCCTCGTCCTGGCTCTTGAATGGATAATTGACTTTAACCTCTTCGTGCTGTTATATTTTCCGATCACGTTATATTTTGCATCATTATTATTGTTATATATGTTATTATTATTATTATTGTTATATTTCACGATCCGTACATGGTGTGATTCCCACACAAACGATTGTTATTAACGTACACAGTGCACAGCACGGACCCGCACGGGAATAAGAACGTCACGTACCGGGTCCGAACTCCTTGTCCGCGGGAGATTCTCCCGGATCGAGCAGGTTCCTTCCATCGGAGACCATCGTGGATCCCGGAGGCTTCACCACGTGTTCCTCACCTGAGATATCTCGGTTCATCGGACACATTCGTCATTAGAATAAAGTGTAGTCCAGTCCAGTCCAAGGCAGTGTAGCCCAAGGCAGTCCAGTCCAACACAGTCCAGTCCAACACAGTCCAGTCCAACACAGTCCAGTCCAAGGCAGTCCAGCAACAAGGTCTGAGTGAAGAGCCTCTGCTCTGCTCCTGTGATACACTGTACTTTTTGGTCATGACCACGCCCCCTACGGAGGGGAAACGGAAATACAGTGCGTGCTGAGACCTCAAACAGAAGAGTCAAGGTGTTACATGGTGACATTACGTGGTGTTACATGGTGACATTACATGGTGTTACAATATAGACATTATATGGTGTTAAAATAAAGACATTATATGGTGTTACAATAAAGACATTACATGGTGTTACAATAAAGACATTACATGGTGTTACAATAAAGACATTACATGGTGTTACAATAAAGACATTACATGGTGTTACAATAAAGACATTACATGGTGTTACAATAAAGACATTACATGGTGTTACAATAAAGACATTATATGGTGTTACAATAAAGACATTACATGGTGTTACAATAAAGACATTACATGGTGTTACAATAAAGACATTACATGGTGTTACAATAAAGACATTACATGGTGTTACATGGTGTTACAATAAAGACATTACATTGTGTTACAACAAAGACATTACATGGTGTTACAATAAAGACATTACATGGGGTTACTATAAAGACTTACATGGTGTTACAATAAAGACATTACATGGTGTTACATGGTGTTACAATAAAGATATTACATGGTGTTACAATAAAGACATTACATGGTGTTACAATAAAGACATTACATGGTGTTACATGGTCTTACAATAGACATTACATGGTGTTACAATAAAGACATTACATGGTGTTACAATAAAGACATTACATGGTGTTACAATAAAGACTTACATGGTGTTACAATAAAAACATTACATGGTGTTACAATAAAGACATTACATGGTGTTACAATAAAGACATTACATGGTGTTACAATAAAGACATTACATTGTGTTACAATAAAGACATTACATGGTGTTACATGGTGTTACAATAGACATTACATGGTGTTACAATAAAGACATTACATGGTGTTACAATAAAGACATCACATGGTGTTACAATAAAGACATTACATGGTGTTACAATAAAAACATTACATGGTGTTACAATAAAGACATTACATGGTGTTACAATAGACATTACATGGTGTTATAATAAAGACATTACATGGTGTTATAATAAAGGCATTACATGGTGTTATAATAAAGACATTACATGGTGTTATAAGAAAGACATTACATGGTGTTATAATAAAGACATTACATGGTGTTATAATGTAATGTGAGAAAGACATTACATGAACAAGAGGTGGGAGCGAAGGGGAAGCCGTAGCCAGAGGTATTCCTGGGGGTGAGGTGGAGAGAGGGCAGTGCAGGGCGAGTGAGAAAGAGAGTTTTTGATGAAGATAGCAAACCCCACCTCCAGGACAAGGCTCAGGTCTATCATACCGGAGGAGGAGTAACCCAGGAGAGATACTAAGGAATCAGAGACATCATGAAGGAGGAAAGTTTCTGTTAAGCAGATCATGTCTGGTTTGTCAGAAGCAACCTGTATGGAGAGATCAGTTAAGTTTGAACGAAGGCCCCGGATGTTTGAGGCCCATACCGTTAATGAAGAGGAAGGGGGGGAATCGGATACAGAACAGGGGGGGGGGGGGAGGGGTAGGGTAAGATGTGGAAGAGGCGGAAGAGGTAGGTAGAGCTGTTGGAGGTGTGTCAGAGATTTCAGAATAGCTCGGAGAAAGGGAAGGATGGGGCGGACAAAAGGTTTGATGGTGATTGGGTGAGGCACAGTGAGGTGTTATTTGAGGAGGGGGCGAGCGAGGCAGAAGGTTGGGGGAGATGGAGGTGAGAATTGGAAGGGGGAAGAAGCGGGGAGGACGTTTTGAGGAGGTGGGGTGAGAGGGGGGAAATGGAGAAGAAATGAGGGTGGGGAGATTCGAAGGGGAGGGGTGAGGGGGGAGTTTATGAGGGGAGGGGTTAGGGGGGAGTTTAGGAGGGAAGGGACAAGGGGAGGGATTTGAAAGGGATGGGAGATGGGGGAGATTTGGAGGGGAGGGGTGAGGGGGGAGTCTTTGAGGGGAGGGGTGAGGGGGAGTCTTGGAGGGGAAGGGTGTGGGGGGAGTTTAGGAGGGAAGGGGCAAGGGGGGAGATTTGAAAGGGTTGGGTGATGGGGAAGATTTGGAGGGGAGGGGTGATGGGGAAGATTTGGAGGGGAGGGGTGAGATTGGATTTTGGAAAGTGTACGATTAATGGGAAACGAACATTTATTGCAAAATGAGTTTCTTGTGACCTTCGAGTCAAAAATACGTTTGAGGACACTGGAGGGGGGGGGGGGGGTTTAGAGAATGTATGAAAGAGGCACTGTAAGAGATGGAATTTTTTTTTTGGAATGAATAGATTTGGTGAGCAAGTCGAAAGCAACCTTTTAAAGAAGAAGAAGAAAAAGGTGTTATAATACACGACAGAATACAGAACTTCAGGGGAAAGTTTAAACATTTTAAAGTTTAACAGTGAAAACTATCTGGGGAAATGTGGGTGAAACACGAAGAACGAAGAACGAACGAACGAATATGAACAACGAATAAGAACAGAGAAGGGAATATTTTTTTTTTTGTTTTTTTGTTTTTGAGTTGAGATTTTAAACAAGGACGTATGGGGTGAAAAGATATGGAAAAAAACAGAGAACGAAAGTAGTTGGAGCACAATAGATGGACCACTGAGAGAAAAACAAAGCCTCAGGTCGGACAAGGTACAAGGCCTCAAAAGACACGACATGAATGAACCGACGATATTTCATACAGGTATGAAAGATTACCACTGAGAATCTTCCTAGGGACACACGATACATACACACACCATAAAATAAATAGTTTTGACGAAAATACAAATGGAAACAATTACTTAACTTCGATAGTGTGGAGAGCGTGGACAGCTTAGAAAAAACGGAAACCTCGCCGGCAAGACCGGAAGCCAAAGATTCTAATGGGTAATTCTAAAGGGTAATCCTAAAGGGTGATTCTAAAGGGTAATTCTAATGGGTTCTAAAGGGTAATCCCAAAGGGTAATCCTAAAGAGTAATCCCAAAAGGTCATTCTAAAAGGGAATTACAAAGGGAATTACAAAAGTCAATTCTAATGGGTTCTAAAGTTTTCAGCATCTGAAAGTACTGTAACTTGCATGGATTGTACATAAAACGCCAAACTGTATGCTTGTTTCGATTTTTTATTTCACATATCAATGTTTGTTGTCACATACATATCTTTAGGTTTTGGGTCATTTATTGACACCTTTATGTCAAATATGGAGTGGGGTTGTGATGTGGACAGGTGGTGGTGGGGTTGAAGGCATACAGTGGGGAGGGGATAGACACCTTAGTGCTGGGAGTGGAAGGATTAGGATTTGGGGTTCATGAGGGGGGGAGGAGGGGAGGAGGTCAGAACTGAAGTCACACTTTACATTCCAGTACATGGAATTTCCATGGGTCCCTGCTGGTTTGTATTGATATTCCCTGGATTTCAGTGAAGTTTTTAAAATCACTCTCATTTCTCAAACTATCACTGGGAAAATGTCAACACTCTTTACTTTTTAGATTTTGTTACTTGGTAATTTTTCTAATTTCCAGTTTAATTAGAGCAAAGGCACTTGGTACTGACACCTCGATGCCATGTTTTCCTTTTTGTTTGTGAGTACTATGTCCGGTCACAATGCTTTATTTTCAATGTTTTGTTGCATGGGAAGGTCAAGTCCAACATGAGCATGATGTCCTCATTCTCAATGATTGTTTTTAGTTTGTGCTTCCTTGATTTTTCTGAAACTGGGAGATTGAAGGTTTTGTAGTTGTGCCAGTGGATCATTCTGCATACGTTGTTGTGCCCTTGTGGTTCTTTTGCCATGCATCTTGCAATATCTTGGCAGAAGTGACTTCTACAAATTTCCTGTCGGGAAATTGTGTGTGTGTGTGTGTGTGTGTGTGTGTGTGTGTGTGTGTGTGTGTGTGTGTGTGTGTGTGTGTGTGTGTGTGTGTGTGTGTGTGTGTACGTGCATGTGCGTGCCCGCCTCCATATATTTTCAATTTTAAAATGTTTTTTTCTGTAACTGCTTGCCTGGTTGATGAAAAACTTCAATCATAAGAGGGACTCCCCATGGAGAATATTTTATTCCAAACTACAACGTCATTGGTCATCAGTTATGGCAGCTAAATTGGATGAAAGTGAAAAAAAAGACAATCGTGTTTTTCTCAGTTTGTTGCTTTTCTATTCCACGGAGTCATGGTCTTTCGCCTCATCTCCTCTATTTTGAGGGCAAAATCGTGTTCCAGTTGTTGCAGCTCATTTTTATAATTGTCACCCTCCTCTTGTTCCTCTGCCGTTTGTCCTAATCTTTCTCCTTGTTATCATTTACTGTTCTTACTCTTGGTGTCCTGTGTGAATGTTTCTGATGTCGACGCAAACATGATGGAGTTGTAAAAGCCTTGCTGCATAAAGAACACTGAGAGGGCTTTTCTCCTGTGTGACTCGTTTGATGTTGACGCAAACGTGATGGATGAACAAAAGCCTTGCTGCATAAAGAACACTGATAGGGTTTTTCTCCTGTGTGAATCGTTTGATGTCGACGCAAACGCGATGGATGAATAAAAGCCTTGCTGCATAAAAAACACCGATAAGGTTTTTCTTCTGTGTGAATCGTTTGATGTCGACGCAAACGTGATGGAGTTACAAAAGCCTTGCTGCATAAAGAACACTGATAAGCTTTTTCTCCTGTGTGATATTTTTGATGTAGATGCAAGTATGTTGAAGATGTAAAAGCCTTGCTGCATAAAGAACACTGATAGGGCTTTTCTCCTGTGTGAAATGTTTGATGTCGACGCAAACCTGATGGAGTTATAAAAGCCTTGCTGCATAAAGAACACTGATGGGGATTTTCTCCTGTGTGACTCATTTGATGTAGACGCAAGTATGATGAAATAGCAAAAGCCTTGCTGCAAAAAGAACACTGAAAGGGCTTTTCTCCTGTGTGAATCGTTTCATGTCGACGCAAACGTGATGGATGCATAAAAGCCTTGCTGCATGAAGAACACTGATAGGGTTTTTCTCGTGTGTGATATTTTTGATGCAGATGCAAGTATGTTGAAGTCGTAAAAGCCTTGCTGCATAAAGAACACTGATGGGGCTTTTCTCCTGTGTGACTCTTTTGATGTCGATGCAAACGTGATGGAGTTATAAAAGCCTTGCTGCATAAAGAACACCGATAGGGTTTTTCTCCTGTGTGACTCGTTAGATGGAGACGCAAGCCTGATGAATTAACAAAAGCCTTGCTGCACAATGAACACTGATAGGGCTTCTCTCCTGTGTGACGTTTGTGATGTTCAAGGAAATATGACGAATCAGCAAATGCCTTGCTGCAAAACGAACACTTGTACGGCTTCTCTCCTGTGTGACGTTTTTTATGTTGTCGCAAGCTTGATGAATAAACAAAAGCCTTGCTGCACACTGAACACTTATAGGGCTTTTCTCCTGTGTGAATCTTTTGATGTTGACGGAGATATGATGAACTAGCAAATGCCTTGCTGCACACTGAACATTGATCGGGGTTTTCTCCTGTGTGACGTTTTTTATGTTGCCGCAAAGATAAAGAATCAGCAAATGCCGTGCTGCAAAATGAACACTTGTACGGCTTCTCTCCTGTGTGTACTCTTTGATGTTGACGCAAATATGACGAATCAGCAAATGCCTTGCTGCAAAACGAACACTTGTATGGCTTCTCTCCTGTGTGACGTTTTTGATGTTTACGCAAGCTTGATGAATAAACAAAAGCCTTGCTGCACACTGAACACTGATAGGGCTTTTCTCCTGTGTGAATCTTTTGATGTTGACGGAGATATGATGAACTAGCAAATGCCTTGCTGCACAATGAACATTGATCGGGGTTTTCTCCTGTGTGACGTTTTTTATGTTGACGCAAAGACAAAGAATCAGCAAATGCCGTGCTGCAAAATGAACACTTGTATGGCTTCTCTCCTGTGTGTACTCTTTGATGTTGACGCAAATATGACAAATCAGCAAATGCCTTGCTGCAAAACGAACACTTGTAAGGCTTCTCTCCCGTGTGTACTCTTTGATGTCTGTAAAAAACTGAAGAACGAATAAATGCTTTGCTGCACACATAACACCTGTACAGCTTTTCTCCTGTGTGAAGTTTTTGATGTTGACGCAAAGATGAATAATCAGAAAATGCTTTGCTGCAAAACGAACAATTGTACGGCTTCTCTCCCGTGTGTACTCTTTGATGTCTTGGCAAATCTGAAGAACGAGAAAAAGCTTTGCTGCACACAGAACACTTGTATGGTCTCTCACTTCCTCGGATATTCTTGAGGGTGTCTGTACAACGCTTACATCTGCGTGTGAGAGACACGCTGCCAGCTTCGTCAGTTTCTTGACAAACACTCTGAGTCGTGGGCCGATTGAAAACTTCCGTGTCAAACCACTGGGAACAGTTGGAACAAGAAACCAGTTCCATTTGTTTCCCTGTAAAGACAAGTCACAAAAATCATCATTAATTCGCACCAACTTAAAAAAATTGACATATATTTCACTCAAATTAGATTGAAGATTGGCCCCGAATATGCCTAATTCGATTGAACAGGAAAGATTCAAAAATAGAGGAATTGCGCATCTCCCCAAATGAGTCAGACATTTACTGATCACACACAAACGATCTTATCAGAGGTTGCTCCATTATTCTGGACAGTGTATAGCAACCATGGGCTTGCCCCCACCATGTGTTAATGGTTGTAGCATTAGTTTCTCCTTGCTTCCTATGGTGGTTAACATACTTTGATGAACATTCTGTTGAATGCATCCATTGTTCTATGCCGCTGCCAAGACATAATGACTTTCATACCTTTTCTATTTACAATATCTAGAAAAGAGACGAAGGACAAAGGGGTACCAGCCCACTCGGTGAAACAATACTCTGCATTTCTCTGAAAAGTGTTCATTGGCAATATGAAGAAGAACCAAGGAATGGTGAGGCCTGTTGGCGAATGCCGTGTACATGCTCCTGTTTGCCATCTCTCGTGGATATGTCATTCGGGATGGTGAGACTCTTTAAAATGTTAATGTACGAAATAAATACGTGAGTTGGCTGGTTTATCCATTCAGAGAGGTACTGTGAGTATATCGGCAATACTTTTCCAGGTGTCAAAACATTGCTTATTGCTATCTTTTAACTTTGCATCAGGTGGGAATTGTAGAGATTTACGATGGTGTGGCATTGACGAAGCTCTCGCCTCTCCTTATTTTGTTTTCTACAAGAGGAACATGCATTGTGAATGATTATGTATTTGACCCGAATAGTTTTACAGATTAATTCCTCCTCTGAAACACACGTTTACCCTGAACATCTCAAACAAATATCGTGATGCTTCAATATGCAGAGAGGAATCCGTTATTAATGAGCTGGGTCATTTTAACATGGCCTATAGTCACCATGTGGCCTTAAAAGACAAGTCCAACAGCATCTCACAACCTCTTGTACAATGTACACACACACACACACACACACACACACACACACACACACACACACACACACACACACACACACACACACACACACACACACATCACTGTCTGAAACTGGAAGAAGCAGAATGTTGTACTGGTTCAGACTTCATTTTTTTTTTCTTCTTCTTTTTTGTATGCAGAGTCAAGGCGCGTGCAAGACCTAAGACATTACACACGAGAACATGCACGGACCCATTAAAAATACAATAAATAAAGGGAGCGGGAGAAAAAAGGGGGAGAGAGAGGAAAGCATACAAGCACAACAACAGTAGAGAACAGGGACATCGGTAAATCTGTGGAAGTGAGAGGTCCGTGAGGAAGGGGAGGGGGGGAGTGCAGATGGAGTCATCACTGTTTGGTGGACGGTACAACACACATATGAACAAAAGGTGGGAGCGAAGGGGAAGCCGTAGACAGAGGTACTCCTGGGCGTGTGGTGGAGAGAGGGCAGTGCCTGGAGAGTAAGGAAAAGAGTTTTTGATAAAGATAGCAACCCCACCCCAGGATGAGGCTCAGGTCTATCATACCGGAGGAGGGAGTAACCAGGGAGAGATATTAAGGAATCAGAGACATCTTGAAGGAGGAAAGTTGGTCAAGTCTGGTTTGTCAGAAGCAACCTGTATGGAGAGATCAATCAGGTTTGAGTGAAGGCTCTGGATGTTTGAGGTCCACACTGTTAAGGAAGAGGGAGGGAGAGCATCAGATACAGGACAGTGGAGGGGTAGAGTAAGTTGAGGGAGAGGAGGAGGTAGGGAGAGCTGTTGATAGTGTGTCGGAGATTGCAGAAGAGCTTAGAGAAAGGGAAGGATGAGGAGGACAACAGGTTTGATGGTGATGGGATGAGGCACAGTGAGGAATTGTTTAAGGGGGGGGGGGAGGGGTAGAGCGAGGAAGAAGGTTGGAGGAGGTGGAGGTACGAGTTGCAAGGGAGAGGAAGCGGGGAGGAGGCAGCTTTGAGGAGGAGGAGTGAGAAAGAATTGGAGAAAAATAGAGGGTGGGGAGATTTTAAGGGGAGGAGGGAAGGGGGAGGGGGAGTTTTGAAGGGGAGGGGTAAGGGGGGAATTTATGAGGGGAGGGGTGAGGGGACAGTTTAGGAGGGAAGGGTGAGAAGGAGTTTAGGAGGGGAGGGTGAGGGGGAGTTTAGGAGGGGTGGGTGAGGTGGAGTTTAGGAGGGGAGGAGTGAATGGGGAAGATTTGAAGGGGAGGAGTGAGGATGGAGTTGAGGATGGGGAGGAGGGAGTTGAGGAAAGGAGGGGTAGAGGACAGTTTGGGAGGGGAGGGGCAAGGGGGAGCTTGGGAGGAGAGGGGGGAGTTTGGGAAGAGAGGTGTGAGGAGGGAGTTTAGGAGGGGAGAGGTGAGGGGGGAGTTTTAGGAAGGGAGGGGTGAGTTGGGATTTTAGAAAGTGTTGGACGATTTATGGAAAACAAACATTTATTGTAAAATGCACTTCTTGTGATTTTCAATTCAGAGATCCGTTTGAAAACGTTAGAGGAGCGGTGGAATGCAGGTGAGTTTCGGGAATGTAGAAAGGAAGAACTGTAAGAGATTGAAATTTTTTTTGAAATGGAGAGATTTGATGAGCAAATTGAAGACAGCCTTTTAAAGAGGAAGAGGAAAAGCATGTTATAATATACAACAGAATACAACACTGCAGGGGAAAGTTTAAACATTTTAAAACAAAAGCATGAAAACGATCTGGGAAATTCCCTGAAGTGAGGGCATTGAGGCTAAGGGGGCTAAAGGATTCCAGAACAGGTTTAGAAGGAGGAACAGAAGAATACAAGATTGACAGCCAGGTGAGCAGAGAACGAAGAAACAAGGAGGTGTATAAGCAATTGTGTTAGTGCAGGAGGAGGGGCTTACTTTTAAAATTCTTCATTAGTATATATATTTTTTTGTTGAATGTGAGGTGAAAGTGGATCTGAGGAATGTACCTTTCCAAAAAAAAATTGGAAAGGTATCGGCTGGAGAGGATTGAGATATGAAGGAAGGAGAGAAAATGGGATGGGGGAGACAACACGTGGTTGCGGTCGGGGGAGGAGGAGCCACGAGGAGAGAAGGAAATTATTATTAAGATCTTAATTTTTTTGGAGTTTTTTTTGTATCAAGATGTTAAACAAAGGGTAAGATGTTCGGGTGAAGTATGGGGTGAAACGAAAGACAAAGAAAAAAGCAATACAGTGAAATAATGAGCATAAATAGACAACAAACAATCGCCAAGGAGACAGGGAAGTCTCGAGGTACCAGGCCCCAAATGCGGCGCGAACAAAACGACTATTACACACAGGTATGCACGATTTACAAACGGAGATCTAACTAGAAACACACAGCAGAAACATACACAGTAAAATAAACAGTAGAGATTTGAGAAAAACACAAACAGGAAAATACTTAACTTTGATGACGTGGAAAGCTTGGAAGAACACTACCTCGCCGGGAGGACCGGAAGCGGAAGTCCCAGGGAGCGGACGTTTGGGTTGAATATTTTTTATCTCTTGAGATAGTGAGTCATCCTCAAACTCAGATTCCACCTTCACTTTCACAATAAAATCTGAAAAGAAAAACATCACATTAAAACTGAACTTTATATTTTTCAAGTTTCTAAGGCTTATGGAGCACCTGTAACAAACTTGCAAACATACACATCAGACTTTTAAATCCGATCAAACCTGGGGAACAGGTGGCTCCCTGGGAGAAGGTGAGGTGGGGGTTCTCCAATCTTATATCCTTCCATTTCTTAATGATGGAGCTCACTGTGCTCTTGGGAACTTTCAACACTAGAAATTGTTTCATACACTTCCCCAGATCTTATGCCTCCTCACAATTCTATCTCGGAGTTCTAGGGACAGTTCCTTTGACCTCCATGGTGGAGTTTGCTCTGACATGCTCTGTGAACTGTGGGACCTTGCATGGAAAGGTGTGTTTCTTTCCAAATCATGTCCAATCAATTGAATTGGCCACATATTGACTCAGTTGGAGAGACATCTCAAGGATGATCAAAGAAAATTGGATGCACCTGAGCTCAATTTGAAGTGTTATGGCAAAGGCGTTGAATCAAAGGGAGGTGCAAAGTGCCCCTCCCTTTATATAAGGGATAGTTTCTCTGTATGCAGCTTTAACATGTGGACTGAAAATACGTTTCTCGGCTTCTACTGGACGAAATAGGCTGCAAATTTAGAAGTAAATGCTTTGTACATTGAGGTAATATGTTCCAAATTTCAGCAACATCTGTTTCTGCATTCTTGAGTTTTATTTAGAAAACCCTCAAAATCACGTTGGTGTCTGTCCGTCCGACTGTCCAAAATGTGTTGGCACTCATATCTCAAGGGCTATACATTGAAACGAGCGGAAACTTGGATTATACATCAGCCAATCGGTCTCGTTAATGGCTTTCGAAACAAATTCCACCTAAGTGCTATAGTCTTTGCTTTAAAATAAAAAAAATTTTTAATATACATTCAGTCATGTGAAAAAGTAAGTACACCCCATGTAAAGTTTTGACTTTTTCAACATACAGCTATTTGATCTTCATTTCAACAATATTGATAGATAAAGGTGATATAATATAACAAATATCATGAAACATTTACATTTTGTAGTCCATTGTATAATTTAAATAAACATAAATGCAAATTTCCCATGTGGAAAAAGTAAGTACACCCCTATATTTATCACTACTTCAAATACCTAAAAATAGAATCAGGTGCACCAGCTCATGTGCAAATGATTAGAGCATCATTAGAGAGGATGTTGGAGGAACCTGTCTTATTTAAACCTCAGACATTTAGTTTGGTTTGCTCTTTGTTGTTGAAGTGTGCGGCATCACCATGCCTTGATCAAAAGAGCTCTCTGAGGCCTTCAGAAAGAAGGTTATCGATGCCTACGAGTCTGGAAAGGGATTTAAAAAGATCTCCAAACAATTTGAAATCAATCATTCGACTGTGCGGAAGATCATCTACAAGTGGAGAAGATGCCAAACAACTGCCAACTTGTTCAGGCCAGGCCGCCCCAGCAAGTTCATCCCGAGAGCAGACCGCAAGATGCTGAAAGAAGTCTCGAAGAACCCCAGAATGTCATCATGGGACCTACAGGTAGCTCTTGCCACTGTTGATGTCAAAATGCACGAGTCTACGATTAGAAAGAGGCTGCACAAATTTGACCTACATGGGAGGTGTGCCAGGAGGAAACCTTTGCTGTCCAGAAAGAACATCAGGGTAAGACTAAAGTTTGCCAATGAACACCTCAGCAAAGACCAGCACTTCTGGAGCAATGTGCTCTGGACAGATGAGTCAAAGGTAGAGCTATTTGGCCACAGTACCAGAAGACATGTTTGGTGAAAATCAAAGACAGCATTTGACCACAAGAACCTGATACCAACTGTAAAGCATGGTGGTGGAATTATTATGGTTTGGGGCAGCTTTGCTGCATCAGGGCCTGGGCAGCTCACCATCATAGAATCCACTATGAATTCTTAATTGTACCAGAGGGTGCTTGAGGATAATGTGAGGCCATCTGTCGGAAAGTTGAAGCTCAACCAAAGATGGACCTTGCAACATGACAATGACCCTAAACATACCAGTAAATCC
Organism: Myxine glutinosa; assembly: GCF_964187855.1. Classification (NCBI taxonomy): domain Eukaryota; kingdom Metazoa; phylum Chordata; class Myxini; order Myxiniformes; family Myxinidae; genus Myxine; species Myxine glutinosa. The sequence continues at coordinate 55,332,062 of NC_136265.1, forward strand.
ACCAAGGAATGGCTGAAAAGAAAGAAATGGAAGGTTCTGGAATGGCCAAGTCAAAGCCCGGATCTAAATCCAATCGAGATGTTGTGGGGGGATTTGAAACGAGCTGTGCATGCAAGAAACCCCTCAAACATCTGTTACGTGGTCCCCTCGGTGAATACCTGGTCTCAGTGACCCCCGGACCGTGAGAGGAACTTCGCCAGAAAGCTGTATTATATATGCGCTTTCGCCACGCAATCCATATGAATTTCACCCAAGAGACAACTGACGTTCAAGGATATATTTCAATGGTAATGATACCATACAATTTCAATGACACAACCACAGAGATTTTCCCCGAGCAATCAACAATACACAACCATCAACAATATTTCAATGACACAACCACGGAGATTTTCCCCGAGCAATCAACAATACACTACCATCAACAATTCCCCAGCCACAATCAATTCCCTATGAGTAAGATGGCCATCTTATATACGGGTGTCCCGGTGAGTACTCACGACACCCTTTTGGTCTCGGTCCCGCACAATGTCTCTGGGCCCCTCCTGACCAAGATGATGGTCGGCGTCGCTGCACTCGGGCGGTTGAACGAACCCCGGGTGGACGTGTTTCCACCGGGCAGGTATCGTACCAGGCACCCCGGCTACAGCCCCTCGTGGCCACGCGAAGCGGGGACGGGAAAGCAAGCCAACAGCCCCACGCCGCTTGCCAGGCGTGTTAGGCCCCAACGGGCGACCCGTACGCGTCTTTTTAGACGGTGTCGCGCACGGCGCCAAACGCTGGATCGGTGCACGGCCACACGACAGTTTGCCGTCCACCGGGCAGGTATCCGTCCCGGTAACTCCTCTCGCCAGACAGGCTCGGGAACGCCGCTTTTCCACACGGCTCAATCAATCCCACCTTTCGTCGGTGCGGGGCGAGGAAGAAGAAGCCTCGTCCTTTTTTCCTCGTGTCTTTTTCCTCTTCCGTTTCCGGTCACTTCCGTTTCCGGCCACTTGTTCAGAAGGGCTCCTGACCCTCCAATCACAACAACCCTTAATATACTACACACGGATAAGCAAAGACCTGAATGGTAATCCACATACATTCACATAAATATGTAACACTCCCCCCCTTCAAGAAAGAAAGTTTGAACCCAGCGAAAACTTTCTTTGCCGGCCAATTTGGAGAAACAAACCAGATAACTCAACCCCCCCCTCCCCCCCCCCCCCCCCCCCCCAGATTAACTCAATCTGGACAAAGCGTCCGCCACGACATTGTCCCGGCCCCGTACATGTTCAATTTCCAAGTTGAACCCCTGCAAAGCCAAACTCCATCTCATCAACCTCTGATTTTTATTTTTCATTCTTTGAATGAAGGTTAAGGGGTTGTGATCCGTAAAGACCTTTATGGGAAAGGACGTGATTCCTAAATACACCTCATAATGTTGAAGCCCTAGCAGGAGAGCCAGGGTCTCTTTCTCCACGGTGGCATAATTTGCCTGATGTTTATTGAACTTTTTGGAGTAGTAGCACACGGGGTGGTCCACCCCATCCTCATCTTCCTGTAACAAGACCGCTCCAGCCCCCACATCACTTGCATCTACGGCCAACTTGAAAGGTGCCTGAAAGTCCGGAGCGGTTAGGACCGGAGAGCTCATTAGTATCGCTTTGACATGGGCAAAGGCCGCCTGACATTTGCCATCCCAAACGAATGGGGTCTCCTTTCTCAACAAACTCGTTAAAGGGGCTACCACATCCGAAAAATTCTTACAGAACCGCCGGTACCACCCCGCCATACCTAAGAATCTCATCAGCTCTTTCTTCCCCTTTGGGACTTGGAAGCGATCGATAGCTTCTACCTTGGCGGTCACTGGTTGTACTTGACCCTGCCCTACTACATGGCCGAGGAACACTACCTGTGCTCTTACAAATTCACTCTTGGCTAAGTTGATGGTCAGACCTGCCTCGGACATCGTCTGAAAAAATGCATGGATTTGCTTAATGTGGTCTTCCATGGTCATGGTGTGGATGATTACATCATCCAGATATGCCTCCACCCCCTCCAGGTCTGCAATGAGCCTATTAATCAGTCGTTGAAATGTAGCCGGCCCGTTCTTCAACCCAAAAGGGAGGACCTTGTACTGATATAACCCATTCGGAGTGACCAAAGCTGAGATTTCTTTGGCTCTATCGGTAAGAGGGATCTGCCAATACCCTTTCAGCAAGTCAAATTTGGTAACAAATTTAGCTGGGCCTATTCGATCAATACAGTCGTCAATCCTCGGGAGCGGATAGGAGTCGGTCTTGGTCACTGCATTCACCCGTTTTAAATCTGTACAACACCGGAAGCTGCCATCGGGTTTCGGAACCAACACACATGGGGAGCTCCATTCACTGTTGCTTGGTTCGATGATGTCATTGTCCAACATATATTGCATCTCCTTCCGAAGGTACTCCATCTTCACCGGGTTCATCCGATAGGGGTGTTGTTTCACTGGAGTGGCCTCCCCCACCTCGATATCATGATATACTAAGTCCGTACGACCAGGTACATCTGTGAACAAATGTTTAAATTCGAACATTAGGCTGGACAGTTGTCCTTGCTGTTCCCTTGTTAAATGACCTAACTTCTCATCCAAATGATTCAACACTTCGGTGTTCGTCAATTTGGGGCAGGCCTGGTCATCCAAGTTATCAAACTTCACACCGGCGTTTCCGTCCATTGTCACCGGTACGACCGGTGAGACAGGAACTACGTCTTCCACCGGTTCCCTCTCATGATATTTCTTCAGTCGGTTGACATGACACAACTGTCGCTTTTTTCGTCGGTCGGGAGTGGTCACCACGTAGTCTGTCTCATTCACCCTCTCCTCCACTGCATAAGGACCGAAATATCTAGCCTGGAGGGGCTGACCTGGAACGGGCAGCAATACTAACACCCGGTCCTGAGGACTGAAATTCCTTATCTGCGAGGTCTTGTCATGTCTCTCCTTCATTTTCCCCTGGGCCCTTCTCAAGTTCCGTCGTGCCACCTCACACGCCTTTGCCAATCGGTTTTTTACTGTGGACACATACTCCACCATCGGTGTCCGGGACTCCTGTAGTAACCACTGTTCTTTCACCAATTTCAACGGTCCCCGCACTGCGTGTCCAAACACCAGTTCAAACAGACTGAATCCCAAGGAATCCTGCACGGACTCCCTCGCCGCAAACAACAATAGGGGTATCCCTTCATCCCAATCCTTGGCACATTCAAAACAATACGTTCGGATCATATTCTTTAAAGTCTGGTGAAACCTTTCCAGGGCCCCTTGGCTCTCGGGATGGTAGGCGCTGGATCTTACTTGTTCCACCCCCAACAGGTGTACCACTTGCTGGAACAGTGTGGACATGAAATTGGACCCCTGATCCGATTGAATGATCTTAGGTAGACCAACCCAAGTGAAAAATTTAATCAAGGCCTTTGCAATAACTGCCGCCGTTATTTTCCTCAGAGGCACTGCCTCAGGGAACCTGGTGGACGCGCACATGATGGTCAGTAAGTATTGATGTCCAGCTTTGGTTTTGGGTAAAGGGCCCACACAGTCCACAATGACTCGGCTGAATGGCTCTTCAAAAGCTGGAATTGGCTTTAACGGGGCGGGTGGGATTTTTTGATTCGGCTTTCCCACCAGCTGACAAGAATGGCAGGACTTGCAGAACTCCGCCACATCCCGTCGCAGTCCCGGCCAGAAAAAATGTATCAATATCCTGTCACAGGTCTTGTTCACTCCCAGGTGCCCGGCCCAAGGGGTCTCATGTGCCAAACTCAAGATCTCCTTCCGGGACAGCGGTGGCACCACAATCTGATAGTGAACTTTCCACTCATCGTCTGCGGGCACCTCCGGGGGCCTCCATTTCCTCATTAGGGTTTCCCCCTTCATGAAATACCCCACAGGTATCTTCGTAGCCTCTTCTTCCGTAAAGGCTTTCTCAATTAACCTCTGGATCTCCGAGTCTTCGTGTTGTTCTTCCACTAGTCTCCTTCGGACCAGCGCGGTTTGCTCCACTTCGTTCTCCGCGGTCTCCGACGGACACTCCACGTCCCCTTGCGTTCCAGACGCTACCATTTCTCGAAATTCCTGGGAATCCCTCCCCTGGTTATTTCCCTTTTCCGAGTTGTCTTCCCGTACCTCTAAGGGTTCCAACTCCCCCTCTCTTTCTTCCTCCTTCTCTTCCGCGTGCTTTCTACCCATAGCCCGAGTCACTGCACAGGATGGAAAGATACCCGGAATCTCCATCTCTAACCGAGTGGTGTTATTTTCCTTACTGGGCTTGTCCACCATTATTGGATTACCCGAAACTCGCCCCTCGGCCAAATCATTCCCGATAATAAAAGAGATTCCCTCCACAGGAAGGGTGGCTTGTAAGCCTACGGTGACCGGCCCGGATACCAACTCAGAACTCAACTGGATGACATGAAGCGGAGCTTTAACATAGCCCCCGACCCCCTGTAAAAGCACACTAACCCCAGTTGCCGTCTTCTCCGACAATGGCAAAATGCCCTCCAGCATCAACGATTGGTGGGCTCCTGTGTCCCTCAATACCCTAACTGGCTTCTGGTTACTCGGGTCGCCATCCAGCGACACGAACCCCTCTGAAATGAAATGTTTGTAGCCCTCCTGAACAAGGTTCTCCCGGCACGCCGTACCTTTGACAGGGGAATCTTCCCCCAGCTCTGCTCTCCAAGAATGATTTCTCACACTTGCCAGTGCATTCGGAGTCGCACTAGACTGATTCCGTTCTGGGTTCTCCCTTTTTCGGAGGTAACATTGGGACATCAAGTATCCAGTTTTATGGCAAAAAGCACAAGTAGGCCCGGGGGAGAACCTCGGGGTCGGCCTTGAGCCCCCCGAAAAATAAGTTTGTCTTGGGCCCGTAGCCCTCGGATTTCTAACCGTTGGGGTATCATAGTTGTCCCCATAATCATCTCGAGGCCGCCGCCATGTAAGGTCGTTCTCCGCACCGGGTGTTCCATAACTCCCCTGCTGAAGTCTAGGCGAGGAGTTAGGTTTGTGGACCCCTATTCGGTGGGTTAAGGCATAATCATCTGCCATGGTGGCTGCGTCCCACAACTTTGGTACTTTCTTTTCCTGCAGGTACACTTTGATGTCCTCGTGGACACACTGCTGGAATTCCTCCACCAGGATCAAGTCCCGCAATGTTTCGAAGTCTTTCCCGACTCCTTTTGACTCACACCACCGATCAAACATGTTTTCTTTCACTCTGGCAAACTCCACATGGGTCTCACTCTCCCTCTTCCTGGCATTCCTGAATTTTTGCCTGTAAGCTTCCGGAACCAACTCATAGGCCTTGAGGATGTGCTTCTTCAGTACCTCATAATCTGCACATTGGTCCATTGGTAGCGCCGAATAAATTTCCTGAGCTTTCCCCACCAGCACACTTTGCACGAGTATGGTCCAGGCTTCCTCCGGCCAGTTTAATTGTCGAGCCACTTTCTCAAAGTGTGGGAAAAATTTCGCGACTTCCTTTTCACTGAACGGTGGAACCAGCCTCACATGTCTGCCCACATCCCAGGTTTTCTGGTTAGGTGTCGACCCCGTCAGCAAGGGTGGTGCCTCTCCCCGTTCTCTCATTAACTCCAGCTCCTTGAATTTGATTTCTTGCTGAAGCTCCATGTCACGTTCCTTTAATTCCCTTTCCGCTTTTCTCTCCTCTGCTTCGAGGTCCCTTGCAGCTCTCCTCTCCTCTGCTTTTCTCCCTTCTAACCTTTCCTGGAGTTCTCATTCCACTCTCCTTTCCTCTGCTTCTGCTTTCCTTTCTTCTTCTTTTAACCTTTCCTGGAGTTCTCGTTCCACTCTCCTTTCCTCTGCTTGTTTCTCTTCTCTCCTCGCTTCTGCTTTCCTTTCTTCTTCTTTTAACCTTTCCTGGAGTTCTCGTTCCACTCTCCTTTCCTCTGCTTGCTTCTCTTCTCTCCTCTCTTCTGCTTTCCTTTCTTCTTCTTTAATCCGTTCCTGGCTCCGTAATTGCAACTCCAGTTTCCGGAGCTCAACATCTTCTGGTTCTTCGGGTAGCCACTCCCAGGCTAACTCGTCCCATGTTCCTAATCCCACCATAGATTGTATCACCGTGGCCTGCAACTCTGCCTTCCTCAAATTAGTTCGGACCTCCAAGTTAAAATGTTTGGCCAATTTCAAGAGGTCCGACTTTAGCAACGCTCGGAACTGTGCCTCACTCGGGGTTACCCCAAAGTTCTGTGCCACAAACGCCATGGTGTCTATCGTTACCACCTGTTAACCTTCACCCAAGACTTTACCCCAATTTCTCAAAAATTTTTACCAATTAATAATTAATTAATAAATTTTAATTAATAAAAAATTATTATTTTATTATTTTATACAATTTTAAATCCCGGACGTAGACCCAATTGCGAAACCGCAAATCGTAATTTGGACGAGCCCCCAATTCTGTTACGTGGTCCCCTCGGTGAATACCTGGTCTCAGTGACCCCCGGACCGTGAGAGGAACTTCGCCAGAAAGCTGTATTATATATGCGCTTTCGCCACGCAATCCATATGAATTTCACCCAAGAGACAACTGACGTTCAAGGATATATTTCAATGGTAATGATACCATACAATTTCAATGACACAACCACGGAGATTTTCCCCGAGCAATCAACAATACACAACCATCAACAATATTTCAATGACACAACCACGGAGATTTTCCCCGAGCAATCAACAATACACTACCATCAACAATTCCCCAGCCACAATCAATTCCCTATGAGTAAGATGGCCATCTTATATACGGGTGTCCCGGTGAGTACTCACGACACCCTTTTGGTCTCGGTCCCGCACAATGTCTCTGGGCCCCTCCTGACCAAGATGATGGTCGGCGTCGCCGCACTCGGGCGGTTGAACGAACCCCGGGTGGACGTGTTTCCACCGGGCAGGTATCGTACCAGGCACCCCGGCTACAGCCCCTCGTGGCCACGCGAAGCGGGGACGGGAAAGCAAGCCAACAGCCCCACGCCGCTTGCCAGGCGTGTTAGGCCCCAACGGGCGACCCGTACGCGTCTTTTTAGACGGTGTCGCGCACGGCGCCAAACGCTGGATCGGTGCACGGCCACACGACAGTTTGCCGTCCACCGGGCAGGTATCCGTCCCGGTAACTCCTCTCGCCAGACAGGCTCGGGAACGCCGCTTTTCCACACGGCTCAATCAATCCCACCTTTCGTCGGTGCGGGGCGAGGAAGAAGAAGCCTCGTCCTTTTTTCCTCGTGTCTTTTTCCTCTTCCGTTTCCGGTCACTTCCGTTTCCGGCCACTTGTTCAGAAGGGCTCCTGACCCTCCAATCACAACAACCCTTAATATACTACACACGGATAAGCAAAGACCTGAATGGTAATCCACATACATTCACATAAATATGTAACACATCGCACAGCTGAAAGAATTTTGCATGGAGGAGTGGGCAAAAATTTCTCCCAGTCGATGTCAGAGACTGGAAGACAGTTATAAGAAATGCCTACTTGAAGTTGTTTCTGCCAAAGGGGGCAATACCACCTATTAGAGCCAAGGGTGTACTTACTTTTTACACATGCAAAATTTGCATTTATGTTTATTTGAATTATGCAATGGACTACAAAATGTAAATGTTTCATGATATTTGTTATATTATATCACCTTTATCTATCAATATTGTTGAAATGAAGATCAAATAGCTGTATGTTGAAATATGTTGAAAAAGTCAAAACTTTACATGGGGTGAACTTACTTTTTCACGTGACTGTACATATAGAAATATACAAAAATACATACACACTTTATCCACAGGACATTCTTATATGCAAAAGTATAAAAAAGAGGGGACATTCTTGGGGAAAATGCCGGGGGTATAGAAAAGGCCCCTTTATATGTGGTACAAGCAGAAGTACCTGTCATTGCCGGGAGGAGGGGGGGGGGGAAGGTAGAAGAGGGAGGGGTGAGGAAGCGAGTGGGGGAGAGGTGAGGAGAGAGGGAGGGGAAATATATACGACATGTACATCTTTTAGGGGGGTGGGGGAGGGGGGAAGGAAGAAAAATTTACCCATGCAAAGAGTGCTTTAACCTCAGTGTTGCCCAGGTAAAAAAGGAAATTGTAATAACATCTGCCACCATCACTGGGTGGTGCTACACAGTACACATTTATATCGAGAATTTATGCCCCTCTCCTGATCCACAACACCCTCGCATGAGGCCACGGCCACATAGCCTATGTTACCCCCCAGACAAAGTATATATTTGAATATGTACCCCGAGTAAAGCATTTAAGTGTAAATAGCTTGAGTACCCGGCGTTGCTCAAGCAAAAAATAAACATGAACATCTATCTATAATTCCAGTAATCTCTGTGTGTGTGTGTGTGTGTATGCGACCGCTGTTTCTCGACAACCACGGGTCCGATATACTTGAAACTTGCCAGGTATATTGCTGGGGACCCGAGGATGTGCCTTTTCAAGGTTTCATATTAATCGGAGAAGTAGTTACCGAGCTATGGCGATTTCTTTACCAAACTCCGCAAGCCGTTCGCTTTGGACCAAACCATTTCATGTAAATAGAGGGGGGGGGATTGTCACCGTACTCGCAAGCCGTTCGCTTTGGACCAAACCATTTCATGTAAATAGAGGGGGGGGGATTGTCACCGTACTCGCAAGCCGTCCGCTTTGGCTTTGCGAAATGGACCAAACCATTTCATGTAAATAGAGGGGGGGGATATAATTTTGTACGGGCATGCCCTAGTATTTTAAATGAGGGCAAATATAATGGAAAAGCAATTACATCCAAATCAGAATCCATCACAAATGTCAAATCGTAGCGGTTACCGGAAGCATACACAATCACCTTGCCTTGATTGCCGGTTGCGTCATTGTCAATGATGCAACTGGCGAGCGGTTACTTGTCCGGATGTGTCCAGACTTGCCTTTCCCGGGCGAACACTTGAGTTGCATACCACGCCCCGTTGAGAGGCGTGGCTTACCTATTTTGCATACCACACCCGGCCTGAGAGGCGTAGCTTTTGTGTGTTGAACTGGACTATTAAATTGCCGCCCGTTCGATCGGCTGTTTCAGTGCTTTTGAGTTGAGCTAGAAATAAATAGCTCAGTGAAACTTCGTTCCTGGCGTCGTCCATTTTGTCCGGCTTTATCGTGAGAGCATAGCCCCACAATTGGTGACCCCTTTTCAAGAACACGGCGATGGAGTCATCTGTAGCTTTGAAGCTCCCTGGCTTTTGGGAATCGCACGCAGCCGTCTGGTTCGCCCAAGCGGATTCTCAATTCGCCCTGCGGAACATTACAGAGGACACGACGCGCTACCACCATGTGGTCTCCGTGCTCAATGCCTCCACTGCCGCCCAGGTCCTGAGCTTCCTACAGAACCCGCCAAACGCCGACAAATACGGCGCGCTCAAAGGCCTACTCCTCAGTGCGTTTGGACTCACGGAGACCAAACGCGCGCGACAACTGCTCGACCTCCCGGAGCTGGGTGAGGCCCGTCCATCCGAACGCATGGACCACATGCTTGCTCTACTTGGCGACCACAGCCCAGATTTCCTCTTCCGCGAGCTGTTCCTCCGGCAGCTACCCGGGCAGGTACGATTAGCTTTGGCTAATTTGCCCATCACGGACCCTCGCGCCCTGGCCAAAGAGGCCGATAAATTTTTCTCGGCCAGGCGACACATCGGAGCGGCCGCCTGGAACCCTGGGCCAACCAAGGCAATGCCCGCGCCACGACCGGCGCCACGACTGGCCGAGTTAGCGCCACTGGCAGCAGCGGCCGCCGCGATGCCCCGTTGACCGAACCCGACGCGACCGCCGGAGCCTCCACCAGGGCGGACCATGTGCTACTACCACGCCAGGTTCGGGCAGAAGGCCAGAACGTGCCACCCACAGTGCACTTTCGGCAGGTCGGGAAACGACCAGGCCGGCGCTCGCTGCCTGCCATGAGCGTCGGCCATTCAGGCAGCCTTCTGTTTATTACGGACACAGCGTCCAGGCGGCGTTTTTTGTGTGACACCAGCGCTCAGCTGAGCGTGATACCCGCCTCGGTGCAGGACAAACAGGCCGCGCTTTGCGGCCCCGCCTTGGTCGTCGCAAACGGCTCCTCCATCCACACCTTCGGTTTGCGCAGCGTCGCATTCTGCTTCGGGGGCCAGCGCTTCAGGTGGGACTTCATCACGGCGAACGTACCCATGGCCTTGCTGGGTGCAGATTTTCTTTGCGTGCATGGGCTTTTGGTTGACGTCAAACGGCGTCGGCTCATCAACGCGGAGACCTTCAGCTCGCTCACTTGCTCATTGAGCGGCTCCGCACCAACCAAGCTAGCCTGCGCTCTCCCGGCCACGGACGATTTCACCCGCCTACTCGCCGAGTTTTCCCGCCCTCACGCAGCCGACGTTTTCGGCCGTTGCCGTCAAACACGGCGTCGAACACCACATCCCGACCACAGGTCCACCGGTCTATGCCAGGGCTCGGCGCCTCGACCCGGCCAAACTCGCCGTGGGGAAGGCGGGATTCGACGCGCTGGAGCGATTGGGCATTGTGCGGCGCTGGAATAGCGCGTGGGACTCACCCCTGCACATCGTGCCCAAACCGGGTGGCGGATGGCGACCATGTGGCGATTACCGCCACCTCAATGACGCCACCACCCCCGGCCGGTACCCGATACCACATATACAGGACTTTTCCGCCCGTTTGGCGGGGCGGGTGATCTTTTCCAAGGTTGACCTCATTCGGGGCTACCACCAGGTACCCGTCCGGCCGGCCGACGTGCCGAAGACGGCGGTAATTACACCTTTTGGCCTCTTCGAGTTCCTTCGCATGCCGTTTGGCCTTAAGAACGCGGCCCAGGCCTTCCAACGGCTGATGCACAGTGTGCTGCGCAACCTCACCTTCCTATTCGTCTACTTGGACGACATTCTCGTCGCCAGCACTTCCCGGGCGGAGCACCTCATCCACCTGCGCACGCTTTTTGAGCGCCTCGGCCAGCATGGCCTCATCATCAACCCGGCGAAATTCCAGTTTGGCGTAACAGCCGTCGACGTCCTGGGGCACCGCATCACAAAGCGCGGGGCCATTCCGCTGCCAACCAAGGTGGAGGCAGTCACAGGTTTCCCGCGCCCCCGCTCCATCAAGGCCCTACAGGAATTTTTGGGAATGGTAAATTTCTACCACCGGTTCGTGCCTCACGCCGCCCAACTCATGCGCCCCCTGTATGAAGCCCTCCGGGGCAAGCCGGCCAAGCACGACGTCGCCTGGACCAAAGAGATGGACGAGGCCTTCACGGGCGCTAAGCTGGCCCTCGCCAACGCGACCATGCTGGCACACCCGGCGCTCGACGCACCCATCGCCCTCACCACGGACGCTTCCGACCGCGGTGGGCGCCGTGCATGAACAGTGGGTGAACGGGGCTTGGCAACTGCTGGCCTTCTTCAGCCGACAGCTTCGCCCTAAAGAGCGCAAGTATAGCGCTTTCGACCGCGAGCTCCTCGGCCTTTACCTGGCCGTTCGCCACTTCCGCCATCTTTTGGAGGGCCGCCCGTTCACGGCGTTTGTGGACCACAAACCCCTGGTCTTCGCCATAGCCAAGGTTACGGAGCCGTGGTCGGCCCGCCAGCAGCGCCACCTCTCCACCGTGTCCAAATTTACGACGGACATCCGGCACGTAGCGGGCAAGGACAATGCTGTGGCCGATTGCCTCTCCTGGTCCGGCGCGAACGCCGTCCACCTGGGTGTGGACTTCGCCCGCATGGCGGCCGACCAGACCGCCGACCCCATGGTGCAAGCCCTCCGGACGGCCGACACAGGCCTGCGGTTGGCCGATGTCCCCTTCGAGGACACAGGCACAGTTCTGCTGTGTGACGTTTCCCTGGGCAAACCTCGCCCCATCGTGCCCACCGGATGGCAGCGGCACATTTTTGACGCCCTCCACGGCCTTTCCCACCCGGGCCGGAAAGCATCGCAGAAGCTCGTGGCAGGGCACGGGCTCCGTAAAGACGTCCGCGACTGGGCCAATGCCTGTGTCGCCTGCCAGCGCGCGAAGGTCCACCGGCACACCCAGGCCCCGTTGGCACCATTCCACGTGCCCGTGCGGTGCTTCGACCACGTCAATGTGGACCTGGTGGGACCCCTTCCCTCCTCGCGGGGCTTCACCCACCTCCTCACGATTGTGGACAGGACCACCAGGTGGCCGGAGGCCGTCCCGCTGGCATCAACAACATCCGCCGACGTGGCGCAGGCCTTCATTGGCACCTGGATTGCCCGTTTCAGCGCCCCCTCGGACATCTCCTCCGACAGAGGCCCACAATTCACCTCCGAGCTTTGGGGCGCGGTCGCCCAGGTCTTGGGGGTAAAGCTTCACTGCACCATGGCCTACCACCCCCGAGCCAACGGCTTGTGCGAGCAGTTCCACCGCACGATGAAGGCCGCTCTCAGGGCCAGCCTCCAGGACGACGGTTGGGCCGACAGGCTCCCGTGGGTCCTATTGGGCCTCCGAACGGCCCCTAAAGAGGACCTCCAGGCTTCCACCGCCGAGCTGGTCTACGGCCAGCCACTGCGTGTGCCGGGCGAGTTCATCCCTGACGCCACCGGTCCCTGGTCTGCAGCTCGCCAACGCTCGGTCCTCCAAGAGGCTGTCAGGAAGTTCGCCCCCGTGCCCACGTCCCATCACGGCTGCCCCCAACCCCACATCCCCCCAGCACTTCGCACTGCGGAGTACGTTTTTATCCGCAACGACGCACACCGGGGACCGCTCCGGCTGCCGTACGATGGACCTTTCTGGGTCCTGAAGAGGGACGACAAGTCGTTCATTGTGGACATCGGCGGCAAACCAGACCACATCTCCGTGGACCGCCTCAAACCGGCCCATTTGGACCTCGACCAACCTCCACGGTTGGCCCTTCCTCCACGGCAGGGCCGTCCCCCGTCAACCGAGCCCCCCGCCCGACCATCCGCCGCCACGCCACCTACCACCCCCACACGAATCACCAGGGGTCGTTTCGGCCGGGTCATCAAGACCCCCCTCAAACTGACTCTCCCGGTGCAAGTTAATTCTGGAGGGCGCATGTAGCGGTTACCGGAAGCATACACAATCACCTTGCACCGGCCGATGACGCAACCGGCGAGCGGTTACTTGTCCGGACTCGCCCGGACGTGTCCAGTCTTGCCTTTCCCGGGCGAACACTTGACTTGCATACCACGCCCCGTTGAGAGGCGTGGCTTACCTATTTTGCATACCACGCCCTGCCTGAGAGGCGTAGCTTTTGTGTGTTGAACTCGACTTATAAATTGCCGCCTGTTCGATCGGCTGTTTCCGTGCTTTTGAGTTGAGCTAGAAATAAATAGCTCAGTGAAACTTTGTTCCTGGTGTCGTCCATTTTGTCTGGCTTTATCGTGAGAGCATAGCTCCACAAAATCATAATTTCACCTTTTCGTTAAATATATGCTGCTGAATGTACCGTTGATCACGTTTCTGAGTTAATTATGATGGAATGTACAGTTGATCACGTTTCTGAGTTAAGTATGATGATGCTCCAGAAGAAGAAGAAGCCTTACCATCAACTTCGACCGCTTCCGGAATTGTTTGATTTTTTATGTTCAAATGTCTGGTAATTGTTTTGTCATTTATTTATGCGAATGTGCACTTGAATTAACAGAGACATGACAGAAGTAAATAGACACCTTAAATATTGTTCATTTCATTTGTATAACGCAATTTTACTCAGTGATTTGTACTAATATTCGACTATTTATTTGCAGAAACGAGTTCCTGGGTGTTGTACGACAATTAACGATGCCTCGAAACCCAGGGAGCACACAAACTTTCCGATTTTCATCTCCACGAAACGAGTTCCGCAACATCAACTCCATGAAAAAATTTCTATCCTTGAGAATGGACTTCTCCCTCCCTGTCGTCTCCACTGGTCAGATGGTCAAAAACAACACACTGTTCATGGAAGATGGAGCTCCATGCCACACTGCAAAAAACACCAAAGAATGGCAGGACAGAAATGGGATCAAGCGACTTCCATGGCCAAGTCAGTCTCCTGACATGAATCCCATTGAACACCTCTGGGCCATATTGGATCCAGCTGTGCGGAAACGTCAAGGAAACCAACATCACGGGCAGAATTGCTAAACCTTTTGCGTGAAGCCAAGGCAGCAATCCCACAAGAGAAAATTTCAGAACTCGTTAGGTCTTTTCCTGAAAGAGTAAAAGCTAAGTGTCGAAATCTGCAAATGGCAAATCTACAAAATACAAGTGTATGTATTAAAATGGATCAAACGTACTTCAAATTTTCAATAAATAAATTTCATTAAAAATAAAGGTGTCTATTTACTTCTGTCATGTCTATGTAACTGTCATTAATCAAAAAGGCTGAGGCACTATAGAGCGATTTTTTTTAAATCAAAAAAATTTGTTTTGCATAAAACACTCCCAAGCAGTCAAAATTCTGAAAGTTTGAGGAAGATCCGTTCAGCCATCTCCGATAAAAATGGCGACACACATACCAACGGCTCTCTCATATAGTTGATGTGCCATGTGGCAAAGTATAGAAAAGTAGGGACATTCCATAGCTTGTTGAAAATGCCAAACAATGCAAAATAAGGGCATTCAAAAAATCTCGTGTGCATGCTGGACTACCCTTGTGTTCTGAGGAGGAACTATGTAATACTCCAGAAAAGTTCATATAAAAGGACGCCAAATTGATTCATACATCTGCATGAAGAAGTAAATGTATTTTATTTGCCAGATGTGGGCACCTTGATGCTAATAGAAACCAAGACCTTCAAGATTATTGGAATCTACTGTGATGAAGATGAGTCAGTGGGCCTATCACTTTCCCATCGCAGACAGCTTGGTCGTCTTTCTGTCTTCTAGCGTCTCCTTTCTGGTCTTGCATCCTCTGTTCTTTCCTTGCTTTGTTGCCCCCAGGTTTCTGCAGGGTACACGCAGTCCACCATAAACCCCCTTCTGGTGAAACAACATTAATCAATGATAATGATTCACCTCCGCTCATTTGCTCTTTTTTCCCACCTCTGGAACCAACTTACACATTCCCTTCAATCGCATCGTTCTCTCCAAGTCTTCAAAATAGCTGTTCACCACCATCTTTGATCATACCCCATCCAAAACCATGATCTTTTCTACTCCCGTTAAGCCACTGCCCCAAGCCCACCTCCCTCCAAACTTGCAGTTTTTCCTTCATGACAGTTTGCTTCTGTATCCATATTGTCCAACCCATGCATCCTCTCCTGCCCCCATTCCTCTCCATATCCATTATTTGTCCAGATCTTGCTCTATTTTTTTCTTCAACCCTGTTGTTAGTGTTTCACCCGTCTATCTACTGCTGCGTCTTGATCTGTTCTTTGTTCGAGCTCTTCCATGAGCCTTGGCATTGTAGGAAAAACAAACAAACCAAAATAAAGTTAAATGGATAAATAAATAAATAATTCCATGGGTTGTAAATTTAACTACAATATTTAATTACAATATAGTCCCTTTATTACTCTAACTTTTACAATAAACATCTCATCTCAACAACACAGAATCATCAATCATAAATAATCAAGAATAATTCACATTAACATCGCATCAAAACAAGACACCGCCCTACAGTCACTCGTAAAGAAATTATGACTGCCCCCTGATTGGCATCGACCAGAAACTTCAGTTAGCAAAACAAACAAACATAGCGTTCTCATTTTATCGTAAAAAAAATAACTAAAAAGAACTACAACATGAAGATTGTTGTCTTTCAAACCTTTGTCAACCGAGGAGGACTGATCCAAACACTCGGACTCCACCTTCACAGCCACAATAAAATCTGAAAATAAAACATCGCACTCGATTTCAATTTTAAGGAACATTTCTAAACAAACTCATTATCAGAATATTGTACAGTGCCTATAGAAAGTCTACATTTCCTTTCAAAGTTTTCACCTTTTGTTGCCTTTTAGCCTGTAATTAAATTGCATTGCATCCACTTTATTTACATATCGTAACCCACAACTTCCAAGTGAAAAACAAATCATGCAAATTTCAGAAAATTAATTTTTTTTTAAAAACTACAATATCTTAGTTGGATAAGTGTCCACCCCCCATATAATAGCAATTATAAATTAGCTCAGGAGTAACTAATCACCTTCAAAATCACGCACCAAGTTCATTAGCCTCCACCTGTGTTAAATTGTGGTGATTCTGATTATTTCAGCATTACGGGAAGGCGAGGTCTCTTCTGGGGGAAGCTCGAGAACGCATGTGCGAGTCAGCGCTGCTCTGTCTGTGCCGGCATCTTGTATCCAGTCGGGTCTGTCTTTCCGTGATCCCTTGTTTATTCGTCATCTTAGCTTGTCGGAGTGTCGTACGGGCATGGAAGTTGGACAATCTTAAATAGTGTGGACACGCACCCACACGTACACACACTTTGTTTGATCTATTATGCTTGCGTGATTATACCTAAACACACTACTGGGTGCGAGGATGTTACAAAATAAAAACAATTAAAGTGGTCAATCACACAGTCGTGGCCAAAAATATTGGCACCCTTGTACTTTTTTCAAATAACTCACAATTTTGTCGAAAAATAAGTTGAAATTGACAAAATGATGTGGTCTCCACATGTCTTTATTTCACTGTTAATATAACAGAACCTTTGTTTTTGATTCAGAATTTAATACATCCTTTTAAATCAGAAAATAAAAATAAATGGCATTGACAAAATTATTGACACCCTCGACTTAATATTTGGTAGCACAGCCTATGGCCAAAATAACTGCAGTCAAGCACTTTCTATAGCCATGAATGAGCTTCCTGCACCTCTCTACTGGAAGTTTGGCCCACTGTTCTTGTGCAAACTGCTCCAGTTCTCCAAGATCTGAAGGGTGCCTTCTCCCAACTGCCGTTTTCAGATCTCCCCACAGGTGTCAATGGGATTTAGATCTGGACTCATTGCTGGCCACTTCAGAACAGTCCAGCGTTTTGTCTTGAACCATTCCTGGGTACTTTTTTAAGTGTGTTGGGGTCATTGTCCTGTTGCAAGACCCATGACCTTCAACCAGCTTTCGGAGACCCAGCTTTCTGACACTGGGTTGAACATTGCACACAAAATGCCTTGGTAATCTCCCGATTTCATGATGCCATGCACACATTCAAGGTACCCAGTGCCAGAGGCAGCACAGCACCCCAAAATGGCATGGTTGAATGAGTGATTTTTTTTATATTGCAGGCACCTGCAACTCACCACAGGTGAGTTCAATTCCAAAGTAAAGGAAAATCAACTGCTTGCAATCTAATTATTTCTGACAACTTCTAAAAGGTGCCAATAATATTGTCTGGGCCATTTTAGGATTTCTGTGTGGAATATGCGAAGATTTAGACATTTTTTTTTCAACTTTTTTTGTTTTGTTCCACTGCAAACCAAAGAAATACAAATGTGGATACCAACAGAAAAAGTGCAAGGGTGCCAATATTTTTGGCCACGACTGCATGGTGAAAGATATAATTTGGTAGAAACTATACTGGGTTAAAATTAATAGATCAGTCCAATCCAGTGTGTTGAGAACAGCCGTGCCATGATGGGGATGTGTGGGGAAAGCCAGCCGACTCTCCCACATGAAACATTTGTGGGAGAATGTGTGGAGTTGGTTTATGGTCACAACAACCATTGTCCTGGATTGACAAGTGAAAAAATCTCGTGGGGGTGCCGTTTTATGATAGATATGAACTGTTTGTATTTTTACAATTTTGAATGTTAACAAAGTAGAATGCCATTTTAAATGATAATGTGGATTTGAGTGAAGCAGGTGCAAGTTAAATAAATTGTACTGTGTTTATAGATGGTTTTAAAAATGAATGTTTGTATGTTTCATACAAGGTCAAGATGCCTGAGGTACCGGAGAGTCTGCATACTGGTGTCTGGTGCGTGGTGGTACCTTTGGTCTAGTTCAACGTAATCCAAACATTATACTCAATCTTATCTGCCTTTGGCCTTGAATGGTGTAACCAACCGTGTGCTTGAGTGTGTAAAAATGAGTTCAACTGGAGTATCCAGTTAGAAAGAGTCCCGGAGCAAATACCTTAATTGGCAAAAATGTTGTTGTCCATATGCAACATATATGCAACATATATTAGTCCATATGCAACACGCAGGCCACCATAGGAACTTTAGTTATTTCATTATTGTGTGTTTCAGATAAGGCCGTGTTTCCAATAGTTGAATCTGCGTTGCATCAATTAAATAAGAGTAGGTCCCCAATTCATTTTGTTCATTTTGCGACCTCTCTCCAAATTCTGTAACGCGCCTTGGTTAGCGTTCGCTCCGGCGCCGCCATTGACCATGCGGTCGGCTCGAGGAAGAAGGGGGCGGAGCGCCAGGAACAAGGTGTGGCCACGTCAACTAGTCATCAAAGGCGTGGCTGGTAAGCCCCCACCAGCCAACCAGGGCTGAGGTGAGCTCACTGGCGGGCGTGGCTTGATGAAGCGCGTAGTGATCTAAAAGCGCGATATATAAGCGCGAGCGCAAAGCCCTTTTACGGACTCGCTGGGAAACGCACACTGCGCACGGACTTGAGGACTGCGCACGCTGGCAAACGGACTTCTTTCCAAGGACTGCGCAGAGACGGCTGATTATGAACGAACTTGTTGGGAGAGCGCATTGTATAAGAGCTCGATTACAAAAGGCGCTTTATTGAAGGACACGAGCCTCCCCCCCCCCCCCCCCCCCCCCGCCATCTGTAAGGTCGCTCGCGGTCGAACGAGACGCGCGAAGCTGCCTGCCGGGTTTTCGCCCACGGAACCGGAGTGACGCCTGGAGCTGAACCCATCGCCTGGACCAACTACCTGGACCTTCCACCCTACCAGCTACAATCCCGTGTGAGTGTGTATGTTTGTCTGGGGTTGTAAGTTAAGACTGTGTAGTTAAGCCTGGCCTGTGTCCTGCGTCTTCTTCTTCTTCTTCCTGTACATTCTTTCCTTTCTTCTTTTTGGTTGTAAATAAATTCCCTTGTTCTTTCTTGGTTTTTCCCTAATCCGTTCGCCTCCGTCCTTTCTTTCCTTTGATTACCTGTGGCACGATTTCGGAACCGCTATAATCGGGTTAGTCTTTGTTAACGGCCTGAGTCGCGGCTCGCTTCGCTTGGCGTGTCCACTAATGCTGCAGCTCGGGTGGGAGTTATCTCCTTGCTTTACGGCCGGTGGTAGTACTTAGGAACTAAGACTTATTCGGCTTATAACCCTACTTACCACCGACCGGAAGTGACGTCATAGCTCCAGGACTCGGGACGGCCAGCTAAAAAGACAAGGGGATTAACCCCCCCTTGATAAGGGGAGCGCCGACCCCCGAGATCCGCAACACTGGTGTCTTGTGCGTGGTGGTACCTTTGGTCTCGTTCAACGTAATCCAAACATTATACTCAATCTTATCTGCCTTTGGCCTTGAATGATGTAACCAACCGTGTGCTTGAGTGTGTAAAAATGAGTTCAACTGGAGTATCCAGTTAGAAAGAGTCCCGGAGCAAATACCTTAATTGGCAAATATTAATTGGCAAAAATGTAACAAGCCTCGTGATTCTCTCTCCATGCATGAATGAATAAAGTTTGAACTCTGTAAAATCTCCATGCATGAACAAAATTTGAACTCTGTAACATCTCCATGCATGCATGAATAAAGTATGAACTCTGTAAGATCTCCATGCATGAATAAAAGATTGAACTCTGTGATGCATGGAACCTGATTGGAGAAGACCAAGTTTAAATGATTCAACACTGTTATATTGTGAACCTAACGGAAGAACTTGAGGTGAATTCTTCCACAGAGAGTTTGTCCGCTGAATAGTTTGTCCGCTGAGGATGATGATGAGCCGTTTCAGTCGGTTGGTCGATCTCAGAACGGAGGGAGAAGGTGGCGCACGGCATCTGATGAGGCGGCTTCCCCCTCAGGAGCCAAGCAAAGGGACCCCCCTTCCCCTGAAGATCCGAATGCCAAATTTTTGGTTGTCGTATCGGCCTCCGATGGGCCGAGATGCGTTCTTCTTCTTCCTTCCCTCTCCTCCAAAGCGCACACGAGACAGAAGCGCCAGCACAAAAGCGACCAACAGGGACGAAAGCCATACCAAGAGAGAGTCTTCTTCTTCCCCTGCTCGAACCTTCCCTGTGAGGTCACCCCGACCAATTGCTGAGTTCCACTGAATCGCCCCATGATCGGGCTCGACCAATGATGAACTTTGGGGCATGGCCTCTTTCCTTACTTAGTTGGTGGGTGGGGTTTAATTGTCGATCAGTTCGGCTTCTGTGGGCATGGTGTCGGTTACGGTTGATGAATGGGAGGTTGTTGTTATGATGAGGGTTTTCTGGCCGGCCTTGTTGTAGTTGTAAAAAACGTAGGGAAAAGCCACAGGCGGCAATCACAAACTGGGAGAAAACCAACCCCATCGAGATAACACCACTCCACCCCCCATGGGAAGACACAAAAACAACCTTAAGCTCCAGTTTCCCTACTTAATGCATCGAGATGCCTCCTACGCATCCACAGTCGATGCTACACCTATACGATCCTACCTGTACTATGGTATATTATCTTCTACCCCACGCCCTCCTGTCCCCCCCCCCCCCCCCCACCCCAAAATGCAACACTATTAACTGCACAGCCCTAGTCACAAGTAGACCTGAGAATATCCGTACTATTTCTACAGCAGCTTCCAAACACTTTTAGGTGGTAGGGATTAATCTCCAATCAGATTCACTAACTGCTGGACCACAGGAGGAGTGGGCCCCAGTCCCTAATCCGACCCAACACCTCCCCCCCAACTTCCCCTACCAGAACAATGAAAGTAATCCAATGGAATGCAAAAAGTCTAGCTGCTCATGGACCTGAGTTTATTCCATTATTAAGTAATCTCACTGTTGAACCAGATATGATATGTGTTCAAGGCACATGGTTAAAAGGCTGGGTTTGACTTTGGCTGCGATATTCTCGCATAAAGTTGGAAAATATCGCATACAATTTTGGCCAGAGCGATAAAAAAAATCGCATAGAGCGTGTCAGTTGTCGCAGTATAGTTTTCAGGCGAAACAGTTTCAAATAGTGTACTTACTACTGCTTTTGTCAGGTCTGGAAGTTGTCAAAGACGAAGCTATTCTAAACTGTAAACAGACCGTACCCATTTTCATTTCGCTTTCACGCTTTACGGTGGCCGTGACAATGTTTTGCGGCATTAAACGACGGCTTTTCAGCAACCATGTGTTCACTGTCTGCAGTATTTTCTGGATAACGCTTTTTCCGAAAATGCCGCCAAAAAAGAGACCTCCGCAACCACAGCCTGATGGGCAAAGTATAAAACGATTCTTTATAGGTACCAGCAGTAGTTCTAACACTGAGGACAACCAGGATGATCCAGCTAGTGACCGTGTGCAGGGCAAAAGCGGGACAGTGGCCAGCGCCGCCACAGTGCAGACAGCTACTTCCGGCAAAACTTTAATAACGTTTCAAGACAGTTGGGTCCTTAAATTCAGAGACTGGCTGAAATATGATGCCGATCAGAACAAAATGTATTGTTCACTGTGTAGATCGGAGAAGTTAGTCAACAGTCCAAGTCAAAGTGCAAATAATTTTAAAACGACTACAATAACCCGACATATATCGTCATCTGATCACCAACGAGCGATTGCAGCACCACTGGCGAGA
Source organism: Myxine glutinosa (assembly GCF_964187855.1). Classification (NCBI taxonomy): domain Eukaryota; kingdom Metazoa; phylum Chordata; class Myxini; order Myxiniformes; family Myxinidae; genus Myxine; species Myxine glutinosa. The sequence goes on from NC_136265.1 coordinate 55,353,767, forward strand.
AGAAATCTTCAACTCACGGTTGAGGGGGCTAAATCAAAAGAAGAGGAAAGTATTTTGACGTGTCTGAAAGTGGTGTTTTGGATGTCGAAGGAAGCAATTCCCCTGTCTAAGTACAACAGCTTGCTGACCTTGTTGTCAGAGCTTAATACCCCAAATCTGGAGAATTTAAAAGTGAACAAACATGTGACATATACAACAACAACAACAACAACATGCATTTTAAGGCCATGTTCCCTGCTAGAGCGGGGGTTAGCCTTGCGGTCCCCATGACAATCTTCTCCATTTTGCCCTATTTTCTGCATCTCTCCTTGTTAAACCCCTTGCCCGCATTTCTTCTTCCACCATCTTTAGCCAAGTCTTTCTCGGTCTTCCCCGTCCTCTACTTCCTTCTACATTAACTTCCATCACTCTTCTCAACCAGTCACTTTCACCCTTCCTCAATACATGACCAAACCATCTCAACCTGTTCCTCTTCACAGCATCAATCACAGGCAATATTCCCATCATCTTTCGCAATTCATCATTTGTCTTCCTCTCTCTCAATGATACTCCGCACATCCATCGAACCATTCGCATTTCCACCCTTTCCAGCCTTCGTTGCTGCTCTACGTTCATTACCCATGTCTCGCTCCCATAAATCATAACACTTCTCACACATGCAGCATACACCTTTCCCTTCAGCTTCAGCGACACTCTCCTCCTCATCAGCACGCCACTCAGTTCCCGAAACTTCTTCCATGCACATCTCACTCGAGCAACCGTTGCCGAGTCTGATCCACCTTCTCCATTCAGCATGTCTCCGAGGTAGCAAAATGTTTTCACACCTTCCAGCTTCACGCCGTCTCCAAGATCCAACTCAACATTTCCTCCATCTGCAGCTCCCTCTGTGCACACCTTACATTTGAATGTAGCTGCCACACTGGTTAATGACCCTCTCAGACCACTACATTTTTGATGAACCCACTCAGCACACATTGTACATTGAATGGAGTTCACTTCGACACCCTTCCTGCACACAGCACACGGCCACTTCCCAGTTCTTTCCACCTCACCACATGCTTTACCACTTGCCATCACCTTTGTCTTTCCGATATTCACCTTCAGACCTTTTGTCTCCATACATTCCTTCCACTTGTTCATCTTTTCCTTCAGTCCATCCATACTTTCCGCAATCAACACCAGATCATCTGCATACAACAACTCCCACGGTAAACCCTCCTTTACGGTCTGAGCCAGCACCTCCATCACAGCTACAAATAGTAGTGGACTTAGTACCGACCCCTGATGCACTCCCACCTTCACCTCAAACTCACCACTGTTCCCATCCTTCGTCCTTACAGCTGTGCGTGCTCTTTTGTACATTGCCATCACTACTCTGATCAACCATTCCTCCACTCCTAACTTCCTCAATGCCCATGTCAATACTTTGCGTGGAACCCTATCGAATGCTTTCTCCAGATCAACAAACCCAAAAAACAACTTCTTCCTCTTATCCATGTACTTCTCCTGCAACTGCCTCACAATGAAAAGCGCATCTGTCGTTCCTCTTCCTGGCATAAATCCAAACTGCATTTCGTCGATCTTCACTTTCTTCCTTATCCTCCTCTCCAACACCCTTTCCAATACCTTCATTCCATGCTCCAATAACTTTATCGCTCGGTACGAGCCACACTCCAAAGGGTCACCTTTCCCCTTGTATAGAGGGACGAGGGTACTCAGTTCCCAATCCACTGGAATGCGGCCTTCTTTCACCACCAGATTACAGATCTCTGTCATTCTCTTCACACCCCAACTTCCTGCTGCCTTCAACATATCTCCCACAACTCCCGTCGGCCCTCCCGCTTTTCCACTCTTCATTGCTTTTATCGCTTCCTCAACTTCCTTCTCAGTTATCTTCTCTGCCGGTCCTAAAACTGGGTTACTCTCTATGTTGCCATCCCATTCATTCTCTGTATTCAACAGCATTTCCATATATCTTTTCCATCTTCCTTTAATTCCATCTGGGTCGACAACGATTTGTCCCACTTCATCCTTCAAGCAACTCACCCCCATCACGTCACACCTCTCTTTCGCTATCTGCTTTGCAATCCTGAATACTGCTTTCTGACCCTCTTCCGAATCCAAGCGTTCTCCGAACATTTTCCTACATGCCTCCTGCGCCTTTGCTACCTCTTTCTTTGCAGCCTTCCTGGCTGCCTTATAACTTTCATGCTCTGCTGTTTCTGCTCCCGTACACTTCGCCTTCTGCCACTCTTTGAACTTCTTCCTCTTCTCGTCAATCCTCTTTCCAACCTCAACATCCGACCACCATGTTTCCGAGTGCCTCGGTGGTCCTTTTGTCCATCCACATACCTCACCAACGGCTCCCAACAGACTAGCTTTCATTGACATCCAACCACTTTCAAGCTCAACCACATCATCCTCTACCCTACTCAGCCTCTCTTTTAATGCCTCCCTTACTGTCACCTCTTTCAACCTCCACACCTTCATTCTCGGTTGGTACTTCACCCGCCGAGCTCTCCTCGCACCTTTCACCCTTATGTCGCAGACAACCAAGTGGTGCTGTGAAACAGCCTCCTCCCCCGGGATCACCTTTGTGTCCCGGAGGTGCCCCCTATCTCGCCGCCGCACCATCAGGTAGTCAACGGTTGTCGTCGACCCACCTGACGTGTATGTAACAAGCTTATTGTCCTCTTTGTGGAACTGAGTATTACAAATCAACAAATCAGCTCCATCAGCAAACTCCAAAATCCTTTCACCTTCTCCATTTCTCACACTATATCCGTAACCCCCATGAACTCCCTCAAAACCATCCATACTCCTTCCCACATGTCCATTCAGGTCTCCTCCCACCACAACAACTTCCTCATCTTTCACGTTTTCCATCAGCTTCTCTATCGCACACCAGAACTTGTCCTTCTCTTCATCGCTTCGACCAACCTGCGGAGCATATCCCGAGATGACGTTCACCAAGAGCTTTCCAATCATCATTTTCACCATCATCAACCTATCACTCACTCTAGTCACACTCACCACACTGTCTACAAACTCCTCAGAAAACAGGACACCAACACCATTCACGCCCTCCGGGCACCCTTGCCACACAAACTTGTATTTCTGTCCCTGCCTACCCTTCACCATTCTCACACCACTTCCCTTCCATCTCGTCTCTTGCACACAACATATGCCCACTCTTCTTCTGACCAATACTTCCACCACTTCTCCTGATCTCCCTGTCATTGTCCCCACATTCCATGTGCCAAACCTCAGAAACCGATCTCCACTTCGGGCTGCACCCTGCCCATATGTACTTGTGATTGTCATGGTTCTCTTTTTGAGGCAATGTTTTTATGGCCGGATGCCCTTCCTGACGCCAACCCTCTTAGTCGTCTCTTACGACACGCAGGGATACGGTGTACCTATTCTGACCAGGGTACACACTGGGAAACGTTTAAAACATGTAAATTCTGGGGGGGGGGGGGCGTCAGCATCACGGCTGCGGTTTAAACATATTCCAACAATATCCAAACAGAACGATGAAAAAACAATCCGGGAAAAGTCTCCAAGCGAGAACGTGGATTTGAGAAAGAAGGTGCAGAGGCGGAAGAAAACGAGATACAGGGGGTGGGGCACAAGCCGAGACGAGGAGGAGAGCGAACAAGCACGTGTCCGGGAGGAGAGAAAGAATCAATATAGAATTATTTGTCTAGGGAGGTGAGGTGAGGGGGAGAAAACAAAATAAAAGAAACAAGCAATACAGCGAAGGAAATAACCCAAACCGACAAAACACCGACGGGGGGAGGGAAGCCCCAAGTCACCAGGCCGCGCACGAGGTACGACTCAGAAAACGATTAACTACACACAAGTTTGCACGAACCACAAACCAACACCAACTAGAAACACACAATAACACGTACACAGCAAAATAACCAGTGGAAATTTGACAAAGACAAGAATGGGAAAACACTCAAACTTCGATGCCGTGGAGAGCTCGAAGCACGCCTCACTCGCCCGAGGAACCGGAAGGCTCTGTCTTCGTATGTGTGACATATGCGAGTTATAAATCAGCCTGTGGTTTTCTGGATACCATTTCCACAACAATTGACAAATCCGTCAGCGAGAAGCTCCACAAGTCACCTGCCATTACAATTATGACGGACGAGACGCAGGGATTGAGATAGTCTATTTGAATATAGAAAGAAACACACAAGTCTTTGTTTTCTTGACCATATTTATTTTTAATGAATACCCCGAGAATAATGAGATTTGACGAGCGTGAGTAAAATTTTATCTCAAAACAATTTTGTATAATCCCATCGTGTTTGGAAAAAATCTCATTGTTTTGCACACAGGGAGATTTTCTCCCATTGCTAAAATCCTCCAGGATAATCCCTGAAAAGGTCATATCAAATTTAGGATTCCTGGTTACACTTTCATTTGCAAAGATAGATCTAGTGGGGTAGGAGGTGGATGCGGGGTGTTTGTCAGGTTTGGTATTTCTCACAGCCTAACTGACCGTCATATGTTGAATTGGAATGCAATGTAATCACGATTCCCTGCTCGAGTGAGACCTTCACCATTGTTAATTTCTCCAAGCCTTCCGAGCCACTGAACTCTCATGCTCTACAGGAGGTTTTATGCAGGTGTGAAGGGCCAACCCTCTGGTACAGTGACTTTAACAGTCACAACACTCTTTGGGGTTCCAAATGTATGGACAGCAATGGGGTTTGAATTGAGAACATAATTGATGAGTTTGACTCGGTGCTTTTAAATGATGGTAGTGGGACTTTTGTGAATCCATCCTCTGGGCAGTCCTCTCCCCTCAATCTCACCTTTGTCTGCACTTCTCTAGCAGCAAAGTGTGAATGATAGGATTGACAGCTTGGGTAGCGACCACCTGCTGGTGGTCAACCAACTCAAATTGGAAAGGGAACAAGACGATATGGATAGACCCCCTAATGGAATCTTTCCAAGGCTAAATGGGAAAATTTTCCAAGGCGTTGCTCCGAGGTAGACAAATCTGAGCTCTCTCACGAGAATATTGAGACCTTAATATTCTTTAAACCGCTTTGTGCACATGTGCACAAAATCATGTTCTTCCGCTCTTTCACTCCCTCTCTCTGTTCTCTTCACCCTCTCTTTTGCTCAAGGTCAACTGCCATCTGCTTGGAAATCAGCCAACATCACCGCTTTGCACAAAAAAGGTGCAAAAACAGATCCTAGCAACTACAGACCAATCAGCCTTCTCCCAATTATCAGCAAAGTCATGGAATTCCATCATTGCTTCGGATATGAAATCTTTCCTCTTCTCCAATGGCTTGATCTCTGATCATCAATTTGGTTTCAGACCAGGTCACTCTACTCTGGACATGCTGCTTCTGCTGTCTCAACAATGGATGGAGGTCCTCAATGCCAAACAGGAAATTAGAGCTGTCTCCCTCGACATATCACGTGCCTTCGATACAGTCTGGCACCCCGCTCTGCTCAACAAACTCTCCTCCTTTGGTATCCATGGAAATCTCCACGCATGGCTGGCGGACTTCCTCTCTAGTCGTAGTCAACGTGTGGCCCTGAATGGGTTTCTCTCATCTCCTCTTCCTGTTCAGGCTGGAGTTCCCCAAGGCAGTGTTCTGGGCCCTGTGCTTTTTCTGGTCTTCAACAATGATCTCTCTGACTCTCTTGAAAATCCTCTCTATCTCTTTGCTGATGACTCCACTCTCTGCCGCTCCATTCCTCATCCCTCAGATCGGCGGACTGCAGCCTCCTCACTCTCTGCAGACCTGGACAAAATCACAGACTGGGCAAACAAGTGGAACATGTCTTTCAATCCTGACAAATCTCACACTCTTACGATGTCTCTCCGAAAAGACCGACTGGACAACCCTCCCATCTACTTTCTGAATAATCCTCTCCAAGAAGTTCTGTCACTCAAGCTTTTGGGTCTCACTATCTGCCATGATCTTTCCTGGGAAAACCACATTTCCAAGCTGGCCTCCAAAGCCAGTCGCCGACTCGGCATCCTCCGTCGTGCGAAGTCCTTCCTTGGCACACCTGAGCTCCTCACCACATACAAGGCTTTCATCCGCAGCTCAATGGAGTACTGCTCTCCCCTCTGGGCTGGTGCTCCTGCCTTACACCTAGCTCGTCTTCACACTGTTGAAACCAAAGCGTTCAGAATCATTGGAATCTCCCGCGATGACACCATCTCCGAGGGCCTTTCACTTAATCACCGCAGGCAGGTTGGTGGTCTTTCCGTCTTCTACCGACTCCTCTCCGGCCTTGCTCCCCCAGCTCTCTCTGGGCTCTGTCCCCCAAATATTCCTGCAGGTCGCACAAGATCTGCCTGCAACCCTCTTATGGTTAAATTGCCAAAATCAAGACTCTCTGCTCACCTTCACTCCTTCATTCCTCTTTTCTCCCGCCTCTGGAACAAACTCCCTCACTCTCTTCAATCCCACTCCTCCCTCCAGGTCTTTAAAACGGCTGTTCACCACCATCTCTTATCTTCCCCAATCCAAAACCTTGATCTTTTCTACCCCCGCTAATTTCACCCCAAATCCACTTTGTTGAGGTGACTTTTGACTTCTTTCCTGGAAGTCCTTGGTGTCCTTGCGTTTTATACCTATCCTGCCTCCCCCCAGGCCCTCTCCCTCCAAAAACATCTCCCGATGTCCTTGCTCTCAAATGTTGTGTTTGTGTGCTTCCTCCCCTTCTCTCCCCATCTTGTCGACCGCTGCCCTTTTTATATACTTTGTTTGCTTGTTTGTTTGATTTGTTTGTTTGATAAATGTTAGCTCTTTCACGAGCCTCGACTGTGTATACAAAAAAAAGAAAAAGAAAAGAAAAAGTGCTTTAAACCGCTTTGTTTCCAATTCAACACTCAATGATCGGGGACACCCCCTTTCTGATTTTTCCATCTTGTACAGACTCTGATATTCTTGTTCCAGTTATCACTCCAAAGAGGGTTGCCAGAATTATTCATACTTTAGATGCCTCAAAAGCGACTGGTCCTGATGGAATCCCTGTGATTGTATTGAAGATGTCTTGTCCCGAACCGTCACCGATTCTTGCCAAGCTATTCAACATGTGGTTGTCTGCTTCTGAGCATTCTGAAACATGGAACTATCACCCCATCAGCCTGCTTCCTGTAACAAGTACGTTATTTGAAACACGTAAGGTAAGGTATACTGAGAGTAACTTCTCAACCATCTGGAGGACGATGAACTTCTCACTGACTGCCAGTATTGGCTTTCGCTATTCTCGCTCTACTGGTGATCTGCTATCCTTAATTACGGCTCATCTCAACAAGGCATTGGCGCTCAAGGGTGAAGCTCGATTAGTTGATTTGGATGTCTCAAAAGCCTTTGATAAAGTTTGGCACAGGGGTCTGCTCCACAAGCTTCAGTCATATGGTGTATCTGGAGTGTTGCATTCAATCATCTCAGCTTTCCTTACAAATCGCAAGATGAAGGTGGTACTTGAGGGTCAATCTTCTCCTCCTTGCTCCCTCAAATCTGGTGTTCCATGGGGTTCTGTCCTTGGTCCCACATTGTTCCTTGTTTATATCAATGATCTTCCTGATAATGTTCTATCTCAGCTAGCCACGTATGCTGACGATTCCTCACTCGACTGTACATCTCCCGATTCACTCAATGCCTCTCGTAATGACTAATGAGGTTGGCGCTTCTCTGGACAATGATTTGGAGAATGTGTTGAAATGGGGGCACGAATGGCTGGTAGCCTTCAATGCAAAGGAAACTAAACTGTTGTCCATATCTTGCTCTAGAAACAGGTCTTTGCCTTCTGTGCACATCGGGTCTTCAACCTGAACAGAATCATCGGAGCTTCAACTTCTTGGTCTTGACATGTCTTCTAACCTCTGTTGGGATAAGTACATTTCTGGTATTGCGACGAGCGCTTCCAAGTGAGTTGGTTGTTTTTAATCGAACACAATGGTATTTACCTCCTGAGGCTATGTTGTACCTGTAGAAGGCAACTATACGTCCTCTCATGGAGTACTGATGCCACATTTGAGCTGGAGCACCAGCCTGCCACTTATCTTCACTTGATAGGCTTCAGAAACGCATTGTCAACTTGGTTGTTGTGGAGATGTGTTCAACTCTTCAACCACTCTCTCACTGTAGGTCGATTGCCACTCTTGGTTTGTTCTACAGATATTTTCATGGCAAATGTTCTGTTGGACTTTCTAACTTGGTTCCTCCCGTACGAGTGTTTGGATGCAAGACTCTGTTTGCCATCTCCGCCCCCATACGCTTTGCACACCAATACACTATTGCCGAACCAAGATGCAGAACGAAAGGTTATACAGATAGTTTTATCTCTCGTGCTGTCTCGCTCTGTAATTCATGACCTGCAACATGCTTCCCATTATCCTATGATCGACACGGTTTTAAGAGGAAAGTCAATTCATACTTGTTTGAGGTTTGATCGCATTTTACCCAACCTCTGCTATTTCATGTGTCTTGGATGTTATTATAAATTTTTATTTATTTATTTTTATTTTGTTTTGCTTTATCCTCATATTTTTCTAATCTTCTCTTAGCCCCTTACCAAGAGTGGCTGTTTTGCCTTGTCTGGGGCGATATTATATATATATATATATTAGCGTCGATACTGAGGAACGGGCTTATTTCAGCTGAGGCTAATGACTGTACCTGAGTTGCTGGGTTGTCATGATTTACACCAATCATAATACAAACATTTATTTTGCACAAATGTATTTGTTGTGTTTGTGATATTATATTTTTATAGGCAATTTCGGTTGAAGATTTAGGTTGAATGTTTTTTTTTCAAGAAAGAACCCCTCAGCACACACAGAGGGGAGGGGTAGGTGCAGACTGGAAGTTGAGGACGATTACACCTCACCACCACGTAATTCAAAACACCTCAACACCAAGTAATTTAAAACACCTCACAGCCATAAAACACGTAATAAAAACACCTCACCACCACAAAAATAAAAACACCTCACCACCACGAAATTGAAAACACTTCACAGCCATCAAACACGGAATAAAAACACCTCACAGCCATAAAACACGTAATAAAAACTCCTCACAGCCATAAAACACGTAATAAAAACACCACCACCACAAAATTAAAAACACCTCACAGCCATAAAACAAGTAATAAAAATATCTCACCACCACAAAATTAAAAACACCTCACAGTCATAAAACACATAATAAAAACACCTCACAGCCATAAAACACGTAATAAAAACACCTCACCACCACGAAATTAAAAACACCTCACAGCCATAAAATACGTAATAAAAACACCTCACAGCCATAAAACACGTAATAAAAACACCTCACCAAGACAAAATTAAAAACACCTCACAGCCATAAAACACAAAATAAAAACACCTCACAGCCATAAAACACGTAATAAAAACACCTCACCACCACAAAATTAAAAACATCTTACAGCAATAAAACACGTAATAAAAACACCTCACAGCCATAAAACACGTAATAAAAACACCTCACCACCACAAAATTAAAAACACCTCACAGCCATAAAACACGTAATAAAAACACCTCACCACCACAAAATTAAAAACACCTCACAGCCATAAAACAAAATAAAAACACCTCACAGCCATAAAACACGTAATAAAAACACCTCACCACCACAAAATTAAAAACATCTTACAGCAATAAAACACGTAATAAAAACACCTCACAGCCATAAAACACGTGATAAAAACACCTCACCACCACAAAATTAAAAACACCTCGCAGCCATAAAACACGTAATAAAAACACCTCACCACCACAAAATTAAAAACACCTCACAGCCATAAAACACATAAAAAAACACCTCACAGATACGAAATTAAAAACACCTCACCACCACGTCATTTAAAAACACCTCACCACCACATAATTCAAAACAGCTCATCACCAACTAATTCAAAACACCTCACCACCACATAATTAAAAACACCTCACCACCACATAATTATAAATACCTCACCACCACATAAATCAAAACACCTCACCATCATGTGATTTAAAAACACCTCACCACCATGCGATTTAAAAACACCTCACCACCATGTGATTTTAAAACACCTCACCACCACGTGATTCAAAACCACCACAACGTTACAAAACCACCACAACGTTACAACGTTATTAACCACCACAACGTTATTATTATTGTGATTTAAAAATAAATGTCGTTAAGTGACAACACAGACACTGCCCAGATGTGTAGATATCTATCTATAATTCCAGTAATCTCTGTATGTCTGTGACCGCTGTTTCTCGACAACCACGGGTCCGATATACTTTAAACTTGCCAGGTATATTGCTGGGGACCCGAGGATGTGCCTTTTCAAGGTTTCATATTAATCGGAGAAGTAGTTACCGAGCTATGTCCAAAAAACGATTCAACCAATCAGAGAGCAGCGAGCTATCACGTGTGCCGAACGTGGCGAACAGACTCTGCCTCGGACGGCACATTTGAGAGCGTATTCATTTATTTCACGTTGGCAAACTATGTTGCCGTTAAACTATGTTTTAAAACTAATTAAAACTAATTTGCGACATATTAATCGGAGAAGTAGTTACCGAGCTATGTCCAAAAAACGATTCAACCAATCAGAGAGCAGCGAGCTATCACGTGTGCCGAACGTGGCGAACAGACTCTGCCTCGGACGGCACATTTGAGAGCGTATTCATTTATTTCACGTTGGCAAACTATGTTGGCGTTAAACTATGTTTTAAAACTAATTAAAACTAATTTGCGATTCATCGTAACTGCGATATGCGACCTTCCGGACAGTCAAATGAGGACGTCACTTCCGGACTTACGGACTCGCAAGCCGTTCGCTTTCCGTTCACGCAAGCCGTTCGCTGGACCAAACCATTTCATGTAAATAGAGGGGGGGGATATAATTTTAGATATATATATAGTACGGGCATGCCCTAGTATAGATAAATGACTGCATTGTTTGGTTGATAAATGAAATGAAATATTTTGTGGTTTTGTAATGAAATGAATAAATAGATAAATATTGAAATGAAATAGATAAATGAAAGTTGCCGTTTTGTCATGGTTTAAACCAATCATAATTCAAACAATTATTTTGCACAAATGTATTTGTAATATACGTGATATCACATTTTATAAACAATTGAAGTTGAAAAAAAAAAATCCCAAAAGAATTCCAAAAAATATATATATATATTTGGAAATTTTTTCTAAAAAATACCCTTAGGACATACCGACGGGAGAGATATATGCATACCAGAAGTTTGGTACGATTTCACAAAAGTTTGAGAAAGTAGTTCAGTGACAACACAACACGGGACAGGACAGATGCTGCACAAATATATATATATATATATATATATATATATATATATATATATATATATATATATATATATATATATATATATATATATATATATCGTTGCAGATCTCGAGCCCGTTGACATACTGAGGGGGGGAGGTTAAGCTCTGCTCCCCCTCACGCTCCGAGTCCACGAGGCCGCCACCACACTATATTCGTGGTGGACGGATTGCTGGGCAATTCCAGCCGCCGAGCCCGCAGCTAACGGTTGGAAGGGTTAAGGGTCACGACCCGAGTACCTTAGACACACGCAGCCGTGAGAACGGGGCCTGAACATCGCACGAGTCACGCTGGTCTTTAACGCCCGAGCGGTTGTGCGTCGCGTAACTCGTGCCGTTAACACTATGAACCCTATCGAGCGGTTTTAACTCGTGCAATGCTAGGCCAATGGTGAAAGGACGAAGACGGCGAGGTTGGAAACAAACCACAGGATTTATTCACAAATGTACAATAGTTATAGAAAAGGGACACAGTGGAGAACCTTAACGGCCTTACTTACGTTCCCAGACAAGGGCCCTCAGACTCGTTCAGGGAAGGGGAGGAAGAGGGGAATGCGCCCAAAGCGCGGCCGCTCATGCAGTTTGCCCGGACGGGCTCGTTTGGCGGATCCACCTCCCCCCCCCCCCCCCCTCCAAGGCTGTTTGCAGCAGGGGCGTTGATCACAGTCGTGCACGTAACAGGAATCCGAGGAACGTATCCCAAAGTCAGCGAGGCAAAGCGCACGTGCAGGGAGTCCAGGCAGAGGTCGTCAGGGCAGAGAGCACGTTCAGAGTCCCGGGCCAGAGAGAGAGCCAGCCTGCCAGAGAGAGCGAATCCAGAGCCAGAGAGAGAATCCAGAGCCAGAAAGAGCGAGAACGGGGGTCCGGGCCAGGTTTTATAGCCCCCCCCCCCCCCACGAATCCCACTCGAATGTTCCACGGGCCTCCACTGGCCGCCGGGGGTCACGTATCGTGACAGCCCCTTATTAGTCACTCCCTTTAGCTCTCATTGGCCGCCGTTATTGGCCACTCCCTTTAGCTCCCATTGGCTGTTCCTTACTGGCCATTCCCTTTAGCTCCCATTGGCTGTTCGCTGCTTACCAGCCACGCCCTCCAGCTCCTCCCTCGGGCCTGCTAGACTTGTCCTAGGCCCATGACATGGCATTTCAGGCTGCAATGAGGCCTACCCTTACTCTACCTGCCTCAACGCATACTAACACTGGGAAGGAGACTATACTTCACATTTAATAAGAAATAACTAACTAAGCGAGGCTACATGTTGTGCTGTAACTAACTATAGGGGGGTTGCCTTTATTCCCAAAACCGCAACACGACCCCCCTCTCCGACCAGACTCGTCCCGAGTCGACCTCAGTCGGAAAGACCGGTAGAGTCTGGTATGCAATTTACTTTTACCATTAATGTGACACATATATGTAATCCCCCTAACATTTACTCTGACCCATGTGTGCGACATTTTTTACTCTAGATATGTCCCTCCTAATGCGTTGAGCAGCTAATCTAACAGACTCACACCAACAACTATTCGCGCATTTCCGGAATTTTTGAACTAAACACATAGCCGGTGGGCACATTCTTGTATTTACAAGCACAGAACTTAACCTTTATTTACAATACAACAACCCAGGACCTGCACTTGGGGAAAGAAATGGAGGAGGGAAATGAAGGCACTTGCTGCTTGTATCTTGCATCATCTTCTTGTCGTGTGTGGGCAAACAAAAACCGGCTGGCCCTGACCGGCATACAGGCCATTTGAACATCAGGGCCATCTAAATCTTCACAAATGGCACACATCTTCACAATTGCTTCACAATTGCACACACTTTCTTTATGCACAAGCAGGGCCACTCGACGCGTGGTCCAAATGCGTGGCGTCAGTGCCACTCAACAGGTGGTCCAAAGCTTGGCCCGAATACCACCCAACAGGTGGTCCGTAGGTGCAAGAGGAATTGGCAGCAAGATGCGGAACAGGTCGACCTCCAAATGGTCCTGTGGCGGGGGGGAGGAAGACAAGGCGCAACAAGCACACGGGAAAGCACACAGTGGCAAACGAAAAACAAGGTGACCAGGCACCACCATACCTGGTGCGGTGCGAGGGATGCGGCAGAGTGAGCGGAGCAAGCTCATCCCTAGCCATACGTACCCCCCCACCGTTGGCTACACTACCCTAGCCCCCCTTGTATTTAGAATTTGTCTCTTCCTCTTGTCCCCCATATCCCCCTCTGATGCCAAATTCGTCCCCAAATCCCTCCCAGCTTCTCCCAGGAAGGACGGGATGGAACAAAACAATGTGTCACTCACGACATGATGCATCTTACTTTCCAAACGGCTTACAGAGCCTTACGGTGTGAGGTTCATCCTCCTCGGTGAATGGTTGTGGATGGTGCGAAGGGATCTCACATCCTAAATACACTAATAACATTACGCATCTAAACTCCCCGGGGTCGTACCCTGCCAATCGGCCTTCTTTAAACTGTGGTTCGAAGAACCCGAATTCCCATTGCCCACACTGTGGTGCCCTCCTGAATTTGGGTCTCACCCAACAAATTTTCTCCCTGTGCCCTCGCACAATTTTGGGGCTGAGTCATGTGGCTCTACCAGCAGGTCTACCTACCTGCGCCCCTCCGTCCACTGGAGTCGCCTCCCGAGCTTGCCTGCTCCTCACAACTACCCTAACTGGGGAAGGCCCTCCCTGGCGCTTACCCCCTCGATGCCCACCTCAGCATTGGGCAACCCGGGTCCTTTCCTTGGATCCTCGGGCCCCACACACTCGCTAGCCTAACTGGCTCCCAGAGCCTACCTGCGGCCTTACCTGGCCGACAAGCTACCAGCGACGGAGTGCCTCAATAACCATACTCACCAATTAAACCACATGCCCAGCCATTTCACTGTCTCCTGCACCTCACAAAACACTACGTTCCACCATCCGCACCACAGATGTCAATATCCATGCAATTTACCTATGCCCTCTACCTAGCTTTAAACTACCCCCTCGGGCTTTCGTGAATGGGTTCCACTTCCCCCATTCAATCCTTCGCACCATGCATTCCAAACCAATTATTCCACACCATGCATTTGCACACCATGCATTCCACACCAATTATTTTCACACCATGCAATTCAATTCACACCACAACACAACTCCGTTTATTCTCCTCACACAGCATCATCTATCTAACTAATTTCCCCTAAAACTCGTGCTTCCCTCGTCGTCACTTTAAACTATGCAAACCCTTTTTTAAGAACCACCTAAGCTCTCTACTTCCCCTCTACAGTTCAGTTGTCACGACTTAACTCTTGTCCCTAAGGTCTCTCTAAATCCCGAGCATTATCCTAGCCCTCCCTCGGCTAGCTTCGGTGCCCCATGGAGGCAACCGTTGCTGGCCCCTCCATGGGCCTAACACTGCCATCCCCCTAAACTAATGCTCATGCCACCCCCCCCCCCCCCATGTGAGGAATGGTCACACTACCATTCCCCCACATGGGGTACATTACTCCCCCAGTCCTCGAAACGATGAGCATGAGCCCCCATCCATGGAGGTACTTTGTCGCGGCTCGGCCTCAAAGGGCCGAGCGATCCATGCGGGTGGTTGGTCGGCTGTATGGGTTGTCGGTCCGGCATTGACGATCCGAAGGGTGAGGGATTGATGGGCCCAAGTGCCGGGCTCCATCCCTGCGCGGGGCCCTTCGGTCCCACGCATGATGACCCAACCGGCCACTGTCAGAGCATCGTATATGTACCCGGAATCTCCTGCTCTAACTGTGCGGTGTTATTTTCCATACTGGGTTTTTCAACCAACATTGGATTACCAGAAACTCGACCACCGGCCAAATCATTCCCGATAATAAAAGAGATTCCCTCTACAGGAAGGGTGGCTTGTAAACCTACCGTGACCGGTCCTGACACCAAATCAGACTTCAAATGGATGACATGAAAAGGAGCTTTAACATAGCCCCCAACAACCTGCAAAAGAACACTAACACCAGTTGCCGTCTTCTCTGACAATGGCAAAATGCCTTCAAGCATCAAAGATTGATGTGCTCCTGTGTCCCTCAATACCCTAACAGGTCTCTGGTTCATTAAGTCTCCATCCAGTGACACAAACCCCTCTGAAATAAAAGGTTTGTAACCCTCTTGAACAAGGTCGCTCTGTGATGCCGTAACTTTGGCATGAGAACCTTCACAAGGCACTGTCCTCCAAGGACGATTTCTCGCATTTGCCAATGCATTCGGAGTTGTACTAGTCTGATTCCGCTCCTGATTTTTCCTTTTCAGGGCGTAACATTGGGACATCAAATGCCCAGGTTTCTTGCAAAAAGCGCAGAACTCAAGCAATCCATCTCAAAGTCCAGTAATAGTGCTCCTGCCCCAGATTCCCTTATTCATTCAATGTTCAAGCACATGGAAGATAGGGTCCTGGATGTGTTTCTGGTGTTCATCAAGAAGGTTTGGTCTTCAGGGGTTCTCCCCAGTGCCTGGAAGCATTCCACTATCATCCCCATTCTCAAACCAGATAAAGATACCACAAATCCATCCTCATACCGTCCGATAGCACTCATTTCTGTAGTCAGAAAACTAATGACGAGACGATGGTCAACAAATGGCTGATTTTCATCTTGGAAAAGAACAACGTGCTGTATTGGTACCTCAGTGGAATCAGGAGGAGTCGCCCCTCAATATACCATTTAGCTTCACTGGCCAATGATATCAGGAAATATCTTACCAATCACGAGTTGCTGTTAGGAGTGTTCCTCGACATCCACAAGGCCTACGAGACAGTCTGGAGGGAAGGTCTTCTGTCCAAGATTCAGCAATTAGGTATCAAGGGCAGAATCTACTGGTAGATCCGGGACTTTCTGTCTGGCAGATCCTTTCAAGTGTGAGTTGGTGTTGCCCCACATTCCGTGTTTCTCAAAGATAATGGCATCCCCCAGGTCAGTCCTTTTAACATAATGATCAATGATGTTGCCTTTTCTTCAGGTTCTCTGTGCAGGTTGTCTCTGTTTGCAAACAACATTGCAATCTTGGCCCAGGGCAGGAATTTAGCATACACAGCCAAACGAATCCAGGCTGACATTTGCAGGATCGAGCAATGGACCAAAAGATAGGGCTTCATTATTTCTGGTTCCAAGTCCAAATTTGTAATTTTTACCTCCAAGGAGAAGGTCGAAGATGTCATGATAACAATTAATGGCATGGCCCTAAAAGCCTCTCCCGATGTGTCATTTTTAGGGGTCACTTTTGACAGTGGCTTAACTTGGAATTCCCATGTTAGTAAACTTACTGCCAAGTGCACTGAGGACCTCAACTTTTTATGTTGTCTGAGGCACATTTGTGGGGGCACACCAGGAGAGCTTCCTTCTCCTGCACAAAGCGCTTTTTGGGCTTTTGCTTTTTGGGATTTATTTTGGATATGTACGCAACCAACCGCAGGAAGCTGGAAACGATTCAGTATAGAGCTCTCCATATTTGCCTAGGGGCCTTGAAAAGCACTCCAGTGGGTGCTCTTCTGGTTGAAGATGGCGAGATGCCCTTGTCCCTTCGGTCGGAAGTTTCAGCCTAAAGTACTAGGTCAAGTGCATTTCTTTTGGGGACAACCACCCAGGAAATACTCTGTTTTCAGATTGCGGAAAGTACCAAACTCTCGGCAGATCCTCTCAACCTCCCGCTTTCGGGCTTAAGTGTGTGAGGGCGGCTAAAGGGATGGGTTTGGACCCCTTGCTGTTAACTTTTCAAATAAAGTGGCCATATGGCCTCCCTGGATCTTTGAAGCCCCGAGAAGTCTCCTGGATTTTTGGGGTAAAATCGATAGCGACAATCCAGTTGCGACATGCAACCAGGCAGTAGAATTCATCAACAAGGCTTGAACCAATCTCTACAAGCCTCCACATATGGCTCTAAAAATTCGAGTCTAGCTTGTACAGCAGCGGCTTTTTGCATTCCAGATGTGAAGGTGTTGAACTCTTTTTGACTTTTCGATCACCTTTCGGTATTTTCAGCCAAACTTTTTGACCTCGTCTTGGCTCTTGAATGGATAATTGACTTCAACCCCTCAGTGCTGTTATATTTTCTGACTCCATCTCGGCTTTGAAGGTGTTGGAGTCTTTTCAGACTGGATGCAGGCATGACCTGGTTCTCAAGGTGTGTCACCTCGTTAACTCGGCTAATTGGAGGAGCACGGTCATCGACATGCTGGCTGGGTACCTGTGTATGTATGTGCCTTCTAGGCACTCACTCTGTACACCTCAAATTAGGGACTGCACTACCTGTGTGAGTTTCTTCTACTCACTCGCTCTGTACACTTCGAATCAGGTACTCTCATCACCTTTACTCACTCATTACACGTCATTTTCCCACGCTTTCTGCGTTATGTTTCAAGGATAAATCGACCCTGTCTGATTTTATTGATTATTCAGATTCGTTGGGAGAATACAACACACAACAACAGGCATTTTAAGGCCATTTTCCCTGCTAGAGCGGGTGTTAGCCTGAGTTGGGAGAATGAAAAAAATTATTAAATAATGTCTATTTTGGCCACGAAGAAAGATCTTGATGATAAAATGGGTCGTTCCGCTCTATGGGAAAAATGGCTTTTAATGGATCAAAAATTAATTTCATGAAAATGCCTCAATAACAAATTGTCACAACCACCATTATATAGGGAATGTAGATTTATAGAATCCGAGGGACGAGAGTTTGGTTCGAACTTTTCCTCAAAATCGTACATAAAAAAATCTGCTCTCAGGAATCAAAATGTCTGTTTGAGTTGCCATTACAACAAACGGGATCGATTCACCGACTCAGGAGATGGACACGATATTCGTTGTATTTATTCCGAAGTAGGAAGGAAGCAAGTCAAACGCCGTAACTCCAAAAAGAGCATGAGGAGCGATCCTTTAATCCATCCGAACTCAAGCCAGCCACATCCCGTTCTACCCCTCTGCGTGATCACGTCATCCCGTCATCCGCAGCACACGTGATACACTGATACAGTGATACAGTGTATTCAATACAATGAACAATGAGACTAGACACCACATTCCCATCTTTCTATGAAAGAAATATGCCACTACTCAGAGTTACAATATCATAGCAGTTCAATGAGAATGAGCTTAATTAACTTCCACTACTCATGCAATTGCACGAGTAGTAGAAGGTGTTAGAAGATCCTTTCAACAAAATGACGTGTCTAACATGGTGTTAGAAGATCCTTTGAAAGCCTGGTGTTGCCTGAGCGGTTACGCCGCAGGCTTGGGATCAGAGGGTCCTGAGTTCGAATCCAGGCTGATCGCTGAATTAACACCAGGAGGGGGGGGGGGGGGGGGAGGTGTGACTCAGCCTGTCATCCTTCCGAGGTCAGCAAATAGAGTACCAGCTTGCTGGGATGAATGATCCCGGTGTTACCCCAAATTTAGAATGCTGGGATGAATGATCCCGGTGTTTACCCAAATTTAGAACAGGTACACCATATCCCTGTGCATCATAAGAGGTGACTAAGGGTTGGCATCAGGAAGGGCATCCGACCATTAAAAAAAAATTGCCTCAAACAGGGAACCATGATTGTCATGGGACCCGCAAGGCTAATCCCACTCTAGTGGGGGAAAATGGCCTTAAAACGATCATTCATTCATTCATCATTCACTCGTGCAATCGCAGAGACACAGGAGGCTATCTTGAAAAGTCACATTAATTGGGAAAGTATTAAACTCAGTGTGCCATGTACGTACTCTATCAGTATCGTACGTAATCTCTCATCCATACAGGCTCACTCCGAACTCTGACCGGTTGATCATGGTCATCATTTCTTGGTGGAGCATTCGTGCTTTTAAAATCACACCATTCAACACTAGACTCTTCCTGTTTGGGAAAAGGAGTGCCATAGAATTGACCTAATCGCTGAACATTCCATGTTTTACCATCTTCAGTTACATTAGTATTCAATGCTACTCGAGCACTTATTCAAACAGGCTGTGAGAATTTGCTTTCACCTTTCGGAACATGTCCTGCTTTTTTTTTTACTCTTGCAACATCGCCTGGCTTAAATACCATACATTTCACACCTCCACATTTATCTTCATAAGCTTTGCTAGACTTTTGTTTCTTCTGGAGTCTATTTTGCACAACCTCCTCTCAGCAGAAATCAGGGATCTAAGTTGTTCCAGCAATATCCAACTTTGTCTTCATGTGATGTCGTTGAAGCAACACAGATGGTTCAACACCAGTACAACTACGGGGAGAACATCTCGACACAGCTAAGAAATTGTGGACAGAGGGAACCACTGGGTGGGTGTGTAATTTTTGCAGTTTGCACAGCCTCATTCAGTAACTGGTTAAATCTTTCAATCTCACCATTCCCTTCAGGATGGTAGATCGCAGAATGTGAATGTTTAATAGATCATTCAGCAAGAAAGGTAGAAAACTCTTAATAATCAAATTGTGGTCCGTGATCAGTAATGATCTCATCTGGAAAACCTTCTCGACTAAAAACAGAGGTGAGAAACTCTATGACAGTTTCAGTCGTGGTTGACTGAGTAAATGTAACTTCTGGCCATTTACTGTAGAAGTCAACAAGGGTGATAGCAAATCCGTTGTGATGGGAAGCATATGGTCCGACAATATCTAATCCTAACTTACTCCATGTGGTAGGTAGCAGGAAGTGGAACTGGTTGCATCGGGCCATTACTGCAAATAGCAGTCTCATCGTTCATCTGACAAACATAACAATTTTGAATCGCACATTGAACCTCGGTGTCCATTTTTGGCCACCATTACAACTGTCTCAATCGTTGTTTCATGCGAACAATGCCTTGATGTTCAGCATGTCCAATGTCAATCAGTCGGGTAGTAAGGGAATTGGGGATAACAACTCATTCACCACGGAATATAACATCACTGTGAATTGACAACTCGTCACGAATGGGGAAGTACAGTTTCACAGTGACATTGACCATTTTAGACTGAGGCGGCCAACCATTTTGAATGTACCGTTTCACTTGTACTCGAGTGTCATCAGTGCTAATCGCTTCGACGAACTCGTCATGAGAAATACGAATGTCTTGTAGCAAGACTACATAGACACGGTCAACATCATGCTCCCTGTCAGTGCTGTCATCAGCAGTATTGGCAGGTAACCGAGATAAAGCATCAGCAACTTTATTCTGAGAGCCCGGCTTATACTGTACTTAGTAGTCATAGCACAGTAATCGTGCATTCCAGTGTGCTACACGCATAGGTCTATGACCTGTACCTGAAGTCGAAAGTAGGGTAACCAGTGCCTGATGTCAGTGCACAGTGTGAATTTTGTTCCGTCGAGATAAGCATGCCAGCGTTCTGCAGCCCAAACGCATGCGAGAGCTTCACGCTCTCCGACGGAATAGCGTTTTTCAATATCAGTGAATTTCCTAGATGCACAGGCCATAGTGACCTCAACACCGTCGTATCATGCATATCGCGTATCGGCTGGACAAGTGAGGCAAAGTGAGGGATGAATTTCATGTAAAACTCTGCCATGCCAATGAAATATCTCACTTGTGCAGGGCTGCTAAGTGTAGCAGCATTAGCAATAGTCCAGCGGAATTGTGAAAAAGCATGTTGTGGCGTCATTATGAAGTTTTTTTGTTGATTCATTATCTCTGAGCTGTCCTGAATCAGAATCAGGCGGGTGCCGGACTGGCACCCTTGAGGAATTTTTTTTAGAGGCCAAAAACAAAATGGCCGCCACTGATTTCCGATGAATTTTGTTTTGTGCAATATCTTCACTTCTAATGTACTTCGAAACACAAATTTGGTGACTATTATTATGTTTTCAAGGTCAAAGATTCCGATAATGATATAATTAAAGTTGTATATATAACACATATATCATACTTTGAAGATGGCATCCACCGATAACGATAAAATTCAGATAAAGTCATCGATTTTGCATTGAATTTGATAAAGTCATTGAATTTGACCCGAGGTCCCCCAGAACTCTACCAGCCTCAACCTTAGATGTCTGATCAATTTCTTTCCTTTTTGTTTCAGGTTGCTGTCATTAACTTTGTAAATAATCATTTCAATAGTGATTGCATGTACATAAAGTAACTATTCTTTCTTTTCTTTTTAGGTGATGTGACAACAGTAGACCATGGCTTCTTCTGAAGAGAGTACATTCTGTTTCTTTAACTGCTCTAATGCTTCTAAGACATTACTAACTGCTGGTAGAACTAGAATAGAAAAAATCATTAAAAGTAGTATACGTAGAGGTGATTTGCTTCATGAAAAACTAACCGATTCTCAGTCTATTCTGTGTCACAAAAGCTGTGTATCCACATATACATCCGAACAGCACATAAAGAGGCATGAAAAATTAGACAAGGAAGAAGCTCCTCCACCAAAGAAAACACGACGTTCTCATATGTGTGAATTTGATTTCAAAAAGCACTGTATCTTCTGTGGCAATCAATGTGAACAGCTTGATCCTTGAAATCCACAGCGATGGAGAAAAGTGATAAAATGTAGAACAGTCGATCGAGGAAAGAATCAGATGCCATTTAAGCTAAGGATTCTGATTGTTTGTGACCAACGCAATGACATACAAGCTGATGATGTACGCCTCCGAGTCCAGGGGGCATTCTCCGACTTGCATGCTGCTGATGCCTTATATCATCTTGATTGCTATAATTCATTCATGTCACCAAGAGCTATACAAACTGCCACTAAAAAGAAAAACACCTCTACAGATGTTGACACAGCCTTCTTGCACGTCGTCGAGGAGATGGAAAAAGATAAGTGTAAACTTTGGAATTCTGTGGAGCTTCAAGACATGTACAATTCATTTAGTGGTGATAAGCAGTCACGGCGTCATCTTGTCGAATGTGTAACAGCACATTTTTGATCAGAACTCATAAAGTTGTCAGGAAATGGGTACGCTAGTCGACTAGTCTTCAAGGGATATGCACCAAACATCTTGAGAGCAGTGGAGGACACAGACGAAGGAACTCCAGATGTGAAACACATTGTGAAGTGTATCATTCAGGAAACCAAAAATTTGAAGAAGTCTGACTATACATACTCAACCCGTATTTCGAATGAAATTGCAGCAGAAGTGGTAAGCCCAACCCTGGCAAATCTCTTAGCAGCAATATCACCAAAATCACCAAAACATGAGGGCCTTGCGCATGGTAGTTGAAGAACTCCTGAGGAACATTGTGTAAAACATTAATAAGGATGCATGTTGCTTCAAACAAAGTTATTATTTGTCAGTCTGAAAATAAAAATAAATTTCAAAATCATATACTTGTTTTGTCCACTTTTTGTTTGAATTGTCATGTTTATTTACAATGCAAGTTTTACTAGACAAAATCCATGGTCATTGTCAACTGTCCACATGTATCCAAATATATTTGTGTAAAAAGCACAATCCAATATTGTAGTGAAAATGTATCTAAGCTGAACCCAGGTGTGATGCTCACTTGAACCACTGAGAGGCGTCTATAAGAACTCGGACGTCCGCGGCTCCAGAGCATTCCTGCGACATTTAATCTATGACATGTAGACTCGGATGGTGCGTATATGCAGATACTCTAGGCTTGCTTGCATTGACTAATACTATCGTTCCTTTCTATATGATGCCATGATCCTGATATATATATATATTGCATGATTGTATTCTCCAGGATGTTGCCAGAGATCAGATTGACATTAAACCTACCTTCGGGACAAAGTTGTGGACTTGACTGATTTCCACTACAATTAATGTCAATCTGTCTCGTTATCCACTCGAGAACAAGAGGCGAACCAGGACGACATGGCGGGACACAGGATGATCCAGGTGCCGCAATTTGCCGCCGACCCACAAGCAGCGGATTCGGGCTCGGAGCTGACGCATTGGCTAAAGACTTTGGACAATCAGTTCAAAGCCCAGGACACCGCTGTCACTGATGAAACGAAATTAGATGTACTCCAGACTAAAGTACATCATAGTGTTTACCATGGAATCGAACAGTGTACAACATTCAATGCAGCTGTGACAGAGCTGAAACGAATTTACATTAAGAAACGAAGTGTGGTTTATTCCCGGCATCTGCTCGCAATGCGGAATCAACAGCCCACTGAGACGCTGGATAATTTCGCAGAAGAGCTGCGACGTCTGCTTGCCGATAGTGCTCCGGAGGTACGCACACATGAGCAAGTACAAGATGATCTTGTACGCGATTCTTTTGTCTCTGGGCTCAGCTCCTCAACTGTTAGACAAAGACTTTTGGAAGCTGAGGACTTGACGCTCATGGAAGCTTTGCGGCTAGCTCACGTCTACACTCAGGCTAGGGAACAATCTGACGCGTATGACCACACGCGTGTCACTGTGGGGACTTCTCGTCAAGCCCGACAGGAGAGAGCTACCGCCGAGGACGCGGGAGCGGACTCGACATCACTGCCGGAACCCCTGGCCTCTCCCGAGGAGGACCCAGATCCAGGCTTGGCGGCAGCCGCGGCTGCAGGACCAAAGCCTGGACGAAATGCTACGTGTTACTTCTGCGGGAATCGACAACATCCCAGGTCAGCTTGCCCGGCTCGGGAAGCGATATGTCATTTGTGTTCGACCAAGGGGACCTTTGCTAAAGTTTGCCGAAAAGCTGCGCGGGGCAAACGAACTCGCTCGACATTGAATGGGCTTATCGCCGAGCAGAAGGGCCGAGCACGGAGCGGGGCGCCTCACCCGCCTTTGATGAGAGGCGCACCTCCTCGTGGGCCCCTGGCTGTGCGCTCGACCTTGGTGAGATTCATCGGGCCGACAAAACAAATGGCGCAAACACGACCGAACGCGGAGCGACTGTCCTTGGCCGGTATCCGAACGTCTCATGATGGCTTTGAAACTACGCGCTTGACACGAGCGCCATCCGAAGGCTGCTCGTACGCACTACAAGCTCCTGCATCGGCACGGAAAACTGCAGTTGGCTTTGAAACTCTGCGCTTGATACGAGTGCCATCTGGAGGCTGCTCGAACGAACGAAGAACTTTAGCTGGCGTTGGATCTACACGCGAGGCGCGAACGTCCCGCTCGGATGGCTCGATACCTGCCGGACCACCTGGCCTGGCTCAGGCAATTATCCCACTTATGATCAAAGGAATTTTTGCTCGGGCTTTAATCGATACGGGGTCCACAGATAGTTATGTCGATCATTGCTGGTGCAAAAACATGGATGGCCGATCCTTGGGACAAGACGTCGGATCTTTATGGCCTCTAAAGGGCTTAGGCTCAGCACAAAAGGGGAATGTCGATTGAAGCTTGTGATAAAGGGACGAATATTTCCAGATGTACATCTCATGGTCCCTACCAGCATTATGTGCCGATATTTTACGAGGACACGATTTTCTTAAGCGACATGGACGTTTGGAAATGGAATTTGGTGGTACTGATACTCTTGCTGTGTGCGCTCTTGCAGGGATGGAAATTGAGCCTCTGTCGCTGTTCCCCAATATGACCACGGACTGCACACCTGTATTGGTAAAATCGCGGCGCTACTCACGAGCTGACGTGCAATTCATTGCGGAAGAAACGGCCCAGCTTTTAAGGGAAGGTATCATAGAACCCAGCCGGTCGCCGTGGCGGGCCCAGGTCTTGGTGGTACGAAGTGAAGCGCATCGCAAACGCATGGTAATCGACTATTCGCAGACGATTAATTGATTTACACAGCTGGATGCCTACCCCCTACCAGGGATGGACGCCCTAGTTGGACAGGTGGCTCAGTACTCGGTCTATAGCACTCTCGATCTGCGTAGTGCGTATCATCAAATCCCCATCTCCGAGGCCGACCGCATCTATACCGTGTTTGAATCAGGTCAAAGGTTATACCAGTTCACCCGACTACCTTTTGGGGTCACGAACGGGGTTCCTTGTTTTCAGAGGGCTATGGACGACCTCATCGCTAAGGAGAACTTGACTGACGTCTTTGTATATCTGGACAATCTTACGGTTTGCGGGCATGACCAGGGGCATCATGATGCAAATCTGAAGCGCTTCCTCGAGGTCGCGCAGAGGTATCGCCTAACCATGAATGAGGCTAAGTGGCGTTACTCTATGCGCACGATAGATCTTCTGGGGTACACCGTGACCCATGGCTCTGTTGCTCCAGATAAGGAGCGTCTGTGACCCTTGCTCGATATGGCCCCGCCCTGCGATCGAGCTTCGCTGAAGCATGCTCTCGGGCTGTTCGCCCATTATTCTAAGTGGGTGCAAAATTTCTCCGCGAAACTCCGCCCACTTGTAGCCTGCGAAGCGTTCCCCATGAGCCCTGCCACCATGGCTGCTTTTCGGGGCCTTACGTCCGACATCGCAGGCGCCGCTGTGGCGACCATTGACGAGCACAAATCTTTAGTGATGCCTATCGATTTTACCCCATAGCAAGTGATGCCTCGGATCATGTGATAGCAGCGACTCTCTCGCAGGGGGGGGGGGGAGGGCGCCCTGTGGCTTTCTTTTCACGGACTCTCACCTCCGCTAAGCGGAGGCATTCGTCTGTCGAAAAGGAAGCGTACGCGATCGTCGAGTCGATTCGTCGTTGGCGTCCGTACTTGCTCGGACGTAGCTTCCAAATCATCACAGACCAACAGAGCGTTGCGTTTATGTATGACACCCAACATGCTCAACGCATTAAGAATGAGAAAATCACTCGCTGGCGTATCGAACTCGCCGACTTCTGCTACACCATCAAATATCGCCCGGAGAGGGATAACCTGGTTGCCGACGCCTTATCGCGGCCGGCTACGTGTGCGGGACTCATCTCTTTGGAGGGTCTGCGCGCTTTGCACGACACTTAGTCATCCTGGGGTGACGCGTTTCGCTCATTTTGTGCGTAGTCGTAATCTGCCATACTCGGTTGAGGACGTTCGCCGGGTCTGTCGCGACTGCGCTGTATGTGCGGAACTCAAACTGCGTTTTTACAACCCTCCCATGGGGACGCTGGTCAGGGCTACTAGACCGTGGGACTGGGAGCGCTTGGCGATGGATTTCAAAGGGCCGCTGCCGGTGTCGAGTAACTCTCGTTAGCTGCTCACTATTGTTGACGAGTACTCGCGATTCCCTTTTGCTTTCATATGCGCAGATATGATGGCTGCCACTGTTATACGGTGCCTGGAGAACTTGTTTTCTATGTTTGGGTATCCGGCCTACGTGCATACAGATCGTGGTGCGGTGTTCCTGTCCCAGGAAGTGAGGAGCTTCTTGCTCCAGAATAATGTCGCTTCTAGCTATACCACCCCGTATAGACCACAGGCGAATGGGCAGGTCGAACGCTTCAATGGGATTATATGGAGGGCCGTCACGCTAAGCCTCAGGTCCCTCGGCCGGGGCCTAGATAAATGGGTTTGGTCACTACCTGCGGCATTGAACTCAATCATGGCTTTACTATGTACGGCCACCAACCAGACTCCTCACGAAAGGCTATTTCACCACCCCAGGAGCTCGGGTAGTATCCGATCTTTACCTAGCTGGCTCGCTGAGCCGGGGCCGGCCTACCTCAAACGCGCAGTTCGCACGAGCAAATACGATCCCTTAGTGGATAAGGTGCAGGAACTCCAGGCTAATCCCGAGCATGCTCGCATGATGATGGCAGATGGACGCCAGTCTACTGTCTCCGTACGCCATCTTGCCCCTTGCGGGGCCATCGACCCTTACGGGGACATCGGCGAACCGATTTACGAGTCTATGGACTCTCCCGGGGCTCCGCCTATGGAGCACCTGCCGTCCCTCCTGTCGCCAGATACACCCCTGCCTGAAGGCACTGTGGTGCCCCCTCCGACACCTGCCTCCAGCGGCTACTCCGATGCGGGGGACTCCGGGCTTGGGGATGTAGTACCCGGTAGTTTCCGGACCCGTGCTGGCAGGGCAATTCGCCGCCCTGACCGCTACGGATGGACCGACTGACATCGCTACTCTACTGTTGTTGCATGCTTGATTCCTGCCTAGCGGCAGCGTAGTTCTAATGGCGGGAAGAATTTAGTGAAAATGTATCCAAGCTGAACCCAGGTGTGATGCTCACTTGAACCACTGAGAGGCGTCGGTAAGAACTCGGACGTCCGCGGCTCCAGAGCATTCCTGCGACATTTAATCTATGACATGTAGACTCGGATGGTGCGTATATGCAGATACTCTAGGCTTGCTTGCATTGACTAATACTATCGTTCCTTTCTATATGATGCCATGATCCTGATATATATATATTGCATGATTGTATTCTACAGGATGTTGCCAGAGATCAGATTGATATTAAACCTACCTACGGGACAAAGTTGTGGACTTGATTGATTTCCACTACAAATATAATAACCAATGCATTAGTAATTGCAAATAAGTTACTTCAGCTGTCAAAAATACATATTTGGTTATGACTGTTATTGCATTAATATTTGAAGGTTCATCAAGTTCAATTTCGAACTAGAAGTTATCAATGGAACTGCAAAATAGCCATTTTATATAGGGAAATGGTGGCCATCTTGAAAATATGACACAGGATTAATATATACACCTTTAATCTTATCATTATTGGATTCCTTGACAATGAAAACATGGAAGTAGACACCAAAATTGTGTTTATAAGTGCATTAGAAGTGAAGATATTGGCAAAAACAGAATTTATCGGAAAGTCATTTTGTTTTTCGCCTCTAAAAAAAATTCCTCAAGGGTGCCAGTTTGGCACCCAGCTGATTATGCTTCAGGATAGGTCAGAGATGATCAATCAACCAAAAAACTTCATAATGACGCTCAATCACGCTTTGCCTTGAAATGCCTGTTTGGCATCTGGACTACAATGCCATTTGCCAGATTTGAATTTGGTCGGACACCAGTTTTATCCACAATATGTCCGAGCACTTCGATGTGGGGAATGCCAAATACACAATTGGTATTTAATTTAATACCAGAATTATTCGAGCGTCAGAGTATGGCTCGGAAGTTGGAATCATGCTCAGATTTTGTTTTGCCCAAGAAAAACACGTCATCAAAGCAACAAATCACACCCGGAAGGTTGCGAAGAAGCGAGTTCATCAGTCTCTGAAAGGAAGCAAGAGCGGAAGCTAACCCAAATCATACACGCTTGTACCAAAGAAGACCTTCATGAGTGATAAATGTAGTCAAGTCACGACTTTCCTCAGTCAATTCAAGTTATTGGTAAGCAGCTTTTACGTCAAGTTTAGAGAAAACAGTGGAACCTCGTAGTTCACCGAGTAGTTCGTCAATGTTTGGTATCGGGTATTTCTCAATTACTATGGAATCATTAACCTTTTTAAAATCAATGCAAACCCATATGGTATTGTCCTTTTTCCGTGCAACTATGACTGGCGATATCCATTCAGAAACTTCGACAGGCTCTTTAATGTCCTGTTCCTGAAGGAACTTTTGCTCTTTCGCCACCTCCTTTCTAACAGCAAATGGAAGGAAGCGCAACTTCTGTTGGACAGGGACAGCATTAGGTTTCAACCTGATTTTATGTGAGTACCTTTTATCAACCGAAACTCACCCAAGAACAGAGCAGGGAATTCAGCCTGTATCTCGTTTTGTGTACAGGCAGCAGGAGCCTGAATAGGTACGTGTGATCAGGAAGTTTATTGTGTAATACCGCTACTTGTCGGTACATCAGAGGTAGTAGCAAAACATGTAAGGGTTTTACCATGGATGTTGATACCCAGACCCTGAATCAGATCAGAACCCTCCCATCGACTTTCTGAATAATCCTCTCCAAGAAGTTCTGTCACTCAAGCTTTTGGGTCTCACTATCTGCCATGATCTTTCCTGGAAAAACCACATTTGAAATCTGGCCTCCAAAGCCAGTCGCCGACTGGGCATCCTCCGTCGTGCGAAGTCCTTCCTTGGCACACCTGAGCTCCTCACCACATACAAGGCTTTCATCCGCAGCTCAATGGAATACTGCTCTCCCCTCTGGGCTGGTGCTCCTGCCTCACACCTAGCTCGCCTTCGCGCTGTTGAAACCAAAGCATTCAGAATCATTGGAATCTCCCGCGATGAAGCTAACTCCAAGGGCCTCTCACTCACTCACCGCAGGCAGGTTGGTGGTCTTTCCGTCTTCTACCGACTCCTCTCTGGCCTTGCCCCCCCAGCTCTCTCTGGGCTCTGTCCCGCAAATATTCCTACAGGTTGCACAAGATCTGCCTGCAACCCTCTTTTGGTTAAACTGCCAAAATCAAGACTCTCTGCTCACCTTCACTCCTTCATTCCTCTTTTCTCCTGCCTCTGGAACAAACTCCCTCACTCTCTTCAATCCCACTCCACCCTCCAAGTCTTTAAAACAGCTGTTCACCACCATCTCTTATCTTCCCCCATCCAAAACCTTGATCTTTTCTACCCCCGCTAATTTCACCCCAATTCCCCTTTTTGAAATACAGTGGAACCTTGACTTACGAGTGCCCCAACTTACGAGTTTTTCGAGATACGAGCCGTCGCTCCGGCAGTTTATTGCTTTGAGATGCGAGCCGAGATCCGAGTTACGAGCTTTCGCCACCCGGTCACGTGGTTATCTTGCCGTGCACGTACAGTACGTATCTCTGCCGTATAGCACTGCATTTTTTTTTTCGCATTTTGGTTATTTCGAGTTCACGCCGCCAGGTGGGTTCTGGTCACGTGGTTATCTTGCCGTTCAAGTACAGTACGTATCTTTGTCGTATAGCGCTGCGTTTTAGTTTTCGCATTTTGGTTATTTCGGAAAATTTCATGTTCATGTCGAACATTTCATGTTCATGTTCATGTTTTCATGTTCATGCCATGCCAGGCCACAACTTGTTCAGAGTGCCGGCGATAGCTCGCCTTCTCTTTGTGGAAAACACGGTGAGATCCTTAACATCCAACAACTAATGGGACGCAAACGGGGCGCCCAGTTTAGCGGTACACACATTGATGAATCACCCTGCCTGTGATTCACCCATGACAGGTTATAGCTGGGTCGGGATTCAAACCCAGGCTGGACAGTTTAGAGTCAAGTGTGCATACCTCCAGTCCAGGCCATCCTGCCAACTTGTATGCTGCATACAGGGGAAATATAAAGCGCGAGATATTTTTATATATACTGTATATTTAAAAAAAAATTGGTGTGGTTTTTGGCGGGCTGGAATGGATTAATAGCATTTCAATGCATTTCAATGGGGAAATTTGATTTGAGATACGAGCAATTTGAGTTACGAGCTCGGTCATGGAACGAATTAAACTCGTAAGTCAAGGTTCCACTGTACCAACTTCTGTCCTGGAAGTCCTTGGTATCCTTGTGCTTTATACTTCTCCCTCCCCCCCCCCCCCCTTCCCATGCCTCCTCCCCCCGGGCCCTCTCCCTTCCACACATCTCCCTGCTCTCGGATGTTGTGTTTGTGTGCTTCCCCTTTTCTCCCCATCTTGTCTTCCGCTCCCTCTTTTTGTGTATTTTGTTTGTCTGGTCGATTTGTTTGTGAAGTAAATGTTAGCTCTTTCGTGAGCCTCGATTCAGTATACAAAAAAAAAAAAAAAAAAAAACTTTACCAAGCAGTGTTGAACCTTTCAAAACATACCATTTAGCCTGAACACATCTATCTTGGTATTTGACAGTCGACTCAAAATAACCCAGTGCATGAACATTATTAGCAGTGTAGAAATTAAATAATTCCTGGCATGGTTGTAAATCATCATAAACTAAATGTTTGGTGAACAGTTCCTCATTCATCAGTGAAGCATCACAAGCAGAATCAACAACCACATTTACCGCAATGTCATTTATGAGAATGTCACAAGTCACCTTCGTCTTCACCGGGCGTGTACTGTGGACAACGAGAATTTCACGTCATTCTTCCTCACCTGGTGTCCAGATATTCACCTGTCGCACAGTACGTGAGTGTTGACACACAGCAGCAAAATGTCCAACCTTGTGGTGAGAGGTTCATTTCTTGTCTAAGATCGCTGGACAGACAGGTGAATGGGCAAAGTGGGAGGCAGATCCACAACGGTAGCATTTACGTGAAGCAGTAGATTTACTGAAGTTCACAGGAGAACTGGACCGAAGTTGGGAACATTTAGCAGGAGTTTGTTGTAGGCGATCACCAGAGCAAGGCTGTAGATGTACATTTTCCACCCAAGGAGATGGTTTCGATTCACACCCCATTGACTTGGCTTTTTCATCTGCATTACTATCATCTTGAACACCTGGCAAGGTATTGAAAGTTATCTGACCTTGTGCACCAAGTGAATGTGGTAGAATAGCTCGTTTCCGATCCGCACTTGCTCCTTGAAGGCTGCGGCAAGAATGTAGTTCTCGAACATTCGACGCCATTGTGGCCAAGACATGGACAGTCTTCCCTGGGTCAAGAATGATGGAACAGAAGAGGCGAAAGCAGCAGATTCCATCACAGAATTGAAGGCAGTTTATCCAGGGTTTATCCTCATCGCCAACTGTTGTCATTGCTCACTCATTGATTCATCGCGGCACTGACCAATGGGGTATAACATCAACTTTGCTCACTCATCGATTCGTTGTGGCACTGACCAAAGCGTGTGACGTCACCTTTTTCTCACTCGTCGGTTTTGCGTTGTGATTGGTATTCCGAAGTATGAAGGAAGCCAGCCAAACACGGTAACTCCAAACAGCATGGAGAGTGTTCGTTTCATCTGACGTTCCGGACCTATGGGTCGCGACCCAATGTTTGGGTCGCGAAGCATTTTCAATGGGTCGCACGATCATTTCAGAAATCGCGGGAAAAAAACTTTATCGACGATTTACTTCTCCCGACTGAACAGAACAGAGATCAAACGAACGCCGACAACCGACAACTGGACTCTTCAACCGCGCTGTACCGATGTACCGTGCTGTACCGATGTACCGCGCGTGCATCCGGTCAGTCAGATCATACGTTTAGTTTCCGACACGTGAATGTCCATTGCTTTTCATTCAAAAGATTGAGCTGTGAGCATAAGGTACTCGCCATGGCTAGAAAGTATCAGCCTGTGTTCCTGAACTATGGGTTCACCTTGAATATCGATAAGCACAATGTTCATCGACCACAGTGTGTGATATGCCTTGACGTGTTGGCCAACGAGTCCCTTAGGCCCCAAAAGCTGAAACGTCACCTCGAGAAGAAACATGGAGATCATGTCAACAAGTCGCGGGAGTTTTTTCTCCGGAAAGAACGCGAGATTAACAACAGCAAGTCAGTAATGAGTTCGGCTGTTTTTCCGTCGAAGGGACTGACCAAAGCCAGTTACCTGGTGGCAGAGAAGATAGCCAAAGAAAAGCAACTGCACACTATTGCGGGTATGTTTTTTGTTTTTTTCTGTAAAAGTATTTCACTGCATTGGCGGTTTGTAGGTTCATAAAGTGATACATGGCGCTGTAAGCATAGTAAAATTTAGGTTTTCATTTCGTCTTTAGAATATTGATGTGTCGGGTTCTTGCTTACTATTACTCGTGCCATGTATACTGTTGTGGTTTTGAGTTTGTACAGTTGTATAATAAAGGTTAAATTGCCCCCTCATAGTTAGTCACCCAAGCAACATGTAGCCTCATTTGTAGTGTAGTTATTTCTTAGTATTTGTGAGCTTAGTCCTTTTCCATTGTTAGTTCTGCATTGAGTAGAGTCAGGAGAATAGGCCCTACTCTACCGACTTTCCAGCTTCCCTCGCCTCATGCCCCTTTGCACTAACTTTGGCTCATTTTGGGCGAATTAACACGAGGCAGGCTAGGAGGGTCGGGGCGGAGCGGCAGAGAGCTGACGGTAAGCGCGAGCCGCCAATCAGGGCTCAGAGGTGGTGGCGGCGGTGTTGCGTTACAGGGTGTGGTAAGAAGGTTCGAGAGGGTTTCAGAAGGTTCGGGGGTGTAGCTATATAACCCATTGTGCAGAGCCCCCAGGAGGACTGATTGAGGAGCGAAGGACTTGAGGACTCTCACTGATGAACGAAGGACTTGCCCAGGGAGAACTCGCGTGCACTGACCAACCAAGAGGATCGAGGAAGAGGAGTTGTGAGTGTCAGAGAACTGTGAAAGATACGTGGGTAGAGAGATGCGCATGAACCAGGATACGCGCTCGTATAAAGTGACGCTCAGTTGAGCTTTAAGCCGAACTGCATACAGTGCATTAAGTCGCGCGAGTGAAAACGGCTGTGTCATCGCCAGCCGCGCTGAGAGTCCCGCATTTGCCGTTCCACCTCATCGGCTGCTTTGTTCGGGAGACGCGCAACGAGGTTTCTTTCCACCGCCTGCTGCCATCTTCGCGGGACGCACGAGGACCGTGGAGAGCCGGACGGGGCCGTTCCTGAACGACCACGTCGACGCGTTTGGGTGAACATCAACCTATCTGCAATTCCCTGTGTGAGTGTGACGGGCCTGCGTCCGGGGGATAAGTTAAGACTGACTAAGTGCTGCTCTGTGTCTCTGCGTCCCCGATCATTGTACATACGTGTGGGAATAATTAAACCGGTGTTCTTCCTTTTTCCTACTCGATTGTTCCTGTGATTTCCTCATTGGCTAAGCGTGGTACGAATAGAACCGCTTGAATCGGGTCCCAATATCTAGATAACTGTGCGGACCACGGTACGCAATCCGCTCGGCGTACTCAAATCACACGTGGCTCATGCGAGGCTTGTTTCCTCGTTTCCGTGGCGGCGCGGGTACTTAGGTACGAGCGAGAATTGGTCCCGAGACCGTACCTTGCGTTCGCCCGGAAGGGGCGTCTCAAGTCTCTCGGTTCCGCCAAGCCCAGCAAGACCAAGGGCCCTAATCCCCCCTTGGTAGGGGTAGGAAGGGCGGCGGGAGAACCGTAACAATTGGTGTCAGGAGTGGGATTGGACCTGGAGTGCGCTTCATGCACTTGAAATTGCGAGTGGACGAAATTTAGTTTTTTAAACCAAGATTTTAAATTCATACCATGGCTAGTCAAGACGGTCGAATGCCGGTGGGGGTAGAAGATGAGGTAGATGAGGAGGTAGAATCGATAACCCAGGACCCACAGGAAGAGTTGGGAGAAGAGGAGGACATTGATGACGGGCCGGCAGCAGTAGGAGAAAATGGCAGCGCCTCGCACGTGGCCACGGCAGCCGAACCCACTGTGCGACCCGGGTGCAACATTGAATTATACCTAATTCCACGAATAGCAAAGATGGACATCCAAGAGAAAAAGATGGACGCCGAAGGTGACAAATCCACCCGAGAAATGAGAGAAATGAAAGACGGGTTAACTGGGTTGGAAAACAAAATGGGTGGCCAATTGAAAGAAATGGGGGACATAACCACTCGGGAATTGGAAGAGGTGAAAAAGGGGCTGGAAAACAAAATGAGGGCTCAAAATAATCAATTGGAAAAAATGAGGATGGCGTCGAAAAAGGAAATAAAAGAGATGGGGGAGGACATAAGGCACGGGTTGAGCAGAGAGGTCGCATTGGTACGCGACGAGGTAAAGCAGTGCGAGGAGCGCGTGGAGAGGGAGTTGAGGAAGAGTATGGCCAGAATACATGGGGGTATAGAGGAATTGACGCAGGAGGTAGAGAAGCTGGCAGTGGAACAGCAGGAATTAAGGGAGCAAATGGGGAAGAATACCGACATAATAGAGGGGCTGAAAGCAGCACAAAAGGAAATAAGACGGGAAGTGATAGCGACGAAGAAGGAGTGTCAAAATGGTACAAGAGGGGCTGACCAAGAGGATGGATGAAGTGGTAGAGACGTTGGGGACAAGGGTACGAGAAGTCAGGACCCACATAGAGACGACCAGGGGGGTCTGAGAAGGAGAAATTGCGGGGGCGCGCCGGGAAATAGAAGGGGTGAAACAAAAGTTAGAGGAAGTATAAGAAGGGATGAGTGAAATTAAGAAGAGGTGGTGGGGTGGTAATCTTTATCAAAAACTCTCTTACTCACTCTCCTTGCACTGCCCTCTCTCCACCTCACCCCCAGGAGTACCTCTGGCTAAGGCTTCCTCTCCGCTCCCACCTTTTGTTCATATGTGTTCTGGACCGTCCTCCAAACAGTGATGACTCCATTTACATTTCACTGTCTGACAACATGGACCAACTTCTATCCACTTATCCCAACTCTCTCTTCATCATATGTGGCAACTTCAACTGTCATCATGCCAGCTGGCTGGGTGTGGGTTCATCTCTCACCAGCCATGGCACCTCAGCAAAGGACTTCTGCGACTCACTGGGATTGACACAATCTGTCAATTTCCCGACCCGGATCTCAGCCAATGGTGTATCTCATCTTCAAGACTTGGTTATGACAAACTTCCCTGCTAAAGTCTGCTGCTCTTCTTCTGCCCCAATCGGTTCTTCTGATCATGTGCTTGTTAAAGTGGACATCTCTCTGGCCATTCTCAGAGAGCCTCCTCAGCGTCTCCGAGTCAGGCATTTCACTCAGGCCGACTGGCACGGTCTTCAAGCAGCCATCAATCATCTGGACTGGTCTCCCATCTCCACTGCCTCTGACATCAACTCATCCTGGGAATTCTTCCAAAGCAAACTGCTCTCTCTCATGCACAGATTTATCCCATCTCGTCTTCAGTTGTCGTACCCTTCCTCCCGTCCATGGTACACTGAATCTTGTGGTGAGGCAGTTGCCCTGAAACAACTTGCCTTTGCCTCTTGGAAGGCTAATCCAACTGAAGGCAATCACAGTTCCTTCCACCAAGCTCGGAACAAGTGTGTGTCTACCCTCAGGAGTGCCAGGAAGCACTATCTCTCCACACTCAAGAATGAACTCTCAAACCTGTCTCCTTCCTCCAAATCCTGGTGGCGTCTGGTCAAATCCGTTTCTGGTGTTTGTTCCCCCTCCATCCCCTCACTTACCTCAAATGGCTACACAGTTGACACCGCACGTGACAAAGCCGAATGCCTCAACTCTGTGTTTGCCCCAAAATCTTGTGTCCCAAACCCATCTCTCTCTGTTCCCACCTTACTCAGTCGAACCCAACTGCTCCTGGACTCTGTGTCCTTCTCTCCTGACAAGGTGGAGGAGTTTTTGTCAAACCTGGACTCTGATTCGGCAACTGGACCAGACGGCATCAGCCCACGGGTCCTAAAATCCTGCTCTGCCGCTCTATCTCACCCTCTCTCTGTTCTTTTCACCCTCTCTTTTGCTCAAGGTCATCTGCCAGCATCCTGGAAATCAGCAAACATTACCGCTTTACACAAAAAAAGGTGCAAAAACAGATCCTTGCAACTACAGACCAATCAGGCTGCTCCAAATTTTCAGCAAAATCATGGAATCCATCATTGCTTCGGATATCAAATCCTTCCTCTTCTCCAATGGCTTGATCTCCGATCATCAATTTGGATTCAGACCAGGTCATTCTACTCTGGACATGCTGCTTCTGCTGTCTCAACCATGGATGGAGGTCCTCAATGCCAAACAGGAAATCAGAGCCGCCTCCCTTGACATATCACATGCCTTCGATACGGTCTGGCACCCAGCTCTGCTCACCAAACTCTCCTCCTATGGTATCCATGGAAATCTCCATGCATGGCTTGCGGACTTCCTCTCTGGTCGTAGACAACGTGTGGCCCTGAATGGATTTCTCTCATCTCCCCTTCCTGTTCAGGCTGGAGTTCCCCGAGGCAGTGTTCTGGGCCCTGTGCTTTTTCTGGTCTTTATTAATGATATCTCCGACTCTCTGGAAAATCCTCTCTATCTCTTTGCTGATGACTCCACTCTCTGTCGCTCCATTCCTCTTCCCTCAGATCAGCAGTCTGCAGCCTCCTCACTCTCTGAAGACCTGGACAAAATCACAGACTGGTCAAACAAGTGGAACATGTCTTTCAATCCTGACAAATCTCACACTCTTACTATGTCTCTCTGAAAAGATCGACTGGACAACCCTCCCATCTACTTTCTCAACAATCCTCTCCAAGAAGTTCTGTCGCTCAAGCTTTTGGGTCTCACTATCTGCCATGATCTTTCTTGGGAAAATCACATTTCCAAGCTGGCCTCCAAAGCCAGTCGCCGATTGGGCATCCTGCGTCGTGCGAAGTCCTTCCTCGGCACACCTGAGCTCCTCACCACATACAAGGCTTTCATCCACAGCTCAATGGAATACTGTTCTCCCCTATGAGCCGGTGATCCTGCATCACACCTCGCTCGGCTTCACGCTGTTGAAACCAAAGCTTTCAGAATCATTGGAATCTCCCGTGATGAAGCTATCTCCGAGGGCCTTTCACTCACTCACCGCAGACAGGTAGGTGGTCTTTCTGTCTTCTACCGACTCCTCTCCGGCCTTGCTCCCCCAGCTCTCTCTGTGCTTTGTCCCCCAAATATTCCTACAGGTCGCACAAGATCTGCCAGCAACCCTCTGATGGTTAAACTGCAGAAATCTCGGCTCTCTGCTCACCTTCACTCTTTCATTCCTCTTTTCTCCCGCCTCTGGAACAAACTCCCACACTCCCTTCAATCCCACTCCTCCCTCCAGGTCTTTAAAACAGCTGTTCACCACCATCTCTTATCTTTCCCCATCCAAAACCTTGATCTTTTCTACCCCCACTAATTCACCTCAGATCCACCTTGTTTGAAATTCCAACTTCTTTCCTGGAAGTCCTGGCAGTGTCCATCCATATGTATTATACCTCTCCCACCCCCCCCCCCCCCCTTCCCATGCCTCCCACCCCCCAAAGCCCTCTCCCTCCCACAGATCTCTCGATGTCCCTGCTCTTAGAGGTTGTGTTTGTGTTCCTCCCCCTCTCGCCCCATCTTGTCTTCCGCTCCCCATGTTATATGTTTTATGTGTCGGTTAGTCTTTCTGTGTGATTAATGTTAGCTCTTTCACGAGTCTCGATCTTGTATACGAAAAAAGAAAGAAAAAAAAAAAGAGACGGAGGGAGACTAAAAAATAAATAAAGGAGGAGGTGATGGAATATGTGCAAGGTCTGTGTTCACATCATGATGACGTGCTTGCTAAACAAATAAAGAGTTTGCAGGTGGCGGAGGAGAAGCGAGGAGGAAGAAGCGCCGAGGTGAGTGGCGATAATGGCGGAAATGTGTATGGTGTGAGGGGAGGTTCGACGAGCTTGGGAGTTGGAATAGACCCAGGCATTCGTGAAAGGCTGATGGTAAGGTGTGCGACCACCGCAGAGGGCGTGGAGAGAGAGTGTGCACATGGGTGTCCGACGATGGGGTGTGCGAAAGGTGTTTGTGAGCCGGGGTGTGCGAGTATGGAATGGGTAGCGGGTTGCGAAGAGGCGGCCCGGGCATCGACACCGACCGGGGTAGTTTTTAGTGGGACGAGTAACGAACGCAAGCCCCCGGGGAATAGTGTACTATCGGGGCACGAACGGTTCGGCCCCGCGCTAACCCCACAGGGAGCGGCGCACGGGGTCCGACCGTCGGGCGGCCATAAGGTCCCGCTCGCGCCGTATGACGGCAAGAGCGATTTGAGGTGCGTACCTGGCGCAATTCGATCACGTAGGGGTAACGGTTGGAACCCGGACGTAGGTGGAGTGCACCTCGTGGCAGCCCTGCATGGCATGGCAGTGGAGGTCCTAACGGCTTTACCACCGGGTGCTATCACCTTGCCCGACCTCCGTGCAGCCCTAATTAATCGTTTCGGCGTGGAACAGCAGAGCGAGCTTGGTAAAGCTCAGCTCGCAGTGCAAAAAAGGAAGCCCCAGGAGACCATCGGGGAATTGGTATACGACATTCGCCACGCAGTGGGGATAGCACACGTGGACATGGCTGCGACCTCCCAAGAAAGTTTGGTGCTGGACCATTTTATCAAGGCCTTCCCGGACCCCGAGCTTCGGCAACAGCTCGCCATGTGGCGCCCGCGGACCCTGAGCCAGGCGGCCGACGCTGCGGCCCGTTGGGAGGCAGTGAGGCCCATGGCCTGGGGGAGCGAGCGCCACGCAGTGGCGGTGAGACAGGTAGGGCCTGTGGCTGTTGGCGGGCCCCCGAAAGGGGCCCGGACCTGGAGGACATGATCTGAAGGTTGGTGGACCAGCGCCTGAAGGGATCTGGACCATGGCAGGCGGCCCCAGCGGTGGCACACGGTAGGCCACAATCATATGCCCCAATTCGGGATTACAGG
The DNA here is from genome assembly GCF_964187855.1 of Myxine glutinosa. NCBI lineage: Eukaryota > Metazoa > Chordata > Myxini > Myxiniformes > Myxinidae > Myxine > Myxine glutinosa. The sequence continues at coordinate 55,393,159 of NC_136265.1, forward strand.
GGGGGCAATTTGGAATTCCGGAGGCAAGCACCTCACCAGGTGAGGTGCTATAATTGTAACCGGCTGGGTCACCATGCGCGGGAGTGTAGAGTCCTGCGCCGGGACGGACCCCGGCAGCCGGGACCATCAACTCCGCCTCGAACGGGTTGGACTAGCCGACCCCAAACACCCCCCCCCCCCCCCCCCCCGCCAGGGCCCGGGAAACTAATAGGTGCCGAGCATGCAGGGCCGTGTTTGGCAGTAGGGGATGGAAAAGAGCCCTCATTGATGTGACAGGTCATCTATTGTGGCCAAATTGGTACAGGTAGTTTGACAATTCGGTGCAAAATTGCCGGCGTGGGGGTAGACGCCATAGTGGACACAGGAGCTAGCACCACGATCATCAGATCTGTGGTCCTTGATTCGAGAACAGACGGCTGGGATAAAATCCAGCGTCTGCAAAATCATAGTTTGAAGTTGGCTACCAGGGTAATGGCCCCCATCATAGGGCGTGGTTTTGTAACCCTCAAGTTAGGGTCGGTAAAGAGGGAAATAGAAGTTTGGGTGGCAGAAGTGTGCGACCCATGCCTAATCGGGTTGGATTTGTTGACTGCCAGCGGTTGTAAAATCGATTTATGCCGGGGGACCCTGCAAGTGGGAATAGATGAGCTGCCATTGGACGGGGTGAGCACGGCCGAGAGGACGGAGCTGGAGGCTTCTGAGGCCGTGACCATTCCCCCAAGGGCCGAGGCCATAGTACCGGCCCGATGGCTTGCTCGCCCAACCTGGCAGGAGTCCTGCGGCCTAGTCGAACCGGTGGCAGCGCAGTCCGTCCCGGGGTTAGTCGTGGGCCGCACCCTCGTAAAAACGGACGGGCCGGTGGTGGCCGTCCGAGTAAATAATGTAAGTACAGAACCACGCACTATAGGACGGGGCACAAAGATAGCCGGCTGCACCCCAGTTAATGAAGTCGAGGTAGTGAGGGACGAGAACGTCCAGCCGAGCCGGTCCCGGAAGGAGTCTCTAGAAAATAGTAGGAATTGGCCCGATCCCATTTGTGAGATGCTAAACCGGAGTAGCGTAGAGTTTGAGGAGACCCAGCGGGAGGCCTTACACAAATTAATTGAGACTCATTTGGATATCCTCTCCTTGTCCTCCGAGGATATTGGACGTACGGGCCTGGTGAAACATCAGATCCACACCGGTGAGGCCCGGCCTATTCGTCAGCCCGCTCGACGGCTCCCTTGGAGCAAGGAGGAAGCTGATGAACAGGTAGAAAAGATGCTCAATGCAGGTATCATTGAGTCCTCGGGAAGTCCTTGGATGTCACCAGTTGTGTTGGTCAAAAAGAAAGATGGAACCACGCGATTTTGCATGGACTATCGCCAACTGAACAACGTGACACTCAAAGACTCATATCCCCTGCCAAGAATTGATGATACCCTTGATGCCGTTGTGGGCTCAAATTGGTTCTCAACCTTGGACCTCAAGAGTGGATATGGGCAGGTGGAGATGCATAGGGCAGGGAAGGAGAAAACAGCATTTTCCACAGGTAAGGGGCTGTATCAGTTCACTGTGATGCCGTTTGGTTTGTGTAACGCCCCCGCCACCTTTGAAAGATTGATGGAGCATGTACTGGGCGGCATGCCATGGCAGTCATGCCTGGTGTACCTGGATGACGTCCTGTTGCATGCTAAAACATTTCCCCAAGCAATAGCTAATTTGGACCAGGTGTTTGGGTGCCTTAGACAGGCAGGGTTAAAGTTGAGCCCGAGTAAGTGCACTTTGTTCGCTAAAGAGATGGCCTATCTAGGTCATGTCATCGGTTGCGAGGGGGTGAAAACAGACCCAGGCAAAATTACAGCGGTAGAGGAGTGGTCCGCACCTCGCAACATTAAGGAGGTGCGGGGATTTTTGGGACTCTGCTCCTACTACCGGGGTTTTGTGGCAAAATTTGCAGAGATGGCCCAGCCCCTTCACCGGCTTACGGAGAAGGGGACGAGATTTAATTGGACAAGGGAGTGCAAGGAGGCCTTCCTAGCATTGAAGGGGTGTTTGACATCCGCACCCATTTTAGCATACCCCACCAGTGATGGGACATTTACCCTGGACACGGATGCGAGCCAGGAAGGATTGGGCACGGTTTTGTCCCAGACACATGGGGGCGTGGAGAGAGTGATCACGTATTATAGTCGGGCCATGAGTAGGCCCGAGCAAAATTATTGCGTCACTCGTAAAGAGTTATTGGCTATGCTGGCTGCCATGAGCCATTTCCACTCGTACCTGGATGGGCGGAAATTTTTGGTTCGAACTGACCATTCCTCCCTGCAATGGCTCCTCCGGTTCAAGGAGCCAGAGGGCCAAATTGCAAGGTGGTTGGAAAAGTTGCAGCAGTACGATTTCAGTGTGACCCATAGGGCTGGGAAGGCCCATGGGAATGCCGATGCACTCTCTCGACATCCTTGTTTGGGGGAAAATTGTAAATTTTGTGCGAGGCACGAGGATAGGGAACAATTGGCAGACTCCACCCCTACCCTCGTAGTCCATGCAACCCGGGTGAGAGGGCCAATCTTGCCACTAACCGCCGATGAAGAATTTGGAACTTTGGCTTGGAGCACGGCCCAAGGGAGGATCCCGTACTGGGACCGGTGTACGAATGGGTTCGATTGGGAAGAAGACCTAGTGGGGAAGAGGACACCCTCCTCGGGTGCCAACAAAGGCATATTGGGCTCAGTGGCAAATCCTGGAATTGAAAAGTAACATCTTGCACCGCAAATGGGTTGAGATTCCCTCTGAGAAAACTTCCTGGCTGGTGATAGTCCCAGAGCAATTCAAGAACACCATATTGCAGCAGGTGCATGGCACCCGCTCCGGCGGCCATTTGGGCAGGACAAAGACTACATCTCGGGTCCGACGGAGGTTCTATTGGATGAATATGGGGCGTGATATACAGGACTGGTGTCGGAGATGCGACACCTGTACTGCTAAAAAGGGACCAGCACGGAGGATGAGGGCCCCTCTTCAACTACACCAGGTGGAGGCCCCCCTTGAACGGGTGGCTATGGATATTCTCGGACCACTACCTCGCACCCACCAAGGTAATAAATACATCCTAGTAGTTATTGACTATTTCACCAAGTGGCCGGAGGCCTATGCCCTCCCCAACCAAGAAGCCGGGGTGGTGGCACAGGCCTTCGTGGAAGGATTTGTATGTTGGCATGGGATTCCGGAGGAGCTGCACACCGACCAGGGTCGAAATTTTGAGTCAGTTATTAAAAGATGTGTGCAAGCTCCTGTCAATTAGGAAAACAAGGACAACACCCTTAAGACCACAATCTGACGGGGTGGTGGAAAGGTTCATTCGAACCCTGATCCAGCAATTGGCATTATTTACCACCACCCGTCAGAACGACTGGGACGATAATTGGTAGGGAAGTAGAGGACTGTGGAGACAAGGTTTAAGTAGGGACACTGTACTGTAGTGGGGACGTAGCGAGATTAGAAGGATGTTAATGACGAGGGAGTGCTTAGTTTAATGGGATGACGGGGAAGCACGAGTATAAGGGGGAAAGCAGCTAGATCGATGATGCTGTGTGTGTGTAGTAGTGTTTGAGGAATTGTGTATGGAGAATAAAAGGAGTTGTGTTAAAGTGTATGGAAAGAGGTGTATGAGCACAAAAGGTGTGCGAGAAAAGTGGTGTGCGAGATAAATGGTGTGCGAATAAATGGTGTGGAATACTTGGTGTGGAATAAAAGGTGTGGAATGCATGGTGCGAAGGAGTGAATGGGGGGAGATGGACTCATTCACGAATGCCCGGGGTGGGTAGTGTAAACCCAGGTAGAGGGCTTAGGTAAATTGTTTGGATATTGACACCTGTGGTGCAGGTAGTGGCAATGTAGTGCTTTGGAGGGTGCGTAAGACTGTGGAATGGCTGGGCGTGTGGTTTATTTGGTGCGTATGGTTATTGGGGCACTCCGCCACTGGTAGTTTGTCGGCTAGGTGAGGCTACAGGTTGGCTCTGGGAGCCAGTTAGAGTAGTTGTGAGTGGGGCCCAAGGATCCAAGGGAAGGACCCGGGTTGCCCAATGGGGCCTTCCCCAGTTCGGGTAGTCGCAGGAGCAGGTAAGCTCGGGTGGCGACTTCAGTGGCGGAGGTGCGCAGGTAGTTGGACCTGCTAGTGGAGCCACACGACCCAGCCCCGAAATTGTGCAAGGGCACAGCGAGAAAAATTGGGGAGTGAGACCCAAATTCGTAGGGCACCGCAGAGTGGTCAATGGGAATTCGATTTTTAGAACCACATAGTTTAACGATGGCCAATTGAATTGGCAGGGCACGACCCCAGGTAGTGTAAATGAGTTAATGTCAGTAGTGTAGTTAGGATGAGAGAAATTCCCTTCGCGCCATCCACAGCCAATCACCAAGGAAACGAGGCTCCGCACCAAGATCAAGTGAACTGTTGAGTGAGTAAGACGCATCATGACGTAATGTGACATTGTGTGTTTGTTCCATCTCTTCCTTCTTGGGAGGGATTGGAGGACGAATTTGGAACTAGAGGGGGATATGGGAGACAAAACGTAGTGACGAATTTGTAAATACAAGGAAGGGCTAGGGTAGTGTAAGCGGACATTGGGGGGTACGGACGGATAGGGACGAGCCTGCTCTGCTCGCTCTTCCGCGCCCCTTGTGCTGCATTACCTTGTATTTCTGTGTACCTTTGTGCCCTTGCAGCTTTGCTGGTGGTGCTTTGTCTCTCCCCCACCCCAGGACCATTTTGGAGGTGGAACTGTGCAGCACCAACGACCTGTGCAGCATCCCTGCTGCACTTTGCTACATCTGTGCAGTACCCCTGCTGCACCTTGTTCCATCTGTGCAGCCGAACTGTGCAGCACTTTGCTGCCACATCCTTTTGTGTAACTTTGCTGCACCTGTGCAGCACCTTTCTGCCACAAACACCTTGCTGCCACAAACACTTTGCTGCCACAAACACTTTGCTTCCACAAACACTTTGCTGCACATTATGACACTTATGGACCGCACGTTTTGTGGCCTTACACCTCTGCTGTGTAACACCTTGCTGCAGCATCACCTTGCATCTTCGGACCACTTGTTTTGAGCGGCATTAAGGTCACGCAGTCGGACCACATAGGGTTGGGCCTGCTTGGCCATGAAATAAAACGAACACGTGTTTTGTACATTTTTATTATGGTGTGCTAGGGACAAGAAGAATTGTAAGTTTTATGCACACAGAAGATGCAAGCAGCAAGAAGCAAGAAGCAAGCAGCAAATATGACTTTTGAATGTGTTTGTGTTTTGTGCTTTGCCGTGCTTTCTCTCCCCTCCAATCTTCTTTCCAAAAAGGACAGGTCCTGGGTCATACAATTGTAAATAAGCTTAGGTTTTGTGCTTGTATATAAAATGCTGCCCACCGGCTCTATGTTTAGTTTGAAAACAATTCCGGATTTGGTTAATTGTGGGCGTGATTCAGTTAGAGTTAGCTACTCAACGCAGTAGGTGGGACATATTTAGTGTTTTAAAACTGTCGCACCCACGGGTTAGAGTAAATGTTAGAGGGAACCACATCTATATGTCACACGTAAGGAAAAGTTAGTCCCAGATCTTTCTCAAAACCGGTCGTTCCAATTTTTGTAGGTTCGACTCGGGAACGAGTCTGACGAGGGAGAGGGGGAAGTGTTGCGGTTTTGAGTTGGTACAGTTGTATAATAAAGATTAAATTTCCCCCTCATAGTTAGTCACACAAGCAACATGTAGCCTCATTTGTAGTGTAGTTATTTCTTCGTATTTGTGAGCTTAGTCCTTTTCCATTGTTAGTTCTGCGTTGAGTAGAGTCAGCAGAATAGGCCCTACTCTACCGACTTTCCAGCTTCACTTGCCTCATGCCCCTTTGCGCGAACTTTGGTTCATTTTGGGCGAATTAACACGAGGCAGGCGAGGAGGGTCGGGGCAGAGCGGCAGAGAGCTAACGGTAAGCGCGAGCCGCCAATCAGGGCTCAGAGGTGGTGGCGGGGGCGTTGCGTCACAGGGCATGGTAAGAAGGTTCGAGAGGGTTCCAGAAGGTTCGGGGCCGCAGCCATATAACCCATCGCGCAAAGCCCCCAGGAGGACTGACTGAGGAGCGAAGGACTTGAGGACTCTCGCTGATGAACGAAGGACTTGCCCAGGGAGACTCGCGCGCACTGACCAACCAAGAGGATCGAGGAAGAGGAGTTGTGAGCGTCAGAGAACTGTGAAAGATACGCGGGTAAAGAGAGACGCGCATGAACCAGGATACGCGCTCGTATAAAGTGACGCTCAGTTGAGCTTTAAGCCGAACTGCATACAGTGCATTAAGTCGCGCGAGTGAAAACGGCTGTGTCATCGCCAGCCGCGCTGAGAGTCCCGCATTTGCCGTTCCACCTCATCGGCTGCTTTGTTCGGGAGACGCGCAACGAGGTTTCTTTCCACCGCCTGCTGCCATCTTCGCGGGACGCACGAGGACCGTGGAGAGCCGGACGGGGCCGTTCCTGAACGACCACGTCGACGCGTTTGGGTGAACATCAACCTATCTGCAATTCCCTGTGTGAGTGTGACGGGCCTGCGTCCGGGGGATAAGTTAAGACTGACTAAGTGCTGCTCTGTGTCTCTGCGTCCCCGATCATTGTACATACGTGTGGGAATAATTAAACCGGTGTTCTTCCTTTTTCCTACTCGATTGTTCCTGTGATTTCCTCATTGGCTAAGCGTGGTACGAATAGAACCGCTTGAATCGGGTCCCAATATCTAGATAACTGTGCGGACCACGGTACGCAATCCGCTCGGCGTACTCAAATCACACGTGGCTCATGCGAGGCTTGTTTCCTCGTTTCCGTGGCGGCGCGGGTACTTAGGTACGAGCGAGAATTGGTCCCGAGACCGTACCTTGCGTTCGCCCGGAAGGGGCGTCTCAAGTCTCTCGGTTCCGCCAAGCCCAGCAAGACCAAGGGCCCTAATCCCCCCTTGGTAGGGGTAGGAAGGGCGGCGGGAGAACCGTAACAATTGGTGTCAGGAGTGGGATTGGACCTGGAGTGCGCTTCATGCACTTGAAATTGCGAGTGGACGAAATTTAGTTTTTTAAACCAAGATTTTAAATTCATACCATGGCTAGTCAAGACGGTCGAATGCCGGTGGGGGTAGAAGATGAGGTAGATGAGGAGGTAGAATCGATAACCCAGGACCCACAGGAAGAGTTGGGAGAAGAGGAGGACATTGATGACGGGCCGGCAGCAGTAGGAGAAAATGGCAGCGCCTCGCACGTGGCCACGGCAGCCGAACCCACTGTGCGACCCGGGTGCAACATTGAATTATACCTAATTCCACGAATAGCAAAGATGGACATCCAAGAGAAAAAGATGGACGCCGAAGGTGACAAATCCACCCGAGAAATGAGAGAAATGAAAGACGGGTTAACTGGGTTGGAAAACAAAATGGGTGGCCAATTGAAAGAAATGGGGGACAAAACCACTCGGGAATTGGAAGAGGTGAAAAAGGGGCTGGAAAACAAAATGAGGGCTCAAAATAATCAATTGGAAAAAATGAGGATGGCGTCGAAAAAGGAAATAAAAGAGATGGGGGAGGACATAAGGCACGGGTTGAGCAGAGAGGTCGCATTGGTACGCGACGAGGTAAAGCAGTGCGAGGAGCGCGTGGAGAGGGAGTTGAGGAAGAGTATGGCCAGAATACATGGGGGTATAGAGGAATTGACGCAGGAGGTAGAGAAGCTGGCAGTGGAACAGCAGGAATTAAGGGAGCAAATGGGGAAGAATACCGACATAATAGAGGGGCTGAAAGCAGCACAAAAGGAAATAAGACGGGAAGTGATAGCGACGAAGAAGGAGTGTCAAAATGGTACAAGAGGGGCTGACCAAGAGGATGGATGAAGTGGTAGAGACGTTGGGGACAAGGGTACGAGAAGTCAGGACCCACATAGAGACGACCAGGGGGGTCTGAGAAGGAGAAATTGCGGGGGCGCGCCGGGAAATAGAAGGGGTGAAACAAAAGTTAGAGGAAGTATAAGAAGGGATGAGTGAAATTAAGAAGAGGTGGTGGGGTGGTAATCTTTATCAAAAACTCTCTTACTCACTCTCCTTGCACTGCCCTCTCTCCACCTCACCCCCAGGAGTACCTCTGGCTAAGGCTTCCTCTCCGCTCCCACCTTTTGTTCATATGTGTTCTGGACCGTCCTCCAAACAGTGATGACTCCATTTACATTTCACTGTCTGACAACATGGACCAACTTCTATCCACTTATCCCAACTCTCTCTTCATCATATGTGGCAACTTCAACTGTCATCATGCCAGCTGGCTGGGTGTGGGTTCATCTCTCACCAGCCATGGCACCTCAGCAAAGGACTTCTGCGACTCACTGGGATTGACACAATCTGTCAATTTCCCGACCCGGATCTCAGCCAATGGTGTATCTCATCTTCAAGACTTGGTTATGACAAACTTCCCTGCTAAAGTCTGCTGCTCTTCTTCTGCCCCAATCGGTTCTTCTGATCATGTGCTTGTTAAAGTGGACATCTCTCTGGCCATTCTCAGAGAGCCTCCTCAGCGTCTCCGAGTCAGGCATTTCACTCAGGCCGACTGGCACGGTCTTCAAGCAGCCATCAATCATCTGGACTGGTCTCCCATCTCCACTGCCTCTGACATCAACTCATCCTGGGAATTCTTCCAAAGCAAACTGCTCTCTCTCATGCACAGATTTATCCCATCTCGTCTTCAGTTGTCGTACCCTTCCTCCCGTCCATGGTACACTGAATCTTGTGGTGAGGCAGTTGCCCTGAAACAACTTGCCTTTGCCTCTTGGAAGGCTAATCCAACTGAAGGCAATCACAGTTCCTTCCACCAAGCTCGGAACAAGTGTGTGTCTACCCTCAGGAGTGCCAGGAAGCACTATCTCTCCACACTCAAGAATGAACTCTCAAACCTGTCTCCTTCCTCCAAATCCTGGTGGCGTCTGGTCAAATCCGTTTCTGGTGTTTGTTCCCCCTCCATCCCCTCACTTACCTCAAATGGCTACACAGTTGACACCGCACGTGACAAAGCCGAATGCCTCAACTCTGTGTTTGCCCCAAAATCTTGTGTCCCAAACCCATCTCTCTCTGTTCCCACCTTACTCAGTCGAACCCAACTGCTCCTGGACTCTGTGTCCTTCTCTCCTGACAAGGTGGAGGAGTTTTTGTCAAACCTGGACTCTGATTCGGCAACTGGACCAGACGGCATCAGCCCACGGGTCCTAAAATCCTGCTCTGCCGCTCTATCTCACCCTCTCTCTGTTCTTTTCACCCTCTCTTTTGCTCAAGGTCATCTGCCAGCATCCTGGAAATCAGCAAACATTACCGCTTTACACAAAAAAAGGTGCAAAAACAGATCCTTGCAACTACAGACCAATCAGGCTGCTCCAAATTTTCAGCAAAATCATGGAATCCATCATTGCTTCGGATATCAAATCCTTCCTCTTCTCCAATGGCTTGATCTCCGATCATCAATTTGGATTCAGACCAGGTCATTCTACTCTGGACATGCTGCTTCTGCTGTCTCAACCATGGATGGAGGTCCTCAATGCCAAACAGGAAATCAGAGCCGCCTCCCTTGACATATCACATGCCTTCGATACGGTCTGGCACCCAGCTCTGCTCACCAAACTCTCCTCCTATGGTATCCATGGAAATCTCCATGCATGGCTTGCGGACTTCCTCTCTGGTCGTAGACAACGTGTGGCCCTGAATGGATTTCTCTCATCTCCCCTTCCTGTTCAGGCTGGAGTTCCCCGAGGCAGTGTTCTGGGCCCTGTGCTTTTTCTGGTCTTTATTAATGATATCTCCGACTCTCTGGAAAATCCTCTCTATCTCTTTGCTGATGACTCCACTCTCTGTCGCTCCATTCCTCTTCCCTCAGATCAGCAGTCTGCAGCCTCCTCACTCTCTGAAGACCTGGACAAAATCACAGACTGGTCAAACAAGTGGAACATGTCTTTCAATCCTGACAAATCTCACACTCTTACTATGTCTCTCTGAAAAGATCGACTGGACAACCCTCCCATCTACTTTCTCAACAATCCTCTCCAAGAAGTTCTGTCGCTCAAGCTTTTGGGTCTCACTATCTGCCATGATCTTTCTTGGGAAAATCACATTTCCAAGCTGGCCTCCAAAGCCAGTCGCCGATTGGGCATCCTGCGTCGTGCGAAGTCCTTCCTCGGCACACCTGAGCTCCTCACCACATACAAGGCTTTCATCCACAGCTCAATGGAATACTGTTCTCCCCTATGAGCCGGTGATCCTGCATCACACCTCGCTCGGCTTCACGCTGTTGAAACCAAAGCTTTCAGAATCATTGGAATCTCCCGTGATGAAGCTATCTCCGAGGGCCTTTCACTCACTCACCGCAGACAGGTAGGTGGTCTTTCTGTCTTCTACCGACTCCTCTCCGGCCTTGCTCCCCCAGCTCTCTCTGTGCTTTGTCCCCCAAATATTCCTACAGGTCGCACAAGATCTGCCAGCAACCCTCTGATGGTTAAACTGCAGAAATCTCGGCTCTCTGCTCACCTTCACTCTTTCATTCCTCTTTTCTCCCGCCTCTGGAACAAACTCCCACACTCCCTTCAATCCCACTCCTCCCTCCAGGTCTTTAAAACAGCTGTTCACCACCATCTCTTATCTTTCCCCATCCAAAACCTTGATCTTTTCTACCCCCACTAATTCACCTCAGATCCACCTTGTTTGAAATTCCAACTTCTTTCCTGGAAGTCCTGGCAGTGTCCATCCATATGTATTATACCTCTCCCACCCCCCCCCCCCCCTTCCCATGCCTCCCACCCCCCAAAGCCCTCTCCCTCCCACAGATCTCTCGATGTCCCTGCTCTTAGAGGTTGTGTTTGTGTTCCTCCCCCTCTCGCCCCATCTTGTCTTCCGCTCCCCATGTTATATGTTTTATGTGTCGGTTAGTCTTTCTGTGTGATTAATGTTAGCTCTTTCACGAGTCTCGATCTTGTATACGAAAAAAGAAAGAAAAAAAAAAAGAGACGGAGGGAGACTAAAAAATAAATAAAGGAGGAGGTGATGGAATATGTGCAAGGTCTGTGTTCACATCATGATGACGTGCTTGCTAAACAAATAAAGAGTTTGCAGGTGGCGGAGGAGAAGCGAGGAGGAAGAAGCGCCGAGGTGAGTGGCGATAATGGCGGAAATGTGTATGGTGTGAGGGGAGGTTCGACGAGCTTGGGAGTTGGAATAGACCCAGGCATTCGTGAAAGGCTGATGGTAAGGTGTGCGACCACCGCAGAGGGCGTGGAGAGAGAGTGTGCACATGGGTGTCCGACGATGGGGTGTGCGAAAGGTGTTTGTGAGCCGGGGTGTGCGAGTATGGAATGGGTAGCGGGTTGCGAAGAGGCGGCCCGGGCATCGACACCGACCGGGGTAGTTTTTAGTGGGACGAGTAACGAACGCAAGCCCCCGGGGAATAGTGTACTATCGGGGCACGAACGGTTCGGCCCCGCGCTAACCCCACAGGGAGCGGCGCACGGGGTCCGACCGTCGGGCGGCCATAAGGTCCCGCTCGCGCCGTATGACGGCAAGAGCGATTTGAGGTGCGTACCTGGCGCAATTCGATCACGTAGGGGTAACGGTTGGAACCCGGACGTAGGTGGAGTGCACCTCGTGGCAGCCCTGCATGGCATGGCAGTGGAGGTCCTAACGGCTTTACCACCGGGTGCTATCACCTTGCCCGACCTCCGTGCAGCCCTAATTAATCGTTTCGGCGTGGAACAGCAGAGCGAGCTTGGTAAAGCTCAGCTCGCAGTGCAAAAAAGGAAGCCCCAGGAGACCATCGGGGAATTGGTATACGACATTCGCCACGCAGTGGGGATAGCACACGTGGACATGGCTGCGACCTCCCAAGAAAGTTTGGTGCTGGACCATTTTATCAAGGCCTTCCCGGACCCCGAGCTTCGGCAACAGCTCGCCATGTGGCGCCCGCGGACCCTGAGCCAGGCGGCCGACGCTGCGGCCCGTTGGGAGGCAGTGAGGCCCATGGCCTGGGGGAGCGAGCGCCACGCAGTGGCGGTGAGACAGGTAGGGCCTGTGGCTGTTGGCGGGCCCCCGAAAGGGGCCCGGACCTGGAGGACATGATCTGAAGGTTGGTGGACCAGCGCCTGAAGGGATCTGGACCATGGCAGGCGGCCCCAGCGGTGGCACACGGTAGGCCACAATCATATGCCCCAATTCGGGATTACAGGGGGGGCAATTTGGAATTCCGGAGGCAAGCACCTCACCAGGTGAGGTGCTATAATTGTAACCGGCTGGGTCACCATGCGCGGGAGTGTAGAGTCCTGCGCCGGGACGGACCCCGGCAGCCGGGACCATCAACTCCGCCTCGAACGGGTCGGACTAGCCGACCCCAAACACCCCCCCCCCCCCCCCGCCAGGGCCCGGGAAACTAATAGGTGCCGAGCATGCAGGGCCGTGTTTGGCAGTAGGGGATGGAAAAGAGCCCTCATTGATGTGACAGGTCATCTATTGTGGCCAAATTGGTACAGGTAGTTTGACAATTCGGTGCAAAATTGCCGGCGTGGGGGTAGACGCCATAGTGGACACAGGAGCTAGCACCACGATCATCAGATCTGTGGTCCTTGATTCGAGAACAGACGGCTGGGATAAAATCCAGCGTCTGCAAAATCATAGTTTGAAGTTGGCTACCAGGGTAATGGCCCCCATCATAGGGCGTGGTTTTGTAACCCTCAAGTTAGGGTCGGTAAAGAGGGAAATAGAAGTTTGGGTGGCAGAAGTGTGCGACCCATGCCTAATCGGGTTGGATTTGTTGACTGCCAGCGGTTGTAAAATCGATTTATGCCGGGGGACCCTGCAAGTGGGAATAGATGAGCTGCCATTGGACGGGGTGAGCACGGCCGAGAGGACGGAGCTGGAGGCTTCTGAGGCCGTGACCATTCCCCCAAGGGCCGAGGCCATAGTACCGGCCCGATGGCTTGCTCGCCCAACCTGGCAGGAGTCCTGCGGCCTAGTCGAACCGGTGGCAGCGCAGTCCGTCCCGGGGTTAGTCGTGGGCCGCACCCTCGTAAAAACGGACGGGCCGGTGGTGGCCGTCCGAGTAATTAATGTAAGTACAGAACCACGCACTATAGGACGGGGCACAAAGATAGCCGGCTGCACCCCAGTTAATGAAGTCGAGGTAGTGAGGGACGAGAACGTCCAGCCGAGCCGGTCCCGGAAGGAGTCTCTAGAAAATAGTAGGAATTGGCCCGATCCCATTTGTGAGATGCTAAACCGGAGTAGCGTAGAGTTTGAGGAGACCCAGCGGGAGGCCTTACACAAATTAATTGAGACTCATTTGGATATCCTCTCCTTGTCCTCCGAGGATATTGGACGTACGGGCCTGGTGAAACATCAGATCCACACCGGTGAGGCCCGGCCTATTCGTCAGCCCGCTCGACGGCTCCCTTGGAGCAAGGAGGAAGCTGATGAACAGGTAGAAAAGATGCTCAATGCAGGTATCATTGAGTCCTCGGGAAGTCCTTGGATGTCACCAGTTGTGTTGGTCAAAAAGAAAGATGGAACCACGCGATTTTGCATGGACTATCGCCAACTGAACAACGTGACACTCAAAGACTCATATCCCCTGCCAAGAATTGATGATACCCTTGATGCCGTTGTGGGCTCAAATTGGTTCTCAACCTTGGACCTCAAGAGTGGATATGGGCAGGTGGAGATGCATAGGGCAGGGAAGGAGAAAACAGCATTTTCCACAGGTAAGGGGCTGTATCAGTTCACTGTGATGCCGTTTGGTTTGTGTAACGCCCCCGCCACCTTTGAAAGATTGATGGAGCATGTACTGGGCGGCATGCCATGGCAGTCATGCCTGGTGTACCTGGATGACGTCCTGTTGCATGCTAAAACATTTCCCCAAGCAATAGCTAATTTGGACCAGGTGTTTGGGTGCCTTAGACAGGCAGGGTTAAAGTTGAGCCCGAGTAAGTGCACTTTGTTCGCTAAAGAGATGGCCTATCTAGGTCATGTCATCGGTTGCGAGGGGGTGAAAACAGACCCAGGCAAAATTACAGCGGTAGAGGAGTGGTCCGCACCTCGCAACATTAAGGAGGTGCGGGGATTTTTGGGACTCTGCTCCTACTACCGGGGTTTTGTGGCAAAATTTGCAGAGATGGCCCAGCCCCTTCACCGGCTTACGGAGAAGGGGACGAGATTTAATTGGACAAGGGAGTGCAAGGAGGCCTTCCTAGCATTGAAGGGGTGTTTGACATCCGCACCCATTTTAGCATACCCCACCAGTGATGGGACATTTACCCTGGACACGGATGCGAGCCAGGAAGGATTGGGCACGGTTTTGTCCCAGACACATGGGGGCGTGGAGAGAGTGATCACGTATTATAGTCGGGCCATGAGTAGGCCCGAGCAAAATTATTGCGTCACTCGTAAAGAGTTATTGGCTATGCTGGCTGCCATGAGCCATTTCCACTCGTACCTGGATGGGCGGAAATTTTTGGTTCGAACTGACCATTCCTCCCTGCAATGGCTCCTCCGGTTCAAGGAGCCAGAGGGCCAAATTGCAAGGTGGTTGGAAAAGTTGCAGCAGTACGATTTCAGTGTGACCCATAGGGCTGGGAAGGCCCATGGGAATGCCGATGCACTCTCTCGACATCCTTGTTTGGGGGAAAATTGTAAATTTTGTGCGAGGCACGAGGATAGGGAACAATTGGCAGACTCCACCCCTACCCTCGTAGTCCATGCAACCCGGGTGAGAGGGCCAATCTTGCCACTAACCGCCGATGAAGAATTTGGAACTTTGGCTTGGAGCACGGCCCAAGGGAGGATCCCGTACTGGGACCGGTGTACGAATGGGTTCGATTGGGAAGAAGACCTAGTGGGGAAGAGGACACCCTCCTCGGGTGCCAACAAAGGCATATTGGGCTCAGTGGCAAATCCTGGAATTGAAAAGTAACATCTTGCACCGCAAATGGGTTGAGATTCCCTCTGAGAAAACTTCCTGGCTGGTGATAGTCCCAGAGCAATTCAAGAACACCATATTGCAGCAGGTGCATGGCACCCGCTCCGGCGGCCATTTGGGCAGGACAAAGACTACATCTCGGGTCCGACGGAGGTTCTATTGGATGAATATGGGGCGTGATATACAGGACTGGTGTCGGAGATGCGACACCTGTACTGCTAAAAAGGGACCAGCACGGAGGATGAGGGCCCCTCTTCAACTACACCAGGTGGAGGCCCCCCTTGAACGGGTGGCTATGGATATTCTCGGACCACTACCTCGCACCCACCAAGGTAATAAATACATCCTAGTAGTTATTGACTATTTCACCAAGTGGCCGGAGGCCTATGCCCTCCCCAACCAAGAAGCCGGGGTGGTGGCACAGGCCTTCGTGGAAGGATTTGTATGTTGGCATGGGATTCCGGAGGAGCTGCACACCGACCAGGGTCGAAATTTTGAGTCAGTTATTAAAAGATGTGTGCAAGCTCCTGTCAATTAGGAAAACAAGGACAACACCCTTAAGACCACAATCTGACGGGGTGGTGGAAAGGTTCATTCGAACCCTGATCCAGCAATTGGCATTATTTACCACCACCCGTCAGAACGACTGGGACGATAATTGGTAGGGAAGTAGAGGACTGTGGAGACAAGGTTTAAGTAGGGACACTGTACTGTAGTGGGGACGTAGCGAGATTAGAAGGATGTTAATGACGAGGGAGTGCTTAGTTTAATGGGATGACGGGGAAGCACGAGTATAAGGGGGAAAGCAGCTAGATCGATGATGCTGTGTGTGTGTAGTAGTGTTTGAGGAATTGTGTATGGAGAATAAAAGGAGTTGTGTTAAAGTGTATGGAAAGAGGTGTATGAGCACAAAAGGTGTGCGAGAAAAGTGGTGTGCGAGATAAATGGTGTGCGAATAAATGGTGTGGAATACTTGGTGTGGAATAAAAGGTGTGGAATGCATGGTGCGAAGGAGTGAATGGGGGGAGATGGACTCATTCACGAATGCCCGGGGTGGGTAGTGTAAACCCAGGTAGAGGGCTTAGGTAAATTGTTTGGATATTGACACCTGTGGTGCAGGTAGTGGCAATGTAGTGCTTTGGAGGGTGCGTAAGACTGTGGAATGGCTGGGCGTGTGGTTTATTTGGTGCGTATGGTTATTGGGGCACTCCGCCACTGGTAGTTTGTCGGCTAGGTGAGGCTACAGGTTGGCTCTGGGAGCCAGTTAGAGTAGTTGTGAGTGGGGCCCAAGGATCCAAGGGAAGGACCCGGGTTGCCCAATGGGGCCTTCCCCAGTTCGGGTAGTCGCAGGAGCAGGTAAGCTCGGGTGGCGACTTCAGTGGCGGAGGTGCGCAGGTAGTTGGACCTGCTAGTGGAGCCACACGACCCAGCCCCGAAATTGTGCAAGGGCACAGCGAGAAAAATTGGGGAGTGAGACCCAAATTCGTAGGGCACCGCAGAGTGGTCAATGGGAATTCGATTTTTAGAACCACATAGTTTAACGATGGCCAATTGAATTGGCAGGGCACGACCCCAGGTAGTGTAAATGAGTTAATGTCAGTAGTGTAGTTAGGATGAGAGAAATTCCCTTCGCGCCATCCACAGCCAATCACCAAGGAAACGAGGCTCCGCACCAAGATCAAGTGAACTGTTGAGTGAGTAAGACGCATCATGACGTAATGTGACATTGTGTGTTTGTTCCATCTCTTCCTTCTTGGGAGGGATTGGAGGACGAATTTGGAACTAGAGGGGGATATGGGAGACAAAACGTAGTGACGAATTTGTAAATACAAGGAAGGGCTAGGGTAGTGTAAGCGGACATTGGGGGGTACGGACGGATAGGGACGAGCCTGCTCTGCTCGCTCTTCCGCGCCCCTTGTGCTGCATTACCTTGTATTTCTGTGTACCTTTGTGCCCTTGCAGCTTTGCTGGTGGTGCTTTGTCTCTCCCCCACCCCAGGACCATTTTGGAGGTGGAACTGTGCAGCACCAACGACCTGTGCAGCATCCCTGCTGCACTTTGCTACATCTGTGCAGTACCCCTGCTGCACCTTGTTCCATCTGTGCAGCCGAACTGTGCAGCACTTTGCTGCCACATCCTTTTGTGTAACTTTGCTGCACCTGTGCAGCACCTTTCTGCCACAAACACCTTGCTGCCACAAACACTTTGCTGCCACAAACACTTTGCTTCCACAAACACTTTGCTGCACATTATGACACTTATGGACCGCACGTTTTGTGGCCTTACACCTCTGCTGTGTAACACCTTGCTGCAGCATCACCTTGCATCTTCGGACCACTTGTTTTGAGCGGCATTAAGGTCACGCAGTCGGACCACATAGGGTTGGGCCTGCTTGGCCATGAAATAAAACGAACACGTGTTTTGTACATTTTTATTATGGTGTGCTAGGGACAAGAAGAATTGTAAGTTTTATGCACACAGAAGATGCAAGCAGCAAGAAGCAAGAAGCAAGCAGCAAATATGACTTTTGAATGTGTTTGTGTTTTGTGCTTTGCCGTGCTTTCTCTCCCCTCCAATCTTCTTTCCAAAAAGGACAGGTCCTGGGTCATACAATTGTAAATAAGCTTAGGTTTTGTGCTTGTATATAAAATGCTGCCCACCGGCTCTATGTTTAGTTTGAAAACAATTCCGGATTTGGTTAATTGTGGGCGTGATTCAGTTAGAGTTAGCTACTCAACGCAGTAGGTGGGACATATTTAGTGTTTTAAAACTGTCGCACCCACGGGTTAGAGTAAATGTTAGAGGGAACCACATCTATATGTCACACGTAAGGAAAAGTTAGTCCCAGATCTTTCTCAAAACCGGTCGTTCCAATTTTTGTAGGTTCGACTCGGGAACGAGTCTGACGAGGGAGAGGGGGAAGTGTTGCGGTTTTGAGTTGGTACAGTTGTATAATAAAGATTAAATTTCCCCCTCATAGTTAGTCACACAAGCAACATGTAGCCTCATTTGTAGTGTAGTTATTTCTTCGTATTTGTGAGCTTAGTCCTTTTCCATTGTTAGTTCTGCGTTGAGTAGAGTCAGCAGAATAGGCCCTACTCTACCGACTTTCCAGCTTCACTTGCCTCATGCCCCTTTGCGCGAACTTTGGTTCATTTTGGGCGAATTAACACGAGGCAGGCGAGGAGGGTCGGGGCAGAGCGGCAGAGAGCTAACGGTAAGCGCGAGCCGCCAATCAGGGCTCAGAGGTGGTGGCGGGGGCGTTGCGTCACAGGGCATGGTAAGAAGGTTCGAGAGGGTTCCAGAAGGTTCGGGGCCGCAGCCATATAACCCATCGCGCAAAGCCCCCAGGAGGACTGACTGAGGAGCGAAGGACTTGAGGACTCTCGCTGATGAACGAAGGACTTGCCCAGGGAGACTCGCGCGCACTGACCAACCAAGAGGATCGAGGAAGAGGAGTTGTGAGCGTCAGAGAACTGTGAAAGATACGCGGGTAAAGAGAGACGCGCATGAACCAGGATACGCGCTCGTATAAAGTGACGCTCAGTTGAGCTTTAAGCCGAACTGCATACAGTGCATTAAGTCGCGTGAGTGAAAACGGCTGTGTCATCGCCAGCCACGCTGAGAGTCCCGCATTTGCCGTTCCACCTCATCGGCTGCTTTGTTCGGGAGACGCGTGACGAGGTTTCCTTCCACCGCCTGCTGCCATCTTCGCGGGACGCACGAGGACCGTGGAGAGCCGGATGGGGCCGTTCCTGAACGACCACGTCGACGCGTTTAGCTGAACATCAACCCATCTGCAATTCCCTGTGTGAGTGTGACGGGCCTGCGTCCGAGGGATAAGATAAGACTGACTAAGTGCTGCTCTGTGTCTCTGCGTCCCCGATCATTGCACATACGTGTGGGAATAATTAAACCTGTGTTCTTCCTTTTTCCGACTCGATCGTTCCTGTGATTTCCTCATTGGCTAAGCGTGGTATGAATAGAACCGCTTGAATCGGGTCCCAATATCTAGATAACTGCACGGAGCACGTGTCCGCAATCCGCTCGGCGTACTTAAATCACACATGGCTCGTGCGAGGCTAGTTTCCTCGTTTCGGTGGCGGCGCGGGTACTTAGGTACGAGCGAGAATTGGTCCCGAGACCCTACCTTGTGTTCGCCCGGAAGGGGCGTCAAGTCTCTCGGTTCCGCCAAGCCCAGCAAGACCAAGGGGCCTAATCCCCCCTTGTTAGGGGTAGGAATGGCGGCGGGAGAACCGTAACAATACGTTGGTATATCACAACTTCGTAAGTTTTATTGTTTGTTGCAATACAGCCATTCTTAAACATTGCCTCTTTTTTAAAAGTACGTACGGCAATCACATCGTACATATCGAATTTTTATAATGCCTTGGATTCTTGGAACAAAATCAAGATTAATCATAAAGTGAAAGAAATGTTCACGTGTTATTTTATTTATCTTGTATTGCAGAGCAACTCATCCTGCCATGCGCCAAGGCGATGTGCAGAGAAGTGCTTGGAGAGACGGCAGCTTCCAAGATAAGCACCATTCCGCTTTCTGCCGACACGATTCGCCGACAGATAATAGACATGGGCGAAGACATCGAGCACCAGCTGTACGCAAACCTAGAGGCCAACAAGTTTGTCATCCAGTTAGACGAGTCAATGGACATCGCACAGAAGGCGTCGATCCTCATCTTTGTTCGTTATCGGCACAGCGATGATTTTATGGAGGATCTTCTGGCATGTGACGAGCTACCGACCAAGACCACGGCCACAGAAATATTCGCAGTCGTCAACAAACACATCGCATTGCATAGCCGCAGGTGGGAAGACTGTGTTGGCGTTTGTACCGATGGTGCGGCATCGATGACAGGTCGGCGCAGCGGTGTAATTAAGCTCATCCAAGATGTGGCACCAGAGGCAAGCTGGACCCACTGCTTCCTCCACCGCGAGGTATTAGCGGCGAAAGAGATGTCACCTGGACTTGCCGAAGTAATGGACATTGCAGTGAAAACAATCAACCATCTCAGGAAGAGCGCCCTAAATTTGAGGTTGTTTGCAGAACTGTGTAAGGAGCAAGATGCAGAACACACCACGGTGCTGTATTTTGCAGCTGTTCACTGGCTCTCCAGAGGAGATGCTTTGGCAAGATTGAATGAACTTCACGACCAGGTCCTCACATTCTTGGAGGTGGCTAGGTCAGACCTGGCAGTCTATTACAAAAACAACAAATTCATCGCAACATTGGCATACATGGCCGACATCTTCAACTTGTTGAACAATCTGAACATATTGTTGCGGAGATGAGGACTGTATTTTTTTGATTGTGTGCTGTATCATTATTATTATTGTTTATTATGCGCCCCCCTACCTCCGGAGCTGTGTAAAGGTGAAAGGGCATCCCATAATTAGTCCACAAGCATACACATCAGCCAAATAATAGAATACCCCTGTTGATAGTTATCTCTTATTCTGTGTTTTAGGGTAAGGCTGTGTCTCCCATTAATTGAAGTACTCCATTGCACCAGTGAAAGAGAATAGATCCCCTTTCCTTCCCATCCCCAAAATCTCCCTTTCCTTCCCATCCCCAAAATCTCGATTTCCTTTTACATCCCCTTCCGTCATTGCCGGGCCTCGATTGCCGAATTATCTCCCCTCCAAAAACCACCATTGACCATGTGCTCGAGTCGGGAAAAAAGGCGTGTCTCCACCTTGTCATAGAGGGGAAGAGGGGCGTGCCCGCCCGTCGTCATCAAGGGCGGAGCCCGAGGGTCGCGCGACCAACCAGGGCCGAGGTGAGCACCTCGATGGCCGTGTCCAAAAGGCCGGCGGCTTAATCGCTGGAGGCGTTATAAAGGCGCGCACGCAGGAAGCAAGTGAGTCGGTTGCCAGAGAGAGTTGGTCACAAAGAGTTGGTCGTCAAGAGAGAGTCGTGAAGAGTCAGTCAGTGGAGTCGGTGGTCAGTTGGTTGCGGTGAGGAGTCGGTGGTGGCGGTCAGTGGTTGTGTTGGTTGCGGTGAGGAGTCGAGGAGGGAGGAGATCAGAAGACAGGAAGGCCTTGAGTTGGACTAAGCAAGAGAGGAAGTTGTTGGACTGGGTGGGACTAAGAAAGAGAGAGAAAGAGTCCTGAAGCTTGTGAGGGAAGGAGAGAGAACCCGTCACACCAACCCCCCAAGCTCCGCGTTGGCTCCACCAAGCGTTCACCTCCACCAAGGCTCCACCAAGCTCCGCGTTCGCTCCACCAAGCGTTCACCTCCACCAAGGCCCCACCAAGCTCCGCGTTGGCTCCACCAAGCGTTCACCTCCACCAAAGCTCCACCAAGCTCCGCGTTGGCTCCACCAAGCGTTCACCTCCAGCCATCCACCTCCTGCCATTCCTGTCATTCCCCGTGTGAATCTGTCTTTTGTTTGTTCTGTCCCTGGGTATTTAATTAAGTCTGTAGGTAAGCTAATATTTGCACTGTGTCACCTGCGTCTTATGTGTTGTAAATAAACCTTGATTGCTCCGCTTTGCTTGTGTAAATAAATCCCATTACTCGTCTGTACGTCTTCTCATTTTATTCCTTTTCCTCTTTGCATTGCGTCGTTTTCGTCTTCTCCCTCATTGAGCAGCTGCGGTGCGATCCGGCCAACGTTTGGGTGGAATCGGGTGAGTCGGGGATTCTGTTAGGTCGCGGTAATACACCACCGCTCGGTCAATATAACATCTGTCCGCGATATGTAACAATTGGTGTCTGGGAGTGAGATTCGGGGCCCGAACCAAATTTTTAAAACATCTAAAAAAAAAATTTGGTCAAAATTTGGAGCGGCCGAAATTTGTTTTGTTTTATAAAACCCGAATTTTGAAATCGCGCCATGGCTGGTCAAGGCGACGGGATGCCGGTGGGAGAGATAGACGGGGTAGAATCGACCCAGGACCTCGGGGAAATGTATGTGGAGGAAAGGGTGGAGGAGAGTAAAGAAGGTGTGGTTGAGGGGGTATCAGGTACACAAAATGGCGCTCTCGCGCACGTGGTATCAGACGCACAAAGTGGCGGCTCGCACGAGCGCGGGGTAGCCGCGCCCGCTGCGCAAATAGCGGGAATTGATGTGCGGGACCTCATGGCGCAGATTAATGCAACCATACTAATGGCAAATATGGGGCTAGAAGCAAAAATGGATGCTCAGGGTGAGCAAATGAGGGTAATGAGGGACGAAGCGAGGGGTACCGGTGAGGGATTAAAACATGGGTTAATGGGGGTGGAAAATAGAATGGCTGCCCAGGAGAATCAGTTAGAAGAGGTGAAAAATGGGTTAATGGGGTTAGAAAATAGGATGGAGGACAAATTGCAGGAAATAGGGGAACAATCTGCCCGGGAAATCAAACGAATGGGGAACCAGATAGAGGAGGTGCAAATCGGGTTAGAAGGTAAACTGGATGCTCAGAGGGATGAATTGGGACAGATGAGGGTAGCATCCACAAAAGAGAGGGAGGAGATGAAAGAGGAGATACGACGAGGTGTGGGTGAGGAGGTTTCGGGGCTACGCGAGGAGGTAAAGCGAGGTGAGAAGCGTATGGAGAAATAAGTGAGGAATAATACGGCTAGGTTACAAGGGGGAATAGAAGATCTGACGGAGGAGGTGGAACAGCTGACGGAGGGACAAAAAGAACTAGTGGAGCAGGTTCAAAAGAACACTGCGGTACTAGGAGGGTTAAAGGCGACACAAAAAGAAATTAAAAACGAATTAATAGCGACACAGAGGCAATGTCAGATGGTACGTGAGGAACTGACAATGAGGGTGAACGAGGTGACAGAGATAATGGCGACAAAGGACCGGCAGGTGAGGATGCACATAGAGACGGTCACGGTAGCCTTAGAGGACGAACTTGAGGAGACGCTCCGAGAAATAAAAGAGGTTAAACAAAAATTAGAGGAAGTGGAAGAAGAGGTGAGTGAAATTAAGAAGGGACGGACAGAAACTAAAAGAGAAATCCAGGAGGAGGTGATGGAATATGTGCAAGGTCGGTGCTCAACTCATAATGTGATGCTCACTAACCAAATAAAGAGTTTGCAGGTGGCAAAGGAGGTGCGGAGACGAGGTACGGAGGTGAGTGGCAATGTATATGATGTGAGGAAAGCTTCAGTCGGCTTGGGGATTGGTTTGGATCCGGGTGTTCGTGAAAGGCCGTTGGTGAAGTGTGCGACAGGTCTGGTGTGCGAAAAAAGAGGTGTGCGAGAATGTCCGACCATGGGGTGTGTGAGGAAAAAGTGCACGCCGAGGAGTGAGTGTGCCGTCAAGAGTGAGTTGGTCGAAGCGCGTGTGCGAGGGGGTACATGGAAGTGTTACGGAGGTGTGGTAAGTGTTACGGAGGAAGTAACGAAAGAGTGTGCGCAAAAGGATGCGCGAGAAAGGTGTGTAACGGACGGGTGCATGAGGAAAGAGTGTGCTGTCGAGAGTAAGGGTGAGTGCGTTGTCAAGAGTGGTGGTGAGAGTAGTGAGAGTGACAAGGAGCGTGAGTTGGTTGTGACAGGTGAGCGAGGATGTACACCTGGAATGGAAGGATGCACACCTGGAATGGTAGAGCGTGAGTGGGAATGCACGCTGGAATTGGTAGTGAGGCACGTGGTTGGGTGTGCGGGTGAGAGCACACCTGTGGTTGTCACAGAGGAGGTGACCGAGGAGGGGGCGCGAAGACGTGTGTTGGTGAGGTGTGCGAGCGACGAATGTGTGCCAAGGTGTTCGGTGGTCAGGTGTGTGACCAAGTCGGTGAGCGGAATGCGTGTACCGAGGTGTGTTAGAGAAGGTACGACCAAGAGCAGGGAGACGGCTGGATGTATGAGGAAGAAAGGGGTAGCGTATGCTTGTAAGCATCCAGGTGAAGCATCGACGGTAACCGGGTTAGAGGTTAGAACGACTTATAGCCGAATCAGGCCCTCGGTGCGCGTCGGGCAGCTTCGCGTGCCGCGAGGACCAGCGGGGATCCGAACCACGGCGGTTTCGAAAGAACCGCCGTACGCGATCCACGCTGTGCCTCGCTTGGAACGGCCGCGTCCGGGCTCCACTAGGCGGAGCGGGCAGCCCGATAGGAAGGGTCGTCATGGCGACCACTTTCTATTGAGACGTGCCGGCAGGTCGAGATCGGGACATTGGATGGCTCCACGCCGAGGTGGTGCGTGGGATCTCGGCCCGGGTAAGCCCCCGTCCCTGCACCGAGTGCGGGACGGATTCAACCTGCAGGCGACCAAACCACCCGAATTCATTGCTCGGCTTTATGAACCGAGTTTAATGATGTCACGACGCACCGAGGCTAGGATATAGTGGACTGTGATGATGATAGTAGTGATTTGATACGAAATTTATAATAGTGGGTAGAATTGGCAGTAAATGGCAAATTTTTGAATTGGTTGGAATTTGGACGAGCGAAATTGATAGTGGAGAGACCCCCGATGTGGTGGGATGGCAAATCCACCATCCCTCACAGAGTGGGGGCAAATGCGCTATAGCTTATGGGGTTGATGGCAGTGAAAACTAGCCCGGGTGGGTTAGGATATATTGTGTGTAGGGATCTAGCGAAGATGACATTAGGTGACGTTAAGGTTAGTTAGTGACAAGGATACCTGTAGTGGGGACGCAGGTAGATTAGCGTGGATGATAATGACGTGGGAGCGCAATAGTTTAAAGGGACGACTGGGAAGCGCAAGTTTCAGAGGGGAGTAGTTAGCTGAGATGATGCCGTGTGTGTGAAGATTGAACAGGTGTGATTGAACAGGTGTGATTGCACAGGGGTGCAACTGAACAGGTGTGTGGAGCAGTATATGAGGGAGTGGTGGTGATTGCGTGTTGTGTTTCCCAAATGGTCCAGGAAGAAAGGAGGGTGCAGGTGGCACCAGGTGTGAGGGCACAGGTGTGCAACAGCAGGTATGGAGAATGGTAGTGTGGAATAAAGGGAGTATTGGAATGGATGGTCGTGGAGTGAGTATGGTGGAAATTGTGGAGTGGAGTGGATGGTGCGAAGGTGTGAATGGGGGAAGAGAGGACCCCCATCACGGATACCCGGGGCGGGTAGCGTAAGTGTTAGGTAGAGGGTACAGGTAAATTGTGGTTGGATATTGGCATCTGTGGTGCGGGTGAAAGAATGGTCTTTGGATGGGTGCATTAGTGTTGTGGAAATGGCTGGGCGTGTAGCCTGTTAGTGTGTGTAGTTGGTTGGGCGCTCCACCACTGTGAGGATGTCGGCCAGGTGAGGCCGCAGGTGGGCTCTGGGAGCCGGTAGTAGTTGTTGTGGATGGGGCCTGAGGATCCGGAGGACAGACCCGGGTAGCCCAGTGCCAGAGGGCACCAGGGGGTGACAGAGCCAGGAGAGGGCCTTCCCCAGTTAGTTAGGTTAGGGTGAGGAGCTAGGTAAGCTCGGGTGGCAACTGCAGTGGTGGAGGTGTGCAGGTGGGTAGACCTGCTGGGAGAGCTACACGTCGCAGCCCAGAAATTGTGCGAGGCACCGGGAGATGAATCGGGGGAGCGAGACCCCAAATTGAGAAGCACCACCGTTTGGTCAATGGGAATTGGTTTTTAGAACCCATAGTGTAAGTGGCCAATGGATTGGCAGGGAAAGACCCCGGGTAGTGGAAAGTGTGTTAATGTCATTTAGAAAGTAGTTAGGATGAAGTCTCCTCGCACCATCTGCATCCACTCACCTGAGGTGACAGGTACTCCGCACCATGCCATGTTTAATTATTTTTACTGTGCAAATGTTTGGATTGTGAGACGCATCATGACGTGGGTGTGTGACATTGTGCTTTGATGTTCCATCTCTGCCTCCTTATGAGGATTGATGATGAATTTGGTGATGGCAAATTTTGAAGTAGAGGGATTGTGGAGACGAATTTGGTACAGGGGAAATATGGGGAAGACGTGACAGTCGTCACGAATTTGTAAATGTGTAGATTTTTGTACATATGGGGTAAGGGCAAGGGTAGGGTAGGTGACAGGGGGGTGACGTACGGTAGGGACGAGCTTTCTCACTTCGCCCTCCGTACGCATTTCGCCTTGCATTGCCTTATTGATGTGTACCCTTGTGACCTTACCCCTCGCTCAATTGTCTTTCCCCTTTTGTCTCCCACATGACCTGTGCGCCACTGGGTGCCGAGGGGAGCGTGCGTGGGTCGGCCATTGTGCGCCCGAAATTCCCAGAACCAGCTGTCCGCATCGATGCACCACATTATGGACCACATGTCTGTGGCCGAGCACCACTTAGGGACCCCATGGGTTGGGGCATGGCCCCTCTGCTGGAACCGGCCATGAGGGCCCGAAATCTTGCTGGCGGACCTTGGCCACAGGGCACCGATGCCCCACAGGTGAACCACACTAGTCGGCCCTGTGGGCCATAAATAAAATAAATAAAAAGGACACATTGGGTGCAAGTTTAATACAAATAGGCCGCCAGTAAGCAAAGCAAAAGAATGACAACATCTGGAAGACCAAATAATAATAACCAGCAGAGGGAGCCGAAGAGCAAGAGATCACCTGCAGGGTTTGGGTTTGTTGGATTTACTTTATTGATGAACAGTGGTGACTGCACCGATTGGTGTTTGGGTGTATATTGGTGCGTTTTTGGGTGCTTTCATGGTGCGTCGATGCAGAGCAGACTGTCTCCCCCCCAGAAAGAACAATTACAGGTCCTGGGTTAGTCTTGTAAATAAAAGTAGCGTCAAGTGTAAATAATGCTTCCCACCGTCAGTGTGTAGTTTGAAGACCATTCCGCAATTCGGTTAACTGTGGGCGTAAGTCTGTTAGGCAGGGTGCAATGGAGCAGCGGGACACATTTATTTATGTTTTAAAACTGTCGCACTCAGGGTCAGGTTAAAAGTAGAGGGAACTACACCTACGTGTCACACTAAAAATAAAAGTTGTAGGCCCGGGACGTGCCGAAGAGGAGGAGGGTGCAGTGTTGCGGAGATGAGGACTGTATTTTTTTTATTGTGTGCTGTATCATTATTATTATTGTTTATTCTGCGCCCCCCTACCTCCGGAGCTGTGTAAAGGTGAAAGGGCATCCCATAATTAGTCCACAAGCATACACATCAGCCAAATAATAGAATACCCCTGTTGATAGTTATCTCTTATTCTGTGTTTTAGGGTAAGGCTGTGTCTCCCATTAATTGAAGTACTCCATTGCACCAGTGAAAGAGAATAGATCCCCTTTCCTTCCCATCCCCAAAATCTCCCTTTCCTTCCCATCCCCAAAATCTCCATTTCCTTTTACATCCCCTTCCGTCATTGCCGGGCCTCGATTGCCGAATTACCTCCCCTCCAAAAACCACCATTGACCATGTGCTCGAGTCGGGAAGAAAGGCGTGTCTCCACCTCGTCATAGAGGGGAAGAGGGGCGTGCCCGCCCGTCGTCATCAAGGGCGGAGCCCGAGGGTCGCGCGACCAACCAGGGCCGAGGTGAGCACCCCGATGGGCGTGTCCAAAAGGCCGGCGGCTTAATCGCTGGAGGCGTTATAAAGGCGTGCACGCAGGAAGCAAGTGAGTCGGTTGCCAGAGAGAGTTGGTCACAAAGAGTTGGTCGTCAAGAGAGAGTCGTGAAGAGTCAGTCAGTGGAGTCGGTGGTCAGTTGGTTGTGGTGAGGAGTCGGTGGTGGCGGTCAGTGGTTGCGTTGGTTGCGGTGAGGAGTCGAGGAGGGAGGAGATCAGAAGACAGGAAGGCCTTGAGTTGGACTAAGCAAGAGAGGAAGTTGTTGGACTGGGTGGGACTAAGAAAGAGAGAGAAAGAGTCCTGAAGCTTGTGAGGGAAGGAGAGAGAACCCGTCACACCAACCCCCCAAGCTCCGCGTTGGCTCCACCAAGCGTTCACCTCCACCAAGGCTCCACCAAGCTCCGCGTTCGCTCCACCAAGCGTTCACCTCCACCAAGGCCCCACCAAGCTCCGCGTTGGCTCCACCAAGCGTTCACCTCCACCAAAGCTCCACCAAGCTCCGCGTTGGCTCCACCAAGCGTTCACCTCCAGCCATCCACCTCCTGCCATTCCTGTCATTCCCCGCGTGAGTCTGTCTTTTGTTTGTTCTGTCCCTGGGTATTTAATTAAGTCTGTAGGTAAGCTAATATTTGCACTGTGTCACCTGCGTCTTATGTGTTGTAAATAAACCTTGATTGCTCCGTTTTGCTTGTGTAAATAAATCCCATTACTCGTCTGTACGTCTTCTCGTTTTATTCCTTTTCCTCTTTGCATTGCGTCGTTTTCGTCTTCTCCCTCATTGAGCAGCTGCGGTGCGATCCGGCCAACGTTTGGGTGGAATCGGGTGAGTCGGGGATTCTGTTAGGTCGCAGTAATACACCACCGCTCGGTCAATATAACATCTGTCCGCGATCTGTAACAATATCGTTCCAGGGCAAAACGAACAAGCAGGCGAAATCCGTGTTCGTAATGTATGCCAAGATAGCGGCGTTCAAGTCAAAGCTGGATCTATAGAAGAGAAGAGTACAGACCAATGATGAATTTGACATGTTCGAAAACCTGGATGATCTGCTCAGCAAGAGTGTTGAGGAATGTGTGGACATTAAGGAAGGATGTCATCGTCGAACATCTGGTGAACCTGCGCAAACGATTTGACAAATACTTTCCTGTTGATCCACGCGTGGAGAAGAAGTGGATCCGAGACCCTTATTCAGTCGACGTTCAGCAGTGCTGCAACTTGTCCAACAGATTGAAAGAGGAATTGATCGACATCGTGTCCGACGGTACACTCGAGACACTGTTCAGGAAGGACAATTTAGTAACGTTTTGGCTGACAGTGTCTCATGAGTACCCAGAGATTGCACATCTCACGGTAAAGTTCCTGATGCCATTCACGACGACGTGGATGTGTGAGGCAGGTTTCTCAACGGTGACATATCTGAAGTCCAAGTATCGAAACAAATTGGAGACAGTGGCCCTGTGCGCCAACCTGAGAATCGCATTGTCGCCGCTTCAAAGCCGAATCGATGATCTCGTAGCCAATATGCAAAGTCAACCATCGCACTGATGTGGATAATCCACATCTACAATGTTGCTCATGGAACATTTGAATTAGGCTTGTAAGTTTCACTTTCGGGTTTAATCAGTGAAAGTTGTTTATTTAATGTTGTTCATGATAACGGAACATTGAACCTGGATATAAGTTCAGATGCATAATGGGTTTTTTCAGCAAAAGTTAGTCTTGTTTTGTTTATCAGTTCATGTTACATTTTAAGTTCATCATCTACTCACGATGAAGATTCAAATAAAGTTCAAACACCATTTATTGGCGTGTCACTTTAATAATTAAAGTTTTATTCTATTTCACAAAAGATACACCGCCAATGAATGCTGTGAGATTCATCTTCATCATCTTCTTCATCTTCATCATCTTCATCATCATCTTCTTCTTCATTAAATCTTCATCCGGATGCATCGTAGGGGCGGATTCATCTCTTCCGAAGCTGCAGGGAGTTTACGCCTGATTGGCTGACAATAATATCAAGTGGGCGGTGTCTGTGATCGAAGTCGCTGCTCATTCTCAAGGGGGCGTGGTCTCTCGCTCTCTCTCTCCTCATGGTCGTGGAGATCCATACAAAATAACAACAAAATAAGGACAGTGTTTTTGGTATGATTGTCGTCACTTTGCTTTATTGTTCAATTACGAATTGTACTACTGTACAAAGATGATGAACCAAACCCTTACCAAGATATTAACGTCAGACGCAATCGATATTTCCGTGACGGTTTGTGGGGGGTTCGATGGGTCGCGACTGGATGCCTGGGTTTATTATTGGGTCCTGGGCTAAAACGGAACGCAGGTTTAATCCATCCGAACTCAAAGCAGCCATGTCACACCCCCCCCTCTGCGTCATCAGGTCACACGTCATACGACATTACGCCATCACGTCATCCGTAGAACACATTGACACAGTGTATTCAATACAATGTACAATGAGACTGGACACCACAATATTGCACGAGAGACCCCGATCAGGACATCGACACGATCTTGTGCGAGGGAACCCGATCAGGGCATCGACACGATCTTGTGCGAGGGAACCCGATCAGGGCATCGACACGATCTTGTTCGAGGGAACCCCATCAGGACATCGACACGATCTTGTGGGAGGGAACCCTAACAGGACATCGACACGATCTTGTAGGAGGGAACCCTATCAGGACATCGACACGATCTTGTGCGAGGGAACCCGATCAGGACATCGACACGATCTTGTAGAAGGGACCCCTATCAGGACATCGACACGATCTTGTAGGAGGGAATCCTATCAGGACATCGACAAGATCTTGTACGAGGGAACCCTATCAGGACATCGACACGATCTTGTACGAGGGAACCCTATCAGGACATCGACACGATCTTGTACGAGGGAACCCCATCAGGACATCGACAGGATCTTGTACGAGGGAATCTTATCAGGACATCGACACGATCTTGTACGAGGGAACCCTATCAGGACATCGACACGATCTTGTACGAGGGAACCCGATCAGGACATCGACACGATCTTGTACGAGGGAACCCGATCAGGACATCGACACGATCTTGTACGAGGGAACCCGATCAGGATATCGACACGATCTTGATTTGAACGACGGAACACGATCCGTACATGGTTTGATTCCCACATAAACTATTATTATTAACGGACAAAGTACACACCACGGACCCGCACGGGAATAAGAACGTCACGTACCGGGTCCGAACTCCTTGTCCGCGGGAGATTCTCCCGGATCGAGCAGGTTCCTTCCATCGAAGACCATCGTGGATCCCGGAGGCTTCACCACGTGTTCCTCACCGGAGATATTTCGGTTCATTGAACACAGTGGACTAGTGGAGTAAAGTGTAGTAAAGTACAGTCCAAGGCAGTCGAATAACAAGGTCCGAATGAAGAGCCTCTGCTTCTGTGATACACTGTACTTTTTGGTCATGACTCATGACTTCGCCCCCTACGGAGGGGAAACGGAAATAAAGACAGTGCGTGCTGAGACCTCAAACAGAAGAGTCATGGTGTTACATGGTGACATTACGTGGTGTTACAATAAAGACATTTTAAGGTGACATCCATGGTGTTAAAATAAAGACATATGGTGACATTACATGGTGTTACAATAAAGACATTATATGGTGATGTAGCGGTTGCCGCTAAGCATACACAATCGCCTTACACCTGCCGAAGACGCAACCCGGGAGCGATCACTGTACCGGGCTCGCCCAGGCCGCCCGGGCATGTCCAGACTCGCTTTTCCCGGGCATGCCCAGACTCGCCTTTCCCAGGCTCGCTCAGGCCGCCCGGGCATGTCCAGACTCGCCTTTCCCGGACATGCCCAGACTCACCTTTCCTGGGCTCGCCCAGGCCGCCCGGGCATGTCCAGACTCGCCTTTCCCGGGCAAACGCTCCGGCATGACGTGTTTGATTGTGCTTATATATATTGCTACCCGATAAACGGGCTTTTCAAAGTACCCGAGTTTTCGTTTGACCAATAAAGAAGCTCGGACGAATTCCCGTCTTTCGTCGCGTCAATCCTTTCGACTCGCGTAGGAGCACAGCTCCTCACTGGTGACCCCCGACATGGGCACGGCAGTTACCCTTAAACTGCCTACCTTCTGGGAGGCTCATGCGGCAGTTTGGTTCACCCAGGCAGACTCCCAGTTTGCCCTGCGAGGCATTACCGCAGACGACACCCGCTTCCACCATGTGGTAGCGGCACTCGGCTCGGCCACCGTGGCCTGCGCCCTGAGCCTCCTCCAGCACCCGCCAGCCGCTGACAAATATGGCACGATCAAGACGCTCCTCCTCGACGCATTCGCCCTCTCACCGGCAGGACGCGCACGGCGCCTGCTCGACCTGCCCGAGCTCGGCGACGCGCGCCCGTCCGAGCGGATGGACTACATGCTCTCGCTGCTCGGTGAGCACTCCCCGGATTTTCTTTTCCGGGAGCTGTTCTTCCGCGGATCCCCGCGCCCTCGCCAGGGAAGCCGACAAGATCTCCTCGGCAGGCCAGCACATCGGGGCGGCTACCTGGAGCCCGCCGCCGTCCGAGGCGACACCCATGGTGCCCGAGCGCCCGGTGCGGTTGGAGGCCGAACTGCCAGTGCGACTGGCGGCCGCCACACCGCGCCGACCGATTCCAACACGACGGCCGGGGCCTCCACCTGACCAGGAATGGTGTTATTACCACGCTAGGTTCGGACAAAAGGCTCGGACATGCCGACCCCCGTGCACTTTCGGCAAGTCGGGAAACGGCCGGGCCGGCGTTCATTACCAGCCAGAGCGCCGGCCACTCGGGCAACTTGCTTTTCATCAAGGACAAAGCGTCCGGGCGGCGTTTTCTTTGTGACACCGGCGCCCAACTGAGCGTCATACCCGCCTCCGAGCAGGACAGGCAGACCGCAGTTTGCGGCCCCTCCTTGGTCGCTGCCAACGGATCGGCCATCCACACCTTCGGCCTGCGCAACGTCACCCTCTGCTTCGGCTGCCAGCGCTTTAATTGGACCTTTGTGACGGCAAGCGTGCCCATGGCTTTGCTAGGCGCCGACTTCCTCTGCGTGCACGGGCTGCTAGTCGACGTAAAACGGCGTCGCCTCGTCAACGCCGAGACGTTCAACTCCCTGGCATGCACAATGAGCAGCTCCGCGCCGACCGAACTATCATGCGCCCTCCCCGCGGCAAACGAGTTCGCTCGCCTGCTCGCAGAGTTCCCGGCCCTCACGCGGCCGACGTTTTCGGCCGTCGCAGTGCGACATGGTATCGAGCACCACATACCAACTACGGGCCCGCCGGTCTACGCCAGAGCCCGCCGCCTCGACCCGGCCAAGCTTGCCGTGGCAAAGGCCGAGTTCGACGCATTGGGGCACCTCGGCATCGTGCGGCGCTCCGATAGCGCGTGGGCCTCGCCGCTGCACATCGTGCCGAAGCCGGGGGGGGCTGGTGCCCATGTGGCGACTACTGCCGCCTCAAAGACGTTACCACCCCCGACAGGTATCCTGTCCCGCATATCCAGGACTTTTCCGCCCGTTTGGCGGGGCGGGTCATTTTCTCGAAAATTGACTTAATACGGGAATACCACCAGGTACCTGTCAGGCCGGCCGACGTCCCAAAAACGGCCGTCATCACACCTTTCGGCCTGTTCGAAATTCCTGAGGATGCCGTTTGGCCTCAAGAACACGGCCCAGGCGTTCCAGCGCTTGATGGACGGCGTGCTGCGTGACCTGCCGTTCCTCTTCGTCTACCTGGACGACATCCTCGTCACCAGCACGTCCCGGGCCGAGTACCTCCTCCACCTCTGAACACTGTTCGGACGCCTCAGCGAGCACGGCTTAATCGTCAACCCAGCCAAATGCCACTTCGGCACGATGGCCGTTGACTTTTTGGGCCACCACATCACCAAGAACAGGGCCGTGCCGCTGCCAACCAAGGTGGAGGCCATCACCAAGTTCCCGCGTCCCCGCTCCATCAAGGCCCTGCAGGAGTTCCTCGGCATGGTGAATTTTTACCACTGTTTCGTGCCCCGCGCTGCTCAGCTCATGCGGCCCCTTTACGAAGCCCTCCGGGGCAGCCGGCCAACCATGACGTCGTCTGGTCCACAGACATGGACGCGGCATTCACAGGCACAAAGCTGGCCCTCGCCGATGCAACGCTGCTTGCTCACCCGGTGCTCGACGCTCCCATCACCCTCACTACAGACGCCTCCGACTACGCGGTGGGCGCCGTACATGAACAATGGGTGAACGGGGTTTGGCAGCCACTCACTTTTTTTAGCCGGCAACTCCGGCCGAACGAGCTAAAATATAGCACATTTGACCGCAAGCTCCTCGGTCTATACCTGGCCGTCAGCCATTTACGCCACCTCCTGGAGGGCCGCCCGTTCACGGCTTTCGTCGAACACAAGCCGTTGGTTTACACGATGGCCAAAGTCACGGAGCCGTGGTCGGCCCGCCAGCAGTGCCACCTCGCCGCCGTGTCGGAGTTTACCACGGACATCGGGCACGTCGCCGGAAAAGACAACGCCGTGGCCGACTGTCTTTCTCGGGCCAGAGCGAACGCGGTCCACCTGGGCGTGGACTTCGCGCTTGTGGCGGCCGACCAGACCGCCGACACCATGGTGCAAGCCCTCCGGGCGGCGGACACGGGCCTCCGCCTGGCTGACGTCCCCTTCGCGGACACTGTCCTGCTCTGCGACGTCTCCCAAGGCCAGCCTCGCCCCGTCGTGCCCGTTACCTGGCAGCGCCGCATTTTCGCCTCCCTCCACGGCCTTTCTCACCCGGGCCGGAAAGCTTCCCAGAAGCTGGTGTCGGCGCGTTTCGTCTGGCATGGACTTCGACGGGACGTCCGCGACTGGGCCAACGCCTGCACGGCCTGCCAGCGGGCCAAGGTCCAACGCCACACCCAGGCCCCGCTGGCACCTTTCACCGTGCCCGAACGGCGTTTCGACCATGTCAACGTGGACCTGGTGGGCCCCCTTCCCCCATCACGAGGTTTCACACACCTGCTCACCATGGTGGACAGGACCACCAGGTGGCCGGAGGCCGTTCCCCTCGCTTCCACCACCACCGCCGACATGGCGCAGGCTTTCATCGCCACCTGGGTCGCCCGTTTCAGTGCACCGGCAGACATCTCTTCGGACCGCGGTCCGCAGTTCACCTCCGAGCTTTGGGGCACGGTCACCCGCAACCTGGGGGTCAAGCTCCACCGTACCACGGCCTACCACCCCCAAGCTAATGGGTTGTGCGAGCGTTTTCACTGCTCCATGAAGGCCGCGCTCATGGCCGGCCTTCAGGACGGCGGTTGGGCCGACCGGCTGCCATGGGTCCTTTTGGGCCTCCGCACGGCCCCCAAGGAGGACCTCCAGGCGTCCACCGCCGAGCTCGTCTACGGCCAGCCGCTACACGTCCCGGGCGAGTTCGTGCCCGATGCTACCAGTCCCTGGTCCGCGGCTCGCCAGCGCTCGGATCTCCAGGAGGCCGCCCGACGGTTTGCCCCCATGCCAACGTCCCGCCACGGTGGCCCCCAGTCCTACGTCCCCCCAGCGCTTCGCACAGCGGAGTCCGTTTTTGTGCGTCATGACGCACATCGGGGGCCACTCCGGCCGCCATACGACGGGCCCTTTCGTGTCCTGCGACGGGACGACAAGTCTTTCATCGTCGACGTTGGCGGCAGGTCGGACCGGATTTCGGTGGACCGCCTCAAGCCGGCGCACTTGGACGTCGACCAACCACCACGGTTGGCCCTTCCTCCGCGGCGAGGCCAACCCCCGTCCACGGTTCCCCCCGCTCGACCACCCACCACCACAGCGGACCCCCCCCCCCCCACGACCCTCCAGGGGTCGCTTCGGCCGGGTCATCAGGACCCCCCTTAAATTGACCCTGCCGGTGCAAGTCGATTCTGGGGGGGCGCGTATAGCAGTTGCCGCTAAGCATACACAATCGCCTTACACCTGCCGAAGATGCAACCAGGGAGCGTTCACTGCACCGGGCTCGCCCAGCCCGCCCGGGCATGTCCAGACTCGCCTTTCCCGGGCATGCCCAGACTCGCCTTTCCCGGGCTCGCTCAGGCCACCCGGGCATGTCCAGACTCGCCTTTCCCGGGCTCGCCCAGGCCGCCCGGGCATGTCCAGACTCGCCTTTCCCGGGCAAACACTCCAGCATGACGTGTTTGATTGTGCTTATATATATTGCTACCCGATAAACGGGCTTTTCAGAGTACCCGAGTTTTCGTTTGACCAATAAAGAAGCTCGGACGAATTCCCATCTTTCGTCGCGTCAATCCTTTCGACTCGCGTAGGAGCACAGCTCCTCAGTGACATACATGGTGTTAAAATAAAGACATTATATGGTGACATTACATGGTGTTACAATATAGACATTACATGGTGTGATGTATGTGAGTCCGGTGTGCGGATGCCCGACGCACGGGACCAGGAACGTGGAGCTGAGTGCAATGTTAACCTGATGGTATTCATAGAATACTTACCCTGAGCAGTCAACTTGTTGCGAGCCAACTCTTCTGTTTTTGAACATTTTTTGGGGATCCAATATGACTGCCAGACCACATGAGCGATGACATCATAAATTTATATTCTCTGATATAATTGTTGCATTGATCACGCTCAATACATTTCAAACTAATCAGACGAAGCATTGTCCCTGTCGAATGATGACGTCATAATTATGGCACCAATGACGTCATCGTTAACAGCACCTATTCCCCATATGGATTTCTTTGCAATGAGCCATGTTTCAATTTTTTCCATGCAGCGGTTTTGGAGATTTGAGGTGCAACATTTTTGTTTTTTTCCAAGATGGCGCCTGTACCACATGACCTATGACGTCATGATCATCATTAAAATATTCCAAAGGAGGAGGCACTCCTTTGGTGAAAATTTAGTGTCCATCAGACCAACAGTTGCTGAAATTTTTTAAAATAATGATCGGATAAGTGTTGTACTTGTCGAATTATGACGACATAATGAAGGCACCGATGACATCATCATTAACATATTGTTACGAATTTGAGAAAGTGTAAAGAATGTGAGAATTATGGTTTTGTTGTGTGTAACTGACCCTCGTAATGTAAAGAAAGGTCGAAGCTCGTCCTCTTAGTTAATTCCATAAACCTACACACAGGACACCATATATCCTTTTAAATAGTTAGTCCCTTATTCTATGTAGGTTAAGGATGTGTTTCCCAATAGTTTGACTCTTCATTGCACCGAATTAAATAAGAGTAGGTCCCTCCGACGCCCCATGGCAGCTTCCAAGTGCCAGGTTTGCCAGGTTTGCTGCAATTGACTCTTTAGTCACTTTGCTGCATTTTCATCTCCCGTCCACTTTGCTGCATTTGACTCCATTACGCACGAGGTAACCACGAAGAAGAAAGGCGGGTCTCCACCTCGTCATAGAGGGGAGGAGTGAGTCGGCCCCGCTCAACCAACCCAGAACGAGGGGTTTGGCTTAAGAGGGCGGAGGGAGAACGCTTGGGGGAGCTTCGCAAAGGTTGAAGGGCGGGGCCTATATAACCGGCAGCGGGACGCTCCCCACGGCAGATGAGCTGAGAGGAGAGATGAGTTCTGAGTCCAGGAGATGAGCAGGTGTGACCAAGCCGCCGTGACACTGCAGGAGAAACGGACCGAGGCAATGCAAGGAGCGCGCGAAGCAGCAGTGCGGACAAAGGAACTTCGCCCGCGCAGTTTGGGACCGCGGGAGTTCGTACGACCGCGGGAGTTCGTACGACCGCGGCTCAGTTTCTTGACGGCGGTGCCTTCCGGCCCGACTGTGCCCAGGCCCCGCTGAACCTTCCTTGCCTCTCAAAGCCATCCATCTCCAAGCCATTCGTTCCTGCCATCATTTCCCCGTGTAAGTGTGAATGTTTGTCCGTCTTCCACGCTGTCCTGGGGTTTATTAATTAAGCTTGTATAGGTAAGCTAATGATTTCACTGTGTCTCCTGCTCCTTCCATTGCCATGTAAATTGTATTCCATTTCTTTTCTGCTTTAGTTGTGTGTAAATCGTAATAAATCCTGTTATTCCTCTGTACTTCTTCTTCTTCTTCATTCTCGTTCGGTCGCTTTAGTGGTTTCAATATTGAGTGTACGTGGCGCGATTCGGCCAACGTTTCAGAATCGGGTCTAGTCATTGTTAACGGTTCGGGCCGCGGCGCCATCCGCTCAGCAAATTAACATCTTATCCGCGGTCCGTAACAATATCTTATTTCCCATGCGGAGTACTTGACAATGAGCCAGGTCTCGATTTTTTCCTTGGAGTGGTTTCAGAGATGTATTGGTGCGAACTTTTTCCAAGATGGTGCCTGTACCATGTGACCTATGACGTTATAATAATCACTAAAATATTCTGCAGGAAGAGGCACTCCTGCGGTGAAAATTTGCATTTCAATCAGACCAACGGTTGCTGAGAAAATGGATTTAAAAAATGCAGACACGTGCGGCACACAGCACATGTACGGCACATGTACGCACCTGAATACTTAACCCCGCTTTTCCCTTCGCGAGCGCAGGGTAATAAAGCGGATATAAAGTTGAGTGCCTTCATTGGTCTGATTGTTTGTGCTTCCAGACATCACAAGTGGTGACGAGGTGAAGACCCGTTCGTGTCTCGATGGCGACTATCGGCATTCTCCATGAAATTATTCCGATGGGGAGGATTGGGTGGATTTTGTGGAGAGACTGGACCATTACTTTGTGACCAACAACATGGCGGCCGCTGGTGATGCCGTCCGTCGTCGTGCTGTGTTGTTGACTGTGTGCGGGCAGAAGGTGTACGGACTCATCAGAAACCTGCTGTCACCACAGGGACCTACCAACCTTTCCGATGAGGAACTCTGTGAGCTTGTCAAGCTCCACTTCAAGCCGAAAGCTGCTCTCATCATATCAAGGTACAAGTTTTACACACACTCGACGGGAGGATCAGGACATTCCCGGCTTTGTTGCTGATCTGCGCTGTTTAGCAGAGCCATGTCCATTTGGTGCTGTACTTGATGAGATGCTCCGAGATTTGTTTGTGATTGGGGTAAATCACGATGTCATCTTACGAAAACTTATTGCTCAAGAAGACGACCTTGACCTGGGACGAGCAGTGAAGACTGCACAGGCTTGTGTGACAACTGCTGAAAACCTGAAGGAGATCTCCTCAAAAGGGCAGAACTCTTCGAGTGCAGATACTGTAAATAAGATTGCTCCATCCTCGTATAAGGCTGTGCCGAGCCCAGTTGTGTTTTCGAAACCTGCTTCCTTGGTAGCGAGAGGCCCTGAGGACATGTGTTGGCATTGTGGTGCGAATCATGTGGCTCACCAGTGTCGTTTCAAATGGTACACATGCAACGGATGTGGCAAGATTGGGCATCTTCAAAAGAGGTGTCTCCAATTCAGCAGTGATGGTGATACTGCCACCACCCATCATGTGGATGATGGTGAGAATGTCGCTGGTGCTGATAAGTCATTGCTGCATGATGAGCATGAGTTGCATACGATTTC
The DNA here is from genome assembly GCF_964187855.1 of Myxine glutinosa. Classification (NCBI taxonomy): domain Eukaryota; kingdom Metazoa; phylum Chordata; class Myxini; order Myxiniformes; family Myxinidae; genus Myxine; species Myxine glutinosa. The sequence goes on from NC_136265.1 coordinate 55,432,133, forward strand.
TGGCGGCCCCACACCAATAATGGTTGATCTTCAACTGAATGGCAAGCAGGTGTCAATGGAAGTTGACACAGGGGCAAGTCAGTCGATTATGAGCAAGGAAACATTTGACAAGCTTTGGGGCTGTGAGGCCTTGAAGCCTAAATTGAGCCCGGTGCGGGACAAACTTCGGACTTGCACGAAGGAAATTGTTCCGGTGCTTGGCAGCGCAGCTGTCCGTGTGTCTTATGATGGTGTAATTTATGAACTGGCCCTGTGGGTCGTGCCAGGCTATGGCCCGACACTGTTCAGGCGGAACTGGCTTAGGAGCATAAAGTTGAACTGGCATGAGATCAAAGAGCTGTCTACAGTGGAGGCTCCTGGTTGTGCTCAAGTGCTGGATAAATTTCCATCTCTATTTGAGCCAGGAATTGGTTCCTTCATGGGGATGAAATGTAAAATTCATCTGAATCCGGAAGTGCAGCCCATCTATTGCAAAGCTCGGTCTGTCCCCGACTTGATGAGAGAAAAGATCGAGTGTGAACTTGAGAGACTCCAGAATGAGGGGGTCCTCTCTCCTGTTGAGTTCAATGAATGGGCCAGTCCAATTGTTCCTGTGTTGAAAAGCTTTGGAGCAGTGAGGATCTGCGGGGACTACAAGGTGACCATAAATCGATCACCACTTAATACAGGATCAGTATCCACTGCCCAAAGCGGCTGACCTGTTTTCGACATTATCTGGTGGGAAGTCATTCACCAAGTTGCATATAACGTCTGCCTGCATGACACAAGCGCTGGATGAGGTTTCAAGGCAACTCATGTGCATCAACACTCACAAAGGGCTGTTCATCTACAATCACTGTCCTTTTGGAATCCGCTCAGCAGCGGCCATCTTTCAGAGAAACATGGAGAGTCCATTAAAATCTTTGCCAAAAACTGCCGTGTTCCAGGACGACATCCTGATCACGGGCTGCAACACTACAGAACACCTGAGTAACCTGGAGGAAGTTCTGCATCATTTGGATAAAGTAGGGCTCAGACTGAAACCTGAGAAATGCGTGTTTATGGTGCCCGAAGTGGTGTTCTTCGGCAGAAGAGTCACCGCCGCTGGAATCATGCCATGTGATTCCAAAGTCGAAGCAATCAAGAACACGCCCATACCAGAAAATGTGTCACAATTACGTTCCTTCTTGGGTTTGCTGAACCATTTTGGCAGTTTCTTGCTACAGGTGAGCACAGTGTTGGAACGCTTGCATCAGCTCCTTCGGAAAGGAAAATTTTTTGTTTGGGCCAAGGCCCAGGATGATGCTTTCAAGGAAGCTAAAGGTCTATTGTGTTCTATCAAGCTACTTGTTATTTTTGATCCATGTAAGCGTCTTGTATTGTCGTGTGATGCCAGTGCCTATGGGGTCGGCTGTGTATTGCAACAAGCCAATGAGTCGGGCAAGTTACAGCCTGTTGCGTTCGCTTCCAGAACCTTGACGAAAGCCAAACAAGCCCATGGTATGATTGATAAAGAAGCCTTAGACTGTGTGTTTTGGGTAACCAAGATGCATCAGTATCTTTTTGGTCGTAAATTTGAGCTTGAAACCGACCACAAACCACTCACTTGCTTGTTTACAGAGAACAAAGGCATCAACACCAATGCGGCATTCCCGTGTTCAGCGGTGGGCCTTGCCGTTGTCTGTTTGTAATTATACTATTCGTTACAGGCCTGGCACTGGGAATTGTGCTGATGCACTGAGTCGACTGCCGGTGCCTGTTGCTTATCGCAACAATACTCCTCAACCTGCTGACCTTGTATTGGCTATGAATGCTTTTGAGAGTGACAGCTCTCCGGTCACTGCTGCTCAAGTTAGGTTGTGGTCCAACAGAGATCCTGTGTTGTCTGTAGTCAAGCGTTGCGTTATGACTGGCGATTGGCTCGGCATACCAGACTCGGAGGAGTACAAACCACATTCACGTCATAGAGATGAGCTGTCTCTCCAGTCAGAGACCGCTCACTTGCTTGTTTACAGAGAACAAAGGCAGAGAACAAGATTGACGAGTTTGGGGCAGACGTGTTATCATGCCAAAACAGGGGAGAGGGAGATTGGTTTCTGAACTACATAGTACCCATCCTGGTATTGTTATGATGAAAGCTGTTGCAAGGTTTCATGTTTGGTGGCCTGGTATTGATTCCGAACTTAAATCTTGTGTTCATCGTTGTGATACGTGTACGCAGCTCAGTAAGTCGCCAGCGAAATCGCCACTGAGCCTGTGGTCGTGGCCTTTCCAACCTTGGTCCAGGATTCATGTTGACTTTGCAGGTCCGTTCTTAGGGAAAATGTTCCTTGTTGTCATTGATGCATTTTCCAAGTAGATTGAATGCTCTATCATGTCTACCAGCACTGCTGCAGCTACCATTGATAATTTACGTGGCATGTTGGCGACTCACAGTGTACCACATGAGTTGGTAAGTGATAATGGTTCATGTTACACATGTCAGGAATTTCAGGAATTCATGAGGTTGAATGGCATCAGACATGTCCGTTCTGCTCCGTTCAAACCCGCTTCTAATGGCCAGGCAGAGCATGCTGTACAGATCATCAAGCAAGGATTAAGGCATGTTACTCAAGGTTCGCTTCAAACGCGTTTGTCACGCATGTTGCTAGGGTAGAGATCACGACCACATACCGTAACTGGAGTGCCCCAGCAGAATCTAAATATCTATAAAACTCAGTTGACGTTGTGCTCCACAAAATAACAGCGAAACGGAGTTGAGTAAAAGGGTGAAAATTCAACAGATGCTGTGATAATAACTACCTCTGTCGGTTTGAATGTTTGAAAGAGAATAGACGTCTGGATCAATTTTTGAATGTATCTATCTATAATTCCAGTAATCTCTGTTTGTACGTTTGTACGTTTGTACGTCTGTACGTCTGTTTGTCTGTGACCGCTGTTTCTCGACAACCACGGGTCCGATATACTTTTAACTTGCCAGGTATATTGCTGGGGACCCGAGGATGTGCCTTTTCAAGGTTTCATATTAATCGGACAATTACTTACCGAGCTATGTCCAAAAAACGATTCAACCAATCAGAGAGCAGCGAACGATCGCGTGTGCCGAACGTGGAGGACACACTCTGCCTCGGATGGCACATTTGAGAGCGTATTCATTTATTTCACGTTTGCAAACTATGTTGGCGTTAAACTATGTTTTAAAACTAATAAAACCGAATTTGCGATTCATTCGCTTTCCTGCGCGTTTGTGCACGCGATGGCGATTTCTTTACCAAACTCCGGAAGCCGTTCGCTTTGGACCAAACCATTGCATGTAAATAGAGGGGGGGGATTGTCACCGTACTCGCAAGCCGTTCGCTTTGGACCAAACCATTTCATGTAAATAGAGGGGGGGGATATAATTTTAGATATAGATATAGTACGGGCAATGCCCTAGTATATATAAACGCGAGTTGTCTGTGTGTGTGTGTCCAGTTTTTGTGTGTCCACGTTTTATTCAGAGATGGCTGAACGGAGCTTCATCAAACTTTCAGAGCTTCATCAGTGAGTGCCTGGGAGTGTTTTGAGCAAAAAAAAAAATATGAAAAAAAAAAGTTCGTTTTTTTGGAGTTAAACTTTTTTTTTACAATTGCTCGATAGTGCCGAAGCCTTTTTAAATTAATGAGAGTTATATACAAGTACACATTCGCATAAATAAATACAAAACAATTACCAGACATTTGAATACAAATAAATCAAACAATTCTGGAAGTGCACGATTTTGGTAGTACGGCTTCTTCTTCTTCCTGATCGCCAAAACACTGAACTCAAACGTGAGCCACATTCATTCAGAAACGTGAGCCACATTCACTCAGAAACGTGAGCCACTCCCCTTCCTATCCTGCTTCCCCCCTCCCCTGCACGCGCTCCTCTCCCCTTCACCCCCGCCTCACCCCTCCACCTCCCCTTTCCCTCCACTTCCCCCCCTCCACATCCCTCTCCCTCCCTTGTCAAATTATGACGTCATAATGGAGGCACTTATGACATCATCATTACCCTGTGCTCTCGAAGTGAAAAGCAGAGTTGAGCATTCGTGTGCGTACGTTTTCTGGGCAACAGTTGGTCCTATTGACATGAAATTTTACCATGGAAGTGCCTCCGCCTGTGTAATATTTTTATTCAGAATTATGACGTTATAGGTCACGTGGTACGGACGCCATCTTGGAACAACGTTGCACCTCTCTATCTCCCAAACCACTCAATGGAAAAAATTGAAATATGGCTCATTGTCGAGTACTCCCCATGGGCAATAAGATATGTTGATGATGTAATCGGTGCCTTAATTATGACGTCATAATTCAACAAGTACAATGCTTGATCTGATCAGTATGAATAAAACAAAAATTCCTCTGAAACTGTTGGACTGATGGACACGAAATTTTCAGAATATATGCAGCTGCTTCTGTAGAATTTTATAATGATGATTATAACGTCATAAGTCACGTGGTACAGACGCCATCTTGGAAAAAATCGAAAAAGGTTGCACCTCTATATCTCCGAAACCGCTCCATGGAAATAATTTAAACATGGCTCATTGTCAAGTACTGCCCTTGGGGAATAAGATATGTTAATGATGATGTAATCTGTGCCTTCGTTATGATGTCATAATTCGACAAGTACAACACGTATCCGATCATTGTGAATATTTTCTCAGCAACTGCTGGTCTGATGGGCACGAAATTTTCAATATTGGAGTGCCTCCTCATGAAGAATATTTTAATGATAATCATGACGTCATTGGTCATGTGGTACAGGCGCCATCTTTGGAAAAACCTCACACCTCTATATCTCTGAAACCACTCCATGGAAAAAAATTGACACCTGCCTCATTGTCAACTACTCCCCATGGGGAATAAGATATGTTAATGATGATGTCATTGGTGCCTTTGTTATGACGTCATAATTCGACAAATACAACACTTATCCGATCATTATTTTAAAAATTCAGCAACTGTTGGTCTGATGGACACAACATTTTCACCATAGGAGCGCCTCCTCCTTCAGAATATTTTAATGATAATCATGACGTCATGTGGTACAGGTGCTATCTTGGAAAAACCGAAAAATGTTGCACCTCAAAATCTCCAAAACCGCTGCATGGAAAAAATTGAAACATGGCTCATTGTGAAGAACTCCATATGGGGAATAGGTGTTGTTGACGATGTCATTGGTGCCAAAATTATGACGTCATAATTCGACAGGGACAATGCTTAGTCTGATCAGTTTGAAATGTATTAAACGTGATCTATGCAACAATTATATTGGAGAATATAAATTGATGATGTCATCGCTCACGTTGTCTGGCAGCCATATTGGATCAAAGCAAAACATTGTTCAAAAACAGAAGAGTTGGCTCGCAACAACTTGACTGCGCAGGGTAAGTACTCCATGAATACCATGTAGTTAATATATTGTTGCGGTCGTGCCATAAAGGCAAACCCCCTATGGTTCGTTGCAGGACAACATGTAGCCTGCATTAGTCAGTTATGTCTTATTGAATGTAAAGATTAGCCCTTTCCCATTGAGTAGTAAAGAAAGACCAAATATGCATTGAGTTAGGCAGAATGTCACAACCTTGTGTGGTTAAGGGAAGCCATGTTTTTATAAGCAGAAAGGCATGGCCAGAAGCACAGGCCCACGTGACTAGTTCTCTTGCTTTTTGGACTTCTTCGAGGACACACCTGAGCTCTTTCCCTTTTCGCCACGCCTACGACGAGACCTCGCTTGCCTTTTCGTTTCTTCCACGACATGTGTTTGGCCTTTGTTCGACGCCTGATACCCATCGCGTCTGCGCCGATGTTTTGCGCCATCCGGCTGACCCGCAAGCGTTGGCAATTTCGACACGACTCACCTGCGCTGAAGTTCATCTACCTGTGCTGAGTTCGTCCATGCCAACTTCGAAGCGGCGGTTCATCCTGCGGACCTGACGTCATCGAACTGTGAGCAGCGCACACCAGACCCCGTGGCCAATTGCGAGGAATCCCAGCATGTACATCGGTACACCCTTTAACCAGTGTTATTCCCTGAGTGTGTGTGTCAGAGAGTGAAGGCGCCAGTGGGGTTTATCATGATAGGTAAGCATTGTTAAGGTGTATCTTCATCTCTGTTCTCTGTGCCTTCAGAATAAAAGGCAGTGCATTTGATTCCTTTCCAACCTGTTCGGTACGTCCTTTCCCCAATTGGCTTTGCATCATCCGAGACCGAATTTGGCTAGACTCAGGTCCATAAATCTCGTGGGGGTAACGCCGCTTTCCACACCGTGCAAAACCTCTCGGCATCCAGAAGATGTGGGAAAGTGAGGGTTCGATCGCTGTCTTCGGTGAGGTGTGCACCTTAAATTTGGAACCCTCCTGGTCCCTCGTACTTCGGCTACACCCCGCAACAAATTGTTGTCAGGAGTGGGGATTCGTACCACTTTCGGTCGTACCGCAACAATTTGGTGTCCGGGAGTGGGATTGGACCTGCAGTATGTTTCGCATGCTGCGGTTACGAGCGAGTGCAAATTTAGTTTAAAACAAAACTACAGACTTGGCATTTAATATGGAATATTTTTTTTGTGGGGGTGAACTTACTTTTCAAGATGACTTAGAACCAAAAGTTCATTGGAATTATGTTGAAATTATTCTAGATTTTGTTCATGTGACCTCCAAAAGAAACGAAAACCACATTTGACATTTCGAAACAAATAAATTGATCCTTGAAAGTGATGTAAACTGATATCGAACTCAATTCATGGACAGTACTGTGTTAAACTTCTGTACGTTTTCCAGAAGTATCTCTTTATTTTGCACATTAGCCAAAAATTTTTTAACAAAAACAAAAGTTAAATTGCGACTGGGATTACGGACAGTAAAATTACAGTTCAGTACTTCGTGTAACCCCCACGAACATTCAGGAGAGCACGTACACGTTGAGGCATGCTGTTCACGAGATTTGCCAAGGTTTGGACAGGAATCGCTTGTCATGCAGTGACAATAGCCTGCTGCAATTCACGCACAGAGGTCGGCTGCTGGTCCAAGTGGTCGATTTGACGCGTTAATTCTGCCCACAAGTTCTCTATCGGATTCATATCCGGGGAGAGGGCAGGCCACTCCATATGCTCTACACCACGGTCAGCAAGAAAGTGTTGCATCATGCGAGCACGATGAGGCCGTGCATTGTCATCTTGGAAGACAAAGTTTCCTCGAAAGGCTGCACGAGGAAATGGAAGCAATGTTTCTTCCAGAATGACCCTGTACTGGTTCAGGTTTCCATTCAGAACAACCAGGTCAGTTTTTCCCCCTGCATGAAACGCAGCCCAAAGGGTCACCCCACCACCTCCAGCTTGGACTCTTGGCACTATACAATCTTTGTTGTCGGCTTTATGCACTTGTCTGCGCACTCGGACGCGGCCATCTTGACGATAGGCCAGAAATCTAGACTCGTCACTGAAGATCACGTGATTCCAGTGTCCTGGCTGCCATTGACGGTGCTCTCTGGCCCACTGTAATCGGCGCTGGCGGTGTTGTCTGGTCAGGCATGGCTTTCTCAGGGGATGCCTGGCACGATAGCCTGCTTGAACCAGTCGTTGGTTGACTCGCCTTCTGGATACAGGCACATTTGTCAGTTGCTGCCACTCTGCCCTAAGCCGATTAGCTGACTTGGTACGGCCATTGCGGGCTAACCGGTGCAGCTGGCGATCATCCCTCCTTGTGGTTCTGCGGGGACGTCCTGGCCTCGGTATTGTAGTAGGGACACCCCTCTGAGCATTTCGTTTCAGGATCTTTGACACCTGACCTTGAGTGATGCCATACTGCTGAGCAATAGCATGCTGTTTCATGCTGTAATTTCGTAAAGACACCACTCCATGACAAACAGCATTGTTGAGTTGACGGACCATCTCCAGAGGAAGCGGCAATAACTTTTGGAGACGTGCAGCAGTTGTTTTCCACTAATACAGGACGCAACAACACTTGTATACCCGACTGTGAAGCCAATCATCAAATGCACCTGTCCGTACATTTTGCCACGCCACCTGTGATATAATCCTGTTGTTGACTTCTTGCTGCGACAGACAATCAGTGACATGGTTCTTTTAACAAATAAATCACCAAAGTGTAAAGGAAACTCACCAGATTGATATACTGAGTTAATAGAGTAAACCCAAGTCAAGAAAAAAAATATATTCCATATTAAATGCCAAGTCTCTAAATTAAATTCGGATGACGTCGGGCCAAGACGTGCAGGTTCCGGTGGGTACAGAGAATGCAGAGAATGTAGGTGAATTAATGGCCCAGGACACAGGCGAACAGATTGAACTTGGAATTAATGAGGGTGCAGCAGGAGGAGGTGAAGATGGCGTCGATTCACATCCGGGGCTGGCCGGACGGGTTGAGCCCGTGGTGCCGACGGATATGGGCCTATTTATGGCGCAACTCAGGGCATACATGGTCGAGACGAGGGAAGAAATAAAAGAATGGAGGTGTGACATGAAAAAGATGGGGGAGGAGTTTGTGCGTAAGATGAGCAAGGAGTTTGCGGTGGCACGTGACGAGGTAAAGCGGAGTGAGATGAGCATCCAGCGAGGGCTGAAGGAGAGCACGGCCAAACTGACTGGGGCAATGGAAGTATTGACGCGGGAGGCAGAGGGACCGAAGATGGCCTGGTCGAGTTAGAGGAGGAAATAGTAGAGGCGCAACGGGAAATAACAGAGGCGAAACAGAAGCTGGAGAAGGTAGAAGGAGGAATAATTGAAATTGAAAAGACAGAATGAGCGACTGAGAATGAATAAGGGAAGGAATTGATGGAATGTGTGCGAGAGTGGTGCTCGGACCGTGATGAAATGCCTGTTAATCAAATAAAAAGATTGCAGGTTAATGAAGAGAGCCGGGAAAAGGTGAGTTCCGAGGTGAGTAGCGATATCGGAAATGTGTTTGGTGCGATGGGGAGTTCGGCGAGCTTGGGGGTCGGGATAGACCCGGGATTTCGTGAAGGGCCCATTGTGAGGGATGCGACTGAAACGGATGTGTGGAGAGAGTGTGCGCACTGGTGAGTGCGATTACGGAGTGTGTGAAGAGAGTGTGTGCACTGGTGTGTGTGATTACAGAGTGTGTGGAGAGAGTGCGTGCACCGGTGTGTGCGATTACGGAGTGTGTGGAGAGAGTGTGCGCACCGGTTTGTGCGATTACGGAGTGTGTGGAGAGAGTGTGCGCACCAGTGTGTGTGATTACATAGTGTGTGGAGAGAGTGTGCGCACCGGTTGGTGCGATTACGGAGTGTGTGGAGAGAGTGTGCGCACTGGTGTGTGCGATTACGGAGTGTGTGGAGAGAGTGTGCGCACTGGTGTTTGCAATCACGGAGTGTGTGGAGAGAGTGTGCGCACCGGTGTGTGCAAGTACGAAATGGAGTGCGAGGGCTGATGCGGCTCAGGCATCGACGCCGACTGGGGTAGTGCTCAGTGGGACGAATAGAGTACGCGAGCCCCCGATGAGTGGTGTGCCGTGGGGACCGGAGGGAATCGGTGCTGTGTTGGTCTCGCAAGGACCGGCGTGCGGGATTCGTACCTCCAGCACCCGCACGGTATTGTTGGCGCCGCACCGCGGCAAGAGCGATCGGCGGGTTTTTGAGGGGCAATTCGGATTGTCAAAGGCAAGCACCTTACCGGGTGAGGTGCTCGAACCGTGGCCGATTGGGTCATCGTGCGTTGGACCACAAGGCCCCCGCGCAGGGATGTACCCTGGCACCTGGGCCTACCAATTCCCCCCCTCCCCCCTCGGATCGTCAATGCCGGCCGGATATAACCCCATACAGGCGACCAACCACCCGCATGGATCGCTCGGCTCTTAGAGGCTGAGCCGCGACCAAGTACCTCCATAGATGGGGGCTCATAGTTTAGAGCACTGGGTGAAGCATTGTGCCCCCCACGTGGGGATATGGTGGTGAGATCAATCCCCACGTGGACGGGGCCCATGAGCACTAGTTTAGGGGGATAGCTTTGTTAGGCCCATGGGGGGGCCAGCAATGGTTGCTCCATGGGGGCACCGAAGCACGAGCTGAGGGAGGGCAAGGATAATGATAAGGGATCTAGAGAGACAATAGGGACAATATTTAAGTAGTGACAATGAACAGTAGTGGGGACGTAGAGAATTCAGCTGGTTGCTAACAAAGGGTGTGCGTCGTGTAAAGGGACGACGGGGAAGCACGACTTATAGGGGAAATTAGACAGATAAATGATGCTGTGTGTGAGTGTAAATGGAATTGTGTGGTGGTGTGAAAATATTTGGTGTGAGAATAAATGGTGTGGAATGCATGGTGTGGAATGCATGGTGCGAAGGATTGAATGGGGGGAGTGGAACCCACTCACGGAGACCTGGCGGGGTAGTTTAAAGGTAGATAGAGGGTACAGGTAAATTACCTGGATATTGACACCTGTGGTGCTGGTTGTGGAAATAGTTTTTTTTTTGTGAGGTGCAGGAGACGGTGGAATGGCTGGGCATGTGGCTTAATTGGTAGAAGTAGTTATTGGGACACTCCGTCACTGGGAGCTCATTGGCCAGGTAAGGCCGCAGGTAGGCTCAGGGAGCCAGTTAGGTTCGAGTGAGTGGGGCCCGAGGATCCAGGGAAAGGACCCGGGTTGCCCAATGCCAAGGTGGGCATCATGGGGTAAGCGCCAGGGACAGCCTTCCCCAGGTAGGTTAGTGCAGGCAAGTTCCAGTGAACGGAGGGGTGCAGGTAGGTAGACCTGCTGGTAGAGCCACACAACCCATCCCCGAAATTGTGCGAGGGCACGAATGGAAAATTTGTGGGGTTAGACCCAAATTCGGAGGGCACCAGAGTGTGGGCAATGGGAATTCGGGTTCTTAGAACCACATAGTTTAAAGAAGGCCGATTGGCAGGGTACAAACCCGGGGAGATTAAAATGTGTAAATGATGTTAGTGTAGTTAGAGTTTTGTGAAGACCCATTCGCACCATCCACAGCCATCCACAAGGGGATGGATTTCGCACCACGGGACTCAATGTTTGATTGGTAAGATGCATCACGACGTGAGTACAAAACATTGTGTTCATTCCGCCTTTCCTTCCTGGGAGAACCAGGGGGGGAGATGGGGATGAATTTGGAATAAAGAGGTGACGGAGGAGACGAGATGGAGAGACGAATTGTAAATACAAGGAGGGCTAGGGTAGTGCAGGTAATGGTGGGAGGCACGAACGGGTAGGGCCAGGCTCGACTTCACTCTGCCGGCGTTCTTCTCACCCACTTGTCCTACCTGTGTTTTGCATGTGCCACCGTGTCTTTTCCTTTTTGCTCGTTGCGTGTTCTCTGCCTCCCCGATCCAGGACCATCAAGAGGACTTACCTTGCCGTCGCAGCATCCTGCTGCCACTCATGCCCATCATCCATCCACTCATCACCTTAGGGACCAATGGCTCAGTGGCCACACCCATTTCCATTGTTACACCAATTGGCTGCCCCATCATCTTGCCACACATGGATCACCTGTTGAGTAGCACTGACGCCACGCATTTGGACCACGATTCGAGTGGCCCTGCTCAAGCAATAAAAAGTGATCCATGTGTGCAATTATGAAGAATTAGATGGCCCTGATCTTGAAATGGCCTGTATGCCGGTCAGGGCCAGCCGATTTTTGTTCGCCCGCCTACTAAGGCAAGAAGCATGAAAATGACTCCAGCAACAAATTCTCCAAGTGTTATTCCTCAAGTCCAGGTCCTGGGTCATATTTTTGGAAAATAAATGGTGTTTTCGTGTAAAATGTAAAAATGTTTCCCACCGGTAATGTGTTTAGTTTCAAAATTCCAGCAATATGTGAACAGTGTAAGGTTGTGGGTGTAAATCTGTTAGGTAGTTTCTCAATGCATTAGGAGGGACATATTTAGTTTTAAAATGAACATTTAAATGTTTTTAAAAATGTAAAAAAAAAAATTTAAATGTCGTACGCACTGGGATTATAGTTAAAAATGTGAGGGGAATCACATCTACGTGTCACACTAAAAGTAATGTTTAAAAGAATGCCAGCTCACCCCAGCCACTCCATGTGGTTGACTCGGGTCGAGTCTTTGTGAGCGAAGGGGGTAGTGTTGCGGTTGTGCCATAAAGGCAAACCCCCTATGGTTTGTTGCACGACAACATGCAGCCTGCATTAGTCAGTTATGTCTTATTGAATGTAAAGATTAGCCCTTTTCCATTGAGTCGTAAAAAAAGACCAAATATGCGTTGAGTGTGGCAGAATGTCACACCCTTGTGTGGTTGAGGGAAGCCATGTTTTTAATAAGCAGAAAGGCATGGCCGGAAGCACAGGCCCACGTGACCAGTGAGGGGGCGGGTACACCTCGCCATGATGCGACAAGCCTCAGCCAATGGGAGGCTCTGGAACATTTTGAGGGGCGTGGGCGGATCTGGTAAAAGCCCAGGATCGCAATTATATTCTCTTTTGCCTGGGATTTCACCACGTCGACGACCTCCTGCTCTGTTCTCTCTTTGCCTTATGGACGACACGATTCTATTGCTTTTTGGACTTCTTTGAGGACACACCTGAGCTCTTGCCCTTTTCGCCACACCCACGACGAGACCTCGCTTGCCTTTTCGTTTCTTCCACGACACGTTTGGCCTTTGTTCGACGCCCGACACCCATCGCGTCTGCGCCGATCTTTGGCGCCATCCGGCTGACCCGCAAGCTTTGGCAATTTCTACATGACTCACCTGCGCTGAAGTTCATCTGCCTGTGCTGAGTTCGTCCATGCCAACTTCGAGGCAGCGGTTCATTCTGTGGACCTGACGTCATCGAAATGCGAGCCACGCACACCAGACCCCATGGCCAATTGCGAGGAATCCCAGCACGTACATCGGCACGCCCTTTAACCGGTGTTATTCCCTGAGTGTGTGCGTCAGAGAGTGAAGGCGCCAGTAGGGTTTATTATGATAGGTAAGCATTGTTAAGGTGTATCTTCGTCCCTGTTCTCTGTGCCTTCTGAATAAAAGGCTGTACATTTGATTCCTTCCCAACCTGTTCGGTACGTCCTTTCACCAATTGGCCTCGCATCATCCGAGACCGAATTTGGCTAGACTCAGGTCCATAAATCTCGTGGGGGTAACGCCGCTTTCCACACCGTACAAAACCGCTCGGCACGCAATTGAATAAGGTGTGGTCTAGTGGACGCTCGACGCTCTCACCGCCGCGGCCCTTCGTACCTCCGGCCCCCACAACAATATGTTATTCCCCTTTGGAGAGTTCTTTACAATGTGCCATGTCTCAATTTTTTCGATGCAGCACTTTCGGAGATCACCAATTTAATTGGCCACAGGTGGACTCCAAGCAGGTTGAAGAGACATCTCAAAGATGATCAAAGGAAATTGTATGCACCTGAGCTCAAATTGAGTGTCATAGCAAAGGGGATTAATTGACATTTCAGATTTTCATTTTTAATTAATTTGGAAAAAAATTCCAAACAATAAATTCCACTTTGACTTTATGGGGTATTATGTGTCGATCAGTGGAAAAAATCCCGATTTCATCCATTTTAAATACAGGATGTAACAACAAATTATGAAGAAGTCAAGGGGTGTGAATACTTTCTGAAGGCACTGTATATTGAAAACAATTATTTTGTTACCTTTTCTAGATTTCTCATTTTAAGGAGGATTTGGAATCGGCACACAGAGAAGATTGAGGATATAGGGTTCAACTGTACGCAGGATTGCTGCACATGTACGTGCAAAAGAAGAAAGCAGCAAGAGGAGATGTGGATAAGGTGGGGAAATATATGGAAGGGAGGTGTACAAGTTGGAAGAGGATGGTGGGAAGAAGATAATCTATAAATTGGGGATGGTAAGGATGAGGATGAGGACAGGGATGAGGATAGTAAGGACATGAATTGGGGGTGGGTGGTGATTTTGAATGGTGCCGGGAGGTTAGTGACAGAGAGGGGAGGGGGTTAGTGGTGAATATATGGAGAGGATATTTGAAGGAGCTGATGAACTGAGGAGGAAGCAATGGTGAGCTGGTGCTTCCTTGTTATGAAGAGGGGAAGTGGAGGTAGTGGAGATCATGGAGGAGGAAGCAAGGACATCAATAAAGAGGATAAAGAAGGGGAAGAGAGTTAGGCATTGACGAGATGTGTGCAGAGATGACAGATGCTGTGGGAAAAGTTGGAGTCAGTTGGACGAGGAGGCTGATGAATGAACGTATGAGAGAGGGTTCAACTGGAGGATTGGAGGGCAGGCCCAATTGTGCAGATATGGAAGAGAAAAGGTGATGTTCAAGATCTGGGGAAGTGCAGAGGCATTACACTCCTTCGTCATGTCATGAAAACTGTACTGGAGAGGATTCTGGATGGAAGGACAAGGAAGTGTGGAGTTGGAGATTGGCGAAGAGCAGCAGGGTTGAGAAAGGGAAGAGGGACAACGCATGGGATGTACACGCTGACATAGCTGAGGAAGAAGAAGTTGGAGGTGCAAGGTTAATTGGCATTGGGATTTGTGGACCTGCAAATGGCCGATGACACTGTCCTGAGAACCATGGTGATGGCGACACTGAGATGGATGGGATTGCCGGAAGCAGAATTTAGATTGGTGGAGTGAATGTGCAATGGAGATGCAGGAAGATAAGACGGGAGATGCAGGAAGTACTGGGGGAGTGGAAAGGGGCATTTGGGAAGCATGGGCTGAAGGAATGCAAAGACTCAGGTGATGTGGGTCAGGCAGCAGAAGAAATAAATGAGTATCAGGTGAGAAGTGAAGGAGATCAGACAGGGAAATTGGTTTGAGTATCTGGGGGCAACAGAGACCGGTGATGGTAAGTTGGAGGCAGTTTCGGTGAGTTGGATGGAAAGTTGGGGGCAGGATTTCTGGTGGGGTGCGAATGCGTGGAGGAGGGTGGAGGGATTAATGGCAGCCATAAAGATATCATGAAAATTGATTGCAGAAGTGAAGAGGGTAGATAGAAGGTGGATGGATGAACTGAAGAAGGAGATTGGTGTGCAGTTGAGCTTGACGGAGAGATTGATGAAAAGCCGGCTAAAGTGCGCTGGACACTTGATGTGTACGGAGGACGAGAGAATGGCAAAGAGAGCGGGTATGTTAAGGGAGTAAAGCAGGAGGAATGAAGAGATTGGCTGGTTCAGATGGGAGGATTGTGTGAGCAGGGATATCAATGAGGTGGGGTGGTTGGAGAGTGGAGAGAGATGGTTGAGGGCAGGAGGAAGTGGTGTAGTATTGTGGTAGAGGCAGCTTGGTTGGACCTCATCCCTTATAATGGGAAGAGAATGGGGGGGGGGGGGGGGGGGGGAAGAAGAAAAGTGGATTTTAATTGGTTTTGGGTCGTTTAATGTCACAAATCTTTCGGATCGTCATTTACAAATACATATCTTTCACATATTTTTCATTCATATCACGTATATTTCAGTGTTCATTTTAAGCTGTGAAGCCATTTCAATATCAGCCGATGTCCTTCCTTCCATCCGTCCGTTAAAAATAAAGTAGACAAAACTTTCTAACCCACTGTTTAATTCTAAATGGTTCTGAAGGGCTGTTGAAACCAAAGCTTTCAGAACATTGGAATCTCCCGCGATGAAGCCAACTCCGAGGGCCTTTCACTCACTCACCACAGGCAGGTTGGTGGTCTTTCTGTCTTCTACCGACTCCTCTCCGGCTTTGCTCCCCCAACTCTCTCTGTGCTCTGTCCCCCAAATATTCCCACAGGTCGCACAAGATCTGCCAGCAACCCTCTTCTGGTTAAACTGCCAAAATCAAGTCTCTGCTCACCTTCACTCTTTCATTCCTCTTTTCTCCCGCCTCTGGAACAAACTCCCTCACTCTCTTCAATCCCACTCCTCCCTCCAGGTCTTTAAACCAGCTGTTCACCACCATCTCTTATCTTCCCCCATCCAAAACCTTGATCTTTTCTACCCCTGCAAATTCACCCCAGATCCACTTTTTTGAAATACCAACTTCTTTCCTGGAAGTCCTTGCAGTGTCCAAGTGTTTTATACTTTTCGCCCCCACCCCCCGCCCCAACTTTCACACCCCTCCTCCCCCCAAGTCCTCACCCTCCCACAGATCTCCCGATGTCCCTGCTCTCAAATGTTGTGTTTGTGTGCTTACCCCTCTCTCCCCATCTTGTCTACTGCTCCCCTTATTGTATGTTTTATGTGTCTCTTTGATTTTTTTGTGTGATTGATGTTAGCTCTTTCACGAGCCTCGATCCACTGTACAAAAAAAAAAAAAAAGTGAAAAAAAAAACACGGTCGTGTTTTTCTCCATTTGTTGCTTTTCTATTCTAGGGAGTCATGGTCTTTCACCTCATTTCCTCTATTTTGATCTTATTCCAGTTGTTGCGGGTCATTTTTAATATTTTGTCACCTTCCTCTTCTTCCTCTGCTGTTTGTCCTAATCGTTCTCCTCGTTATCATTTTCTGTTCTTACTCTTGGTCTCCTGTGTGAATGTTTCTGATGTTGACGCAAGTATGATGGAGTTGCAAAAGCCTTGCTGCATAAAGAACATTAATAGGGCTTTTCTCCTGTGTGAATCGTTTGATGGCGACGCAAGGTTGATGAAGTAGTAAAAGCCTTGCTGCGTAAAGAACACTGATGGGGCTTTTCTCCTGTGTGAATCGTTTCATGTCGACGCAAACGTGATGGATGCATAAAAGCCTTGCTGCATGAAGAACACTGATAGGGTTTTTCTCGTGTGTGATATTTTTGATGCAGACACAAGTATGTTGAAGTCGTAAAAGCCTTGCTGCATAAAGAACACTGATGGGGCTTTTCTCCTGTGTGAATCATTTGATGTAGACGCAAAAGTGATGGAGAAGTAAAAGCCTTGCTGCATAAAGAACACTGATAGGGCTTTTCTCCTGTGTGAATCATTTGATGTTGACGCAAATGTGATGGAGTAATAAAAGCCTTGCTGCATAAAGAACACTGATAGGGCTTTTCTCCTGTGTGAATCATTTGATGTAGACGCAAGTATGATGAAGTAGTAAAAGCCTTGCTGCATAAAGAACACTGATGGGGCTTTTCTCCTGTGTGAATCGTTTGATGTCGACGCAAAAGTGATGGAAGAATAAAAGCCTTGCTGCAGAAAGAACACTGATAGGGCATTTCTCCTGTGTGAATCATTTGATGTAAACGCAAAAGTGATGGAGAAGTAAAAGCCTTGCTGCACAAAGAACACTTATAGCGCTTTTCTCCTGTGTGAATCATTTGATGTCGACGCAAAAGTGATGGATGAATAAAAGCCTTGCTGCATAAAGAACACCGATAGGGCTTTTCTCCTGTGTGAATCGTTTGATGTAGACGCAAGTATGATGGAGTAGTAAAAGCCTTGCTGCATAAAGAACACTGATGGGGCTTTTCTCCTGTGTGAATCGTTTGATGTCGACGCAAACCTGATGGAGTAATAAAAGCCTTGCTGCATAAAGAACACTGATAGGACTTTTCTCCTGTGTGAATCGTCTGATGTTGACGCAAAAGTGATGGAGTAGTAAAAGCTTTGCCACATGAAGAACACTGATGGGGCTTTTCTCCTGTGTGAATCGTCTGATGTTGACACAAAAGTGATGGAGTAGTAAAAGCCTTGCCACATGAAGAACACTGATGGGGCTTTTCTCCTGTGTGAATCGTCTGATGTTGACGCAAAAGTGATGGAGTAGTAAAAGCCTTGCTGCATAAAGAACACTGACAGGGCTTTTCTCCTGGGTGAATCGTTTGATGTCGACGCAAACCTGATGGAGTTGCAAAAGCCTTGCTGCATAAAGAACACTGATAGGGCTTCTCTCCTGTGTGAATCATTTGATGTAGACGCAAGCCTGATGGAGTAGTAAAAGCCTTGATGCAAAAAGAACACTGATGGGGCTTTTCTCCTGTGTGAATAGTTTGATGTCGACGCAAAAGTGATGGAGTAGTAAAAGCCTTGCTGCATAAAGAACACTGACAGGGCTTTTCACCTGGGTGAATCGTTTGATGTCGACGCAAAAGTGATGCAGTAATAAATGCCTTGCTGCATAAAGAACACTGATGGGGCTTTTCTCCTGTGTGAACCATTTGATGTAGACGCAAGTATGATGAAGTAATAAAAGCCTTGCTACATAAAGAACACTGATAGGGCTTTTCTCCTGTGTGAACCCTTTGATGCAGACGCAAGTATGATGAAGTAGTAAAAGCCTTGCTACATAAAGAACACTGATAGGGCTTTTCTCCTGTGTGAACCCTTTGATGCAGACGCAAGTATGATGAAGTAGTAAAAGCCTTGCTACATAAAGAACACTGATAGGGCTTTTCTCCTGTGTGAATCGTTTGATGCAGACGCAAGTATGATGATGTAATAAAAGCCTTGCTACATAAAGAACACTGATAGGGCTTTTCTCCTGTGTGAACCATTTGATGTAGACGCAAGTATGATGAAGTAGTAAAAGCCTTGCTGCATAAAGAACACTGATGGGGCTTTTCTCCTGTGTGAATCTTTTCATGTTGACGGACATATGACGAATCAGCAAATGCCTTGCTGCAAAACGAACACTTGTGCGGCTTCTTGCCCGTGTGGATTGCTTGATGTCGTTTTAAAGATGACAATGTTATTAATGATTTGTCACACAAGGAACACTTGTGTTGTCTCTCACTTCCTCGGATATTCTGGAGGGGCTCTGTACAACGCTTACATCTGCGTGTGAAAGACACGCTGCCAGGTTCGTCAGTTTCTTGACAAACACTCCGAGTCGTGGCCTGATTGAAAACTTCCGTGTCAAACCACTGGGAACAGTTTGAACAAGAAACCAGTTTCGTTTGTTTCCCTGCAAAGACAAGTCACAAAAATCATCATTAATTCGCACCAACGTTACAAAATTGACATATATTTCACTCAAATTACAGACTTGGCATTTAAGATGGAATATTTTTTTTTTCTCAACTTGGGTTTACTTTCTTAACTGAGTATATCAATCTGGTGAGTTTCTTTCACACTTTGGTGATTTATTTGTTAAAAGAACCATGTCACTGATTGTCTGTCGCAGCAAGAAGTCAACAACAGGATTATATCACAGGTGGCGTGGCAAAATGTACGGACAGGTGCATTTGATGATTGGCTTCACAGTCCGGTATGCAAGGGTTGTTGCGTTCTGTATTAGTGGAAAACAACTGCTGCAATCTCCAAAAGTTTTTGCCGCTTCCTCTGGAGATGCTCCATCAACTCGACAATGCTGTTTGTCGTGGAGTGGTGGCTTTCCGAAATTACGGCATGAAACAGCGTGCTATTGCTCGGCAGTATGGAATCACTCAAGGTCAGGTGTCAAAGATCCTGAAACGAAATGCTCAGAGGGGTGTCCCTCCTCCAATACCGAAGCCAGGGCGTCCCCGCAGAACCACAAGGAGGGATGATCGCCAGCTGTACCGGTTAGTCCGCAATGGCCGTACCAAGTCAGCTAATCGGCTTAGGGCTGAGTGGCAGCAACTGACAAATGTGCCTGTATCCAGAAGGCTAGTCAACCAACGACTGGTTCAAGCAGGCTATCGTGCCAGGCGTCCCCTGAGAAAGCCACGCCTGACCAGACAACACCGCCAGCGACGATTGCAGTGGGCCAGAGAGCACCGTCAATGGCAGCCAGGACACTGGAATCACGTGATCGTCAGTGACGAGTCTAGATTTCTGGTCTATCGTCAAGATGGCTGCGTCCGAGTGCGCAGACAAGTGCATGAAGCCTACAACAAAGATTGTATAGTGCCAAGAGTCCAAGCTGGAGGTGGTGGGGTGACGTTTGGGCTGCTTTTCATGCAGGGGGCAAAACTGACCTGGTTGTTCTGAATGGAAACCTGAACCAGTTCAAGTACAGGGCCATTCTGGAAGAAACATTGCTTCCATTTGCTCGTGCAGCCTTTCGAGGAAACTTTGTCTTCCAAGATGACAATGCACGGCCTCGTCATCCTCGCATGATCCAACACTTTCTTGCTGACCGTGGTGTAGAGCATATGGAGTGGCCTGCCATGTCCCTGGATCTGAATCCGATAGAGAACTTGTGGGCAGAATTAACGCGTCAAATCGATCACTTGGACCAGCAGCCGACCTCTGTGCGTGAATTGCAGCAGGCTATTGTCACTGCATGGCAAGCGATTCCTGTCCAAACCTTGGCAAATCTCGTGAACAGCATGCCTCAACATGTACGTGCTCTCCTGAATGCTCGTGGGGGTTACACGAAGTACTGAACTGTAATTTTACTGTCCGTAATCCCAGTCGTAATTTCACTTTTGTTTTTGTTTAATTTTTTTTGGCTAATGTGCAAAATAAAGAGATACTTCTGGAAAACGTACAGAAGTTTAACACAGTACTGTCCATGAGTTGAGTTCGATATCAGTTTACATCACTTTCAAGGATCAATTTATTTGTTTCGAAATGTCAAATGTGGTTTTTGTTTCTTTTAAAGGTCACATTAACAAAATCTCGAATAATTTCAACATAATTCCAATGAACTTTTGGTTCTTAGACATCTTGAAAAGTAAGTTCACCCCCACAAAAAAATATTCCACATTAAATGCCAACTCTGTAGATTGAAGATTGGCCCCAAATATGCTCAATAAGATTTAACAGGAAAGATTCAAAAATAGAGGAATTGCGCATCTCCCCAAATGAATCAGACATTTACTGATCACAACAAACGATCTTATCAGAGGTTGCTCCATCATTCTGGACAGTGTGTCACAATCAGAGGCTTGCTCCCACCATGTGTTAATGGTTGTAGCATCAGTTTCTCCTTGCTTCCTTTGGTGGTTAACATACTTTGATGAACATTCTGTTGAATCCATCCATTGTTCTACGCGTCCACCAACACAGAATGACTTTCATAACTTTTCCATCTGCAATATCAAGAAAAGAGACGAAGGACAAAGGGGTACCAACCAGCCCTCTCGGAGAAACAATACTTTGCAGTTCTCTGAAAAGTGTTCATTGGCAATATGAAGAAGAATCAAGGCATGGCGAGGCCTGTTGGCGAATGCCCAGTGTACATGCTCCTGTTTGCCATCTCTCGTGGGCATGTCATTCGGGATGGTGAGACTCTTTAAAATGTTAATTTACGAAATAAATACGCAAGTTGGCTGGTTTATCCATTCAGAGAGGTACTGTGAGTACATAGGCAATACTTTTCCAGGTGTCAACACCTTGCTTTTTGCTATATTTTAACTTTGCTTGAGGTGGGAATTGTGGGGATTTACGAATGCGCGACAGTGACGAAGCTCTAGCATCTAGCCTCTCTCCTTATTTTGTTTTGTTCAAGAGGAACATGCATTGTGAATGATGATGTATTTGACCCGAATAGTTTTACAGATTAATTCCTCCTCTGAAACACACGTTTACCCTGAACATCTCAAACAAATATAGTGATGCTTCAATGTGCAGAGAGGAATCCGTTATTAATGAGCTGGGTCATTTTAACATGGCCAAAAGTCACCATGTGGCCTTAAAAGACAAGTGCAACAGCATCTCTCACAACCTCCTGTGCAATGTAGACACACACATGACTGTCTGTAACTGGAACAAGCAGAATGTTGTTGTGGTTCAGACCTTTCTCTTGAGATAGTGAGTCAACCTCAAACTCAGATTCCACCTTCACTTTCACAATCAATTCTGAAAAGAAAAACATCACATTAAAACTGAACTTTAGATTTTTCAAGTTTCTAAGGCTTATGGAGCATCTGTTACAAACTTGCAAACATACACATCAGACTTTTTAAATCCGATCAAACCCGGAGAAACAGGTCCGCTCCCTGGGAGAGGGCGAGGTTGGGGTTCTCCAATCTTATATTCTTCCATTTCCTAATGATGGAGCTCATTATGCTCTTGGGAACTTTAAACACTAGAAATTGTTTTATACATCCAGGTAGTAGGTTCCAAATTTCATCAACGGCTTGTTTCCGCATTCTTGAGTCTTATTTTGAAGACCGTCGAAATCACGTTGGTGTCTGTTCATCCGTCCGCCCGTCCGTCCACCCAAAATATGTTGGCACTCATATCTCAAGGGCTCCACATTAAAACTAGCTCAAACTTGGAATATACATTGGCCAATAGGTCTCGTTAATGGTGTTCGAAACAAATTCCACCTGAGTGTTATAGTTTTTGCTACATGAAATATTTTTAAATACAAGCGTGACTCGGCGCGCTCCGCGCGCCTCACCACGTGTCGTTTCAGAGGGATGGGCATCTTTGACCATTTCGGTGTCTTTTGGGTCTTCATGGTGTTTTGGGTCTTTGGTGTCTTTTGGGGCTTTGGGGTGTTTTGAGTCTTCGGGGTATTTTGGGTATTTTGGGTCTTTGGGGTCTTTTGTGTATTCGGGGCCATTTGGGTCTTCAGGTTCTTTTTGAGCCCCAGGGCCTTCAAGGGTATTTTTGATCTTTAGGGTGTTTTGGGTCTTCAGGGTCTTTGGGGTCTTTGAGGTCATTATGGTTCTTTAAGGGTATTTTGGGTCTTCAGGGGTCTTGGTGGTATTAAGGGTCTTGGGGGAATTAAAGGGTCGTCAAAGGTCTGAGGGGTGTCAGTAGTCTAAACGTAATTAAGAGGGTTAAGAGGGTGTTAATTATTTATTTTGAAGAAGAAGACCTTTTGGTCCATACATAACCATATACGTTTGCTCTATTATAATAAGACTAGTGGGGTCACCCATTGGAATCCCACGGGCATGGATGTGTGTGATATTTGGACATCTTGAGTTTGATGCTGCACATTCAGTTTTACAAAATGGTTACTGGCAATTTATCAGATCCACAAATGATGTAATCTACAAAATGTATTTACTTCTGATAACATGTGAATGCATGTGCGTGCAAATGGGAAATACAGTTTGAAATGTGTGATTACATCTCATGTAAAATGTGACTTCAAGAGCTCAAATCCCCTCCCTCCCTGCCCCCATCACGCACACTGCACCAGGGAGTGGATCACCCACAGGGGAGTGGGTCACACACACACACGGGGGAGTGTCTCACACACACACACACACACACACACACACACACAGTTACGGATTTGTCACTTCCGTTGTTGTGGTTCTCATCAACTGTAAACATTCTTGGTTGCATGTACTATTATTGTTGTTGTTTCAGTCAAATAGAGATTGCTGTTTTCAGAAGGTAAAAAAAGTTAATGTTTTAAATGAAACCGGAACCGGACGACGATGAGGAGGAAGAAAAAAGTGAAAAAAGAAGGCGGAGCGAGTGAGTCGGACAAGAAGCTGGGCTGCTTCGAGGTCTTGAGCGAACGTTGGCGAACAAGGGTCACGAGTGAACTTGGGGTTTCCTGGGAAAGGGATTCCTGTGACAGAGTTGTTATCGCTGTGACAGATAAATCTGCGTGACAGGTTTTGCGGTTGATTCCGAAAAGAATCATCGGAGTGCCGTTACGCCACGAGAACGGGCCGTCGGCCATTTTGCTTGCGCCCGCTTTGCGCATCGCTCAAGGTTTTTCACTTCGCTTCAACCATTCTCACCACATCCAGACGTTAATTTGGTGTGTGTGTGTGTGTGTAACGTGGATTTTGAGTGGGAAATTGCGGTTCACCGAATGGGAGCTGTTGAACGTCTATACCAGAAGGTGTGATTTCCCAGTCGCCTCTTGAGGACACCTTCGCCCATCTTTGGCAGTGTGACTGTCAACCCAACGGGATTCTGGTCTCGATACGACATCGTACGGACGATCACTTGAGTGGACCAACGTTGGCTTGAAGCCGGGATAGAGACATTGGGGATGTTCTTTTCGCTCACTTGGAGCACAGTGAGTTATATATTACGAAACTGATGGTACCATCATAGGAAGGATATATATTGATTGTACTTTTGATTAATATTGTTATTATAATAATAATAATTCATTTATTTTGTATAGCGCTTTTCATGAAGCCCAAAGGCGCTTTGACAGAGTGCAAAACATAATGCATAACAAAACATGAAAACAACAATTGCAAAAAGACAAGAATCAATAGGGAAATATTTAAAGCAAAAGGAGGGAGAAGGAGAAGTGATAGTCAGGGGTTAAATGCTGTGGGTTGAATGTTGAATGCAGTGCTGAACAGGTGGGTCTTGAGTGATGTTTTGAATGTGGTGAGTGAGGAGGAGTCTCTGATGGTGTGAGGTAGTGAGTTCCAGAGGGTGGGAGCAGCGATGGAGAAGGCCCTGTCCCCCCAGGATCTGAATTTGGTCCGGATGGGGGGGGGGGGGGTCAGGAGGTTGGTACCGGCAGAGCGGAGGTTGCGGGTGGGAGTGTGTCTGGAGAGGAGGTCAGCCAGGTAGGATGGGGCCAGGTTATGGAGGGCTTTGTAGGTCAAGAGGAGGATTTTGTACTGGATTCTCTGGGAGATGGGGAGCCAGTGAAGCTTGTAAAGGACGGGGGTGATGTGGTCACGGGTCCGGGAATGGGTGAGTAGACGGGCAGCGGAGTTCTGAATGTATTGGAGTTTATTGGTGATTGTTGAGGGTGAACCATAGAGGAGGCTATTGCAGTAGTCCAGACGGGAGGTGATGAAGGCATGGATGAGGGTTTCTGCAGCCGTGGAGGAGAGGGATGAGCGGAGACGGACGATGTTTTTCAGGTGAAAGAAGGCTGTCTTTGTGATCTGTTTAGTGTATTTGTCGAAGGAGAGGGTTTGGTCAAAGATGACGCCAAGATTCCGGATGAGAGGGGAGGTGGATACTGGGATACCGTCGATGTTGAGGGCAAAGTTATGGGTGGAATTTGTGAGCGTTTTTGGGCCAATGATGATTATTTCAGATTTATCACAGTTAAGTTTGAGGAAGTTGATTTGAAGCCAGGATTTTATTTCAGAGATGCAGTTTGTCAGGATAGAGTGGGTGTCGGTGGAGACGGACTTGGTGGAGATGAAAAGCTGGATGTCATCAGCGAAGCAGTGGAATTGGAGACCATGATGGTGGATTAAGTGACCGAGGGGGGACAGGTAAAGGATGAAGAGGAGGGGGCCAAGAACTGAACCTTGGGGGACACCTTGGGGGAGGGGAGCAGTGGGGGATTTGCAGTTATTGATGGAGATGAACTGGCATCTGTCAGAGAGGTATGATTTAATCCAAGAGAGGGCAGTGCCGGTAACGTTAAAGGTGGATTCAAGTCGGGTGAGGAGGATGGTGTGATCGATGGTGTCAAAGGCAGCGCTGAGGTCGAGGAGGACGAGAATGTTGAGGTTGCCTGCATCAGAGGAGAGGAGAAGGTCATTGGTGATTTTGAGGAGAGCAGTTTCAGTACTGTGGTTGGAGCGGAATTCCGGATTGGAATGTTTCATACAGGTTATTGGCAGAGAGGTGATGTTTGAGTTGAGTGGCTACAGCACGTTCCAAAACTTTCGACAGAAAGGGTAGGTTGGAGATGGGTCTGAAGTTGTTTAGGGTGTCAGGGTTTAGACCAGGTTTTTTTAGAATGGGGGTAACAGCAGCAATTTTGAGGGATGGTGGGACGATGCCTGTAGACAGGGAGGAGTTTATTGTTGCAATGATAAGTGGAGAGAGAGCAGGGAGGGAGGCCTTGACAAAGCTGGAAGGGATGGGGTCAAGAGTGCAGGTGGCAGTTTTCATTCCTATGAGGAGTTCAGAGAGGTCAGTAGGGGAGACCGGGGAGAATTTAGACAGGGGAAGGCAGGATAAGGGGGGGGCAGGTGGTTGGAGGGGGAGCGGGTGCGGCGGTGGTCAAGCTGTTGTAGATGTTGTCAATTTTGTGTTGGAAGAATGAAAGGAAGGAGATGCAGTTGTCTACTGTGAATGACTGGGTGGTGGTGTCCAGGGGGCAGAGGAGTTTGTTTATGGGAAATACAGTTGAGAGTAATAGGCGGGGCGGGCGTGGGAGAGGGCATCTTTGTAGTGTTGTAGGTGGTCCTTGTAGGCTTGGGAGTGAAATGTGAGACCTGTTTTATTGCGGAGTCTTTCAAGTTGGCGAGCACGAGTTTTCATCAGGCGGAGTTCAGGGGTAAACCAGGGAGCAGAATGGGTGAAAGAAACTGTTTTGGTTTTTACAGGCGCAAGCTGGTCAAGGCAGGAGGAGAGAGTGTGGTTGTAGTAGTCAGTGAGGTCGGAAGGGGTGTGGAGGTCAATGAAGGGAGAAATGGACATTTTTTCAGAGAGGGTGGATGAGAATGAGGTCGGTGAAAGAGCGTTTAGCTTACGGAAGTTGATAGTGCGATAATGTCTTGGTGTTGGGGTGGGGATGTTGATGGTCATAGTGATGGCTAAGTGTTCAGAGAGGGTGAGGTCGGAGCTAGAGAGATGGTGCAAAATTAATCCAGTGGAGCAGACAAGGTCCAAAATGTGACCACGGATATGCGTAGGAAAGTTGACATGTTGAGTGAGGTTAAAGCAGGTGAGTAAATCAGTGAAGTCAGTGGTTATTGTGGAGTCAGTGGAGTCCATGTGGATATTGAAATCACCAAGGAGGAGGATTGAGGGGGAGAGGGAACATAGCTGGGTCAGAAAGTAGGAGAAGTCAGACAGGAATAATGGGTGTGGTTTGGTAGGGCAGTAGACGACAGCCATGACTGACTGCGTGCGACCAGAGAGTTTAAAAGCCAGGTGTTCAAAGGATGAGGATGAGGCGATGGGGATGAGGCTGGTCCTGATGTCTTGACGGTGGATAACGGCAATTCCACCACCTCGGCCCTCCGAGCGTGGTTTTATTGACGTAGGAATATCCATTGGGTGTGGTGAGGTTGAGCGTGTCGTAGTCCAGTGGTTGTTGCCAGGTTTCGGTGAGACAGAGAAAGTCCAGTTTGTTATCCAGGATGTAGTCGTTGAGGATGAGGCATTTGTTGTTGAGGGACTGGGTGTTGAACAGGGTGAGCTTGATGTTGTTTTGAACAGCGGGGATGAATTCAGGTGATTTAGCCAGGGTTCGCAGGCAGGAGGTGCGATTTTGTGCGTTGCTGTGACTAGGTGCGCTGGGACGATGAGTGGGAGTGCGCTGAGCCGACCAGAGGACGGGGATGGAGTGACCTGATTGTACATATCCAAACTTACGACTGGAGCCACGGTGAATGTACCTGGGTCGTCGGAGGAGTCCATTTGATTTGATGGCAGAGATGCATGATGGGGTGGAGCGGGTATTGAGCAGAAGGAGCCTTGCGGCGGAGTACCGCAGAGCCATGCCAGGCAGGAGCGGAGAGGCGAGCACGAGGCCAAGGTTGAGGAGGTGAAACAATGGTCCCAACGCACGGGAGCAGGCCCAAGGAAACGAAGGAGACGAAGGAGCCAGGTAGGTGAAGCCAGGAGCAGAGTCGGGACCAAGCAGAGGGCAGACAGGAGCAAAGAGACGATCACGAGGCCAAGGTTGATCACGGCAAAGCGGGAAATGCAGCGGCAATCAACCGCCGCCGCTACAAATCAAGATCACGGCGGGAAAACCGCCGCCACACCGCTGCGAAGGACACAACCCACGAGAGCGTGCCCGAGGAAACAGCGAGCAGGCGAAGGAGCCGGGTAGGCGAAGCAGGGAGCAGAGCCGGGACTATGCGGAGGGCAGACTCAATGGCCAAAAAATCCGCACGACCACCAAAAAAGCAAGCCACAGACAGTGGCCCAGTAGAAGAAGCGGTGAGCATGTGACGCCTGCGTCCTCTTCAGACCGGACCGGAAGCCGAGATCCCTAACATTCCCAAAGTTATTGTACCGTCATTCTTGTGTGACCTAAATACAATACTTGTTTGTTGGTAACAATTGGTGTGGTTTCACCATTGATCTTTGGCATACAGAATAACACATCTTTCTGCCGTGACTCCTCTCGGGGCTCGGAGGTACACCGTGACCGGGGTTTGGGGAGGAGCACGTAACAGAAATTTGGGACTCGTCCGGGATTGAATTCCCTAACACTCGTCCGGGATAGAATTCCCTAACATTCCCAAAATTCCCAAATTTGGGATTTTTCTAACATTCCCAAATTTTTCAAAAAATTTGAAATTTTTTGTGTGAAGGTTAACAGGTGCTCACTGATAGTCACTATGGTGTTTGACGCAGAATGCGGCGTCCCATAATGAGGCACAGTTCCAGGCGTTAAAAAGATCGGAACTCATGATATTGGCCAAATATTTTAAGTTGGAGGTCCGAGTTAATATGAAGAAAGCAGAGATGCAGACATTGGTGGTAGAATCTCTGGTGGGACAAGGAACATGGAAAGAGTTAGCGTTGGATTGGTCACCCGAGGAAAAAGGAAATGTGGAGCTCCGGAAAATGGAGATGCAACTGCGGAGCCAGGAAAGGTTAAAAGAGTTGGACTGGAAAGCGGAAAAGGAAAGAGCAGAACGAGAACGAGAACTCGAGGAGAGAAGAGCTGAGGAAGGAGCAGAGGAAAGGAGAGCTGAAAAGGAAAGAACAGAACAGGAACGAGAACTCGAGGAAAGAAGAGCAGAGGAAAGAGCAGAGGAAAGGAGAGCTGAAAAGGAAAGAGCAGAGGAAAGAGCAGAGGAAAGGAGACCCGAAAGGGAGTTGAAGGAACGTGACGTGGAGTATCAGAAGGAACTTAAACTCAAGGAGCTGGAATTACTGGGGGAACAAAGAGAAGTAGTATCCGTGCCGGCTAGTTCGACAACAAGTCAGAACACTTGGGATGTTGGTAGGCATGTGAGACTGGTTCCACCTTTCAATGAAAAGGAGGTAGCCAAGTTCTTTTTACATTTTGAGAATGTGGCTCAAATGCTAAAATGGCCTGTGGGGTCCTGGACTATGTGAGTGCAAAGTGTTTTGGTGGGTAAAGCTCAAGATATTTATTCGGCTTTACCGATTGACCAATGTGCAGATTATGACATAGTGAAGTAAACCATTCTCAAAGCCGATGAATTGGTCCCGGAAGCTTACCGGCAAAAATTCAGGAATGCCAGCAAGAGGGAGAGTGAGACCCATGTGGAGTTTGCCAGAATGAAAGAAACCATGTTTGATAGGTAGTGTGACTCGAAGGAGATTGGGAAAGACTTCAACCAGAGGAAAGAGCAGAGGATGGAGGTCCTCAATGCCAAACAGGAAATCAGAGCTGTCTCACTTGACATATCACGTGCCTTCGATACGGTCTGGCACCCAGCTCTGCTCACCAAACTCACCTCCTATGGTATTCAGGGAAATCTCCACTCATGGCTTGCGGATTTCCTCTCTGGGCGTAGGCAACGTGTGGCCCTGAATGGATTTCTCTCATCTTCCCTTCCTGTTCTGGCTGGAGTTCCTCAGGGTAGTGTTCTGGGCCCTGTGCTATTTCTGGTCTTCATCAATGATCTCTCCGACTCTCTGGAAAATCCTCTCTATCTCTTTGCTGATGACTCCACGATCTGCCGCTCCATTCCTCATCCCTCAGATCGGCAGTCTGCAGCCTCCTCACTCTCTGCAGACCTGGACAAAATCACAGACTGGTCAAACAAGTGGAACATGTCTTTCAATCCTGACAAATCTCACACTCTTACAATGTCTCTCCAAAAGGACCGACTGGACAACACTCCCATCTACTTTCTCAACAATCCTCTCCAAGAAGTTCTGTCGCTCAAGCTTTTGGGTCTCACTATCTGCCATGATCTTTCTTGGGAAAACCACATTTCCAAGCTGGCCTCCAAAGCCAGTTGCCGACTGGGCATCCTCCGTCGTGCGAAGTCCTTCCTTGGCACACCTGAGCTCCTCACCACATACAAGGCTTTCATCCGCAGCTCAATGGAATACTGCTCTCCCCTCTGGGCTGATGCTCCTGCCTCACACCTTGTTCGGCTTCACGCTGTTGAGGCCAAAGCTTTCAGAATAATTGGAATCTCCTGCGATGTAGTCAACTCCGAGGGCCTTTCACTCACTCACCGCAGGCAGGTTTTTTTTTTTTTTTTTTTTTTGTATACAACATCGAGGCTCGTGAAAGAGCGAACATTAATCACACAGAAAGACAAACAGACACATAAAACAAATAACATCGGGAGCGGTAGACAAGATGTGGAGAGAGGGGGCAGGACACAAACACAACATTTGAGAGCAGGGACCGAGAGACATGGAGACATCGAGAGATCTGTGGGAGGGAGAGGGCTTTGGGGGGGAGGCATGTGAAGGGGGGGGGGGGGGTGGGAGAGGTATAAACATATGGACACTGCCAGGACTTCCAGGAAAGAAGTTGGAATTTCAAACAAGGTGGATCTGGGGTGAATTAGTGGGGGTAGAAAAGATCAAGGTTTTGGATGGGGGAAGATAAGAGATGGTGGTAAACAGCTGTTTTAAAGACCTGGAGGGAGGAGTGGGATTGAAGGGAGTGAGGGAGTTTGTTCCAGAGGCGGGAGAAAAGAGGAATGAAAGAGTGAAGGTGAGCAGAAAGCCGAGATTTCGGCAGTTTAACCATCAGAGGGTTGCTGGCAGATCTTGTGCGACCTGTAGGAATATTTGGGGGACAGAGCACAGAGAGAGCTGGGGGAGCAAGGCCGGAGAGGAGTCGGTAGAAGACAGAAAGACCACCTACCTGCCTGCGGTGAGTGAGTGAAAGGCCCTCAGAGGTAGCTTCATCGCGGGAGATTCCAATGATTTTGAAAGCTTTGGATTCAACAGCGTGAAGCCGGGCCAGGTGTGAGGCAGGAGCACCAGCCCATAGGGGAGAACAGTATTCCATTGAGCTGCGGATGAAAGCCTTGTATGTGGTGAGGAGCTCAGGTGTGCCAAGGAAGGACTTCGCACGACGGAGGATGCCCAGTCGGCGACTGGCTTTGGAGGCCAGCTTGGAAATGTGGTTTTCCCAAGAAAGATCATGGCAGATAGTGAGACCCAAAAAGCTTGAGCGACAGAACTTCTTGGAGAGGATTGTTGAGAAAGTAGATGGGAGGGTTGTCCAGTCGATCTTTTCGGAGAGACATAGTAAGAGAGTGAGATTTGTCAGGATTGAAAGACATGTTCCACTTGTTTGACCAGTCTGTGATTTTGTCCAGGTCTTCAGAGAGTGAGGAGGCTGCAGACTGCCGATCTGAGGGAAGAGGAATGGAGCGGCAGAGAGTGGAGTCATCAGCAAAGAGATTTTTTTTTTTTTTTTTTTTTTTTTTTTTTTTTGTATACAAGATCGAGGGCTCGTGAAAGAGCGAACATTAATCACACAGAAAGACAAACCGACACATAAAACATATAACATCGGGAGCGGTAGACAAGATGGGGAGAGAGGGGGAAGGACACAAACACAACATTTGAGAGCAGGGACCCGAGAGACATGGAGACATCGAGAGATCTGAGAGAGGGCGAGGGCTTG
The DNA here is from genome assembly GCF_964187855.1 of Myxine glutinosa. NCBI lineage: Eukaryota > Metazoa > Chordata > Myxini > Myxiniformes > Myxinidae > Myxine > Myxine glutinosa. The sequence continues at coordinate 55,463,348 of NC_136265.1, forward strand.
GGGGGGGGGGGCATGGGAAGGGGGCGGTGGGAGAGGTATAAAACATATGGACACTGCCAGGACTTCCAGGAAAGAAGTTGGAATTTCAAACAAGGTGGATCTGGGGTGAATTAGCGGGGGTAGAAAAGATCAAGGTTTTGGATGGTGGGAAGATAAGAGGATGGTGGTGAACAGCTGTTTTAAAGGACCTGGAGGGAGGAGTGGGATTGAAGGGAGTGAGGGGAGTTTGTTCCAGAGGCGGGAGAAAAGAGGAATGAAAGAGTGAAGGTGGAGCAGAGAGCCGAGATTTCGGCAGTTTAACCATCAGAGGGTTGCTGGCAGATCTTGTGCGACCTGTAGGAATATTTGGGGGACAGAGCACAGAGAGAGCTGGGGGTGCAAGGCCGGAGAGGAGTCGGTAGAAGACAGAAAGACCACCTACCTGCCTGCGGTGAGTGAGTGAAAAGGCCCCTCAGAGATAGCTTCATCGCGGGTGATTCCAATAATTCTGAAAGCTTTGGTTTCAACAGCGTGAAGCCGAGCTAGGTGTGAGGCAGGAGCCACCGGCCCATAGGGGAGAACAGTATTCCATTGAGCTGTGGATGAAAGCCTTGTATGTGGTGAGGAGCTCAGGTGTGCCGAGGAAGGACTTCGCACGACGGAGGATGCCCAGTCGGCGACTGGCTTTGGAGGCCAGCTTGGAAATGTGGTTTTCCCAAGAAAGATCATGGCAGATAGTGAGACCCAAAATCTTGAGCGACAGAACTTCTTGGAGAGGATTGTTGAGAAAGTAGATGGGAGGGTTGTCCAGTCGATCTTTTCGGAGAGACATAGTAAGAGTGTGAGATTTGTCAGGATTGAAAGACATGTTCCACTTGTTTGACCAGTCTGTGATTTTGTCCAGGTCTTCAGAGAGTGAGGAGGCAGCAGACTGCCGATCTGAGGGAAGAGGAATGGAGCGGCAGAGAGTGGAGTCATCAGCAAAGAGATAGAGAGGATTTTCGAGAGAGTCAGAGAGATCATTGATGAAGACCAGAAAAAGCATGGGGCCCAGAACACTGCCTTGGGGAACTCCAGCCTGAACAGGAAGAGGAGATGAGAGAAACCCATTCAGGGCCACACGTTGACGACGACTAGAGAGGAAGTCCGCCAGCCATGCGTGGAGATTTCCATGGATACCAAAGGAGGAGAGTTTGGTGAGCAGAGCGGGGTGCCAGACCGTGTCGAAGGCACGTGATATGTCGAGGGAGACAGCTCTAATTTCCTGTTTGGCATTGAGGACCTCCATCCATTGTTGAGACAGCAGAAGCAGCATGTCCAGAGTAGAGTGACCTGGTCTGAAACCAAATTGATGATCAGAGATCAAGCCATTGGAGAAGAGGAAAGATTTCATATCCGAAGCAATGATGGATTCCATGACTTTGCTGATAATTGGGAGAAGGCTGATTGGTCTGTAGTTGCAAGGATCTGTTTTTGCACCTTTTTTGTGCAAAGCGGTGATGTTGGCTGATTTCCAAGCAGATGGCAGTTGACCTTGAGCAAAAGAGAGGGTGAAGAGAACAGAGAGAGGGTGAGATAGAGCAGCAGAGCAGGATTTTAGGACCCGTGGGCTGATGCCGTCGGGTCCAGTTGCAGAATCAGGGTCGAGGGTTGACAGAAACTTTTCCACCTTGTCAGGAGGAAAGGACACAGAGTCCAGGAGCAGCAGGGTACGACTGGGTATGGTGGGTACAGAGAGGGATGGGTTTGGGACACAAGATTTAGAGGCAAACACAGAGTTGAGGCATTCAGCTTTTTCACGTGCGGAGTCAGCTGTGTAGCCGTTTGAGGTAAGGGAGGGGATGGAGGGGGAACAAACACCAGAAACGGATTTGACCAGACGCCACCAGGATTTGGAAGAGGGAGACAGATAAGAGAGTTCGGTCTTGAGAATGGAGAGATATTGTTTCCTGGCTCTCCTGAGGGTGGACACACACTTGTTTCGGGCTTTGTGAAAGGAAATGAGATTTCCTTCCGTTGGATTTGCTTTCCAGGAGACGAAGGCAAGATGTTTCTGGGCAACAGCCTCACCACAAGATTCCGTGTACCATGGACGGGAGGAAGGGTATGACAACTGAAGACGAGATGGGATAAATCTGTGCATGAGAGAGAGCAATTTACTTTGGAAGAATTCCCAGGATGAGTTGATGTCAGAGGTGGTAGAGATGGGAGACCAGTCCAGATGATTGATGGCTGCTTGAAGACCGTGCCAGTTGGCCTGAGTGAAATGCCAGACTCGTCGACGCTGAGCAGGCTCCCTGAGGATGGTCAGAGAGATGTCCACTTTAACAAGGACATGATCAGATGATCCGATCGGAGCAGAAGAAGAGCAGCAGACATTTTCAGGGAAGTTAGTCATAACCAAGTCCAGAAGAGAAGATGTTCCGTTGACTGAGATCCGGGTCGGGAAATTGACAGATTGTGTCAGTCCCAGTGAGTCGCAGAAGTCCTTTGCTGAAGAGCCATGGCTGGTGAGAGAGGTACCCACACCCAGCCAACTGGCATGGTGACAATTGAAATCACCACATATGAGGAAGAGAGAGTTGGGATGAGTAGATAGAAGTTGGTCCATATCATCAGACAGCGAGATGTAGATGGAGTCATCACTGTTTGGTGGACGGTACAACACACATATGAACAAGAGGTGGGAGCGAAGGGGAAGCCGTAGCCAGAGGTATTCCTGGGGGTGAGGTGGAGAGAGTGCAGTGCAGGGCGAGTGAGGAAGAGAGTTTTTGATAAAGATAGCAACCCCGCCTCCAGGACGAGGCTCAGGTCTATCATACCGGAGGAGGGAGTAGCCCGGGAGAGATACTATGGAATCAGAGACATCATAAAGGAGGAAAGTTTCTGTTAAGCAGATCACGTCTGGTTTGACAGAAGCAACCTGTATGGAGAGATCAGTTAAGTTTGAACGAAGGCCCCGGATGTTTGAGGTCCATACCGTTAATGAAGAGGAAGGGGGAGCATCAGATACAGAACAGGGGGGAGGAGGGGTCGGGTAAGATGTGGAAGAGGTGGAAGAGATAGGGAGAGCTGTTGAAGGTGTGTCAGAGATTTCAGAATAGCTCGGAGAAAGGGAAGGATGGGGCGGACAAAAGGTTTGATGGTGATTGGGTGAGCCACAATGAGGTGTTATTTGAGGAGGGGGAAGAGCGAGGCAGAAGGTTGGGGGAGATGGAGGTGAGAGTTTGAAGGGGGAAGAAGCGGGGAGGACGCTTTGAGGAGGGGGAGTGAGAGGGGGGAAATTGAGAAGCAATGAGGGTGGGGAGATTTGAAGGGGAGGGGTGAGGGGGGAGTTTGGGAGGGAAGGGACAAGGGGAGGGATTTGAAAGGGATGGGATATGGGGGAGATTTGGAGGGGAGGGGTGAGGCAGGAGTCTAGGAGGGGAGGGGCGAGGGGGCGTCTTGGCGGGGAGGGGTGAGGGGGTAGTTTAGGAGGGAGGGGGCAAGGGGGGAGATTTGAAAGGGATGGGTGATGGGGAAGATTTGGAGGGGAGGGGTGATGGGGAAGATTTGGAGGGGAGGGGTTATGGGGAAGATTTGGAGGGGAGGGGCGAGATTGGATTTTTGAAAGTGTACGATTTATGGGAAACGAACATTTATTGCAAAATGAGTTTCTTGTGACCTTCGAGTTAAAAATACGTTTAAGGACGCTGGATGGAGGATGGAGTGCAGGAGAGTTTAGGGAATGTAGAAAAAAGGCACTATAGGAGATGGATATTTTTTTTGGGATGAATTGATTTGGTGAGCAAGTCGAAAGCAGCCTTTTAAAGAAGAAGAAGAAAAAGGTGTTATAAAATATGACGGAATACATAACTTGAGGGGAAAGTGTAAACATTGAAGGTTAATGAGTGAAAACTATCTGGGGAAATGGGGGAGAAACACGTGGTCGAAGAAAGAACGAACGAATAAGAATGAATAAACGAATGAGAACAGAGAAGGAAATGTTTTTTTTTTTTGTTTGTTTTTTTTTTTAGTTGAGATTTACACAAGGAAGTAGGCTATGGGTGAAAAGCCTGGGAATACAGAGAACGAAAGTTATTGGATCACAAACGATGGACCGCTGAGAGAAAAACAAAGCCTCAAGGTTGTACAGTGCACACTGTACAAGGCCTCAAGACACGACACGGCAAACAGACGATCAATTTATGAAAGATAAACACCGAGAAACAACCAAAGTTGCACACAATATCTTCACACACCGAAAGATAAATACAGTTTCGACAAAATACAATTGTGAACAGACTTAACTTCGAAAAACGTGGAGACCGTGTGGAGCTTCGAAAATCCCTCCCACCGTCTCCGAGATCTCGCGAGGATAGAGAGGATTTTCCAGAGAGTCGGAGAGATCATTGATAAAGACCAGAAAAAGCACAGGGCCCAGCACACTGCCTTGGGGAACTCCAGCCTGAACAGGAAGGGGAGATGAGAGAAATCCATTTAGGGCCACACGTTGACTACGACCAGAGAGGAAGTCCGCAAGCCATGCATGGAGATTTCCATGGATACCATAGGAGGAGAGTTTGGTGAGCAGAGCTGGGTGCCAGACCATATCAAAGGCACGTGATATGTCAAGGGAGACAGCTCTGATTTCCTGTTTGGCATTGAGGACCTCCATCCATTGTTGAGACAGCAGAAGCAGCATGTCCAGAGTAGAGTGACCTGGTCTGAAACCAAATTGATGATCAGAGATCAAGCCATTGGAGAAGAGGAAAGATTTCATATCCGAAGCAATGATGGATTCCATGACTTTGCAGATAATTGGGAGCAGGCTGATTGGTCTGTAGTTGCAAGGATCTGTTTTTGCACCTTTTTTGTGTAAAGCGGTAATGTTAGCTGATTTCCAGGATGCTGGCAGATGACCTTGAGCAAACGATAGGGTGAAAAGAACAGAGAGAGGGTGAGATAGAGCAGCAGAGCAGGATTTTAGGACCCGTGGGCTGATGCCGTCTGGTCCAGTTGCAGAATCAGAGTCGAGGTTTGACAAAAACTCCTCCACCTTGTCAGGAGAGAAGGACACAGAGTTCAGGAGCAGTTGGGTTCGACTGGGAAAGGTGGGAACAGAGAGAGATGGGTTTGGGACTAAGGATTTTGAGGCAAACACAGAGTTGAGGCATTCGGCTTTGTCACGTGCGATGTCAACTATGTGGCCATTTGAGGTAAGGGAGGGGATGGAGGGGGAACAAACACCAGAAACGGATTTGACCAGATGCCACCAGGATTTGGAGGAAGGAGACAGGTTTGAGAGTTCATTCTTGAGTGAGGAGAGATAGTGCTTCCTGGCACTCCTGAGGGTAGACACACACTTGTTCCGAGCTTGGTGGAAGGAACTGAGATTGCCTTCAGTTGGATTAGCCTTCCAAGAGGCAAAGGCAAGTTGTTTCAGGGCAAATGCCTCCCCACAAGATTCAGTGTACCATGGACGGGAGGAAGGGTAAGACAACTGAAGGCGAGATGGGATAAATCTGTGCATGAGAGAGATCAGTTTGCTTTGGAAGAATTCCCAGGAAGAATTGATGTCAGAGGCAGTGGAGATGGGAGACCAATCCAGACGATTGATGGCTGCTTGAAGACCGTCCCAGTCGGCCTGAGTGAAATGCCAGACTCGTCGACGCTGAGGAGGCTCTCTGAGAATGGCCAGAGAGATGTCCACTTTGACAAGCACATGATCAGAAGAACCGATTGGAGCAGAAGAAGAGCAGCAGACATTAGCAGGGAAGTTTGTCATAACCAAGTCTAGAAGAGAAGATACTCCATTGGCTGAGATCCGGGTCGGGAAATTGACAGATTGTGTCAATCCCAGTGAGTCACAGAAGTCCTTTGCTGAGGTGCCATGACTGGTGAGAGAGGAACCCACACCCAACCAGGTGGCATGATGACAGTTGAAGTCACCACATATGAGGAAGAGAGAGTTGGGATGAGTGGATAGAAGTTGGTCCATGTTGTCAGACAGTGAAATGTACATGGAGTCATCACTGTTTGGGGGATGGTACAGAACACATATGAACAAAAGGTGGGAGCGGAGAGGGAGCCGTAGCCAGAGGTACTCCTGGGGGTGAGGAGGAAAGAGGGCAGTGCAAGGAGAGTGAGGAAGACAGTTTTTGATAAAGATAGCCACCCCACCACCAGGCCGAGGCTCAGGTCTATCATACCGGAGGAGGGAGTAACCAGGAAGAGATATTAAGGAATCAGAGACATCTTGAGGGAGGAAAGTCTCTGTTAAGCAGATCAAGTCTGGATTGTCAGAAGCAACCTGTATGGAGAGATCAGTCAGGTTTGAGCGAAGGCCCCGGATGTTTGAGGTCCATACCGTTAATGAAGAGAGAGGGGGAGCATCGGGTACAGGACAGGGGAGGGGAGGAGTAGGGTAAGATGAAGGATGAGAGGGGGAGGTAGGGAGAGCAGTTGATAGTGTGTCAGATATTGCAGAAGAGTTCCAAGAAAGGGAAGGATGAGGAGGATGAAAGGTTTGATGGTGAAGGGATGAGGCACAGTGAGGGGTTGTTTGAGGGGGGGGGCAGAGGAAAGTAGAAGGTTTGGGGGGGTGGAGGTATGAGATAGAAGGGAGACGAAGTGGGGAGGAGGCAGCTTGGAGGAGGAGGGGGGAGGAGGGAGAATTGGAGAGGAATGGTATGGGGGGAGAATTGAATGGGAGGGGTTAGGGGGGAGTTTTGAAGGGGAGGAGTGAGGGGGGAGTTTAGGAGGGGAGGCGCAAGGGGGGAGTTTTGGAGGGAAGGGGCAAGGGGGAAGTTTAGAAGTGGAGGGACAAGGGGGGAGTTTAGGAGTGTAGGGGCAAGGGGGGGGATTTGGAGGGGAGGGGCAAGGGGGGAGTTTAGGAGGGGAAGGGCAAGGGGGGAGTTCAGGAGTGGAGGGGCAAGGGGGGATTTGGAGGGGAGGGGCAAGGGGGGAGTTTAGGAGGGGAAGGGCAAGGGGGGAGTTCAGGAGTGGAGGGGCAAGGGGGGAGTTTAGGAGTGTAGGTGCAAGGGGGGGGATTTGGATGGGAGGTGCAAGGGGGGGGATTTGGATGGGAGGGGCAAGAGGGGAGTTTAGAAAGTGGATGATTAATGAAAGACGAACATTGATAACAAATTGGGTTTGTTGTGATTTTCAAGTTAGCAATTCGATTCAGAACGATGGAGGAGGGATGGAATGAATGTGAATTTAGACCATGTAGTGAGGGAGACGTATAAGATATTGAATTTCTTTTTTTTGAAGTGGAATGCGTTGGAGAGGAAATTGAGAAAAGCTTTTTAAATAGGAAGAAAAACAGCGTGTTGTAATATACCACTGAAATAAACACAGAAGGGGAAATGTTAAACATATTTAAATAATATTTAAACAGAACTGTGAACAATCTTCTATGCACAAAATACCAAAGGGGGGGGAGAGCCGAGAGGGACCACCATGAGTCACGTGAACAGGGCAAACGGTGGATGTCAACTGTGTGGCCATTTGAGGTAAGGGAGGGGTTGGAGGGGGAACAAACACCAGAAACGGATTTGACCAGATGCCACCAGGATTTGGAGGAAGGAGACAGGTTTGAGAGTTCATTCTTGAGTGAGGAGAGATAGTGCTTCCTGGCACTCCTGAGGGTAGACACACACTTGTTCCGAGCTTGGTGGAAGGAACTGAGATTGCCTTCAGTTGGATTAGCCTTCCAAGAGGCAAAGGCAAGTTTGCATTTGGAGTTGTACAAGGTCGTTCTGTCTTCTACCAACCAAAGGTTGGTGGTCTTTCTGTCTTCTACCGACTCCTCTCCGGCCTTGCTCCCCCAGCTGTCTCTGTGCTCTGTCCCCCCAATATTCCTTCAGGTCGCACAAGATCTGCCTGCAACCCTCTTATGGTTAAACTGCCAAAGTCTAGGCTCTCTGCTCACCTTCACTCTTTCATTCCCCTTTTCTCCCGCCTCTGGAACAAACTTCCCCACTCCCTTCAATCCCACTCCTCCCTCCAGGTCTTTAAAACAGCTGTTCACCACCATCTCTTATCTTCCCCCATCGAAAACCTTGATCTTTTCTACCCCCGGTAATTCACCCCAGAGTCCTTGCAGTGTTCATATGTTTTATTCCTCTCCCACCTCCCCCCAAGTCCTCCCGATGTCCCTGCTCTCAAATGTTGTGTTTGTGTCCTTCCCCCTCTCTCCCCATCTTGTCTGCCGCTCCCCTTGTTTTTTGTGTTTTGTGTGTCGGTTTGTCTTTTTGTGTGATTAATGTTAGATCTTTCACGAGCCTCGATCTTGTATACAAAAAAACCCCAAAAAAAACAAAAAAACCTGTTACAACAATTGATCTTGGTGGAGGAATTAAAACAGTGTGTCCACGTGGACATTAAAGTACATCTGGATGAAAAGGAAGTACCAAAGTTGTACGAGGCAGCAACCGTGGCAGATGACTATGCCTTGACACACAGGATGGGGTTCCACAAACCTAACTTCCTGCCTAGAGTTAGCCAGGGGAGTTATGGTAAATCAAGTTCAGAGAACAGATTTTCATGGAGGCGGCCGAAAGAGGACGATGGGGACAAATCTGATACCGCGACGTTTAGGGATCAGAAGACTGCAGTTCCAAGACATACCTATCTTCCGGGGGGCCCGAGGCAGACCAGGAGTTTTTCCTCCTGGCCTACTTGCGCTTTTTGCAAGAAACCTGGACATTTGATGTCCCAATGTTACGCCCTGAAAAGGAAAAATCATGAGAGGAGTCAAACTAGTACAACTCCAAATGCATTGGCCTATGCGAGAAATCGTCCTTGGAGGATAGTGCCATGTGAAGGTTCCCATGCCAAAGTTACGGCATCACAGAACGACCTTGTCCAAGAGGATTACAAACCTTTTATTTCAGAGGGGTTTGTGTCACTGGATGGAGACTTAACGAACCAGAGACCTGTTAGGGTATTGAGGGACACAGGAGCACATCAATCTTTGATGCTTGAAGGCATTTTGCCATTGTCAGAGAAGACGGCAACTGGTGTTAGTATTATTTTACAGGGGGTTGGGGGCCATGTTAAGGCTCCTCTTCATGTCATCCATTTGAAGTCTGATTTGGTGTTAGGACCGGTCACTGTGGGGTTACAAGCCACTCTTCCTGTGGAGGGAATATATTTAATAATCGGGAATGATTTGGCCGGTGGTCGGGTTTCTGGTAATCCAATGTTGGTTGAAAAGCCCAGTATGGAAAATAACACCGCACAGTTAGAGCAGGAGATTCCGGGTATCTTTCCATCCTGCGCCGTGACTCGTGCTATAGGTAGGAAGCGCTCTGAAGAGAAGGAGAAGGTACTGACGTCACGCTTTGCACAGGCACTTCTTGTCAAGTACCCTGAAACTAAGTGTCAGCACACACAAGTCATGGATGGAGGCAATGTTGGCAGGCTCTTTGTAGGTGGACTGAACTTTGACACAAGTGAAGATGTTCTGGACTCTATCTTTGGCAAATATGGATCACTCTTGGAAGTGCTGCTGACGAAAGACAGGGAGACGCAAAAGTCGAGAGGGTTTGGCTTTGTCACGTTTGAAAACAAAGAGGACGCCAAAGATGCAGAAAAGGATTTTGAATGGCAAGGATTTGGATGGTCGGACCACAACGGTAGAGAAGGCAGGCCATGGGCGGCGAGGGGGCTACAGAAGAGGAAAATGTGGAGGTAGTTACAGGGGTGGCTATGGCTCCTGGGGTGGGAGTAGTAGTTTTGGTGGCGGCTGCAGTCGTGATTACTATGGAGGCTCCCAGCAGCAGCAGCGCAGTTTTGGCAACTCTCGACGGGATGACTATAACGGTGGTAGCCAAGATGGAGACCGCTACTCACATGACTACAGCACCCGACTCTACAACCGTGATTATGACTCTTATGATCAAGAGAAGAGTTGTAAGCACTGAGTGCTCAGGAGCAGCCGAGCCAAGATTCCTACACAGATTAACCTGTGAACTCCACGTCCCTATACGCATCCATGCAGTGAATACTTCCAGGCCTCACCACCCAACCACTATGAAACCTGGCTCTCAGCTCGGCCTCCTTAAAAAAAGTGCTATAGATTTGCTTTGTTTTGGATTTTTGATCACAACTCCTTAACCTTCATTCAAAAAAATGAAAAATAAAAATCAGGGGTTGATGAGATGGAGTTTGGCTTTACAGAAGTTCAACTTGGAAATTGAGCATGTAAAGGGCAGGGACAATGTCGTTGCTGATGCTTTATCCAGAGTGAACTAACTTTGGAAATTTCTGCAGGTTGTTTGGAAGTTTTGTTACTTTATTTTGGGGAATATTAATTATTGTTGCTCATGTGAATTGATAATTTGGGTGTGAGTTCTACCTTTGTTTCTTAGAAGAGTTTTTGCATGCAAAGAAAGTTTTCACTATGTTCCAACTTTCTTTCTTGAGGGGGGGAAGTGTTACGGATTCGTCACTTCCATTGTTGTGGTTCTCATCCACTGTAAACATTTTTGGTTGCATGTACTATTATTGTTGTTGTTTAAGTCAAATAGAGATTACTGTTTTCAGAAGGTAAAAAAAGTTAATGTTTTAAATGAAACCTGAACCGGACGATGACGAAGAGGAAGAAAAAAGAGAAAAAAGAAGGTGGAGCGAGTGAGTCGGACAAGAAGCCGGGCCGCTTCGAGGTCTTGAGCAAACGTTGGCGAACAAGGGTCACGAGTGAACTTTGGGTTTCCTGGGAAAGGGATTCCTGCGACAGAGTTGTTATCGCTGTGACAGATAAACCTACGTGACAGGTTTTGCGGTTGATTCCGAAGAGAATCGTTGGAGGCCGTTACGTCTCGAGTACAGCCCGTTGGCCATTTTGACTCGTGCCTGCTTTTTGCATCGTTCAAGGTTTATCACTTCACTTCAACCATTCTCACCGCATCCAGACGTTAATTTGGTGTGTGTGTGTGTAACGTGGATTTTGAGTGGGAAATTGCGGTTCGCCGAATGGGAGCCGTTGAACGTCTATACCAGAAGGTGTGATTTCCCAGTCGCCTCTTGAGGACACCTTCGCCCATCTTTGGCAGTGTGACTGTCAACCCAACGGGATTCTGGTCTTGATACGACATCGTACGGACGATCACTGGAGTGGATCGACTTTGGCTTGAAGCCGGAACCAACTTTGGCTTGAAGCCGGGACAGAGACATTGGGGATGTTCTCTTCGCTCACTTGGAGCACAGTGAGTTATATATTACGAAACTGATGGTACCATCATAGGAAGGATATATATTGATTGTACTTTTGATTAATATTGTTACTGTACCGTTATTCTTGTGTGACCTTAATACAATACTTGTTTGTTGGTAACAATTGGTGTGGTTTCACCATTGATCTTTGGCATACAGAATAACACATCTTTCTGCCGTGACTCCTCTCGGGGCTCGGAGGTACACCGTGACCGGGGTTTGGGGAGGAGCACATAACAGAAATACACACACACTGTTACGGATTTGTCACTTCCGTTGTTGTGGTTTTCATCCACTTGAAACATTTCTGGTTCCATGTATTATTATTATTGTGGTTTGAGGGAAATAGCAATTATTATTGTCAAAAGGTAAAAAGGTTCATGTTTTAAATGAAACAGGAACCGGACGGCGACGAAGAGGAAGAGGAAAAAAAGGGCGGAGCGAGTAAGTCGGACAAGAAGGAGCCGAGCTACTTGCGGTCTGGATCGAACGTTGACGAGCAAGAGTCACTAGCGAACTTTCGGGTTTCCGGGAAAGGGATTCCTGCGACAGAGTTGTCATCGCTGTGACCGATCAACCTGTGTGTCAGGTTTTTGGCGGTGGATTCCGAAGAGAATCATCGTCGTGCCGTTACGCCTTGAACGGGCCGTCGGCCATTTTGACTCGCTCGCTTTGCGCGTCGAGCACGGTTTCTTTGCTTCCTCAGCCGTTTTCACCGCTTTCAGACGTATCTGGTGTGTGTGTGCACCGTGGCTTTTGAAGATTAATTTGCGGTTCGCTGACTGTGAGCCGTGAAGGTTCATACCGGGGGTGTGATTTCCCAGTCGCCTTGAGGGCGCCTTTGTGCAGCTTCGGCTGGGTGACTGTACTTGCCATCCGCACGGGATTCTGTTCTCGATTGGACATCGTTCTGGCGATCGCTGGAGCAAATCAACTTCGTCTTGAAGCTGGGAATAAGAGACATTGGGGAATGTTCTTGTTTCACTTACTTGGAGCACAGTGAGTTATATATTACAAAACTGATGGTACCATCATAGGACATATTGATTGTACTTTTGAATACTATTATTGTTGTACTGTTATTCTTGTGTGATCTTAATACAATATTTGTTTGTGAGTAACAATTGGGGTGGCTTCTCCATTGATCTTTGACATACAAAATAACACATTTTTCTGCCGTGACTCCTCTCGGGGCTCGGAGGTACACTGTGACATGGGGATCGGGGAGGAGCACGGAACAACACACACACACACACACACACACACGGGAGTGGGTCACACACACACACACAAACACATATACACACACACACACGGGAGTGGGTCACACATACACACACACACACATATATACACATCCACACATATACACATACATACATACATACACAAATATACACATGCATATATACACACACACATATATATACATACACACACACACACACACACACACACACACACACACACACACACACACACACACACACACACACACCCCCACACACACACACACACACACACAATATCTCGGCAATTTTCCGTCTGTGGCGATACGTGAGCGAAGCTTCGCCCCTCTCCCAACATTGTTGACTACGTATAAGTTAAACATTTTAATCGTGATGATGGAAACGTCCGACGCGAATTCTTCATAAATCTCGGCAATTTCCTGTCTGTGTACTTGGGCGGTGGAAGATATATCGTGCCGCAAAAAGCCGCAATTATTTATTATATCTCAGCAATTTGCCGTCTGTGACGATACGTGAACGAAGCTTCGCCCCTTTCCCCACATTATTGTGACGACATATAAATTAAATATTTCATCGTGACGACTGTCATCAAATGGAAAAGTCCGCCACAAATTTTGAAAATATCTCGCCATTTTTCCGTCGGTTATTTTAGGTGGTGTATGACAGCCCGTGCCGTGATTATTTTTTAATATATCTCGGAAATTTCCCATGTGTGCGTGAATGTTATCAATTAATTATTGCTGACACCGAATCTAAAACCATCGATAAAAATGAAATCAGATGGTGAGTTATAGTGGAGAAAAAGGTGTGAGAGTGTCAATGGCCTTTATGTTATAGGCCTTTGAAAATGCATTTCGTTCTATAAACGGAAACTTTCATCGGATTTTATTCCCGTTTTTTTCAACCAAGTCCAAAACCATGTTAGTGTCTGTGAAAAATGAAATGAGATATCGAATTAGAGTTGAAATAAAACTGAGAGAGAGCAAGACACCATGGGCTGGACAAAACAGGCCTCAAAGCTATGCGAGTAAATAAAATGGTGGATATTTGTTTTTGAAGCCTCTTCCAGAATGGGTGGAGCTACTCTCTCAAAGAAGGAAGCCACACCCCCGGACAGACATTCAACAGACAGAATCACCTCCGGAGAATATAATAAAGATATATACAAAAATAAATGTGTAGAAATATATATACACACTTTATACCCCTTTAATATTGCTATGTCGGAGGGTAAAGGAATATCTAGGGCCAGGTAGATCTGAATAGGTAACATGCTTCGACTGTTGCGATAGGGAATCTACCCTGTAATAAGTTCTATGTGTCGTCCGGTTTGTCGGGATGAGCTGTATTGATGTCCCGCTACGAGGGAGCAGGGCGTGCCAAATAGTACAGGGATTATGGATAAGATTCCTTTGTTCGTCGTCCCCTCTGTCGCCAAACCTGTGTCCCTTATGGCAACGCACTCATTTAAACACTTACATAGGTCCTCAGTGCACTCATTAAATAATTCCCCTCCCTTACCACAAAGACTTTGGAAAACTGGCAGGAGGCCAGGCCGGGGCACGGCCAATGGGGCCGCAACCAGCGACACCACCAGCTGGCCTAGCAACCAGCCTCGTGGCAGAATAGCCACACCCAGGGAGCGGGGGATTGGTTGGAGCGGGAGGCACTCGACAAATTGGAGAAAGCCAGCAGGTGCGAACGTTCTAGAGGTCGAGAGACGAGGCTCTGGTTGGAGAAAGAAAGGCCTGACGTCACAGGGCGAGCAGTAAAACTGCCGGCTCGCCGGGATCTCTTCTCTGCTGGCCTGGGCTGATTCGTGTCCTTCCTTCCTCCCGCGCTCTTGCCGTTCCTGTCTCTTTGTGTCTCGTGTTGGAGATCCACCTCGTGTGGAGATCGCTCACCCTGCGTTGGTGCTTGGAGCGGTGCTCGGTCCTTCTTGGTGCTTTTGGTGCTGGGAGTGAACGGACCTCATGGGCGGTGGACGAGGAGCCTGGAGTGGGGCGTTGGCTCGGGCCTGGCGGAGCGCGTGGGCGAAGTGGACGGAGGGTTTCCTCATGCCGGAGCTTGGAGCCGCGTTGGACGGTGGACAAGACTGCAGACAGTTAAGACGCACCACATTTCACACGTACACGAAGGACAGTTATTTTTGCAATTCATTCCCCTGTCTCGTATATGGAAGCCGGTGTGCGGGATCCCGATTTAGGACATTTTATTACCGGCACGTATTTCCCTGTCCCCGAGATTCCTTGTAAATAAACCCTTGCATTATTTTCCCTTTCCATTCAACATCTTGTGTTTGTTGAGTTAATTCCCCTGCAGGATCGGAGCTGCGGTTGGATCGCTATAGGTAAGCACTTCCGCCTCTTCCACTTCACTTCTTCCTCTCATGGTTTATAGCCAAATCCATGTTTGGTCGTCGCCTCAATTAAAGCCATTTGGTCATTCGCAAGTCCTGGTATTAACCGGAGGGTATTCGCACGACAACTGGTAGTCAGGAGTGGGATAGAACCCTGTTATAAATTTGGTGCCAAGAGTGTGGAGAATTTGGAAACAAAATTTTTGTAGTCGGAGGCGATAAATTTGCATCGTCGATTGGTGTGCGGGATGCGAACAGGGCATCAGTTAAAATTTAAATTTTATTCCTGGTAAAAGCCGCGCGGGAAAGCGACCTCTTCTTAATGGATGGAGGAGGTGGGCAATATGGAAGAAAGGATGGAAGATGCGGGAAGCATTTGGGGTGAGTCGGATGTACAGTCACGTGAAAAAGTAAGTACACCCCATGTAAAGTTTTGCCTTTTTCAACATATTTCAACATACAGCTATTTGATGTTCATTTCAACAATATTGATAGATAAAGGTGATATAATATAACAAATATCATGAAAGATTTACATTTTGTAGTCCATTGTATAATTTAAACAAACATAAATGCAAATTTCGCATGTGGAAAAAGTAAGCACACACCTACATTTATCACGACATCAAATACCTAAAATTTGAATCAGGTGCACCAGCTCAGGTGCAAATGATTAGTACATCATTAGAGAGGATCTTGGAGGAACCTGTCTTATTTAAACCTCAGACATTTAGTTTGGTTTACTCTTTGTTGTTGAAGTGTGCAGCATCACCATGCCTAGATCAAAAGAGCTCTCTGAGGCCTTCAGAAAGAAGGTTATAGATGCCTATGAGTCTGGGAAGGGATTTTAAAATCTCCAAACAATTTGAAATCAATCATTTGACTGTCCGGAAGATCATCTACAAGTGGAGAAGATTCCAAACAACTGCCAACTTGTTCAGGCCAGGCCGCCCCAGCAAGTTCAGCCCGAGAGCAGACCGCAATATGCTGAACGTTCGCACTTGCTGGATTTCTCCCCTTTGTCGAATGCCTTCCGCTCCAACCAATTACCCGCTCCCTGGGCATGGCTATCCTGCTACGAGGCTGATTGCGAGGCCAGCCGGTAGTGTGGCTGGTTTCGGCCCCATCGGCGGTGCCCCGGCCTGGCTTCCTGCCCGTTTTCCAAAGCCGTTGTGGTAAGGGAGGGGAATTATTTAATGAGTGCACTGAGGACCTATCTAAGTGATTAAATGAGTGCGTTGCCACAAGGGACACAGGTTTGACAACAGAGGGGACGACGAACAAAGGAATCTTTTACATAATCCCTGTACTATTTAGCACACCCTGCACCATTGTAGCAGGGACATCAACACAGCTTATCCCGACAAACCGGACTACACATATAACATATTACAGGGTAGATTCCCTATCGCGACAGTCGAAGCATGTTACCTATACAGATCTACCTGGCCCTAGATATTCCTTTACCCTCCGACATAACAATATATTTAAAAATAATTCGAACATGCTTGCTCAATGGCCTATTGGATAAAGCATCAGACTCCCAAGCTGGGATTGTCGGTTAAAATCCCATCTGGGTTGAATCTTTTTTTCCCCTTACTTCTTCAAGTCTTTTATATCGTCTTGAAGAAAGTCTTGTACGATGAACAAATGCATTTTGTTCATATTTAATATATATCTTGGGAAAAATGTCAGGGGCAAAGAAAAGGCCCCTTCAAATGTGGAACTTGCAGGAGTACCCCGCGTTGCAAAGCGAAAAGACACATGAACATATTTGAAATGAGGGCAAATATAATGGAAAAGCATTTACATCCAAATCAGAATCCATCACAAATGTCAAATCATCATTTTACCTTTTCGTTGAATATATGCTGCTGAATGTTGATCAATCAAAGTTGATCACGTTTCTGAGTAAAGTATGATGACGTTCAGGAAGAGGAAGAAGCCTTACCACCAACTTCGACCGCTTCCGGAATTTTAATGATTATTTGTGTTCAAATGTCTGGTAATTGTTTTGTATTTATTTTTGCGAATGTGCACTTGTATAAACAGAGACATGACAGAAGTAAATAGACACCAGTTCATACAAAGAGGTGCCAATTTGATTCATACACCTGCATGAAGAAGTAAATGAATTTTATTTGCCAGATGTAGGGCACACCTTCATCTGAACTTTTCCAGAGCATTACTTGGTTCCTCCTCAGAACACACAGGGAGTCCAGCATGCACACAAGATTTTTGAATGCCCCTTATTTTGTATTGTTTGGCATTTTCTACAAGCTATGGAATGTCCCTTCTTTTCTATAATGTACTATGCCACATGGAGCATACTAAAGCGCGGCATTACGCGCACTGCTTGCGAGCAAGGAGGAAGCGGACAAGCGGTAACTTATAAGCATCTTTATTTCAGGAGCTCACTGTAACACTAGCGCGCTCCGGGCTGCGCGCCCCGTGTATATCCTCAGGCCACGCCTACCCCTCGGGCGTGGCCGCCACCCACTTGGTGCGCGGAATGATGTCACCACGCCAGTGGGCTTTCGTGTCCGCCACATGCACCCCCCCAGAATTCCCGCGCACCTGGAGGGCCAGTTTGCGGGGCAGACGGATGACCCGGCCGAAGCGCCCCCTGGCGATCGGCGGCGTCTGGGGTGCAGGGATGCCAGGTGGGATGCCCCTGGCTGCCGCTGGGATGGGTGCAGGACCGGGGGGCGGCGTGGCGGTGGTGCCGGGCGGTGCCGGGGGACCGCCCGCAGGGGGGCGGCCCCGACGCGGAGGTCGGGCCACTGGCGGTGGATGGTCCACGTCGAGGTGGGCCGGCTTGAGGCGGTCTACAGAAACGCGGTCAGGAGTACCGCCGATGTCCAGGATGAAGTGCTTCGCCCCGGTCTCCAGCACGCGGAAAGGCCCGTCATACGGGGGCCGCAGTGGTGTCCGGTGGGCATCGTGGCGGACGAAGACGTACTCCGCCGTGCGAAGCTCCGGGGCAACGTGCGTCGGTGGGTGCCCGTGGCATGCCGTTGGTACCGGGGCGAACCTCTGGGCGGTCACTTGCAGAGCGGAGCGCTGCTGTGCCGCGGACCATGGTGCCGTGGAGTCGGGGAGGAACTCGCCCGGCACCCGCAGCGGTTGCCCGAAGACCAACTCCGCCGCGGATGCACGCAGGTCCTCCTTGGGCGCCGTCCGGAGGCCCAGCAAGACCCAGGGGAGCCTGTCGACCCAGCCGCCGTCGCGGAGGGTGGCCCGGAGCGCGGCCTTCAATGAGCGGTGAAATCGTTCACACAGGCCGTTAACCTGGGGGTGGTAGGCCGTGGTTCGGTGCAGCCGGACCCCGAGCCCCTGCGCGACCGCCCCCCAGAGCTCCGAGGTGAACTGGGGGCCACGGTCGGACGAGATGTCTGAGGGGGCGCCGAACCGGGCGACCCAGGTGGCGATGAAAGCCTGCGCGACGTCCGCCGCCGTCGTCGACGCCAAGGGCACGGCCTCCGGCCACCGGGTGGTGCGGTCCACCATGGTGAGGACGTGGGTGAAACCCCACGAGGGGGGCAGAGGTCCCACCAGGTCCACGTGGACGTGGTCAAACCGGCGTTCCGGCACCGTGAACGGGGCCAACGGGGCCTGGGTGTGCCGGTGCACCTTGGCGCGCTGGCACGCGAGGCACGTCCTGGCCCAGCCGCGGACGGCCTTCCGGAGGCCATGCCAGATGAACTTGTCGGCGATCAACCTTTGGGAGGCCCTCGCGCCCGGGTGGGACAGGCCGTGGATGGCGTCAAACACCTGGCGCTGCCAGCCCGCGGGCACGATGGGGCGAGGCCGCCCGAGGGAGACGTCGCACAAGAGGGCCGCGCCCGCGCCGTCGAACGGCACCTCGGTGACGCGGAGGCCCGTGACGGCGGTCCGCAAGGCCTGGACGTCGGGGTCAGCGGCCTGGTCCACTGCCATCCGGGCATAGTCGATGCCGAGGTGGACTGCGTGGGCGACTGCCCGGGAAAGGCAATCCGCCACCGGGTTGTCCTTCCCCGCGACGTGCCGGATGTCCGTCGTGTACTCGACCACGGCTCGGTGACCTTGCCCATCGCGAAGATCAGCGGCTTGTGGTCGACGAAGGCCGTCAACGCACGGCCCTCGAGCAGATGGCAGAAGTGCCTGACCGCCAAGTGAAGCCCGAGCAACTCGCGGTCGAAGGTACTGTAACGGCGTTCGGGCGGGCGAAGCTGCCGGCTAAAGAACGCCAGCGGTTGCCAAGCTCCACGCACCCATTGCTCGTGCACCGCGCCCACCGCGTAGTCCGAGGCGTCGGTGGTGAGGGCGATCGGTGCATCGGGCGCCGGGTGCGCGAGCATGGTGGCGTTAGCCAAGGCGAGCTTCGCGCCCGTGAACGCCGTGTCCATCTGCTCGGTCCAGGTAACGTCGCCTTTGCCCGGCTTACCTCGGAGAGCTTCGTGCAGGGGGCGCAGGAGCTGGGCGATACGGGGCAGGAACCGATGGTAAAAGTTCACCATGCCCAGGAACTCCTGCAGCCCTATGATCGTGCGTGGGCGCGGAAACCCCTTCACCACCTCCACCTTGGCCGGCAGGGGAACGGCTCCGTGCCTGGTGACACGGTGCCCCAGAAAATCGATTACGGCGACGCCGAACCGGCACTTTGCGGGGTTCACAATCAGGCCATGCTGGCCCAGGTGTTCAAAGAGCGTGCGGAGGTGGCGTAGGTGCTCTTCGCGGGACGCGCTGGCGACGAGGATATCGTCCAGGTAGACGTAGACAAAATCCAAGTCGCGCAGGACGCTGTCCATCAGTCGCTGGAATGCCTCAGCCGCATTCTTCAGACCGAAGGGCATCCGCAGGAACTCGAAGAGTCCGAATGGCGTGATGACCGCCGTCTTCGGGAGGTCCTCCGGCCTGACGGGGACCTGATGGTAGCCGCGTATGAGGTCCACCTTTGAGAAGAAGGACATGCCCGCCAAACGGGCGGAAAAGTCCTGAATGTGGGGGACGGGGTAGCGGTCGGGAGTGGTGGCGTCATTGAGACGGCGATAGTCCCCGCACGGTCGCCATCCCCCGCCGGGCTTTGGCACGATGTGCAGCGGCGACGCCCAAGCACTCTCCGAGCGCCGAACGATGCCGAGTCGCTCCAGCGTAGCGAACCCCACTTTTGCCACCGCCAGCTTCGTCGGCTCGAGGCGGCGTGCCCGGGCGTAGACCGGTGGCCCGACGGTGGGGATGTGATGGGCCACCCCGTGCTTGACGGCCCCCGCCAAGAAGGTGGGCCGCGTGAGGGCCGGGAAGCCGGTGAGGAGGCGGGTGAATGCGTCCGCGTACAGATCAACGTGGCCGGAACCGAACCGTTCGGCAAGCCGCTTGGCAAGCCGCTCGGCGAGCCACTCGTTGAGCTGCTCGACGATCTGGGCAGCGCACAAGCGAGCGAGCTGA
This sequence comes from Myxine glutinosa, assembly GCF_964187855.1. Classification (NCBI taxonomy): domain Eukaryota; kingdom Metazoa; phylum Chordata; class Myxini; order Myxiniformes; family Myxinidae; genus Myxine; species Myxine glutinosa. The sequence continues at coordinate 55,483,565 of NC_136265.1, forward strand.
ATGTCTCGGCCTGGACAAGACGTCTGCGCTTTACGTCGACCAGGAGCCCATTAGCGCACAGGAAGTCCGCGCCAAGCAGTGCCATGGGCACGTCGGCAGTGACGAACGTCCATCGGAAAACCTGCCCTCCGAACCGCAGAGAGAGGCAGCGTTTTCCGTACGTACGGATGGGCGTCCCGTTCGCGGCAAGCAGTGTGGGGCCCCCGCCCGCGGCGTGCTTGTCTGACGTACCGGCGGGAACGACACTCACCTGCGCTCCCGTGTCGCACAGTTAACGGCGCCCAGATAAGGTGTCCGTTATGAACAGCAGGCTGCTCGAACGGCCGGCGCTCATCGCCACTATTGAGCGCTGGCCCGGGCGTTTCCCGACATGTTGAAGGAGCATGGCAGATGACACTGCCGAGCCTCGTGGCCGAACTTGGCGTGGAACCAGCACCAGGTGGTGGAGCTGGAGGAGCGCGGCTGGCTCCGCCAGTCCGGTGGAGTTGGCGGGTTTCCCCGCGGTGGCGGTTTTCGCCGCGGCGGTGGGCGGGGCGTGGCGGCGGTCACGAGGTGCGTATCAGCATACTGTGTATGCTGTGTAAGCTGATGCTGTGGATCAGCAGCATCAGCCTCGAGGTCCGTGGCGGCCGCAAAGTACCTGTCCGCCTCGGCTGCCAATGCTCGGGGTTCCGTTAGCACGGTCCCGGCCAACGCGAGGCGAACCTGCGCTGGAAGTTGGCGACGGAAAAGCGCCCGGAATAGAGAACCGGGGGCTTCGTCGCCCAACAGTGACAGCATATGGTCCATTCGGACTGACGGGCGCGTGTCGCCGAGCTCGGGGAGATCCAGGAGGCGGTCGGCCCGTGCATCGTCCGTGAGGCCGAATGTGGCTAGGAGTAGCCGCTTGAGTGCCTCATACTTGTGGCCGTCCGGTGGGTGGCGAAGGACGGACACAACTCGAGCGGCCGTGCCGGGCCCGAGGGAGGCGACGATGTGGCAGTAGCACGTGTCGTCGCCGGTGAGGCGCCGAAGCTGAAATTGGGCTTTGGCTTGGACGAATCAGACTTCGGCCTGGCCCTCCCAAAATTCGGGAAGTTTGATGAAGTTGGCCATAGCAATGGCGTCGTGTGTGGAAGGATCGCTCCGGCAGATCCAACGTCGAGGGTCACCAGTAAAGCGCGGCGTTACCGCGCTGCTTGTGAGCAAGGAGGAAGCGGACAAGCGGTAACTTATAAGCGTCTTTATTTCAGGAGCTCACTGTAACACTAGCGCGCTCCGGGCTGCGTGCCCCGTGTATATCCTCAGGCCACGCCTACCCCTCGGGCGTGGCCGCCGCCCACTTGGTGCACGGAATGATGTCACCACGCCAGTGGGCTTTCGTGTCCACCATAATACTACATAAAGGGGTCTTTTCTATGCCCCTGGCATTTTCCCAAGAATACTTATTGATGCAAGACATTTAAACTTTTCATTTTAATTTGTTTATAAAAAAAATTCCCCCCAAAATTGCACTTTGACTTTCAGGCGTATTATGTGCAGATCAGTGACAAAAGATATCTCGATTTAATCAATTTTTAATTCTAGGTGTAACACAAGAAAATGTGAAAAAGTCAAGTGGTGTAAATAAGTCATTCATATTCCTGCGTCTCACTTTCAGCCATGATTGTTAGTGGGCAAACCACATTTCAAAGTTGGTTTCCAAAGCCAGCAGCCGATTGGGCTTCCTGCATCATGCAACATCCTTTCTTGGCACACCTGCACTCATATCCACCAACTCGGCCTTCATCTGCAGCTTGATGGAGTACTGCTCTCCCCCTGGGCAATCGATGCCCCTGCCTCACACCTTGCTAACCTTGATGCCAAGAGAAAGCAAGACCTTCAATATTATTGGAATCTACTGTGAAGAATATGAGTCAGTGGGCCTATCACTTTCCAATCGCAGACAGCTTGGTCATCTCTCTGTCTTCTAGGGTCTCCTTTCTGGTCTTGCACCCTCTGCTCTTTCCGTGCTTTGTTCCCCCCAGGTTTCTGCAGGGTACACGCAGTCCACCATCAACCCCCTGCTGGTGAAACTACATTAATCAAGATCAAGATCAGAACGACTACATTCTGGAAAATAAACTGGACTTTCTCTGTCTCACTGAAAGCTGGCAACAACCACTAGACTACTTCTCACTCAAACTCACTACACCCAATGGATATTCTTACATCAATAAACCACGCTCGGAGGGCCGAGGTGGTGGAATTGCCGTAATTCACCGACAGGACCTCAAGACCAGCCTCATCTCCATCTCATCTGCTCCATCATTTGAACACCTGACTTTTAAACACTCTGGTCACACGCAGTCAGTCATGGCTGTCGTCTACCGCCCTCCCAAACCACACCCATCATTCCTGTCTGACTTCTGCTACTTTCTGACCCAGCTCTGTTCCCTCTCCCCCTCAATCCTCCTCCTCGGTGATTTCAATATCCACATGGACTCCACTGACTCCACAATAACCACTGACTTCACTGACTTACTCACTTGCTTTAACCTCACTCAACATGTCAACTTTCCTACCCATAACCGTGGGCACATTCTGGACCTTGTCTGCTCGACTGGATTAATTTTGCACCATCTCTCTGGCTCCGACCTCACCCTCTCTGACCACTTAGCCATCACTATGACCATCAACATCCCCACCCCAGCACCTAGGCATTATCGCACTATCAACTTCCGTAAGCTAAACGCTCTTTCACCTACCTCATTCTCATCCACCCTCTCTGAAAAAATGTCCACTTCTCCCTTCGTTGACCTCCACACCCCTTCTGACCTCACTGACTACTACAACCACACTCTCTCCTACTGCCTTGACCAGCTTGCGCCTATAAAAACCAAAACAGTTTCTTTCACCCATTCTGCTCCCTGGTTTACCCCTGAACTCCACCTGATGAAAACTCGAGCTCGCCAACTTCAAAGACTCCGCAATAAAACAGGTCTCACAATTCACTCCCAAGCCTACAAGGACCACCTACAACACGACAAAGATGCCCTCTCCCGTGCCCGCTCCGCCTACTACTCTCAAATTATCCACTCTGGCTCTGTAAACCCAAAAGCACTTTTCTCTACAATAAACAAACTCCTCAGCCCCCTGGACACCACCACCCAGTCATTCACAGGAGACAACTGCATCTCCTTCCTTTCATTCTTCCAAAGCAAAATTGACAACATCTACAGCAGCTTAACCACCACCGCACCTGCTCCCCCTCAAACCACCTGCCCCCCCCCCCCTTATCATGCCAACCCCTGTCTCAGTTCTCCCCAGTCTCCCCTACTGACCTCTCTGAACTCCTCATAGGAATGAAAACTGCCACCTGCACTCTTGACCCCATCCCCTCCAGCTTTGTCAAGGCCTCCCTTCCTGCTCTCTCTCCACTTATCACTGCAACAATAAACTCCTCCTGTCTACAGGCATCGTCCCACCATCCCTCAAAATTGCTGCTGTTACCCCCATTCTGAAAAAACCTGGACTCAACCCTGACACCCTAAACAACTTCAGACCCATCTCCAACCTACCCTTTCTGTCAAAAGTTTTGGAACACGCTGTAGCCACTCAACTCAAACATCACCTCTCTGCCAATAACCTGCATGAAACATTGCAATCCGGATTCCGCTCCAACCACAGTACTGAAACTGCTCTCCTCAAAATCACCAACGACCTTCTCCTCTCCTCTGACGCTGGCAACCTCAACATTCTCATCCTCCTCGACCTCAGCGCCGCCTTTGACACCATCAATCACACCATCCTCCTCACCCGACTTGAAACCAACCACCTTTAACATTACCGGCACTGCCCTCTCTTGTATCAAATCATACCTCTCCGACAGATGCCAGTTCATCTCCATCAATAACTGCAAATTCCCCACTGCTCCCCTCCCCCAAGGTGTCCGCCAAGGTTCAGTTCTCGGCCCCCTCCTCTTCATCCTGTACCTGTCCCCCCTTGGTCACTTAATCCGCCGTCATGGTCTCCAATTCCACTGCTTCGCCGATGACATCCAGCTTTTCATCTCCACCAAGTCCATCTCCACCGCCACCCACTCTATCCTGACAAACTGCATCACTGAAATAAAATCCTGGCTTCAAATCAACTTCCTCAAACTTAACTATGATAAATCTGAAATAATCATCATTGGCCCAAAAACGCTCACCAAATCCACCCATAACTTTGCCCTCAGCATCGACGGTTTCCCAGTAACCACCTCCCCTCACATCCGGAATCTTGGCACCATCTTTGACCAAACCCTCTCCTTCGACAAATACACTAAACAGATCACAAAGACAGCCTTCTTTCACCTGAAAAACATCACCCGTCTCCGTCCATCCCTCTCCTCCACGGCTGCAGAAACCCTCATCCACGCCTTCATCACCTCCCGTCTGGACTACTGCAACAGCCTCCTTTTTGATTCACCCTCAATAATCACCAATAAACCCCAATACATTCAGAACTCCGCTGCCCGTCTACTCACCCATTCCCGGACCCGTGACCACATCACCCCCGTCCTTTATAAGCTTCTCTGGCTCCCCATCCCCCAGAGAATCCAGTACAAAATCCTCCTCTTGACCTACAAAGCCCTCCATAACCTGGCCCCATCCTACCTGACTGACCTCCTCTCCAGACACACTCCCACCCGCAACCTCCGCTCTGCTGGTACCAACCTCCTGACCCCCCCCCCCCCCCCCCCACCCCCATGCGGACCAAATTCAGATCCTGGGGGGACAGGGCCTTCTCCATCGCTGCTCCCACCCTCTGGAACTCACTTCCTCACACCATCAGAGACTCCTCCTCACTTACCACATTCAAAACATCACTCAAGACCCACCTGTTCAACACTGCATTCAACATTTAACCCACAGCATTTAACCCCTGACTATCTCTTCTCCTTCTCCTTTCTTTTGCTTTGATTATTTACCTATTGATTTTTGTCTTTTTGCACTTGTTTTTTGTACTCTGTCAAAGCGCCTTCGGGCTTCTTGAAAAGCGCTATATAAAATAAATGTATTATTATTATTATTATTATTATGATTCACCTCTGCTCATTATCTCCACCACCAAGGGTGGCTGGAGGTTATGTTTTCACCCCTGTCTGCTTGTTTGTTTGTTTGTTTGTGAACAAAATATCTCAAAAAGTTGTGGATGGATTCGGACGAAATTTGGCAGAGATGTAGCGTGTGTCACAAGGACGAAATGATTAGATTTAGGTGAAGATCCAGATTCGGCTACTAGAATTTTTAAAGTGAATCTTCACCATTGGGAGGTGGGGCCAAAAACGATACAAAGTGGGATATCTCAAAAAGGAGTGGACGGATTTGGAGGAAACTTGGTGGAGCCGTTGGGTGTGTGACAAGGACTAATCAATTCGATTTTGGTGAAGTTCTGAACATGGATTCGGATATGAGAATGATTTAATTTTTTTCAGTCATTCTTCACCATAGGGCCAAAAACTATACATTGCAGAATATCTCAAAATGTTATGGATGGATTTGGACGAAACTTGGTGGACAGGGTGTGCGTGTGTGACAAGGAAGAATCGATTCGATTTTAGTGAAGACCTGAATATGGATTCAGATATGATAAAAAAAAAAAATTTTAAAGTGATTCTTCACCAATGAGTGATATGGCCAACAAGGCGGAGGTATGCTCTCTCCTGAGTGCCATTCTAGTTTGTTCTTTTTTCCCCACCTCTGGAACCAACTTCCACATTTTCTTCAATCAGATTGTTCTCTCCAAGTCCAAGACAGCTGTTCACCACCATCTCCGATCATACCCCATCCAAAACCATGATCTTTTCTACACCGGCTTACCAACTGACCCCCCCAACCCCCACCCAACCGGCCATCCACAACCCCATCTCCCTCCAAACTTCTAGTTTTTCCTTCATGACAGTTTGCTTCTGTATCCATCTTGTCCACTCCATGCATCCTCTCCTGCCCCCCATTCCTCTCCACACCCATTATTTGTCCAGGTCTTGCTCTATTTTTTCCTTCAACCCTGCTGTTGGTATTTCCCCCCTCTATGTACTGCTGCGTCTTGATCTGTTCAGTGTTCTAGCTCTTTCATGAGCCTTGACATTGCAGGAAAAACAAAAACAACAACAAAAATAAAGTTAAATTTAAAAATAAATAAATAATTCCATGGTTTGCAAATCCAACTGCAATATACTTGTCCCTTTTTTACTCTAACTTTTGCAATCAACACCTCATCTCAACAACACAAAATCATCAACAATAAATGATCAATAATAATTCACATGAAAGTCATGTAATAATGTTGATCCTAGGACAGTAGATAGTGAATTTACATGTTAATCTCTCTCCCACTCTCATCCTTTTATTGATTTACATGTTAATTTACCTCTCCCATAAACACCCCTATTTCTCCACCCCATATCTATTTACATGTTAAATTTTTTCCTCTCACCCTCATTTTTTAAAGTTATTACTACACCAAAAACGCCTCTTCTCCCATTCACTTACATGTTAATTTCTCCCACCCTCATTGTCCCCCCATTAACTTACATGTTAATTTTCATTTTTCCTCTCTCCTAATGTTGATCCTAGGACAGTAGATAGGGAATTTACATGTTAATCTCTCTCACCCTGATCTTTATGTTGTTTGTTAGACCACTCAAACAATGATCCTTCGACCCTTAATGTTGATCCTAGGACAGTAGATAGGGAATTTACATGTTAATCTCTCTCACCCTGTTCTTTATGCATACAGCTTTAAGAGAATAGTAAATTTTCGAACCTATCCTTAATGTTGTTCATTAGACCTTCTCGCCTTATGAGATTTTTATGCGATCCTTCTGGATACCACTCAAACATCGACCCTACGAATATTTGTTTGTGTGTAGTAATACTACAACTCTCATCACCGCGTAGGCAAAGTATATGTTTGAGTTTGGTTCTATAACATTAAAATCCCTAACCCCATATAAGTATATTACCATAAGAGAGACTATCAATTCCATTTTCTAAAATAAACCTCTTATCATCAAGGGCCCCTCATTCACCTATATATAATATCTCTCCACTCTTTCATGCATCCAATAAATATCTTTTCTTTTCCATCCTTTTTTACCTCCAATCCTCTTATTCCATCTCCATCTAGAATATTTACAAACAAAACCCCAGGATCATTATTCTTTTTCTGAGCTTCTATAAAATGATAAGTCTCTCGAAGACTTCTTGTTTGTGATCCTCCCCTCTCACATATCATTTTCAAATTATAATAAACTGTTATTCTGCCAATTATTTGTTAGCCATAAAATTTTTCTGTCCACTCATAATTTAAAGCTGATCCATAACCCAACTCACCAGTTTTTTAAATTAATCTCATATATGTTTTAAGAACATCTTGTTTCATTATTATTTTAAACTGTTTTAACTGGTATTTTTCACATTCGTTATGTTTTCCATTGATATACCAAGGTTGGGACAACCTCCACTCTTTAGTCTGGTTGATACTTGGTTCAATATATGGTTTCAATACATGTATATCAATAAAATATATTTCATCTGTAACCCATTCAGAGAAAAGAGTTCTTAAATTTTTTTTTTTTTTTTTTTTGGATACTGAATCGAGGCTCGTGAAAGAGCTAACATTTACTTCACAAACAAATCAACCAGACAAACAAAATACCCAAAAAGAGGGAGCGGAAGACAAGATGGGGAGAGAAGGGGAAGCACACAAACACAACATCCGAGAGCAGGGAGATGTGTGGAAGGGAGAGGGCCCGGGTGGAGGAGGCATGGGAAGGGGGGGGGGGGAGGGGGGAGGGAGAAGTATAAAACACAAGGACACCAAGGACTTCCTGGACAGAAGTTGGTATTTCAAAAAAGTGGAATTGAGGTGAAATTAGCGGGGGTAAAAAAGATCAAGGTTTTGGATGGGGGAAGATAAGAGATGGTGGTGAACAGCTGTTTTAAAGACTTGGAGGGTGGAGTGGGATTGAAGAGAGTGAGGGAGTTTGTTCCAGAGGCGGGAGAAAAGAGGAATGAAGGAGTGAAGGTGAGCAGAGAGTCTTGATTTTGGCAGTTTAACCATAAGAGGGTTGCAGGCAGATCTAGTGCGACCTGTAGGAATATTTGCGGGACAGAGCCCAGAGAGAGCTGGGGGTGGGGGGGGGGGGGAAGGCCAGAGAGGAGTCGGTAGAAGACGGAAAGACCACCAACCTGCCTGCGGTGAGTGAGTGAGAGGCCCTTGGAGTTAGCTTCATCGCGGGAGATTCCAATGATTCTGAATGCTTTGGTTTCAACAGCGTGAAGGCGAGCTAGGTGTGATGCAGGAGCACCAGCCCAGAGGGGAGAGCAGTATTCCATTGAGCTGCGGATGAAAGCCTTGTATGTGGTGAGGAGCTCAGGTGTGCCAAGGAAGGACTTCGCACGATGGAGGATGCCCAGTCGGCGACTGGCTTTGGAGGCCAGATTTGAAATGTGGTTTTCCCAGGAAATATCATAGCAGATAGTGAGACCCAAAAGCTTGAGTGACAGAACTTCTTGGAGAGGATTATTCAGAAAGTGGATGGGAGGGTTGTCCAGTCGGTCTTTTCGGAGAGACATCGTGAGAGTGTGAGATTTGTCAGGATTGAAAGACATGTTCCACTTGTTTGCCCAGTCTGTGATTTTGTCAATGTCTGCAGAGAGTGAGGAGGCTGCAGACTGCCGATCTGAGGGATGAAGAATGGAGCGACAGAGAGTAGAGTCGTCAGCAAAGAGATAGAGAGGATTTTCAAGAGAGTCAGAAACATCATTGATGAAGACTAGAAAAAGCACAGGGCCCAGAACACTGCCTTGGGGAACTCCAGCCTGAACAGGGAGAGGAGATGAGAGAAACCCATTTAGGGCCACAGGTTGACTACGACCAGAGAGGAAGTCCGCCAGTCTACATTTCTTGTTGAATAAGTTCATAGTAGGCAACAGACACATTGAAATCATGAAGAGATGTTCTAGAGTATGTAATCTGTTCAATCTTCTCTCCGCTTTCAATATCTGTCTTTGATACTTTCACCTTAGCTCCAAGATAAAACTTAATTGATAAACCCAATATCTCATCTAATGTTTTTTAAACAAATCTTTTCACTGATGGTTTAATGAAAATCTATAGCAGTAGCTAATTAACCAAGAAGAGGGTCTTTAAATTCAAATTGTTGAACTCTAATATGACGTTTAAAATAGTTATCTAGATTTTTTATTTCAAAGAAGGTTGAAAGATGCTCATCTGTTTTTAGATGAGCTTGTAAATCTCTCTTCTTCTCTAATACTGGGTTTGGTGAAATTGGGACCCTGAGATGTTTTAGGAGATTCTCAAAATCACCTTTGCATTTTATAGAGACCATATTTATAGTATATAACTTTACTTAAATATAATCATTAACTTTAGTCTCTTGTAATTCTTGTGAGTAAAATGAACCTAAGATTTCTTCCCCATTCATATCATATAATTTGTAGGTCCAAGGGACTGTATCCATTACATCAACGATTTTAAATAATGCATTAGTCCATCTCTTTGTATAACCTTTCTCAAAATGGCTTTTCCATCTGTATATTCTTACAATATCACCAATTTTGAACTTGGGTTTTCTCAAATTAATCTCCTTTTCATATTCGAATTTTGTTAATGATACCGATGGTTTTGATTTTGTTGATGAATGAACTGTATTATTGTAATTATCTACAATATCCTGAATTAAATATACCCACTGTTGAGAACCGAGTCGTGTGAATTTTTTATATAATTTCTCTTTCAAAGTACGATTAAAATGCTCAACAACAACTGCCTTTCCTTCATTAAAGGTGCTGTATAATTTAATACCCTTCCCCTTAAGAAATTTCATAAATATTTTGTAATAGAACTCTGTTCCCTCATCAGTCCATAACTTCTTTGGTTTTTTTTTATCCCTATCAAATATTAGCTTCAAGGCTAACATTAAAGTATAACCTTTTTTATTTTTTAAAGGAACAACCCAGGCAAATCTACTCCTCAAATCAATAACGGTTAAAGCATACCTGTATCCTTTGTCATTATTTAGTTTGATTAAATCAGCGGACCATATGTAGTCAGTGTCTTTGGAATAAACCTTCCTTCTTTTAAACTTGGTGATTATAGGTTTGTGTCATTCTTCAACCAAAAGCTCCTCAGTCTTCACATCATTAGAGCCTAATAGTTTTTTGAGGAATAACCAAGACCAAGTTTCAATTTAGCACTTATCATTTTTTTCACAATAAACCTGTCAACTTTCTCTCTCAACGTAGAATTTCGTATCAAGGATAAATTATATAACATTTCTCTGTCTGCTTCATGTTTTTCATCCAATGTAGTGGTATCCCCATAAGCAATATCATGCTCCATACACACTTCATCAACCTTATTTTTTGGTTTATACCAAGGTTTAGGATTGTTAGCCTCATCTAATCTTTTACCCAAGTTTGTCCAGGAACACAGAAAGAATATCCAGGTAAATGTAGTTCCCCAGGAATTCCAGTTGTTGTAAATGTACTTCCTGACAGAAACTTTTGTATGTCTCCTCCACTTTTAGGAGAGATGAATTGGCACTTTTTAGAGCCACACACTTGACATATTCCTTTTTGATAAACTCTATTATTTTTAGCTTTATCATACAACACACTTTTAGATTTAGTTTTCTTTTTACATTTGAGGCAATAACTCATATTTATTTATGAGAAAAAGTCCCACATAGTGCCAAAATCTTTTCAATCTTGATTTTTAAAACATAAAGAATCCTTAGAAATGTCTTCACTCTCTCCTCCATTTATTTACAAATAAAATTAACTAAAGACAATTACACCAACATCATCAACTATATAATCTTTTCCTTCTTCTTCTTCTTCCCCACTTTCTCGCTTAAATCTCCTCCCTGAATCCCACTCAGCTATTTTTAACCTCATTACCTTCACAAGAGCTGCTAATTCTTTTTTTTCTCTCCGGCGTGTTGAGATTGATTTATTCGCTGTACTACAAGCCATCTTTTTTGAATCTCAGGAATGGTCATCTTTTTATATTCTTCCACCCTTTCCTCCCTCTCTCTTTCCTTTTTCTCTCTTTCCTCCCTCTCCTCCTTCTCCTTTTTCTCCCTTTCCTCCTTCTCCTCAACTCCTTCCTCGGCTATATTTGAAGCCAATATCTTAGTAAGAGACGTAAATTCTTCATTTTCCGCCTCAGTGCATTGAGATTGTTTTATTTGCTCTAATACATTCAATCTTTTACGATTCTCAGGAATGGACATCTTTATATATTTTTCCTCCCTCTCCATTTCCTCCCTCTCCTCCTTCTCCTTTTTCTCCCTCTCCTCCTTCTCCTTTTTCTCCCTCTCCTCCTTCTCCTTTTTCTCTCTTTCCTCCATCTCCTTTTTCTCCCTCTCCTCCCTCTCCTTCTCCTCCATTTCCTCCTTCTCCTTTTTCTCCCTCTCCTCCCTCTCCTTTTTCTCCTTCTCTTCTTCAACTCCTTCCTCATCCCCAGCTACCCTTGGGTTTGAGTCCCAAAGAATATTATACATATACTCATCTGGATTTTGAGATATTCTTGTATCTGTAATTATTTTTCTCATAATAGGATACCAATAAGATTTGTTGACGGTTTCTCAAAGAGTTTTATACTTCATAACTTTGAGACGTTCTTTTTTATTTAATATTTTAAACAAGTCTCTATTTGTGGGTTTAACAATATCAGTATAAGGCCAGTTTTTAATGACAAAATTTCCATGTGTATGTTCTAATTCATACGGTATGTAATACCGAGCACCCTTTTCTTGTAGGTATCCCTGAATACAAAAATTATAAATCTCTTGACGTCTTTTTCCTGCCATTTATGTACCAGAAATATATGAGAGATTAATATTATGACAGGTAATACCACCCCATCTTTCCACGACCAAATCGGTTTGTATTCCTTGGCTTTCTATCCTTATCTCATTACCTTCCTTCTTTGTCATGCTAACCATCGCTATACTATCATATATTTTTCTTTTCTTAAAATCATGTATTTGTTGTTTACTAATTGTACTTCCACATAAATCCTTATCCTCACCAAGTGGATAATATTCTTCTTTACGAGACTGTTTCAAATCATGTAGGTCTTCTAAGTTTATTGAAAAAGACCAATTATACCCTAAATCAGGCATATCATACCCCCATTTATTAATTCGCATATTAACTATATGTCCTTCTTTATAAAATTCAATTGTAAGCAGACAGTTAAATTGAATGAGGAAAGGTGTATGGTCAGTATAACCAGGTGTTGTGGTTGTAAATTTTACTTGTTTAACAAAACGTGCTGTTTTATTTAACAAGTGTGTTAAATCACTTAATCTCACCAAGTCATTCGCAGCTGTAGGGTTTGGATAATTGATTAATTTATAAGTATTCTTCATATTAATATTTTTACTTATACTATATTTTTGTCGTTCAGTCTGTGCCTTTGTATAATAATTTGATAAATCAATATCCTGAGAGGATTCTCCAAAGATAGAACCATCTTTTCCGACATGTCATTTATATTAGATTTAAAATGATATCATAAAAAATTTTCAGGCGGTCGGTATGTCGTCGCCTGTTGAATTGAAATAATACATCTAAACATAATTGCCCACAACATTTAGAATTAATTTCTTGAACTTGAAATGTTTGATAAACACCATTCTGTAAGAATTGAATTACTTCAACAGGTGGTGGCGTACCATAACTATCAAAATAATATTTATCCTGACTATTATGAATACAAACCCAATGAGAACCATTCTGTGTGTCTAAATTCATAATAATATTCTTTGTATTCTTGGGCAACTTTGTTAATTCATCTCTCGTACAGATTACCGCGTTATCAATTTTTAGTTTGGAACAATACTTGGCAAGTTCAATATTTGACATTGTATTCTCTCCAAATTGTTTAAACCATTTTTCCATTTATTTATGAGAAAGATATAACCCATCACCCCTTTTAGTTAGTTTAACACCCGCTTGAGCGATAGAGGAAAGCATATCCCCAACTAACAATCTGGCTTTATTCGGCAGACTTTCAAGTTTTTGAGCAAAATCCACAATTACACCACTTCCAGTAATACTATGCTCCAACTCCTTGTTATGTCTTTCCAATTCTTTTTGAGCTTTTAGTTGTGCCTTCCTATCGTTAGCGGCTTTTACCGCTGCTGAAATACAACCCGTCGCCGCTCCCGCTGCACCTACAGCACCGGCAATTAAGGGGATTAGTGATAGAAGTGGAAGAAATCCTCCCTTTTGTATTGAATATTTCTTTAACATAGGTTTTGTCATTTTAATTTTAAGTGATCCAGTATCATTTAGTGTTTTTACTTGTGTGTGTGTGAGTAAAACATCAATTCTTACTGCTCCTTTTCTTTGAATTATATTAACATTAATAATCCAAGGCTTTTGATTTTGAACACAAGATGCAAATTTATTACCTTCGCAAAAGCGGAAGGTTATGTTTTGATCGCTGTGTATTTATTTGTATGTCTGTGTGTGTGTATGTTAATCGCATAACTCAAAAAGTATTCAACCGAATTGCATGAAATTTGGTGGGATGATTGGTTATTATACGGGACACATTTGATTAGATTTTGGGAAACAGATTTGCTCAAATTCTGACTATTTTTAACTCGATCGTATTTCACTCAAAGTTATGAGCGACTGAAGAAGAAGATGTCCATCCAGGACGTCATCACTATAACGCGATCTCCCGCGATCATTTCAACCTCAAAAAAAATTATAATTGCAGATTTGACAATAGATGAGGCATATTAACAAACGAATGAAACAGAGAAACAGATTTGCTCAAATTCTGACTATTTTTAACTCGATCGTATTTCACTCAAAGTTATGCGCGACTGAAGAAGAAGATGTCCATCCAGGACGTCATCACTATAACGCAATCTCCCGCGATCATTTCAACCTCAAAAAAAATTATAATTGCAGATTTGTCAAGAGATGAGGCATATTAACAAACGAATGAAACAGATTTGCTCAAATTCTGACTATTTTTAACTCGATCGTATTTCACTCAAAGTTATGAGCGACTGAAGAAGAGGATGTCCATCCAAGACGTCATCACTATAACGCGATCTCCCGCAATCATTTCAACCTCAAATGAAATTCAAATTGCAGATTTGTCAATCGGGGAGGCATATTAACAGACGAATGAAACAGATTTGCTCAAATTCTGATTTTTAAAAATCGATCGCATTTCACATAAAGTTTGAGGTACTAAAGAAGAAGAAGATTCGTTTAGCTTCTCAGATAAAATAAATAATTCTGTCTGCAATTTCAGGTTAATTACCTTCGCAAAAGCGGAAGGTTATGTTTTGATCGCTGTGTATTTATTTGTATGTCTGTGTGTGTGTGTGTGTGTGTATGTTATTCGCATAACTCAAAAAGTATTCAACCGAATTGCATGAAATTTGGTGGGATGATTGGTTATTATACGGGACACATTTGATTAGATTTTGGGAGCAATCGGGTCAAAGGTCAAGGTCAAGGTCACGAAAAGGTCAAAATCGTATTTTTACCATAGCGCGGTCAATTTTTATCCAATTGGCATGCAACTAATGCCAAAATGTTCAGAATTCAATGCCCGATCTTGTGATATACGACATGACCCAGTGAAGACATTACCCTTGTTAGCGGTTGGGGGTCAAAGGTCAGGGGGGGTCACGACCTTGCAAAATGTGCGTTTTTTGTCATAACTCGGTCAATTCTTATCCGATTTGCATGAAATCAGCACCAAACTGTTCACTGTTCTGTTCCCTACACTCCCATGCCAAGTACAGAACAGTAGCTGCGGCGAAGGTATGCGCTCTACCGAGTGCCCGTTCTAGTTAAGATTGATTTGATTAACATATACCGATTCTTTCCTACTCATTTATTTATGAGAAAAAATCCTATGTTATATTAATCATAACACCATTATCTGTATTAATCTGTAATTCTGTTTCTTCCAAAAGCAAACAATATGTATTAACCTCTTCACTCTCCCCTCTTTCAATGTATAGAGAAGTATCCACTCTATTAGACTTTATAGTTTCTTTTTGAGAACTTAGGTCAATTGCGTAGATTGTATAAAGTTTTTAAAATGCAACCATATCCAAAATAGGGTTATTATTACCATTGCTTTCACACACCTTTTGGTAAGACTTGTAGGCTTCCGCATAATCATTTTTTCCCCAATCAATTTTCAATCTATCTCGTGGATAAAATGTTCCATCAAGAGAAACCCGAAGTTGTTTCACCTTAGCATTATTACTCAGCGCATTATTCTTATCAGTAGCGCCCTCTCCATCTGGTTTTTAAAAAATGAGCCAGAGGCATCGCGGCTTTCCTTGAAGAACACCCAAATTCCAAGTGAAGGTAGCGTGTTCCAGTTTAACGTGTTGACATCTTCTTTTAAGGTATGATACATTTAGCAGTTTCTTTGAGTTAAGTCTTTCATTCAACATCTCTTCCGTTTTAAGATTAGGAGCATATTCGCTGATATACCAACACAAATCATTAATAACAAATTTATTATTAGTACCAAAAGCATTAGCAGCCCCAAAAAGCAATCTATTTACATTATCATTCCTTTGTAGTTGAAATCTAATTTTAAGACCATACAAAACTTTATCATAATCGCAAAATCCAAATATGCCTTTAAGAGGTACTGCTACGGTAAAACTATTCTCTGCTTTTGTTTCATCATTATACATTGCCTTCCTTTGTCTATAACCGGGGTCTGTGTTTGTACCCGTTGACATGTCAGGAATTAAAACCTTCAACAGCTCCCTTACCCATTCTATCACCAAGCGAATATAGTGTAAATTTCATAATTTCAGATGTAGCAGAGACATAATCAATCACTTCCACCTCTTGTGTTCCAATATACAGGCGGACACGATCAAACATTTTCCAGAAGAAATCATTTACGAGTGTAGCATTAGTATCATTCGCAGCCTTAGTGAATTTAAATTTACACAGCAAGAAACTATCAGCTAGATTCAAGTACGTTTGTTGATTATTTATTTCAAAACTTTTTGTTCCATTTGAATCCCAGTCTGTTCCTGTTATAGCATTTACCTTAAAATAGTCTTCCTTTTTAGTGGAGTTTGAAATGATAATTGTATCATCCAAATCATAGATACTATCAATCGCTTCCATACTTGTATTTATATAGGATTAAAATCGATGAAACCTTGATGCAAGTATTTTAATGATTTTTTGTCGTCCTTGTCCCGATAGTGGAGTTTTACCTTTTTTAATTTCTTTGATCGCCTGTAATTTATGACTCCTTTTGAGCATCTTTTACACTCTTTATAGCACCCGCTACATTTCCCACGGCAGAAGCAGTTGAACCAATTAGGTCTTTATGTTTAAGGATGGTTGAACCAATACCGATGAGAGTATCAATTATCCCATCTCCTTTATTTCTAAATTGATGACCCACACCTCGTTGTTTCTTTGGTTTATAGTACCCTTAACCAAGAAACATACCTTCACCCTTATAGTATGGAGAAAGGAACACCCCCTCCCCTGTAATTAGTTTATATTTTCCCAACTCGTGTTTTCTCACAATAACCATTATTTATTTATCAAAAAACTTCACGTAGGTGAATTCTGATGGATATAATTTCATCATTAAAGGATATCATATGATTATCTTGATCGGTTATCTAAAATGTACTCTGTATATGGTTTTTCCTGACACAGGTAAATAGACAAGATTTTTTGGTTCCATATTCAATTTATAACCAATCGGGGTTGAGTATGCGCTGAATGAAAATATTGTATTTGTTCTTTTTCCATCGTTATAAGCACCATCAATCAAATCACAATGAATTAATACTGAATTTATACCGGAGGATATTTGAATAACATTATCACTGTAAAACGTCCCGTTAGTTTCAATCTTTTTTGAAGAGAAACCCAATAGCTCTCTGAACGAATTTTCAATCATGAAATGAACTTTATAATTATTTTTAAGTTTAATCGTTGATTTTGAAGTGTGTTTTTGAATATCTATTACCATATTTTTTGGTTCATCACCTTCTTCTTTCATAAGGCGAGAGACTTCAGAAGATATTTGAGAAATCTCGTAAGCTCCGGGTGAAACGGTTATAGTTTTATATGCAGTGCCTGGATTATAACTAAACTTGTTGTTTTTCTCTGTTATATTAAAAAGGGTATTATAAGTCTCCATTGACAACAAAGATGCCTCATATGAGGCAAGGGGGTCAAGTTGTAGTGGGTGAGGGAATGAAGCTGTGTAATCACTCGTTGTGAAATTAAAACTTAAAATTGTGCTTCTCATCTTATTTAATATCTAATAAAATATCTTTGTATTGACATTTATTAATTATTTTCATATTCATCAACTGATCTAAAATGGCTGAGGTTTCATTAAAACAATTGTTGTTTCCAGCTTTCTTACTACCTAACAGCAATAATAGCCTATTAACTAATTGTGATGGGTCATTTGGAAGAAAGCTTACACCTGAACCACTTAATTTAATACTTAAAGCATTAATAATATGTTTCTCCTTCTCATTCTTCTTACTTTTACCAGCAACAGAAACTCTATAATCAAGTGAGTTTAGTAAATCAATATATACTCTATCTTCAGCATTATTCATATCAAGTGGTTTCTCTAAATATTTTGAACCGCATCCGGAGTTTGCTAGAAGAAACATTAATCTTGGAGTTAATTTAACATTTGGTTGAGTGGAACCCAAGAACATCAATTCATCATTAAATATCAATACCTTTTCATTCACAAGATAGAACTGTACTGGTTCTTCTGTTGGAATGAGACCTGCTCTGGTTTTTGAACCCACCGAATATTCATTGTTTTGAAGAGCTTTCACAATATAATTAGGGGGTTGATTTACCTCCTCAAGTTTCCAAAATAATCCTTCATCATCATATCCTTATGCTCCAAGTTCTTGCTCTGTCATTTGACTAAAATCTTCGAGCATTTGAAGTTTTTTCAGCGTAAATTATATTGTGGGAACTGTAGGCTGTTGAGTTTTTTTAAGTGGTATAAAAAATTTCTCTTGTTTTCTTTCAAAGGCTTCTTCACCAGTTAGTTTATGTACCCATTTCTTCTTTATCTCTTCCTGTTGCTTAACAACTTTTGAAACCAACTCTTGATGTTCTTTAAACTTTCTTGCTCTTTCTTCGGCATTCATTTTCTGTATTTATTGATTGAAAAATATCCTTTAGTATCTTATCTTGTTTCACAACAATATATTTATATTGACCAATCGTGTGTTTCATGTGAGCCTCAAATTCTTCTTTATTACATAACGTAGAGCAATTATCTCTCCAAAAATTATTTACATCTGTTGAATTTAACTTAAATAAAATAAAAGTATTGGCATTGTTTCTTATTCAGCGCCGAGGGAGTTGAAAATATGACTGACTAAGATAAATACAATTACAAGAAGAATGTCTCCCTCTTGTATAGTAGCTATCCATTACTGTTTGGTTTCTCTCATTAACACAATCATCAAAGATAATGAGGTTCTTTTTTGATTTATCTAAATATTGGGGTGAAGGTATATCATCCGTATTATCACTGAGAATACAAGTTATGGGTTGATTCAATTTTGATTTCTGTGTATCACAAAATAATTGTATTATATTGTTACAGACGCGGTGGTGGATGTTGGTTTACCGAGCGGTTTGGTATGACCGCGTCTGCACAGTTTACCCGATTATGCTCGAACGTTGGCCGAGTCGCGCTATGCTAAATCAATTACGGAAAGGACACAACGGCTGGATTAAATGACACGACACCAGGGGTACAGTTCTCAAGACCTCCGGAGGAGGTTATAATATTGCGGAATGTTAGATTACAAGGACAAGAGAGACAGCATAGTAAGGTAGGCACTTAATTACGGTCTTATAGTAGCCCCGACAGACGACAGATAAACAGGACAAAACTGACTCACACGGGGATTGATGGCAAGGAAGGGCAGGTAGTCGAGGCTCAAGGTGCACTCTTGGCTCAGGGGCAGAATCGACCCGGTCCGGTCCAGAGATGCGGGAGGTCTCTCTCGTCGCTAGAAGGTGACGTTCTTTCTCCAAGCTGGGGGCGCATCTGACGTCACGTCCGGTAAGTGGCCGCGTATATCCGGCGGGGAGTGACACGCCCTCGGCTCGTTAGCTCCGCCCCAGATGGAATCGGCCCGTTGCTTCTTATTGGGTGCGGGGGTTACCGGGCTCCGCCCTTGACGAGGAGCTGACAGCCAGCCCCTTCGTGGTAACCCCGTGGGCGCACATGGCAATGGCGGCTAACCAAGCCGGTGTGAGGACGCACACTCCCCGCACCGCGGCCGCGCCGCCCCCGCTGTGGTTGTAGTTGTTGTTGTTGTTATTGCTTCATGAGGAAGATGGGAGGAGGTATGGGGAGGTCCTAAACTCACTACTGGTGCCATACAATCACATTCTGGTGCAACGAAGAGTCAGAATTAATGAAAACGAGTCCTTAACTGACATAGACTAAGAATAACTAGCAAGATGTCCGAAAGTTGTCTACGTGAGATGCGGTGGACCTGGGCACGACATTTAATGGTGGAAAAAGGGGAAGGTCGGTTCTACAGAGTGTTATTTACAGGCAATGGGACTAGGGAATGGGGGATTGGGGATAGTTGGGGGGTATTGGGGAAATAGGGGAATATTTACAAGCGGATATGGATGGAGGCCAAATCCCATATCCGCAACAATATCTTCAATATCATAATCATTTAGTTTGTTTTGAAGTTTAAATAAACCGATAATGTCTTCCTTTTTAAGACCCGCATTAAAACCCTGTGAGAGTAGTTGATACTCGGGTTGAAAACTTGACTTTGTAAAAATTATTAAATTATCATAATCTAAAAAATTAGGAGCAAGGAGCATCTTTAAAAGTAAACAGGTTTTTCCACATCCGCTTGAATCAACTATTAGACATCTCAATGAATTTGGAATGTTTTCATGGTTATTAAATTTTATCTTATTTTCCCAAACAGGAAAAAAATCATCCATTTATACATTTAGAAAACAAGTCATCTAACTTTATACGAGCTTTTTTAGAAACACTATATTTACCTTCGCAAAAGCGGAAGGTTATGTTTTGATCGCTGTGTATTTATTTGTATGTCTGTGTGTGTGTATGTTAATCGCATAACTCAAAAAGTATTCAACCGAATTGCATGAAATTTGGTGGGATGATTGGTTATTATACGGGACACATTTGATTAGATTTTGGGAAACAGATTTGCTCAAATTCTGACTATTTTTAACTCGATCGTATTTCACTCAAAGTTATGAGTGACTGAAGAAGAAGATGTCCATCCAGGACGTCATCACTATAACGCGATCTCCCGCGATCATTTCAACCTCAAAAAAAATTATAATTGCAGATTTGTCAAGAGATGAGGCATATTAACAAACGAATGAAACAGATTTGCTCAAATTCTGACTATTTTTAACTCGATCGTATTTCACTCAAAGTTATGAGCGACTGAAGAAGAGGATGTCCATCCAAGACGTCATCACTATAACGCGATCTCCCGCAATCATTTCAACCTCAAATGAAATTCAAATTGCAGATTTGTCAATCGGGGAGGCATATTAACAGACGAATGAAACAGATTTGCTCAAATTCTGATTTTTAAAAATCGATCGCATTTCACATAAAGTTTCACATCGCATACACTCCCAGTCCCATGCCAAGTACAGAACAGTAGCTGCGGCGAAGGTATGCGCTCTACCGAGTGCCCGGATTCTAGTTTATCCTGAGTTCAGGTTTAATTTTAAAAGAATCCATTATTTTATTTATATCGTATCTTGTATTAACATTTCCATTAAAATTATTTTGAATAAAAAATATCATTAAACCCTTATACATTTCCTCATTACAAATAGTCTCTTCCCTTGTAAGAAATGGTATATTATCACCATAATACTTAACATTCATCTCTCTTATTAATCTTGTTCGGTAATTCATTTTTGGTTCTAATTTAAAAGAGTTATATATTTTTCTATATTTTTTATTATCATTAATTAGAGGATAACCACAGAAAATACATTGATTATGTGCTTTTGACTCTGTATTTAATCCCACTATCACAAGCCAGACAGATTTCTAAATTATCATATGGAGAGTCTGGAAATTCTAAATATCCTTCAGAATTTATCATATTTAAACAGTAAATTTGTACTTAAACTAAACGCAAGTTTTTTTTACTAATAAATACAATGTTTCAAAACACAAAAGACAAATTTCAATCAATTTCGCATGAGGTGGAAGATATAGAAAAATATGTCAAAGATGTTAAATTGAACAAAGATAAATATGGAAATTTTTTGGATTAAACCTATAATGGAAAATAACATGAGCTCCTCTATTTCATTTAAAGGACAAGCTATGTTAATTAATAACTCCATTAAAGTAAATCTAACAAAAGTTTCTCCTCTACTCCCGGCAATTTACTCAAAGCTTGAAAAAGTGATTGATAAAAAAGCTTTGAAAATGAATGATAAGACCATCAACAATACTCGTGGAGAAATTGGTATTTACTTTAATAATCCAAAGGGTGTATATCTAAGTAAAATGAATAATGATGTTAATATTTCTGGTGAAATGTCATTTCGTTCTATGATAGTTTGAGATTATTTAAAGATAACTTTTGATATTAAAAATGTAGAGATTGAATTGAAAGAAAGTAATGAAAGAAAGTATATTGGTATAGATGGAACGGTTTTTTCTGCTAATTAAATATGAGTCAATATAAAGATTTTACTATTTCATTGAACCCCGACGATAGTATTTCATTGAACTCAGATGATAGTGATTCAGTGTGATCGTATGATGGTTATGAGACTAGCTTTATTGATGACTCAGATGTCTCTGATTGTGAGATTGATTCTGAAAATGACCCTGGTTCTGATACTGAGTGAAAAAGGCGTTTTAGTTTAAGTAAAGTTATATATATATATAAAAATGCCGGTATTAAAATTCGTTAAATTGAGTTTGGATGGAATGACCCCGACTAGAGGTAGTTTACTCTCGGCTGGGTTTGATCTATATAGTAGTATTAATACTAGTTTGAATCCCGGAGAGCACAAACTTGTTAATACAGATATTAAAATTGGGCTTCCTGTGGGCTGTTATGGTAGAATAGCAGGAAGATCAGGATTGACATTAAGGCATGGAATTCATATAATAGCCGGTGTTATAGATCGAGATTATACTGGTCCCATAGGAGCACTCCTGATTAATCTTGGAGAAGAGAAATTTACAATAAACAAGGGAGATAGAATTGCCCAATTGATTTGTGAAAAAAATGAACTTCCAGATCTCGTGGAATGTAGTGATTTAATTGAACTCGAACGATAGTGATTCAGTGTGCTCGTATAATAGTAGCTTTATTGATAACTCTGAGTATTCATGTGATAGTTATGACTCAGATGATTCTGAGTGAAAAAAGGTGTTTTAGTTTAAGTAAAGTTATATATATAAAACGAGCCAGGAGAAAAGGTGTTTTAGTTTAAGCACAGTGATATATATAAAACACCCCATTTTCTCACACTATAAATATGGTCTATTGTGATACTTGCGAGAAGGAAGTAAAATATTATAAACAACATATTCTCACCGCAAAACATATACGCAAGACACTACCTCCTGCTCCACCTAAAACAAAATATTGCAAGGACCGTAAAATATCAGTTCTCAAGAAGGGGTTTAAAGCACATCTTAAAACTAACAAACACTTGTCAAAATTGTTTACTATTAGGAACATTGATGGTGCTTACAAAGGACATATCAGGATTCGAATCTTTGACTTTGATCCTGCTGGCCCTGGCTCAATTGTTGAGGCTGTGGAGATCATCAAACCCTCTGTGAAAGATCTTATTGAAAAGTCTCTTATTGAGTTGAAATCAATCAAGTTCTATATGGGTATTAAAATGAAAGTCTCAAAACATGATCCAATCACAGGTGATTATTACAATGAAAAAGCTTACATGATAACAGACAATCACTTTATATCTACATATCGAGATTTTAAAACATCAGGAGTCTATGATGAACTGATTAAACAAGAACAAGAACTTGAGCATACTATTACTGGAAGTGGTTGGCATATAGATGAGATACTATTTATTGACATTCATATTCTTAAATCAGATCCCCTAAAAGCTTCTTCCTACATTGATTTACCGAGTGTTATCAAAAATAAAAAAGCAGTTATCAATATCATAAATGAAAAAGACAATAAATGTTTTCTCTGGTCTATTCTGGCACATTTACATCCACAAGATATTCATGCTGAAAGAGTATCTCATTATGAAAAATATGAGAATACATTAAATATGAAAGATCTAAAGTTTCCTATGGCTTTAAATGATATTCTTAAATTTGAAGAGATGAATAATTTATCAGTTAATGTTTATGGTCTAACAGAAACAAACAACATTGAGGTTTTAAAGCTTTCTGGGACTTGCCATCAAACTCATATTAATCTTCTACATTTTAATTCTGAGGAAAATTCCCATTACACATACATCAAAGACATCCCATTACACATACATTTGCTAATAAGACCACAAGTATGTAAAAGGACAAATAAAATATTTGTTTGTTTATGTTGTCTTTACTTTTTCCATTCACAAGAAAGATGGGATAAACACTCAGGGTATTGTGGTGAACATAAATCAACGGTAATCAATATACCTAAAAAAGGCTCAAATATCTCATTCAAAGATCCAAATAAAAAAATAAAACATCCATTTGTAATATATGCTGATTTTGAAAGTATTTTAGAAAAAATTGATACTGCTTCTCCAGACCCAAAAGAATCTTACGCAAATAAATATCAAAAACATACTCCTTGTGGTTTTTGCTATTATATCAAATCATCCGTTGGTGATGAATATAACAAGTTAGAGGTGTATAGAGGTCCAAATACCCCAGAGGAGTTTGTGAAATGACTAGAAAAAGACTGTGTTCGATTAACCAAGATAATGAGAGAAACCAATAAACCAATGACCTTGACGAGTGAAGAGAAAAGGAAATTTAGGCAGCCGAAGGCTGTCTGTCATATTTGTGAAAAGAAAATTGATAAAGGCCTAAAGGTTAGAGACCATTGTCATCTCACTGGTAAATATAGAGGTCCGGCTCATCAAAGTTGTAATATTAATTATAAACCACCCTCTTTCATTCCCGTCTTTCTTCACAACAATGCTAATTATGACACTCATCTATTTATCGAGGAACTCTCAAAGACTTCTGGAAGCATCTCAGCAATTCCAAACACGGATCAGAAATACATTTCATTCACAAAAACAATCTTTTTTAATATAGGATTTGATTATGAGAAAAATAAAAATACTTATGGTATAACTAATATTAGATTTCTTGACACATTTAAATTCATGGCACTTCCATTGAAAAAATTGGTAGAAAATCTTAAAGAGTTTCCTTGTCTTTCCGAATATTTTCCTGACAATGATTTGCTTACAAAAAAGGGAATTTATCCCTATGTCTATATGGATTCATTTGGGAGATTTAATGAAACACAACTTCCTTTAAAAGAAAATTTCTACAACAAATTAAACATTAAACATTTAAAAGAAAAAAATTATGCACATGCACAAAACGTTTGGAAAAAATATAACATCAAGCATCTTGGTGAGTATCACGATTTGTATCTCAAAACTGATGTGCTTTTATTGGCTGATGTGTTTGAAGCCTTTAGATCTGTTTGTCGCACCGGATATGGATTGGATCCTGCTCACTACTACACTGCTCCTGGATTGGCTTGGAGCGCGATGTTGAAAATGACTAA
Source organism: Myxine glutinosa (assembly GCF_964187855.1). Classification (NCBI taxonomy): domain Eukaryota; kingdom Metazoa; phylum Chordata; class Myxini; order Myxiniformes; family Myxinidae; genus Myxine; species Myxine glutinosa. The sequence goes on from NC_136265.1 coordinate 55,508,424, forward strand.
ACAAGCTTTGGATTTAATAACCGATGTTAATATGCTCTTGATGATTGAGAAAGCAAAAAGAGGCGGAATTTCACAAGTATGCTCGAGTAGATATGCAAAAGCAAATAACAAACATCTTCCGAATTATGATTCAACGAAAGAGAGTTCTTACTTGATGTACTATGACGCGAACAACTTGTATGGCTGGGCAATGTCCCAGGCTCTTCCTTATGGAAAACTTAGATGGGTAAAGGAAAAGAATTTCAACAAAGTCTTTGAAAATCTATGTATATCTACACAAGCTGAATTAGATAAAGAAAAAGTTGGTTTTTATTTTGAAGTTGATTTGAAATATCCAAAGGAACTCCATAACCTACATAATGATCTTCCATTTGCTTGTGAAAAGGAAAGTCCAAAGAAAGATGGTTGAGTGATTATCAAAAATCGTTCAATATAAAGGGTAAATCCTGTCCTGGCGTTGGCTTAGCGGCTTGGGTGCCAGCTTAGGATCCTAGGATCCTGGGTTCGAATCCCGGTCGATCACTGAATTAACGCCAGGGGGGTTGACTCAGCCTGTCATCCTTCCGATGTCAGCTAATTGAGTACCAGTTCACTGGTAATTCCCTGTTTGTTGTAAAAGGCGACAAACAGAGTTGGCGGCAGGAAGGGCATCCGGCCGTAAAACATTGCTTCAAAAGGGGGACCGAAAAACAACAACAACCACGGTGCCCGAAAAAGGCCAACCCCCGCTTGCGGGGAAAAATGGCCTCTAAAGGTTTAAAAAAAAAATTTTTTATGAAGGGTAAATCAACAGAGAAACTTCTTACTACACTTTATGATAAGAAAAATTATGTTCTTCACCAAAGAAACCTAAGACAATGTCTTTCAGAAGGTCTTAGAGTAGAGAAGATACATAGGATTCTCAAGTTCAATCAGTCATTGGATAAAAAAGTACATTGATTTTAACACAAAATATAGGATTGAATCAAAGAATGATTTTGAGAAAGACTTTTATAAGTTGATGATTAATTCCGTATTCGGCCGCACGATGATGAACGTGAGGAAAAGGAAAAATATCAGACTATCAACATCTTGGGACCAAGCACAAAAATGAATTAATAGACCGAGTTTTAAAAGAGCCGAGGTCTTTACTGAGACTTTTTGTGTGATCCATTTGGATAAAGAGAGTATTGAAATGGACCAACCTATTTATATTGGAACATCAATTCTTGATTTGTCAAAGTCATTAATGTATGATTACTTTTATAATAATCTAAAATCAAAGTATAAGGATAATGTGTCATTGTTGTATATGGATACAGATAGCTTTATTTTGAAAATTAAGATGGATGATGTTTATTCAGACATGAAAAAGGACATTAATACCTAAGACACGAGTAATTATAGTGAAGAGAGTGAGTTGTTCTCTTCTAAAAATAAAAAGGTAATTGGTAAGTTTAAGGATGAATTTGGAGGAAGGGTTATGAGTGAATTTGTTGGGTTGCGATCCAAGGCTTATGCTTATAAATACATTGAAAAGACTGTTGTGATAGAGGGAAAGAGGCTTAAGGGTATCAAAAAGAGTGTTATAAAGGAGACAATAAAATTTGAAAATTATTATGATTGTTTAACAAAAAAGAAAGAAGCGTTTAGAAAGATTAATGGAATAAGAAGTTATAAACATCAATTATATTTGGAAGAGGTGAATAAAAAAGCATTGGGGGCTTTTGATGATAAGAGGTTTATTTTAGAAAATGGAATTGATAGTCTCTCTTATGGTAATATACTTATATGGGGTTAGGGATTTTAATGTTATAGAACCAAACTCAAACATATACTTTGCCTATGCGGTGATGAGAGTTGTAGTATTACTACACACAAACAAATATTCGTAGGGTCGATGTTTGAGTGGTATCCAGAAGGATCGCATAAAAATCTCATAAGGCGAGAAGGTCTAATGAACAACATTAAGGACAGGTTCGAAAATTTACTATTCTCTTAAAGGTGTATGCATAAAGAACAGGGTGAGAGAGAGTAACATGGAAATTCCCTATCTACTGTCCTAGGATCAACATTAAGGGTAGAAGGATCATCGTTTGAGTGGTCTAATAAACAACATAAAGATCAGGGTGAGAGAGAATAACATGTAAATTCCCTATCTACTGTCCTAGGATCAACATTAAGGGTAGAAGGATCATTGTTTGAGTGGTCTAATAAACAACATAAAGATCAGGGTGAGAGAGATTAACATGTAAATTCCCTATCTACTGTCCTAGGATCAACATTAGGAGAGGAAAAATGAAAATTAACATGTAAGTTAATGGGGGGGACAATGAGGGTGGGAGAAATTAACATGTAAGTGAATGGGAGAAGAGGCGTTTTTGGTGTAGTAATAACTTAAAAAATGAGGGTGAGAGGAAAAAATTGAACATGTAAATAGATAGGGGGTGGAGAAATAGGGGTGTTTATGGGAAAGGTAAATTAACATGTAAATCAATAAAAGTATGAGAGTGGGAGAGAGATTAACATGTTAATTCCCTATCTACTGTCCTCGGATCAACATTATTACACTACTCATGAACATTGCATTGAACCAATACACTGCCCGACAGTCGCTCGTAAAGAAATTATGACTGCGCCCTGATTAGCATCAACCAGAAACTTCAATTGGCAAAACAAACAAACATGGCGTTCTCATTTTATCATAAAAAAATAACTAAAAAGAACTACAACATGAAGATTGTTGTCGTTCAAACCTTTGTCGAACGAGGAAGGCAGGTCCAGCCACTCGGACTCCACCTTCACAGCCACAATAAAATCTGAAAATAAAACATCACACTCGATCTCAATTTTAAGGAACATTTCTAAACAAAGTCATTATCAGAATATTGTATAGAAAGTCTACACCCCCCTTTCAAAGTTTTTCACCTTATGTTGCCCTTTAGCCTGGGATTAAATTGCATTAAATCAGATGTTTTCCAATTTATTTACATATCGCAACCCACAACTTCCAAGTGAAAAACAAATTATGCAAATTTCAGAAAATTAATTAAAAAATACAAAACTAAAATATCTTAGTTGGATACGTATCCACCCCCCATATAATAGCAATTATAAATTAGCTCACGTGTAACCAAGCACCTTCAAAATCACACACCAAGTTCATAAGTCTCCACCTGTGTTAAATTGTAGTGATTCTGATTATTTCAGCATCGCGGGAAGGGGAGGTCTCTTGCGGGGCAAGCTCGAGAACGCACGTCCGAGTCGGCGCTGCTCTGTCTGTGCCGGTATCTTGTATCCCGTCAGGTCTGACTTTCCGTGATCCCTTGTTTATTAGTCATCTTAGCTTGTCGGAGTGTCGTGCGGGGCGTGGAAGTAAAATTTAACACTTACATTTGGACACGCACCCACACATACACACACTTTGTTTTATATATTATGCTTGCATGATTATACATACAAGCATGACCGGGCACGCTCTGCACGCCTCACCACACGTCGTTTCAGAGGGGTCGGCATCTTTGACCATTTCGGTGTCTTTTGGGTTTCATGCTGTTTTGGGCCTTCAGGGTCTTTTGGATCCTCTGGGCCTTCAAGGGTATTTTGGGTCTTTGAGGTGTTTTGGGTCTTCAGGGTATTTGGTGTCTTCAGGGTCTTAAGGGTCTTTGGTGTCTTTTTGGTCTTTGGGGTATTTTGGGTCTTCTGGGTCTTTTTGGTCTCGGGGTCTTTTTGGTCTTTGGGGTGTTTTGGGTCTTCAGGGGTGTTTTGGGTCTTCAGGGGTGTTTTCAGTCTTCGGGGTGTTTTGGGTCTTCAGGGTGTTTTGGGTGTTCGGGGTGTTTTGGGTGTTTTGGGTGTTCGGGGTCTTTTGGGTGTTCGGGGTCTTTTGGGAATTCGGGGTGTTTTGGGTCTTCGGGGTGTTTTGGGTCTTCGGGGTGTTTTGGGTCTTCGGGGTGTTTTGGGTCTTCGGGGTGTTTTGGGTCTTCGGGGTGTTTTGGGTCTTTGGGGTGTTTTGGGTCTTCTGGGTATTCAGGGTCTTTGGGTATTCAGGGTCTTTGGTTATTCAGGGTATTTTTGAGCCTCAGGGCCTTGAAGGGTATTTTGGGTCTTCAGGGGTCTTGGTGGTCTGAAGGATCTTGGGGGAATTAAAGGGTCATCAAAGGTCTGAGGGGTCTCAGCAGTCTTAACGCAATTAAGAGGGTTAATCAAGAGGGTGGTAATTTTATTTGAAGAAGAAGAAGACGTTTTCTTCGCCGATAAACATACATACATAGCGACATAACCATATACATTTGCTCTTTTATAACAAAAAGAAGATACACACGACTGGATGCGAGGATGTTGCAAAATAAATACGATTTAAGTCGTCAATCACATGGTGAAAGTTATAATGTGGTAGAAACTACACTGTGTTAAACTTAATTAAACGGTTCAGTGCAGTGTTGAGAACAGCCATGCCATGATGGGGAGGTGGGGGGAAGCCAGCCGGCTCTCCCGCGTCAAACATTTGTGGAAGGATGTGTGGAGTTGGTTTATGGTCACAACAACCCTTGTCCTGTATTGAGAAATGAAAACATCTTGTCGGGGTGACGTCGTTTTATGAGTAATATTGTTACGTTTGTGGGACTGTCAATCGTTTACAAAGCAAGCATAGACGACGATCCATGTTGTTTTGGGTGGATTGTGCAAAAAATGCCAGGTCAACTGTGGATCCCAAATAGGACCTTTTCTTATTTATTTTTACTTTTTCTAAAAATTTACCCCATATCCATTCCCTTTACACCACGTGATTTTGACTGTTGGTGGTGGAACACAAAAACAGCTTTGGAAAGGCTTCAACTCTTTTTCTTTGAAGCAAGAACGTGTGGGCGGCATTAGGAAGAAGAAGAAGAAGAAGAGCGACTCTTGGCGGCACGTTAAAAAGAGAATCCTTGCTCGTGGCGTGAACGGCTTGAGCATGTTGGTGTGAGGGACTGGATCTCTACGAACGTTCTGAAGGATTCAGTGTGCAAGAAGCAGGTGGACAAAAAGGAAAAGGGGTATTCCGTGGAAAAAGGCACTTCTTTGGGTTGCTGCGGGGAAAATCGGTGCCTCATGCTGTGAACGGGCTCGACGTGTGCTTTCCGAGGGAGTCGAACTCGATGAACTTCCTGAGCTGAGGGATTTCATGTGTTGCATGAAGGAGGTTGGAGAAAGGAAAAGGCTCAAAGGAGAAAGGAATCGCAGAGCGTGATGACTGGTCCATTCAAATTGTTCCCACCAAGCCCCGCTCTGACGAGCATCGATGAATCTGACCTTCAAACAGGACTGAACCCCATTCCATTCCCATCCTCATACACACACAACAACATGCATTTTTAGGCCATTTTCCCTGCTAGAGCGGGGGTTAGCCTTGTGGTCCCCATGACAATCTTCTCCATTTTGCCATATTTTCTGCATCGCCCCTTGTTAACCCCCTTGCCCGCATTTCTTCTTCCACCATCTTTAGCCAAGTCTTTCGCGGTCTTCCCCGTCCTCTACTTCCTTCTACATTAATTTCCATCACTCTTCTCAACCAGTCACTTTCATCCTTCCTCAACAAATGACCAAACCATCTAAACCTGTTCCTCGTCACAGCATCAATCACAGGCTCGATTCCCATCATCTTTCGCAATTCATCATTTGTCTTCCTCTCTCTCAACGATACCCCGCACATCCACCGAACCATTCGCATTTCCACCCTTTCCAGCCTTTGTTGCTGCTCTTCGTTCATTACCCATGTCTCGCTGCCATAAATCATAACACTTCTCACACATGCAACAGACACCTTTCCCTTCAGCTTCAACGACACTCCCCTCCTCATCAGCACGCCAGTCAGTTCCCGAAACTTCTTCCATGCACATCTCACTCTAGCAAGCGTTGCCAAGTCTGATCCACCTTATCCATTCAGCATGTCCCCGAGGTAGCAAAATGTTTTCACACCTTCCAGCTTCACGCCATCTCCAAGATCCAACTCAACATTTCCTCCATCTGCAGCTCCCTCTGTGCACACCTTACATTTGAATGTAGCTGCCACACTGGTTAATGACCCTCTCAGACCACTGCATTTTTGATGAACCCACTCAGCGCACATTGTACATTGAATGGAGTTCACTACGATACCCTTCCTGCACACAGCACATGGCCACTTCCCAGTTCTTTCCACCTCACCACATGCTTTACCACTTGCCATCACCTTCGTCTTTCCGATATTCACCTTCAGACCTTTTGTCTCCATACATTCCTTCCACTTGTTCATCTTTTCCTTCAGTCCATCCATACTTTCCGCAATCAACACCAGATCATCTGCATACAACAACTCCCATGGTAAACCCTCCTTTACGTTCTGAGCCAGCACCTCCATCACAGCTACAAATAGTAGTGGACTTAGTACCGACCCCTGATGCACTCCCACCTTCACCTCAAACTCACCATGGTTCCCATCCTTCGTCCTTACAGCTGTGCGCGCTCTTTTGTACATTGCCATCAGTAGATGATTAATGTTGTTCCTGGGACAACCCCAAATCTGCATTCACTTACATGTTAATTTTCCTCTCACCCTCATTTCCCCTAAACACCTCTATTTCTCCCACCCTGTTCTTTACGAACCTTTTGGCCTTTTGACATACTAGCTATAGCACCTACTCTCACCCTCTTAATATCCCTAGTAGACCACTCAAACAATAAGCCTACAAATATTTGTTTCTGTGTGGGCAATAATTTAATTCTCTTTCCACTACCATCACCATCTAATATATTAACAAAGTATATGTTTGAGTTTGGTTTTTTAATCAAGATATTTTAACTGAGCTAAAATAAAATGGTAAACCTCCCTTAATGTTCTTGTTTGAGTGCCTCCAGTGCCACACACTTTTTGGTTGGCTCTGTCCACTTTTTGCTAAGCTCCGCCCACTTTTTGTTAAGCTCCGCCCACTTTTGTGAAACTCGACCCACTTTTTACTAGGCCCCGCCCACTTTTTGGTAAGCACCGCCCACTTTTACTAAGTCCCGCCCACTTTTTGTTAAACCCAAGCCACTTTTGTTAAACCCTGCCCACTTTTACTAAGCGCCGCCCACTTTTTGTTAAACCCAATCCACTTTTGTTAAACCCTGCCCACTTTTGCTAAACCCCACCCACTTTGTTAAGTCCCACCCACTTTATAAACTCTCCAGCATTGTATCATTTACAGTTAAGACATAACATCATTTTCAGGGAATTTCCATCACATCATTTCCAGTTAAGACATGTCCAGGTTTGCCCAGGGAATTTCCACAGGAAATGACACACACCCAGCCCTTCTTATAAAAGGCACCGACCACACAGGCTTTTTTAAACACGCTTTCTGCTTCACTTGAGAATGGACTACTGTGCTGAAATGGAATGGGATAACTTTGCCATTCCTTGGAGTCCTGCTACCTGTGTGGAGCTCAACCTTCAGATTGATGAACTGGACTCGAACCTCTTATCAATGGAGGTAAGTTTATTTATTTATTTAATTATTTATTTAATTTAATTTTTTTGTTTTTTTTCGATAAGACTCGTGTAAGAGTTAGCAAAGTTTCTTTTAATATTCACAGAGCTTGATTTATATAAATAATAATATTGTATTAAATTAATACATTGTTATTTTCTCTCACAGGAAATTGTATCTGAGATACGAAATGAAAATACTGCTTTTAACACAACTTGGGATGAAGTTATTTTTTTGTTTGAAGAGATTTTGAACAACCAAGACCCACAGAACGAGTTCTACCATGATGGCCCAGCCAAAGAGTTATACCTTGGAGATCCACAAAATCCTGAAAAAGAGTTCTACCATGATGATACTTATTGTGAGTTATCAAAACAAAACCCACTGAACAAGTTCCACCCCGATGAGCCAGAATACAAGTTATACATTGGAGACCCACAAATTTATGAAAATTGGGAAACGGGAATTCTCCCTGATGGTCCGCAGTTATACTATGTGAGACTCATCACAGAAACCCTAAAAAATTGGAAAGGAGAGTTCTCCCTGATGGTCCGCAGTTATACTATGTGAGACTCATCACAGAAAGCCTAAAAATTGGGAAAGGAGAGTTCTCCCTGATGGTCCGCAGTTATACTGTGTGAGACTCATCACAGAAACCCTAAAAAATTGGGAAACGGGAGTTCTCCCTGATGGTCCGCAGTTATACTATGTGAGACTTATCACGGAAACCCCCAATATTTCTGAAAATTGTGGTTCTACCTTGGAGACTTGGAAAGATGGTTATATTTTTGGAAACTCGGAATGGGGGTTTTGTTTTGATGACTCGGAATGTGATACCTATCTTGGAGGCTCAACAGGGATGTGGTTATACCTTGGGAACTTGGAAAGTTGGTTTTATTTTGGAGACTCTACCTACGGGGTCCATCTTGGAGACTCTTTGGGTTCTAAAGCAATGAACAATGTTCTTTGTTTAATGACGTCTGATTTAAGGTAAGTTTGGTTAATTAAAAATCAATTAAATTATATATGTTATTTAATTCAATATTAGATAAGTAATATGTAAATATGTATGTATGTATATATATATATATATATATATATATGTATGTATATATATATATATATATATATATATGTATATATATATATATATATATATATATATATATATATATATATATATATATTATATTATATTATATATATATATATATATATATATATATATATATATATATATATATATATATATATATATATCGATATATATATATATACATACATTTCAGCAATATCAAGAAAATTCGGGGAAGAAAATGCTGGAAAATTCTTTCTTCCCATTTCTACCTCTTCAAACTTGAAAACCTTGCAAGACAGAATTGGCAGAAGAGGGGAAAAAAAGATTATGTTGGGGTTGGGGTTGGGATTTTGAATGTAAGGGTTAGGGATGGAGTTGGGTTAGGGATGGGTTGGGTTAGGGATGGGGTTGGGTTAGGGTTGGGATTTTGAATGTGAGGGTTAGGGATGGGTTGGGTAAGGGATGCGGTTGGGTTCGGGATGGGGTTGGGTTAGGGTTCTGGATGTGAGGTGAATTTTTGAATGAATGTCATACCTCACAGACTCATTTATCTTATATTATCATTGGATTGTTTAAAAAAGTTGGAAAAAAGATGAATAGAATTGGAAGGTTATACAAAGAGATGGAGTTAAGAACTTTTTAAATGGTTGATGTAATGGAGACAGTTGTTTTGACTAACAAATTTGGTGTTTTAATGTGGGGGTTAAGGGTTCAGTTAGGGTTAGGGTTGGGGTTGAGGTTGGGTTAGGGTTTGTATATTATTATGACACACACACACACACACACACACACACACACACACACACACACACACACACACACACACACACACACACACACACACACCAACAAACAAAATTGTGTTCAGAAGTTAAGCCCCAACTGAAAAGTTGAGGGATTCTGTGTTTGGGGTTCACAGATCTCAAGAATGTATCCCCATTGAACACACACAAAAGTTAAGCCCCAACTGAAAAGTTGAGGGATTCTGTGTTTGGGGTTCACAGATCTCAAGAACGTATCCCCATTACATTTTATTTATTTATTTATTATTTTCAAGGGTATTATCTGCTTACTTGTGTTTTTTGTAATTCTTGTGAGTAAAATGAACCCAAGATTTCTTCTCCATTTAAATCATATAATTTGTCGGTCCAAGGGACTGTATCCATTCCATAAACGATTTTGAACAATTCATTCGTCCATTTTTTTTGTATAACCTTTCTCAAAATGGCTTTTCCATCTGTATATTCCTACAATATCACCAACTTTGAACTTGGGTTTTCTCAAATTAATCTCCTTTTCATATTCTAATTTTGTAAATGTTTCCGATGGTTTTGATTTTGTTGATGAATGAACTGTATTATTGTAATTATCTACAATATCCTGAATTAAATACACCCATTTTTGAGAACCGAGTTGTGTGAATTTTTTATATAGTCTCTCTTTCAAAGTACGATTAAAACCCTCAATAACAACTGCTTTTCCTTCATTAAAGGTGCTGTATAATTTAATACCCTCCCCCTTAAGAAATTTCATAAATATTTTGTTATAGAACTCTGTTCCCTCATCAGTCCATAACTTCTTTGGTTTCCTTTTATCCCTATCAAATATTATCTTAAAGGCTAACATTAAAGTATCACCCCTTTTATTTTTTAAAGGAACAACCCAGGCATATCTACTCCTCAAATCAATAATGGTTAAAGCATACCTGTATCCCTTATCATTATTTAGTTCGTTTAAATCAGCGGACCATAGGTGGTCGGTGTATTTAGAATAAACTTTTCTTCTTTTAAACTTTGTGATTATAGGTTTATGTAATTCATTAGCCAAAAGCTCCTCAGTCTTCACATCATTAGAGCCTAATAGTTTTTTGAGGGTGAATAACCAAGACCAAGTTTCAATTCAGCACTTATCAACTTTTTCACAATAAACCGTAGTAGATGATAAATGTTGTTCCTGGGACAAACCCATTTAACATCGGAAATCCCTATCTATCTAATGTCGTTTACCCCCCTGTCTTTTCCCACTTTTGGAAAACACCCCTATTAATACAAAAGACTCTGAGCCTTTTGGCCTTTTGAACCATGAGCTTATTGGCCTTATGAGCCAATTAATCTACTTGGGCTAATACATAATGAAGATATTTTAATTGAGCTAGGGCTGAATGGTAAACCCATCTTGATGTACCAGGCTGAACACTAACAGCTTGGAACCAATCCTTCATTGAACCTCCAAATCTCCATTCACTTACATGTAAATTTTCCTCTCACCATCACTTTTCTTCATTTCCCCTTAACACCTCTATTCCTTCCCCCCGTGGTCTTATGGTACTCTTACTATCAATGATCATTGTTGTTTAGTAGACCACTGAAACAATGATCCTACAAATATTTGTTTATGCGTAGGAAATAATTTAATTCTCCTCCAACTTCCATCACCATCTAATATATTATTAAAGAAGAGGTTTGAGTTTGGTTCTTTTTCAAGATATTTTAACTGAGCTAAGATAAAATGGTAAACCTCCCTCAATGTTCTTACACACCATTTTTTCATTATATACAGAGACTCAACGAACATGAATGTTTTACCAGAGAAACCAGTTTTACTCTTCTCTTGCCTGAAGCAAAAATATTATGTCTTAGTCAAGTGATATTTTTAAACATTAAATCCCATAAAGAATGTTAATTCCCTTCCTTGAAGGGACACACCCGGAATTTTCAAGAAACTCATTGCCTCCATGATGTCATTAAATTTCCCCATCCCAGCTATATTAACTGAACCTCACTTGAGGTGGTTTCATTCGAAAAATGTTTTCCAACATTGAAGATGGCATTGAGTTTGAAGCTTTATCGCAAGACAGGTAAGTTTTTTTGTTTTTTTTTACGATTAATTATTCATTGTTTTATAGAGAACATGATTAACAATAATTGTTTTTTAACAGCCTCTCAATAATTATTGTTTTTTTGCTCTTTTTTTAACAGCCTCTCTTTATCAAAGTTGGTGGTTGATGTTGAAAATGAAGCCAATAATTATCACCAACAAAGGGAGAATCTGAATGAAACCCTTACAGAATTAACTGAAGTTTGGAGGCATAATAAGATGGCTGGGTGTTTGGACAGCCTCTCGCACCCTTTAATATTTCCCAAAGCTGTCTCAACAACAGAACAAATGACTGGCAACGAATTTCACAACCTTGAAGTTCCGAGGAGTGCTAATTCTTTCCCTACACATGTGAGTTTAAAATTTCCATCTTGATAAACTCTATTTCTCTGTTAGATTCAACTTTACTTATGACAAATTTTACAGTTTCTCGCTTTGTTTTCCAACAGAACATTACTTCAATAGCTGAGATGATAGTTGAGATCGATGATCACAACCCTGATTGGGATTATTTCGAGATCCCAAAGAGTGGTTATTTACTACCAACCTGTGATACCCTAAATTTTCATCTCTACGACCTTGACACCAAGCTCGATTTTTTAGAGGTATGCGTGGGTGTGCGATTCATAACTCATAATATTCATTATTTTAAATCGTTGAGGTATATAACATATTTTTCTCCTTGTCCCTTGTCTTCAACAGAAAGAGATTCAAAACCTAAAGACATCTGAAGAAAATACTTTTGACTTAAGCTGGGAAGAAGCTGATGGCTTGTGCTGGGAAGAAGCTAAATATATCCCTCAAGAAAAATGTTTTAATAATATGAATATTTTAATGTTTTCAATATTTATATATATTTGTTTTGTCTTCAATTATTTAATTCTTAATTACAAAAAGGGAATAAAGGAAAAAAAGGGAAAGGTGCATCCCCCTCCCTTGACCCCCCCTCATCCCACCCCTCCCCTCACCTTGTGTGTGTGGGGAAGGTGGGGGTGGGATGAGGGGGGATCAAGGGTGGGGGACGCACTGGGGGTGGGGGATGATGGGCGTGGTCTGTGTGGGCGTGGTCTGTGTGGGCGTGGTCTGTGTGGACGGCGTCTGTGTGGGCGGGGTCTGTGTGGGCGTGGTCTGTGTGGGCGTGGTCTGTGTGGGCGTGGCTTATGATTTTTATTTATTTAATTTTTTTATTATTACCACAAATTAAATTAGCTAATCTAGGTGGGGTGAATAGAAATGTTGTTCAATGAACTATTAGCTTTGTTTTTTGTAATTCTTGTGAATAAAATGACCCTAATATTTCTTCCCCATTCATATCATATAATTTGTAAGTCCAAGGGACTGTATCCATTATATCAACAATTTTAAACAATTCATGAGTCCACCTCTTTGTATAACCTTTTTCAAAATGGCTTTTCCATTTGTATATTCTTACCATATCACCAACTTTGAACTTGGGTTTTCTCAAATTAATCTCCTTTTCATATTCTAATTTTGTAAATGTTTCTGATGGTTTTGATTTTGTTGATGAATGAACTGTATTATTGTAATTATCGACAATATTCTGGATTAAATACACCCATTGTTGAGGACCGAGTTGTGTGAATTTTTTATATAATTTCTCTTTTAAAGTACGATTAAAACGCTCAATAACAACTGCTTTTCCTTCATTTAAGGTGCTGTATAATTTAATACCCTTCCCCTTCAGAAATTTCATAAATATTTTGTTATAGAACTCTGTTCCCTCCTCAGTCCATAACTTCTTTGGGTTTCTTTTACTTTTACTAAATATTCCACTGAAAGCTAACATAAGAGTATTACCCTTTTTGTTTTTCAACGGAACAACCCATGCAAATCTACTCCTCAAATCAATAACGGTTAAAGCATTCCTGTATCCCCTGTCATTATTCAATTCGATTAAATCAGCGGACCATATGTGGTCAGTGTATTTAGAATAAACTTTCCTTCTTTTAAAATTTGTGATTATAGGTTTGTGTAATTCATTAGCCAAAAGCTCCTCAGTCTTGATGACATCATTGGAGTCTAATAGTTTTTTGAGGGTGAATAACCAAGACCAAGTTTCAATTTGACACTTATCATTTTTATCACAATAAACCTATCAACTTTCTCTCTCAATGCAGGATTTCATATCAAGGACAAATTATACAACATTTCTCTGTCTGCTTCATGTTTTTCATCCAATGTAGTGGTATTCCCATAAGCAATATCATGCTTCATACACACTTCATCAACCCTATTTATAGGTTTAGACCAAGGTTTAGGATTGTCAGCCTCATCTGATCTTTTATCTAGGTTTGTTCCAGGAGCACGGAACAAATATCCAGGTAGATGTAGTTCCCCAGGAATTCCAGTTGTTGTGAATTTACTTCCTGACAGAAACTTTTGTATGTCTCCTCCTCTTTTAGGTGAGATGAATTGGCACTTTTTAGAGCCACACACTTGACATATTCCTTTTTGATAAACTCTATTATTTTTAGCTTTAACATACAATACACTTTTAGATTTAGTTTTCTTTTTACATTTAAGACAATAACTCATATTTATTTATGAGAAAAAGCCATACATAGTGTCAAAACCTTTTTGGTTTTCAACATACACATTTCTATCTTAATTTTTAAAACATAAAGAATCCTTAGGAATGCCTTCACTCTCTCCTCCATTTATTTACAAATAAAAACTAACTAAAGTCAATAACACCAACATCATCAACTATATGACCTTTGTCTTCTTCATGTAAATCTCCTCGCTGAACTCATCTCAACCATTTTTAAAATCATTATCTTAGTAAGAGTCGTTAATTCTTTATTTTCCTCTTCGGTGCGTTGAGATTGATTTATTTGCTGTAATACACTCAATCTTTTATGAATCTCACTGATTTCCATCTTTTTCCTCCCTCTCTCTTTGCTCCCTTTCCTCCCTTTCCTCCCTCTCCTCCTTCACCTTTTTCTCTCTTTCCTCCTTCTCCTTTTTCTTCCTTTCATCCTTCTCCTTTTTCTCCCTCTCCTCCTTCTCCTTTTTCTCCCTTTCCTCCCTCTCCTCCTTCTCCTTTTTCTCCCTCTCCTCCTTCTCCTTTTTCTCCCTTTCATCCTTCTCCTTTTTCTTCCTTTCATCCTTCTCCTTTTTCTCCCTCTCCTCCTTCTCCTTTTTCTCCCTTTCCTCCTTCTCCTCCTTCTCTCTTTCCTCCTTCTCTTCTTCAACTCCTTCCCTTGCTACCCTTGAATTTGAACCCCAAAGAATATTATCCATATACTCATCTGCATTTTGAGATATTCTTGTATCAATAATTATTTTTCTCATAATAGGATACCAATAAGATTTGTTGATGATTTCTAAAAGAGTTTTATATTTCATAACTTTGAGAAGTTCATTTTTATTTAATATTTTAAACAAGTCTCTATTTGTGGGTTTAGCAATATCAGTATAAGGCCAGTTCTTAATGACAAAATGCCCATGTATATGCTCCAAATCATAAGGTATGTAATACCGAGCACCCTTTTCTTGTAGGTATCCTTGAATACAAAAATTATAATTCTCTTGTCGTCTTCTTCCTGCCATTTATGTATCAGAAATATATGTGAGATTAATATTATGACAGGTAATACCACCCCATCTTCCCACTACCAAATCGGTTTGTATTCCTCGGCTTTCTATCCTTATCTCATTACCTTCCTTCTTTGTCATGCTAACCATCGCTATACTATCATATATTTTTCTTTTCTTAAAATCATGTATTTGTTGTTTACTAATTGTACTTCCACATAAATCCTTATCCTCGCCAAGCGGATAATATTCTTCTTTACGAGACTGATTCAAATCATGTAGGTCTTCTAAGTTTATTGAAAAATACCAATTATACCCTAAATCAGGCATATTATACCCCCATTTATTAATTCGCATATGAACTATATGTCCTTCTTTATAAAATTCAATTGTAAGCAGGTAGTTAAATTCAATGAGGAAAGGTGTATGGTCAGTATAACCAGGTGTTGTGGTTGTAAATTTTACTTGTTTAACAAAACGTGCTGTTTTCTTTAAAAATATATATTGTGATAAATCACTGAATCTAATTAAGTCATTCGCATCTGTAGGGTTTGGATAATTGATTAATTTATAAGTATCCTTCATATTAATATTTTTACTTATACTATATTTTTGTCATTCAGCCTGTGCCTTTGTATAATAATTTGATAAATCAATATCCTGAGAGGATTCCCCAAAGATAGAACCATCTTTTCCAACATGTCATTTATATTAGATTAAAAATGATATCATAAAAATTTTCATTATTGTTGAGTTGAAATAATACATATAAACATAATTGACCACAACATTTAGAATTAATTTCTTGAACTTGAAATGTTTGATAAACACCATTCTGTAAGAATTGTATTACTTCAACAGGTGGTTACATACCATAACTATCAAAATAATATTTATCCTGACTATTATGAATACAAACCCAATGAGAACCATTCTGTGTGTCTAAATTCATAATAATATTCTTTGTATTCTTATTTATATGTATTAATTCATCTCTCATACAAATAACCACATTATCAATTTTTAGTGTTTTACAATACTTAGCTAGTTCTATATTTGACGTTGTATTCTTTCCAAATTGTTTAAACCATTTATCCATTTATTTATGAGAAAGATACAATCCATTACCCCGTTTAGTTAGTTTAACACCTGCTTGAGCGATAGAGGAAAGCATATCTCCAACCAACAATCTAGCTTTTTCAGGTAGACTTTCAAGTTTTTGAGCAAAATCTACAATTACACCACTTCCACTAATTTGTTTCTCCAACTCCTTGTTATGTCTTTCCAATTCTTTTTGAGCTTTTAGTTGTGCCTTCCTTTCGTTAGCAGTTTTTACCGCTGCTGAAATACCACCAGTCAATGCTCCTGCCGCACCTAAACCAGCAAATAAAGGAATTAGAAACGGGAGAAATCCTCCTCTTGACTCGTCTATTGAATATTTCTTTAACATAGGTTTCGTCATTTTAATTTTAAGTGAACCAGTATCATTTAGTGTTTTTACTTGTGTGTGTGTGAGTAAAACATCAATTCTTACAGCTCCTTTTCTTTGAATTGTATTAACATTAATAATACAAGGCTTTTGATTTTGAATACAAGATGTTAATTTATTAAGATTGATTTGATTAACATATACCCCTACCATTTATTTATGAGAAAAAACCTATGTGATATTAATCATAACACCATTATCTGTATTAATCTGTAATTCTGTTTCTTCCAAAAGCAAACAATATGTATTAACCTCTTCACTCTCCCCTCTTTCAATGTATAGAGAAGTGTCCACTCTATTAGACTTTATAGTTTCTTTTTGAGAACTCAGGTCAATTGTGTAGATTGTATAAAGTTTTTGAAACACAACCATATCCAAAATAGGGTTATTATTACCATTACTTTCACACACCTTTTGGTAAGACTTGTAGGCTTCCGCATAATCATTTTTTTCCCAATCAATTTCCAATCTATCTCGCGGATAAAATGTTCCATCAAGAGAAACCCGAAGTTGTTTCACCTTAGCATTATCACACAGCGCATTATTCTTATTAGTACCGTCCTCTCCATCTGGTTTTTGAAAAATGAGCCGGAGGTATCGTGGCTTTCCTTGAAGAACACCTAAATTCCAAGTGTAGGTAGTGTGTTCCAGTTTAATGTGTTGACATCTTCTTTTAAGGTATGATACATTTAGCGGGGTCTTTGAGTTAAGTCTTTTATTTAACATCTCTTCCGTTTTAAGATTAGGAGTATATTCACTGATATACCAACACAAATCATTAATAACAAATTTATTATTGTCGCCAAAAGCATTTTCAGCCCCAAAAAGCAACCTATTCACATTATCATTCCTTTGTAGTTGAAATCTAATGTTAAGACCATGCAAAACTTTATCATAATCACAAAATCCAAATATACCTTTCAGAGGTACCGCTACGGTAAAACTATTCCCTACTTTTGTTTCATCATTATACATTGACTTCCTTTGACTATAACCAGGGTCAGCATTTGTTCCCGTTGACATATCAGGAATAAAACCTTCAACAGCTCCCTTACCAATTCTATCACTAAACGAATATAGTGTAAATTTCATCATTTCAGATGTAGCAGAGACATAATCAACTGCTTCAACCTCTTGTGTTCCAATATACAGGCGAACACTATCAAACATTTTCCAGAAGAAATCATTTACGAGTGTAGCATTAGTGTTATTCACAGCCTTAGTGAATTTAAATTTACACAGCAAGAAACTATCAGCGAGATTCAAGTAAGTTTGTTGATTAATTCATTTCAAAACTTTTTGTTCCATTTGAATTCCAGTCTGTTCCTGTTATAGCATTTACCTTAAAATAGTCTTCCTTTTTCGTGGAGTTTGAAATGATAATTGTATCATCCAAATCATAGATACTATCAATCGCTTCCATACTTGTATTTATATAGCATTAAAATCGTTGAAACCCTGACCCAAGTATTTTCATGATTTTTTGTCGTTCTTGTGAAGATAGTTGAGTTTTACCTTTTTTAATTTCTTTGATTGCTTGTAATTGATGAGACTCCTTTTGAACATCTTTTATACTCTTTATAGCTCCCGCAACTGAGCCCACGGCAGAAGCAGTTGAACCAATTAGGTCTTTATGTTTAAGGATGGTTGAACCAATACCCATTAGAGTATCAATTATCCCATCTCCTTTATTTCTAAATTGATGTCCCACACCCCATTGTCTCTTTGGTTTATAGTATCCTCTACCAAGAAACATACCTTCACCCTTATAGTATGGTGAAAGGAACATCCCATCCCCTGTAATTATTTTATATTTCCCCAACTCGTGTTTTCTCACAATAACCTTTTTTTATTTATCAAAAAAAACTTCACGAAGGTGAATTCTGATGGATATAATTTCTTCATTAAAGGATATCATACGATTATCTTGATCGGTTATCCTAAAATTTACTCTGTATATGGTTTTTTCTGACACAGGTAAATAGACAAGATTTTTTGGTTCCATACTGAATTTATAACCAATCGGGGTTGAGTATGCACTGAATGAAAATATTGTATTTGTTCTTATTCCATCGTTATAAGCACCATCAATCAAATCACAATGAATTAATACTGAATTTATACCAGAGGATATTTGAATGACATTATCACTGTAAGACGTCCCGTTAGTTTCAATCTTTTTTGAAGAGAAACCCAATAGCTCTCTGAATGAATTTTCAATCGTGAGATCAACGTTATTGTTATTTTTAAGTTTAATCGTTGATTTTGAAGTGTGTTTTTGAATATATATTACCATATTTTTTGGTTCATCACCTTTTTCTTTCATAAGGCGAGAGACTTCTGAAGATATTTGAGAAATCTCGTAAGCTCCGGGTGAAACGGTTATAGTTTTATATCCACTTCCTGGATTATAACTAAACTTGTTGTTTTTCTCTGTGATATTAGAAAGGGTATTGTAAGTCTCCATTGACAACAAAGAAACCTCATATTCTTTTGTGGGGTCAAGTTGTAGTGGGTAAGGGAATTAAGCTGTGTAATCACTCATTGTGAAATTAAAACTAAGAATTGTGCTTCTCATCTTATTTAATATCTAATAAAATATCTTTGTATTGACATTTATTAATTATTTTCATATTCATCAACTGATCTAAAATGGCTGAGGATTCTTTAAAACAATTGTTGTTTCCAGCCTTCTTACTACCTAACAACAATAATAGCCTATTAACTAATTGTGATGGGTCATTTGGAAGAAAACTAACACCCGAACCAAGCTTACTTAAAGCATCAATAATATGTTTCTCCTTCTCATTCTTCTTACTTTTACCAGCAACAGAAACTCCATAATCAAGTGCATTTAGCAACTCAATGTACTCTCTATCTTCCTCTCTTTCCATATCAAGTGGTTCATCAAAATATTTTGAACCGCTGAATCCGGAGTTTGTTGGAAGAAACATTAATCTTGGAGTTAATTCAACATTTGGTTGAGCAGAACTTAAGAACACCAATTTATCATTAAATATCAATAACTTTTCTTTCACAAGATAGAACTGTGCTGGTTCTTCTGTTGGAATGAGACCAGCTCTGGTTTTTGAATCCACTGAATATTCCTTGTTTTGTAGAGCTTCCACAACATAATTAGGGGGTTGATTTACCTCCTCCAGTTTCCGAAATAATCCTTCATCATCATATTCTAATTCTCCAAGTTCTTGCTCTGTCATTTGACTAAAATCTTTGAGCATTTGAAGTTTTTTCGGAGTAAATTCTACCGTGGGAACTGTATGTGAAATCGTTTGTTGAGTTTTTAAAAGTGGTTTCAAAAATTTCTCTTGTTTTCTTTCAAAGGCTTCTTCACCAGTTAGTTTCGGTCTCCGTTTCTTCTTTATCCCTTCTAGTCTAGTAGGAAGACTAGGTCCCCCTGCACCCCCCGGAGATATACTTCTAATCAGTGTTTCTAGATTGGAAAAAATGTGTAGAAAATGACTAGCTATGGCCCCAAGCTGAAAAAATGTCCCACATACCATTTTTATGCAAATTACTGCTGCAAATTTTATGCAAAATTATGCAAATTTTATGCAAATTTTTGATGAGGAGTAGAGTTGAGGGGTCTTTGAGGGCTTCATCGAGGTGCTCTCGGTTGCAAGACTGGGTCATTCTGAGAAGCACAGCAGGGTCAGAGATCATGATGTTCTCCTCCTCAGTGAATCTCTCCATCAACAGCCTCTCCATTGCCTCACACACTGTTTTGAGGCAAAAGAGGGACTTTGCGTAGGCCTTTCCACTGAGAACACCTTTGAGAGATCCACTTGTTACTAGTTGTGCCTCAAAGAGAATCTCTGCATATCCAGAACCACGCATCTTGTGTCCAGTGAGCATCCCGATGTAGTTCATGGATGTGTGGAAGGGTCCAATCGTTACTACATGACTAGCAAATTCATTTGGCCAGCGCCAGATGATGGGAAGGGCTTTCATGCAGACACCCAGATCAAATGTATTCAGGACCCATCTCTGACCCACCTCAGCAGTTGCTGCCTCGGAACGCTTCAGTAGCTCACGAACAACTGCGTTGTCTGTGATCGGTCTGTGCCTGGTGCCTGCATGGCATGGCAATGGCCTGCAGCCTGTGCCTGGGCTAGGGGGTTTCACCTCTGCAACTGGTTCTCCCCCACCCAGCAAATCAACAGTCGACTACTGCACGCCTATCCACCAACCGATCACAGACAACGCAGTTGTTCGTGAGCTACTGAAGCGTTCCGAGGCAGCAACTGCTGAGGTGGGTCAGAGATGGGTCCTGAATACATTTGATCTGGGTGTCTGCATGAAAGCCCTTCCCATCATCTGGCGCTGGCCAAATGAATTTGCTAGTCATGTAGTAACGATTGGACCCTTCCACACATCCATGAACTACATCGGGATGCTCACTGGACACAAGATGCGTGGTTCTGGATATGCAGAGATTCTCTTTGAGGCACAACTAGTAACAAGTGGATCTCTCAAAGGTGTTCTCAGTGGAAAGGCCTACGCAAAGTCCCTCTTTTGCCTCAAAACAGTGTGTGAGGCAATGGAGAGGCTGTTGATGGATTCACTGAGGAGGAGAACATCATGATCTCTGACCCTGCTGTGCTTCTCAGAATGACCCAGTCTTGCAACCGAGAGCACCTCGATGAAGCCCTCAAAGACCCCTCAACTCTACTCCTCATCAAAAATTTGCATAAAATTTGCATAATTTTGCATAAAATTTGCAGCAGTAATTTGCATAAAAATGGTATGTGGGACATTTTTTCAGCTTGGGGCCATAGCTAGTCATTTTCTACACATTTTTTCCAATCTAGAAACACTGATTAGAAGTATATCTCCGGGGGGTGCAGGGGGACCTAGTCTTCCTACTAGACTATGTATTTCTGTCCCTGCCTACCCTTCACCATTCTCACACCACTTCCCTTCCATCTCGTCTCTTGCACACAACATATGTCCACTCTTCTTCTGATCAATACTTCCACCACTTCTCCTGATCTCCCTGTCATTGTCCCCACATTCCATGTCCCAAACCTCAGAAACCGATCCCCACTTTGGGCTGTACCCTGCCCATATGTAGTTGTAATTGTCATGGTTCTCTTTTTGAGGCAATGTTTTTATGGCCGGATGTCCTTCCTGACGCCAACCCTCTTACGACACGCAGGAATACGGTGTACCTATTCTAAACCAGGGTACACACCGGGACATTCCCATCCTCATATCCCGTTTTATTTGAATTCCCTGCAAATATAGGTTTTTGGTTTTTTTTTTGCTTCCCTTTCCCTTCTTGGGTTAGATAGATGGTCTGTGTGTGTGATGTTGTGTCGGCCTTTCGTATCGGATGTATGTGGCCTGTGTTAGTTGTTACCTTCGCCACCAAAAGGTGGATGGAGGTTATGTTTTCACCCCTGTCTGTTTGTCTGTTTGTTTGTGACCAAAATATCTCAAAGTTGTGGATGGATTCGGATGAAATTTGCAGAGATGGAGCGTATTGTTACGGATACGGAGCACGGCACTCCCCTTAGCGGTGGGGGGGGGAGGGGGGGAGGGGGGGGGGTTAATCCCCCTTCTATTTCTACTGGCCATCTCCGCTCCTGAAGCTACCCCGCTCCCTCTTTACGAGGCAGGTGGGCAACCTCGTTTGGAACCGCGGACAAGATGTTATTTGCCGAGCGGATTAGCAGCCCGTGGCCCGAACCATTAGCAGTACTAAAAAACGATTCCAATGCATTGGCCAAAATCGTGCCACAGGTATTCAATGGGGGAAATCACAAAGGTGAACGGATGTGAAGAAGAAACCAAAGTAAGGAGGAACAGGAATTTATTGCTACTATTTACACAATGAAAGAAACCAAGGAGAAGGAAAGATAACGAAAGTAACTGGACGAAGAAGAAGAAGACAGTGCAATTCTACTTATACAAGCTTACTTAAAACTCCAGACAACATAAAGGACAGACGACAGTCAGACTTACACGGGGAAATGAAGAAGAAATGAATGGCAGGAGGTGGATGGCTGGGCGGATGAGGTGGGATCACAGGGCGGGAAGGATGCGGGTCCGGTCGGTGTGACGGCACGGCTCGAAGTGAGCAGCCGCCGACCCTCCTCAATCGTGTCCGCACGGCGGCGTTGCTTCGCGGCCGCGGTCGAAGCTGCCGTCAAAGCTCAAAGCTGCGGTGGTCAAAGCTCAAAGCTGCGGTGGTCAAAGCTGCAGTGGACTCAAAGCTCATCGGCCGGGTCACGCATCTGCCACATCTGCCGCGCATCTCCCCAAAAGGCTTGCGCGGGCGCTTTTATAACGCGCTTCAAGATCAATGCGCGCCACGCCCGTGATGGTATCTCAGGAACCCTGGTTGGCTGGTGGGGGCTCGCTGGCTCCACCTTTTGATGACGAGGTGGAGACACGCCTTTCTTCCCCGAGTTAGAGCACGCCGTAATGGCGGCAAATGCAGTTGGCAATGAAGGCTTTGGGGGAATTCGAAAAGGGAATCTAACTTATTCGATTCAGTGCAACGCAGTGTCAACTAATGGGCAACAGAGCCTTAACCTGGAACACAGAATAAAGAAATAACTATAAGAGAGGTATATGGTGGCCTACGTGTATGCGATGGATTAACTAAGGGGACGGCCTTTGACCTTTACAATAAACGGAGATATTTTCAAAGAATTACATATACACAGGGTGATATTTACAATAAAAACACAGGATTCTCAAATTCGTTACACTGCACTCTCATCCTCCAGGCATGTCCCGGGCCTATAAAAACTTTAACTTAGTGTGGCACGTAGGTGTAATTCCCTCTACAATTAACCTGACCCTGAGTGTGACAGTTTTAAAACACAAATAAATATGTCCCTCTGCTGCATTGCACCCTGCCTAACAGATTCACGCCCACAGGATAACCGAATTGCGGAATGGTTTTCAAACTAAACATGTACGGTGGGGAGCATTATTTACAAGTGACGCTAACTGTATTTACAAAACTGCAACCCAGGACTGGTGATTCTTCCCTTTGGGAACAAAAAAAGAAAATCCCCTGGGAGGGGAGGAGACAGACTGCATCGACGCACCAGCACCAATAAAGGGCACCAAAACACAAAAACGCACCGGAGTGCACAGTCACCATAGTTCTACATAAAACAACACACTGTTGGTGTTCTTGTTCTTCGGCTCCCTCTGCTGGCCGATGTTCTTCCAGATGTTGTCGTTCTTCTTTGCTGGTGGCCAATTTGGTGTAAATAATAAAAAGGCACATAATGCGTCCATTTTTATTTTATTTTATTTATGGCCCACAGGGGCCGACTATGGGTGGTTTACCTGTGGGCTTGGTGCCACCTCACCGAGGTCCGCAAGCAAGATCTTGGGCCATCGTGGCCGGTCCCAGCAGAGGGGCCATGCCCCCAACCCATGGGGTCCATAAGTGGTGCTCAGCCAAAGACATGTGGTCCATAAGTGGTGCGTGGATGCAGGCAGCTGGTTGCGAGAGTTTCGGCTCACAGACACGGCCCCCCGCACGCTCCCCCTCAATGCCCAGAGAGCACGATCCTCAGGTTGGGGAAGGAAGACAGAGAAGACAGGTGAGCGAGGGGTAAGGGCGCAAGGGTACACATCAATCAAAGGTAATGCAGGACGAGGTGCGCACTGAGAGCGAAGTGAGAAAGCTCGTCCCTACCGTACGTCACCCGCCCCCCCCCCCCCCCCCCCGTTACCGACTCCACCCTTGCCTTTACCCATATTTACAACAATCTACACATTACAAATTCGTCGCTACCGTCACGTCTTCCCCATATCTCTCCTATACCAATTTGGTCACAACAATCCCTCTAACCAAATTTGCCACAAATTCAAATTCCTCATCAATTCCTCTTAAGGAGGAAGAGATGGAACATTAGCACAATGTCACACCCACGTCATGATGCGTCTCACATTCCAAACATTTGCACAAAAATAATAACAAAAACATGGCATGGTGTGGAGTTTCGTCACCCCAGGTGAGTGGATGTAGATGGTGCGAGGAGATTCCAATCCTAACTACTTCCTAAATGACATTAACACTCTTTACACTACCCGGGGTCTTTCCCTGCCAATCCATTGGCCAACTTACTCGATGGGTTCTACAAACCAATTCCCATTGACCAAACTGTGGTGCTTCATCAATTTGGGGTCTCACTCGCCTTTCCACAATTTCAGGACTGGGCGTGTGGCTCTCCCAGCAGGTCTACCCACCTGTACACCTCCACCACTGCAGTTGCCTCTGAGCTTACCTGCTCCTTACCTAACCTATCTAACTGGGGAAGGCCCTCTGGCGCTCTCCCCACTCGGTGCCCTCTCTGGCACTGGGCTACCCGGGTCCATCCTCTGGATCCTCGGGCCCCATCCACAACTCTACCGGCTCCCAGAGCCCACCTGCGGCCAATATCCAACCACAATTTACCTACTCCCTCTACCTAACTCTTAAATTACCCTCCCCGGGTATTCGTGATAGGGGTCCAGTTTTCCCCCATTCACACCTTCACACCATCCACTCCACTCCACAGTTTCCACCATACTCCCTCCACACCATCCATTCCATACTCCATATATTCCATACCATACATTTCATTCAACCATTCTCACCTGTATTTGCACACCTGTGCAATCACTCCTCCACCTGGTGCTTCCTGCACCCTCCTTCCTCCAGGACCATTTGCTCAATACAATCCACAATCACCATTACTCATACATTGCTCCATACACTTCCACACTCAATCCAACTCACAATCATGTCACACTTTTCACAATACGCTACTGAATACACTTTTACACACACACACAGCATCATCTCATCTAACTGGTTTCCTTCTAACTTGGTGCTCCCCGTCTTCCCTTTAAACTAAGCACATACCACGTCGTTATCATCCAAACTAATCTCTCTGCGTCCCCACTACAGGTATCAGGTCGCTACTTAACGCTACCGTTACCTATGGTCAATCTTCTCGAGATCCCTATCATTTTATCCTAACCCTCCCGGGCTAGTTTTCACTGCCAAGCCCCATAAAACTATAGCTCCTTTGCCCCCAGTGTGAGGGATGGCAGTTGTGAGGGATGGCAGGATGGCACTCTCCCACTATCAATTTTGCCCATTCAATTTCCTGAAAATCAAAATTTGCCAATCACTGCCAATCACCTCTGCCAATCATCAAATTTTGCCAATCAACTTTTGCTTTTCAAATTCCCTACTGCTATCATCGTCCATTAACTGGAGCCTCTCGGTACATCGTTATATTTTCAAAGCTCGGCTTCGCAGAGCCGAGCAATGAATGCGGGTGGTTCGTTGCCTGCAGGTTGGGTCCATCCGGCATTCACGATTCTGGGGAGGAGGCATGCTCGGGCCGAGATTCCACGCCCCATCTCGGCACGGAGCCGTCCGATACCCCAATCTCGGACGGCCGGAACGCCGCAACCACGAGCGGTCGCCGTGCCGACCCTTCCTACCTGTTCTCGAACCGGCCCGCCCGCTCCGCTTAGCGGAGCACGGACGCGACCGTTCAGAGCGAGGCCCGGCGTGATTCGCGCATGGCGGTTCTTTTGAAACCGCCGTGGTTACGATCCCCGCTGGTCCCCGCGGCACCCAAAGCCCGGCACGAACCGAGGGCTCTCGTCGGCTAACCGTCGGTCGAACTGCTAACCCGGTTAACGTCGATGCTTCACATGCATGCCCACACCACGCGTTCCGTTCCTTATTCACACATCCAGGTGTCTCCATACACTTCGTTATTGTACCTTCTCCTACACAACACCCAGGTACAGTTATTCCGCTCACAGACTTTGTCACACACCTGACCACCGCACACCTTGGCACACACTCATCGTTCGCACACCTCATCAACACACCTCTTCGCGCCCACTCCTCGGTCACATCCTCTGTGACAACCACGGGTGTACACTCTTCCGCACACCCAATCACATGCTTCACTACCAACTCAAGTGTGCATTCCCACATGCGCTCGACCATTCCAGGTGTACATTCTTCCATTCCAGGTGTGCATCCTTCCTCACCTGACACAACCAACTTGTGCTCCGTGTCACTCTCACTACTCTCACTGACGAGTCGGACTACGCGGTGGGTGCGGTGCACGAGCAATGGGTGCATGGTGCTTGGCAACTGCTGGCGTTTTTTAGCCGGCAGCTTCGCCCGCACGAACGCCGGTAGAGCACCTTCGACCGCGAGTTGCTCGGGCTCCACTTGGCGGTCCGACACTTCCGCCATCTGCTGGAGGGCCGCCCGTTCACGGCCTTCGTTGACCACAGGCCCCTTGTGTTCGCGATAGCCAAGGTCACTGAGCCATGGTCGGCACGGCAGCAGCGCCACCTCTCAGCCGTGTCTGAGTACACGACGGACATCCGTCACGTGGCGGGTAAGGACAACCCGGTGGCGGATTGCCTTTCCCGGTCCGTCGTGCACGCGGTCCACCTCGGGGTCGACTATGCCCGGATGGCGGAGGCCCAGACCGCCGACCCCGGCGTCTAGGCCTTGCGGACCGCCGTCACGGGCCTCCGCATCACAGAGGTGCCGTTGGACGCCGCGGGCACGGCCCTCCTATGCGACGTCTCCCTCGGCCGGCCTCGCCCCATCATGCCCGCTGGCTGGCAGCGCCCGGTGTTCGACACCATCCATGGCCTGTCCCACCCTGGCACAAAGGCATCCCAGAAACTCGTCGGGGCGAAGTTCGTCTGGCATGGCCTCAGGAAGGACGTCCGTGACTGGGCCAGGACGTGCCTTGCGTGCCAGCGCGCAAAGGTCTACCGCCACACCCAGGCCCCGTTGGCCCCGTTTGCGGTGCCCGAGCGTCGGTTCGACCACATGCACGTCGACTTGGTGGGACCTCTGCCCCCCTCGTGAGGGTTCACCCACCTCCTCACCATGGTCGACCGCACCACACGGTGGCCGGAGGCCGTCCCAATGGCGGCGACGTCTGCGGCGGAGGTGGCGCAAGCCTTTATCGCCACTTGGGTGGCCCGGTTCGGTGTCCCCTCGGACATCTCGTCCAACCGCGGCCCCCAGTTCACCTCGGAGCTCTGGGCCGCGGTAGTGCAAGGGCTCGGGGTGAAACTACACCGCACCACGGCCTACCACCCCCAGGCCAATGGCCTGTGCGAGCGCTTTCATCGCTCCATGAAGGCCGCGCTCCGGGCCAGCCTCGCGACGGCGGCTGGGTCGACAGACTCCCCTGGGTCCTGCTGGGCCTCAGGACAGCGCCCAAGGATGACCTGCACGCGTCCTCAGCGGAGCTGGTCTTCGGGCAACCACTGCGGGTACCGGGGGAATTTATCCCCGACTCCACGGCTCCTTGGTCCGCGGTGCAACAGCACTCCGCCCTTCAGGGGACCGCCCGGAGGTTCGCCCCGGTGCCAACGGCACACCACAGTTGCCGCCTTCCCACGTCGCCCCGGAGCTTCGCACAGCAAAGTACGTGTTCATCCGGCACGACGCCCACCGGGCACCGTTACGGCCCCCGTACGACGGGCCCTTCCACGTGCTGGAGGCCGGGGACAAATTTTTCACGGTCAACATCGGCGGTGCCCCGGATCGCATTTCCGTGGACCGCCTGAAGCCGGCCCACCTCGATCCGGACCACCCCCCGCCAGCAGCTCTGCCTCCGCGTCGAGGCCGCCCCCGGCGGTTGAACCCCCGGCACCCCCGCCAGCAGCTCTGCCTCCGCGTCAAGGCCGCACACCGGCGATCGGACCCCCAGCACCCCCCAGCCCTGCCGGCCCGCTACCCCCCAGCCCTGCACCCATCGCCAGGGGGCGTTTCGGCCGGGTCATCCGGCTTATCCGCAAACTCACCCTTCAGGTGCGTGGGAATTCTGGGGGGGGCGCGTGTGGCGGGCACAAGGGGCAATAATTCCGCGCACCAGTGGGGGGCGCGAACGCCCAGGCGGGGACTGATGGCACATGCCCCGCCCTTCGACCGATCGGCCATGCCCGGGGACTAGGCGTGGCCTCGGTACATATATGTGGGTTCTAAGCTCGAGCCCGCTTCGTGCTGCAGTTCGAGCTTTCGAAATAAAGACTCTTTGGTTTTAACAAACGCGTTGTGGCCTACCTCTTTGGCAAGCAAGTTGTGTGTGCGCAGCACCACACTTCAATATCATCCTCCCACCCAAGTTTCATCAAGATCAGATATCATCGGGTTGTTATGCTGCCCACAGACACACAAACACACAGACAGATGCGCACACATAACGAATATAGTGGTCACTTGATAACTCATGAACCACAAATCCAAGGGAAGAGAGTTTGGTTCAAACGTTTCCTCAAAATCGTACATTAACGAAGCTGCTCATAAATCAAAATGTCTGTTCGACCTCCGATTACAACGAACGGAATCGATTAACCGGCACAGGAGATGGACACGATATTTGTTGTATTCTGAAGTATGAAGGAGCAAGACAAACACCGTAACTCCAAACAGCATAATCGGAGCGATCGTTTAATCCATTCAAACTCAAGCCAGCCACGTCCCGTTCTCTCCCTCTGCGTGATCACGTCATCACGTCATCCGCAGCACACGTGCCACAGTGTGTTCAATATATTGTAATGGACAATGAGACGAGACCCCACAATATTGCACGAGGGAACCCGATCATGAGATCGACACAATCTTGTACGAGGAAACCAGATCAGGACATCGACGCGATTTTGTACGAGGGAACCAGATCAGGACATCGACACGATCTTGTACGAGGGAACCCTATCAGGATATCGACACAATCTTGTACGAGGGAACCATATCAGGACATCGACACGATCTTGTACGAGGGAACCCGATCAGGAGATCGACACGATCTTGTACGAAGGACCCCGATCAGGAGATCGACACGATCTTGTACGGAGGACCCCGATCAGGAGATCGACACGATCTTGTAAGAAGGAACCCGATCAGGAGATCGACACGATCTTGTACGAGGAAACCCTATCAGCAGATCGACACGATCTTGTACGAGGGACCCCAATCAGGATATCGACACAATCTTGTACGAAGGACCCCCATCAGGAGATCGACACGATCTTGTACGATGGAACCCTATCTGGAGATCGACACGATCTTGTACGATGGAACACGATCCGAACATGGTGTGATTCTAACATAAACTATGATTATGAACGTGCACAGTGCACAGCACGGACCCTCACGGGAACAAGCATTCTGAGTATTGCGCTGCAATTCACGTCCCCGACCGGCAGTTTGTCCTCCGGAAAACTATTGGGGAAATTACCAAAGTTCAAAGTGCCATAACTTTGTCAAAAATGATCGAAACGTCGTGAAGTTCGAACCTGATCTGTAACTTATCATGAGGAAACCACGTGCCAAGTTTGAAATCTTTCGCATTAAGAAATTAGAAAAAAAGTCCGGAAAACTGTTCTTTGCGTGACGGACGGACAGACGGAGGGACGGAGTGCAAACCGAAAGTCCCCTCGAATGTGCAAACCGAATAAGACCGTCACGTACCGGGTCCAAACTCCTTGTCCGCGGGAGATTCTCCCGGAGCAAGCAGGTTCCTTCCATCGGAGACCATCGTGGCTCCCGGAGTGTTCACCACGTGTTCCTCATCGGAGAGATCTCGGTTCATTGGACACAGGAGATGAAAGTGTTGTGTCGTAGTGTACAGTACAGTACAGTCCAAGGCAGTACAGTCCAAGGCAGTACAGTCCAAGGCAGTGAAGAGTCTCTGCTCCTGTGACTCACTGTACTTCATGTTCATGACCACGCCTCCGACGGAGGGGAAACGGTTGGGCGTGTTGAGACCTTGAACAGAAGAATCATGGTGACATAACGTGGTGTTACATGGTGACATTACATGGTGTTACATGGTGACATTACGTGGTGTTACATGGTGACATTATGTGGTGTTACATGGTGACATTACGTGGTGTTACATGGTGACATTACATGGTGACATTATGTGGTGTTACATGGTGACATTACATGGTGTTACAATATGGACATTACATGGTGTTACAATAAAGACATTGCATGGTGTTACATGGTGTTACAACATAGACATTACAGGGTGTTACAATAAAGACATCACATGCTGTTACAATATAGACATTACATGGTGTTACAATAGACATTACATGGTGTTATGATAAAGACATCACATGGTGTTACAATAAAGATATCACATGGTGTTATAATAAAGACATCACATGGTGTTACAATAAAGACATCACATGTTGTTACAATAAAGACATACAGACATTACATGGTGTTACAATATAGACATTACATGGTGTTACAATATAGACATTACATGGTGTTACAATATAGACATCACATGGTGTTACAATATAGACATTACATGGTATTACAATAAAGGCATCACATGGTGTTACAATAAAGACATCACATGGTGTTACAATATAGACATTACATGGTGTTACAATATAGACATTACTTGGTGTTACAATATAGACATTACATGGTGTTACAATATAGACATTACATGGTGTTACAACAAAGACATCACATGGTGTTACAAAAAATACATCACATGGTGTTACAATAAAGACATTACATGGTATTACAATAAAGGCATCACATGGTGTTACAATAAAGACATCACATGGTGTTACAATATAGACATTACATGGTGTTACAATATATACATTACTTGGTGTTACAATATAGACATTACATGGTGTTACAATACAGACATTACATGGTGTTACAATATAGACATTACATGGTGTTACAATAAAGGCATCACATGGTGTTACAATAAAGACATCACATGGTGTTACAATATAGACATTACATGGTGTTACAATATAGACATTACATGGTGTTACAATATAGACATTACATGGTGTTACAATACAGACATTACATGGTGTTACAATATAGACATTACATGGTGTTACAATACAGACATTACATGGTGTTACAATATAGACATTACATGGTGTTACAATATAGACATTACATGGTGTTAAAATATAGACATCACATGGTGTTACAATATAGACATTACATGGTGTTACAATATAGACATTACATGGTGTGATGTATGTGAGTCCGGTGTACGCACGCCCGACACACGGGACCAGGAACGTGGAGCTGAGTGCATTGTTAATCTGATGGTATTCATAGAATACTTACCCTGAGCATTCAACTTGTTGCGAGGAAACTCTTCTGTTTTTGAACATTTTTTTGGGGTTCCAATATGACTGCCAGACCACATGAGCGATGACATCATGAATTTATATTCTCTGATATAATTGTTGCATCGATCACGCTCAATACATTTCAAACTAATCAGACGGAGCGTTGTCCCTGTCGAATGATGACGTCATCATTATGGCACCAATGACGTCATCGTTAACAGCACCTATTCCCGATATGGAGTTCTTTGCAATGAGCCATGTTTCAATTTTTTCCATGCAGCGGTTTTGGATATTGAGGTGCAACATTTTTTGTTTTTTTTCCAAGATGTCGCCTGTACCACATGACGTCATGAGTATCATTAAAATATTCTGAAGGAGGAGGCGTTCCGATGGTGAAAATGTTGTGTCCATTAGATCAACATTGCTGAATTTTTTAAATAATGATCGGATAAGTGTTGTATTTGTCGAATTATGACGTCATAACAAAGGCACCAAAATAATAATAATAATAATAATAATAATAAAGGAGTCTTATATAGCCCCATCAAGCAGAGTAAACGACCCTCATGGCACTTTACATTATCATGCGAACGCACACACACCGCACACACATACACAAACATACACACACACAGACACACCTTCACTCTTGCCATATTCCTCTCCCTCCCCATTCAAAACCCACAGATGTGTACTCCCCCTCCTTCTTCCCTCCCTCCCCCGCACATGGACACAGACATACTCTCGATCTCTGTCCCACCTCAAACCAATGACATCATCATTAACATTGCTTATTCCCCATGGGGAGTAGTTGACAATGAGGCAGGTGTCAATTTTTTTTCCATGGAGTGGTTTCAGAGATTTAGAGGTGCGAGGTTTTTCCAAGATGGCGCCTGTACCACATGACCAATGACGTCATTATTATCACTAGGGCGTGCCCGTACGTGGGTGCAAAAAAGCATGCGTGCAAACAACAACAACAAAAAAAAACTTTGAAACCACGTGGCAGTAACGACCACAGAACCCCCCCCCCCTCTATTTACATGAAATGGTTTGGTTCATTCGCAAAGCCAAAGCGAACGGCTTGCGAGTACGGTAGAACCCCCCCCCCCCCCCCTCTATTTACATGAAATGGTTTGGTCCATTCGCAAAGCCAAAGCGAACGGCTTGCGAGTACGGTGACCATACCTTGGGAACCACTTGTCCGATTAATTTCAAACCTTGAAAAGGCACATCCTCGGGTCCCCAGCAATATACCTGTAATACCTGTAACCTGTAACCTGTAACCTGTAATAACCTGTAATACCGTAAGTGCGTGATGTGACCGTACAATGAATGTATCCTCCCGACGCCGCAGCTCGGATGGCGCTGCAGTTAATCGGGCCTGTATCGGCAGAGTTATTATAAACGTGTACTACAATCGATCGTACCTTACAACAATCAACACAGATTGCAACTTGAAATAAATGAATACGCTCTCAAATGTGCCGTCCGAGGCAGCGTCTGCTCGCCACGTTCAGCATTCAGTACGTCGTCACTATGACTATCCGTAAGTCCGGAAGTGACGTCCTCATTTGACTGTCCGGAGGGTCGCATATCGCAGTTACGATGAATCGCAAATTAGTTTTAATTAGTTTTAAAACATAGTTTAACGCCAACATAGCACCAAAATAGTTTGCCAACGTGAAATAAATGAATACGCTCTCAAATGTGCCGTCCGAGGCAGAGTCTGTTCGCCACGTTCGGCACACGTGATAGCTCGCTGCTCTCTGATTGGTTGAATCGTTTTTTGGACATAGCTCGGTAACTACTTCTCCGATTAATATGAAGCCTTGAAAAGGCACATCCTCGGGTCCCCAGCAATATACCTGGCAAGTTTCAAGTATATCGGACCCGTGGTTGTCGAGAAACAGCGGTCACAGACAAACACACAGACAAACACACAGACACACACACATACAGAGATTACTGGAATTATAGAAAGATTAAAATATTCTTCATGAGGAGGCGCTCCAATGGTGAAAATTTCGTGCCCATCAGACCAGCAGTTGCTGAGAAAAAAAAATTCACAATGATCGGATACGTGTACTTGTCGAATTATGACATCATAACGAAGGCACAGATGACATCATCATTACCATATCTTATTCCCCAAGGGCAGTACATGACAATGAGCCATGTTTCAATTATTTCCATGGAGCGGTTTCGGAGATATAGAGGTGCAACTTTTTTCGATATTTTCCAAGATGGCGTCGAGTAGCGAGAGTGGTGCTCGGGCCGTGATGAAATGCCTGTTAATCAAATAAAAAGATTGCAGGTTAATGAAGAGAGCCGGGAAAAGGTGAGTCCCGAGGTGAGTAGGGATGTCGGAAATGTGTTTGGTGTGATGGGGAGTCGGCGAGCTTGGGGGTCGGGATAGACCCAGGATTGAGTTCGATATCAGTTTACATCACTTTCAAGGATCAATTTATTTGTTTCGAAATGTCAAATGTGGTTTTTGTTTCTTTTAAAGGTCACATTAACAAAATCTAGAATAATTTAAACATAATTCCAATGAACTTGTGGTTCAAAGACATCTTGAAAAGTAAGTTCACCCCCACAAAAAAAATATTCCATATTAAATGCCAAGTCTGTACTTGCGAAATCCCACCCCTTTTTGCCTTTTCAATCATCAGGAGCATATCAACATCGGTTATCAAATCCAAAACTTGTTTTGTCATTTTCAACATTGCACTCCAAGCCAATCCAGGAGCAGTGTAATCGTGAGCAGGATCCAATCCATATCCAGTGCGACAAACAGATCTAAAGGTCTCAAATACATCAGCCAATAAAAGCACATCAGGTTTGAGATACAAATCATGATACTCACCAAGATTCTTGATGTTATATTTTTCCCAAACATTTTGTGCATGTACATAATCTTTATCAGATATATGACTATTATTTAATTTATTATAGAAATTTTCTTTTGAAGGAAGTTGTGTTTCATTAAATCTCTCAAATGAATGAAATCTCTCAAATGAAATCTTAGTAAATCAATATACTCTCTATCTTCCTCTCTTTCCATATCAAGTGGTTCCTCAAAATATTTTGAACCGCTGAATCCGGACTTTGTTAGAATAAACATTAATCTTGGAGTTAATGCAGTGTAATCCTCAACTCTGTGTTTGCCTCTAAATCTTGTGTCCCAAACCCATCCCTCTCTGTACCCACCGTACCCAGTCGTACCCAGCTGCTCCTGGACTCTGTGTCCTTTCCTCCTGACAAGGTGGAAAAGTGTCTGTCAACCCTCGACTCTGATTCTGCAACTGGACCTGACGGCATCAGCCCACGGGTCCTAAAATCATGTTCTACCGCTCTTTCACTCCCTCTCTCTGTTCGCTTCACCCTCTCTTTTGCTCAAGGTCATCTTCCATCTGCTTGGAAATCTGCCAACATCACCGCTTTGCACAAAAAAGGTGCAAAAACAGATCCCAGCAACTACAGACCAATCAGCCTTCTCCCAATTATCAGCAAGGTCATGGAATCCATCATTGCTTCAGATATGAAATCTTTCCTCTTCTCCAATGGCTTGATCTCTGATCATCAATTTGGTTTCAGACCTGGACACTCCACTCTGGACATGCTGCTTCTGCTTTCTCAACAATGGATGGAGGTCCTCAATGCCAAACAGGAAATTAGAGCAGTCTCCCTTGACATATCACGTGCCTTCGATACAGTCTGGCACCCCGCTCTGCTCACCAAACTCTCCTCTTTTGGTATCCATGGAAATCTCCACGCATGGCTGGCGGACTTCCTCTCTAGTCGTAGTCAACGTGTGGCCCTGAATGGGTTTCTCTCATCTCCTCTTCCTGTTCAGGCTGGAGTTCCCCAAGGCAGTGTTCTGGGCCCTGTGCTTTTTCTGGTCTTCATCAATGATCTCTCTGACTCTCTTGAAAATCCTCTCTATCTCTTTGCTGATGACTCTACTCTCTGTCGCTCCATTCTTCATCCCTCAGATCGGCAGTCTGCAGCCTCCTCACTCTCTGCAGACCTTGACAAAATCACAGACTGGGCAAACAAGTGGAACATGTCTTTCAATCCTGATAAATCTCACACTCTTACGATGTCTCTCCGAAAAGACCAACTGGACAACCCTCCCATCCACTTTCTGAATAATCCTCTCCAAGAAGTTCTGTCACTCAAGCTTTTGGGTCTCACTATCTGCCATGATCTTTCCTGGAAAAACCACATTTCAAATCTGGCCTCCAAAGCCAGTCGCCGACTGGGCATCCTCCGTCGTGCGAAGTCCTTCCTTGGCACACCTGAGCTCCTCACCACATACAAGGCTTTCATCCGCAGCTCAATGGAATACTGCTCTCCCCTCTGGGCTGGTGCTCCTGCCTCACACCAAGCTCGCCTTCGCGCTGTTGAAACCAAAGCATTCAGAATCATTGGAATCTCCCGTGATGAAGCTAACTCCAAGGGCATCTCACTCACTCACCGCAGGCAGGTTGGTGGTCTTTCCGTCTTCTACCGACTCCTCTCTGGCCTTGCCCCCCCAGCTCTCTCTGGGCTCTGTCCCGCAAATATTCCTACAGGTCGCACAAGATCTGCCTGCAACCCTCTTTTGGTTAAACTGCCAAAATCAAGACTCTCTGCTCACCTTCACTCCTTCATTCCTCTTTTCTCCCGCCTCTGGAACAAACTCCCTCACTCTCTTCAATCCCACTCCACCCGTCCAAGTCTTTAAAACAGCTGTTCACCACCATCTCTTATCTTCCCCCATCCAAAACCTTGATCTTTTCTACCCCTGCTAATTTCACCCCAATTCCCCTTTTTGAAATACCAACTTCTGTCCTGGAAGTCCTTGGTGTCCTTGTGCTTTATACTTCTCCCTCCCCCCCCCCCCCCCTTCCCATGCCTCCTCCCCCCGGGCCCTCTCCCTTCCACACATCTCCCTGCTCTCGGATGTTGTGTTTGTGCGCTTCCCCTTTTCTCCCCATCTTGTCTTCCGCTCCCTCTTTTTGTGTATTTTGTTTGTCTGGTCGATTTGTTTGTGAAGTAAATGTTAGCTCTTTCACGAGCCTCGATTCAGTATACAAAAAATAATAATAATAAAAAAATTAATAAATGCAACATTTGGTTGAGCAGAACTTAAGAACATCAATTCATCATTAAATATCAATACCTTTTCATTCACAAGATAGAACTGTGCTGGTTCTTCTGTTGGAATGAGACCTGCTCTGGTTTTTGAACTCACCGAATATTCATTGTTTTGAAGAGCTTTCACAATATAATTAGGGGGTCGATTTATCTTCTCAAGTTTCCGAAATAATCCTTCATCATCATATCCTAATTCTCCAAGTTCTTGCTCTGTAATTTGACTAAAATCTTTGAGCAGTTGAAGTTTTTTCGGAGTAAATTGTACCGTGGGAACTGTAGGTGAAATCGTTTGTTGAGTTTTTAAAAGTGGTTCTAAAAATTTCTCTTGTTTCCTTTCAAAGGCTTCTTCACCAGTTAGTTTATGTCTCCGTTTCTTCTTTATCTCTTCCTGTTGCATACCAACTTTTGAAACCAACTCTTGATGTTCTTTAAACTTTCTTGCTCTTTCTTCGGCATTCATTTTCTGTATTTATTTATTGAAAAATATCATTTAGTATCTCATCTTGTTTCACAACAATATATTTATATTTTCCAATCGTGTGTTTCATGTGAGCCTCAAATTCTTTTTTACTTCATAACGTAGAGCAATTATCTCTCCAAAAATTATTTACATCTATTAAATTTAACTTAAATAAAATAAAAGTATTGGCATTGTTTCTTATTGAGCGTCGAGGGAGTTGAAAATATGACTGACTAAGATAAATACAATTACAAGAAGAATGTCTCCCTCTTGTATAGAAGCTATCCATTACTGTTTGGTTTCTCTCATTAACACAATCATCGAAGATAATGAGGTTCTTTTTTGATTTATCTAAATCTTGGGGTGAAGGTATATCATCCGTATTATCACTGAGAATACAAGTTATGGGTTTTGGTTTCAATTTTGATTTCTGTGTATCACAAAAGAATTGTATTATATCTTCAATATTATAATCATTTAGTTTGTTTTGAAGTTTAAATAAACCGATAATGTCTTCCTTTTTAAGACCCGCATTAAAACCCTGTGAGAGTAGTTGATACTCGGGTTGAAAACTTGACTTTGTAAAAATTATTAAATTGTCATAATCTAAAAAATTAGGACCAAGGAGCATCTTTAAAAGCAAACAGGTTTTTCCACATCCACTTGAACCAACTATTAGACATCTCAATGAATTTGGAATATTTTTATGGTTGTTAAATTTTATCTTGTTTTCCCAAACGGGTAAAAAATCATTCATTTATATATTTGGAAAACAAGTTATCGAACTTTTTTTGAGTTATTTTAGAAACTCCATATTTTATCCTGAGTTCAGGTTTAATTTCAAAATAATCCATGATTTTATTTATATAGTATCTTGTATTAACATTTCCATTAAAATTATTTTGAATAATAAATATCATTAAACCCTTATACATTTCCTCAATACAAATAGTCTCTTCCCTTGAAAGAAATGGTGTATTATCATTATAATACTTAACATTCACCTCTTATTAAACTTGTAAAGTAATTCATTTTTGGTTCTAATTTAAAAGAGTTATATATTTTTTTATTTTTTTTATTATCATTAATTAGAAGATAATCACAGAAAATACATTGTTTATATACTTTTGATTCTGTATTAAGCCCCACTCTATCACAAGCCGGACAATTCTCTAATTTATCATATGGAGAGTCTGGAAATTCTAAATATCCTTCAGAATTTAACATATTTAAACAGTATCCTTTTACTTAAACTAAACGCAAGTTTTTTTTAACTAATAAATACAATGTTTCAAAACACAAAAGACAAATTTCAATCAATCTCTACTTCGGTGGAAGATATAGAAAAATATGTCAAAGATGTTAAATTGAACAAAGATAAATATGGAAATTTTTGGGTAAAATCAGTTTTGGAAAATAACATGAGTCCCTCTATTTCATCTAAAGGACAAGCTATGTTAATTAATAACTCCATTAAAGTAAATCTAACAAAAGTTTCTCCTCTACTCCTGGCAATTTATTCGAAGCTTGAAAAAGTGATCGACCGCGATACTTTGAAAAAGAATGATAAGACCATCAACAATACTCGTGGAGAAATTTGTATTTACTTTAAAAATTCAAAGGGTGTAGATCTAAGTAAGGCAATGTATAATAATGTTAATATTTCTGGTGAAATGTCATTTCGTTCTATGATAGTTAGAGATTATTTAAAGATCACTTTTGATATTAAAAATGTAGAGATTGAATCCATTAATGAAAGAAAGTATATTGGTATAGATGGAAAGGTTTTTTCTGCTAAATAAATATGAGTCAATACAGCAGTGAAGATTTTACTATTTCATTGAACTCGGACGATAGTATTTCATTGAACTCAGATGATAGTGATTCAGTGTGCTCAAATGATAGTTATGAGAGTAGCTTTATTGATGACTCAGATTTCTCTGATTGTGAGATTGATTCTGAATATGACCCTGGTTCTGATGTTTTGAGACTTTCATTTTAAGTAAAATTATATATATAAAACGAGCCAAAAAGCTCGAAAAGGTGTTTTTGTTTAAGTAAAGTTATATATATAAAACACCCCGTTTTCTCACGCTATAAATATGGTCTATTGTGATACTTGTGAAAAGGAAGTAAAATATTATAAACAACATATTCTCACCGCAAAACATACATACATTCTTAACAAACTTTCCCCTCTTCCACCGAAAAAAAAATATTGTAAGGACTGTAATAGTGATATCCTCCAGAAGGGGTTCAAAGCCCATCTTAAAACAAGCAAACACTTGTCAAAATTGTTTACTATTAGGAATGCTGATGGTGCTTTCAAGGGACATATCAGGATTCGAATCTTTGACTTTGATCCTCCTGGCCCCAACTCAATTGTTGAGGTTGTGGAAATCATCAAACCCTCTGTGAGAGCTCTTTTTGAAAAGACTCTTATTGAGTTGAAATCAATCAAGTTCTATATGGGTATTAAAATGAAAGTCTCAAAACAGGATCTAATCACTGATGATTATTACTATGAAATAGCTTACATGAGAACTAAGCCACGCTTTATATCCTCATATCAAGATTTTAAAATCACCTGAGCTCCTCATCACATACAAGGCTTTCATCCGCAGCTCAATGGAATACTGTTCTCCCCTATGGGCTGGTGCTCCTGCCTCACACCTAGCTCGGCTTCACGCTGTTGAAACCAAAGCTTTCAGAATCATTGGAATCTCCCGCGATGAAGCTATCTCTGAGGGCCTTTCACTCACTCACCGCAGGCAGGTAGGTGGTCTTTCTGTCTTCTACCGACTCCTCTCCGGCCTTGCTTCCCCAGCTCTCTCTGTGCTCTGTCCCCCAAATATTCCTACAGGTCGCACAAGATCTGCCAGCAAGCCTCTGATGGTTAAACTGCCGAAATCTCGGCTCTCTGCTCACCTTCACTCCTTC
The DNA here is from genome assembly GCF_964187855.1 of Myxine glutinosa. Lineage (NCBI taxonomy): Eukaryota > Metazoa > Chordata > Myxini > Myxiniformes > Myxinidae > Myxine > Myxine glutinosa. The sequence goes on from NC_136265.1 coordinate 55,548,602, forward strand.
ATTCCTCTTTTCTCCTGCCTCTGGAACAAACTCCCACACTCCCTTCAATCCCACTCCTCCCTCCAGGTCTTTAAAACAGCTGTTCACCACCGTCTCTTATCTTCCCCCATCCAAAACCTTGATCTTTTCTACCCCCACTAAATCACCCCAAATCCACCTTGTTTGTAATTCCAACTTCTTTCCTGGTAGTCCTGGCAGTGTCCATATGTTTTATGCCTCTCCCACCCCCTTTCCCATGCCTCCCCCCCAAAGCCCTCTCCCTCCCACAGATCTCTCGATGTCTCCATGTCTCTCGGTTCCTGCTCTCAAATGTTGTGTTTGTGTCCTTCCCGCTCTCTCCCCATCTTGTCTACCGCTCCCGATGTTATTTGTTTTATGTGTCGGTTTGTCGGTTATGTGTCGGTTTGTCGGCTTGTCTTTCTGTGTTATAAATGTTCGCTCTTTCCCGAGCCTCGATCTTGTATACAAAAAAAAAAAAAAAAAAAAAAAAAACAACGGGGTCTATGATGAACTTATCAGTCAAGAACAAGAACTAGAGCATACTATTACTGGAAGTGGTTGGAATATAGATGAGATATTGTTTATTGACATTCATATTCTTAAATCAGACCCTCTAAAAGCTTCTTCTTACATTGATTTACCGAGTGTTATCAAAAATAAAAAAGCAGTTATCAATATCCAAAATATAGACGACAATAAATGTTTTCTCTGGTCTATTCTGGCACATCTACATCCACAAGATATTCATGCTGAAAGAGTATCTCATTATGAAAAATATGAGAATACATTAAATATGAAAGATCTAAAGTTTCCCATGGCTTTAAATGATATTCCTAAATTTGAAAAGATGAATAATCTATCAGTTAATGTTTATGGTCTGACAGAAACAAACAACATTCAGGTTTTAAAGCTTTCTGACAATTGTTATCAAACTCATATTAATCTTCTATATTTTAATTCAGAGGAAAATTCACATTACACATACATCAAAGATATTGCTAAATTAATAAGACCACAAGTATGTAAAAGAATAAATAAAATATTTGTTTGTACGCGCTGTCTTAACTTTTTCCATTCACAAGAAAGATTGGATAACCACACAGTGTATTGTGGTTATCATAAATCAACAGTAATCAATATGCTGAAAGAAGGCTCAAAGATCACATTCAAAGATCAAAATAAAACGATGAAACATCCATTTGTAATATATGCTGATTTTGAAAGTATTTTAGAAAAAAATGATAGTTTCTCCAGACCCAAAAAAATCATACACAAATAAATATAAAAACATGCTCCTTGTGGTTTTTGTTATTACTAGGGCATGCCCGTACGTGGGTGCCCGTTCCTTGCCAAAAAAAAAAAAAACGCGACCCGTACGCTCTACCCCGCCCGTACGCCCGTACGCCCGTAAACAAAAAAAACAACGCTCTTCGCTTCCGCCCTTCGCTCTGACTGAATTGGGAGAAATAATGCGCATAAGAAATCGAGAAATTATTATTTTCTCCGGAAGAAATCGAATTACGAACCGTAATGGCGCACGCGCTCGGCTCGGCTCGCTCTCACATCGGCCACGCCTACGCAACAACGCGTTCTGTGATTGGCTGCCGGAAGTGCAGTCTCCACTGTCCGGAAGGTCGCATATCGCAGTTACGATGAATCGCAAATTAGTTTTAATTAGTTTTAAAACATAGTTGAACGGCAACATAGTTTTCCAACGTGAAATAAATGAATACGCTCTCAAATGTGCCGTCCGAGGCAGAGTCTGTTCGCCACGTTCGGCACACGTGATAGCTCGCTGCTCTCTGATTGGTTGAATCGTTTTTTGGACATAGCTCGGTAACTACTTCTCCGATTAATATGAAACCTTGAAAAGGCACATCCTCGGGTCCCCAGCAATATACCTGGCAAGTTTAAAGTATATCGGACCGGTAGTTGTCGAGAAACAGCGGTCACAGACAAACAGACATACATACATACATACATACATACATACATACACACAGAGATTACTGGAATTATAGATAGATATCAAATCATCCGTTGGTGATAAATATAACAAATTAGAGGTGTATAGAGGTTCAAATACCCCAGAGGAGTTTGTTTACCGATTAGAAAAAGACTGTGTTCGATTAAGCAAGATAATGGGGAAACCAATAAACCAATGTCCTTGACAAATGAACAGAAGAGGGAATTTCGAAAAAACAATGTCTGTCATATTTGTGAGGAGAAAATTGGTGAAGGTCTAAAGGTTAGAGATCATTGTCATCTCACTGGTAAATATAGAGGTCCGGCTCATCAAAGTTGTAATATTAATTATAAACTTCCCTCTTTTATTCCTGTCTTTCTTCATAACAATGCTAATTATGACACTCATCTTTTTATCAAGGAACTCTCAAAGAATTCTGGAAGTATCTCAGCAATTCCAAACACAGACCAAAAATACATTTCATTCACAAAAACAATCTTTATAAAAACAGGATTTGACATTAAAAAAAATAAAAATACTTATGATATAACTAATATTAGATTTTTAGACACATTTAAATTCATGGCAAGTCCATTGGCTAACTTGGTTCAAAATCTAAAAGAGTTTTCATGTCTTTCAGAGTATTTTTCAGATAAAGATTTACGAACACAAAAGGGAATTTACCCCTATGATTATATGGATTCATTTGAGAGATTTAATGAAACACAACTTCCTTCAAAAGAAAATTTCTACAATAAATTAAATAATAGTCATATATCTGATAAAGATTATGTACACGCACAAAATGTTTGGGAAAAATATAACATCAAGAATCTTGGTGAGTATCATGATTTGTATCTCAAAACTGATGTGCTTTTATTGGCTGATGTATTTGAGACCTTTTGATCTGTTTGGCGCACTGGATATGGATTGGATCCTGCTCACTATTACACTGCTCCTGGATTGGCTTTGAGTGCGATGTTGAAAATGACAAAACAAGCTTTGGATTTGATAACCGATGTTGATATGCTCCTGATGATTGAAAAGGCAAAAAGGGGTGGGATTTCGCAAGTATGTTCAAAGAGATACGCTAAAGCCAATAATAAATATCTTCCTGATTATAATCCTAAGAAAAAGAGCTCATTTCTCATGTATTATGACGCGAATAATTTATATGGGTGGGCAATGTCTCAAGCACTTCCTTATGGAAAACTTAGATGGGTAAAAGAAAAGAATTTCAACAAAGTCTTTAAAAATCGATGTATATCTACACGAGCTGAATTAGATGAAGAAAAAGTTGGTTATTATTTTGAAGTTGATTTGAAATATCCAGAGGAACTCCATAACCCACACAAAGATCTTCCATTTGCTTGTGAAAAGGAAAGTCCAAAGAAGGAGTGGTTAAGTGATTATCAACAATCATTTAATGTAAAGGGTAAATCAACAGAGAAACTTCTTACTACACTTTATGATAAGAAAAATTATGTTCTTCACCAGAGGAATTTGAGACAATGTTTATCAGAAGGTCCTAGAGTAGGGAAGATACATAGGATTCTCAAGTTTAATCAAAGTCATTGGTTAAAACCTTACATTGACAACAACACCAAAATGAGGATAGATGCTACAAATGATTTTGAGAAAGACTTTTATAAATTGATGAATAATGCGGTCTTTGGTAAGACCATGGAGAATGTGAGGAAAAGACAAAATATTAGACTATCAACATCTTGGAAACGAGCAACAAAATTAATCAACAGACCAAGCTTCTCGAGAGAAGAAGTTTTTACAGAAAACTTTAGTCAATACATTTGATGAGAGAAAGCGTTGAGATGGACAAACCTATTTACATTGGTACCTCAATACTTGATTTATCAAAGACATTGATGTATGATTACCTTTACAATAACTTTAAAAAGAAATATAAAAATGATGTTAGTCTTCTTTACATGGATACCGTACTGATAGTTTTATTTTGAAGATTAACACTGATGATATTTATTCTGATATGAAAAATGATATTGATACTTATGACACTAGTATTTATAGTGAAGAGAGTGAGTTGTTCTCTTCTAAAAATAAAAAGGTGATTGGAAAGTTTAAGGATGAATTGGGAGGAAATGTCATGAGTGAATTTGTGGGATTGAGGTCCAAGGCTTATGCTTATAAATATATTGAAAAGACTGTTGTGATAGAGGGGAAGAGGCTTTAGGGTATAAAAGAGTCGGTGGTAAAGGCGACCATAAATTTTAATGATTATTATACATGTTTAACAACAAAGAAAGAAGAGTTCAGAAAGATAAATGGAATTAGGAGTTATAAGCATCAATTATATTCAGAAGAGATTAATAAGAAAGCATTGGGGGCTTTTGATGATAAGAGGTTTATTTTAGAAAATGGAATTGATAGTCTCCCTTATGGTCATATAAGTATATAGTTAGGGATTTTAACGGGCTACCGCCACCTTTTTACTATTTTATTAATGATAGAACCAAACTCAAACATATACTTTGCCAATATATTAGACGGTGATGAGAGTTGTAGGAGAATTAAATTATTTCCTACACATAAACAAATATTTGTAGGCTCATTGTTTGAGTGGTATTCACAAGGATAGAAGGATCATTGTTTGAGTGGTATTCATAATAAGGCCAGAAGGATCGCAGGTTCATAAGGGCAGAAGGATCGCAGATTCATAGAAGGATCAACATTAAGGATTGGAATTTTTGTATGCATAAAGATCAGGGTGCTATAGTCAAAAGGTTCGAAAGGGTAGAAGGATCATAGGTTCATAAGGGTAGAAGGATCGCAGGTTCATAAGGGTAGAAGGATCGCAGGTCTAATGAACAACATTAAGGATAGGAATGTTTGTATGAATAAAGATCAGGGTGAGAGAAAAGGGTGTTTTTGGAAATGGGGGTAAATGGCCAAAAGGTTCGTAAAGATCAGAGTGAGAGAAAAAATTAACATGTAAGTCAATGGGGAAATGAGGGTGGAGAAATAGGGGTGTTTTTGGTAAATTACCCGGAGAGAGAAAATTAACATGTAAGTCAATGGGAAAAATGAGCCTGTCCTCGGATCAACATTCTTTCCCTACTGCGGCCGCATGACCGCGTTCGGCCATTTTGCTTGGTGGGAGCGACTGCAGATGCTCCTTCTGTCGTCTCCATAGTCTGATGTTCACCTCAGATATTCCGTCGAACTTCGGCCCAGCAGTTCTGTTGCCGTGATCTTCAGCGCATCGAACAATGTTTAGTTTTTGAGCCGCGGTGTATGATCGTCGTCAAGAACTCATGGTTAATTACAGTAAGAAAACGAGTGGAAATATAAGTCGCTGGTAAAACTTTTGAACAACTGAATGAAGCTGCTAAAGAAGACTTGGGGTTTACAATAAAATATCACCAATTATCAGCACCTTGTGTACCATGTGATTAGGGTCCGACAATAGGCTACGGGCTGCTTTGTTGGATTGCTATCCGACTTCCGCAGTTTATTTAATGTGCACTGCTATGTTTAAAGTTTGCGCAATCACAACTGAACATCGTGATTGATATGATTTACGACTGTCGTAAATTTAGTTCCTTGACCTGCCGTGATATTCTTTCATTAGCGCCGCTCTGTTCAACTATTATGAAATTGTGGCCGACAGTCATGGTTGAGATGGACCTCGCCATTATTGACAGATGTAATAACATGTTTTACGTCGATTTTTTTTTTAATTTGAGTGCTGAAATTGGGGTATGTATTATGGATAGATCAATTGATTTTTTTACACCATGACAAAAGCCCAAGTTGGGGGTGCGCGTTATGCACAGTGGCGCGTTATAGTCAAAGTCTTGCGGTAATGGCACAGCCCTAAAAGCGTCTCCCGATGTGTCATTTTTCGGGGTCACTTTTGACAGGGGCTTAATTTGGAATTCCCATATAAACAAACTTACTGCCAAGTGTGCTAAGGGCCTCAACCTTTTATGTCGTCTCTGAGGCACATCCGTGGGGGCACATCAGGATAGCCTCATTCTCCTGAATAAAGCCCTCATCCGTTCCCATTTCGATTACGGTAGTCAAGCTTTTTGGGATATGTCCGCAACCAACCGTAGGAAGCTGAAAACTATTCAATCAAGAGCTCTCAATATTTGCCGAGGGGCCTTCAAAAGAACTCTAGTGAGTGTTCTTCTGATCGAAGCTGGCAAGATGCCCTTGTCCCTTCGGTCGGAGGTTTCCAGCCTAAAGTACTGGACCAAATACATTTATTTTGGGGACAACCACCCAGGCAATGCTCTGTTTTCAGATTTCTGGGAGTACCAAACTCTTGGCAGATCCTCTCATCCTCCCCCTTCCGGGCTTACGTGTGTGAGGGCGGCTAAAGGCATGGGTTTGGACTCTTTTCCAAAAAGTTTGGACCTTGCTGTTAACTTTTCAAATAAAGTGGCCAGATGGCCTCCCTGGATCTTTGAAGCCCCTTGAGGTCTCCTGGATTTATGGGGTAAGATTGATAGGGACAATCCAGTTGCGACATGTAACCAATAGTATGGCAGATGGTGCAGGATTTGTGCCTTGGATGATGCAAGCATGGCATTTGGCACACAGTCAGAGAATGCCATAAGAAAGATATTTGGAAAGATATAGCAGATTTGTCCTTTTTTGAAAAATGGCCGCCATTGTTGTCACAGGACAAGTCTGCGATGGCCCCATAGCCAAATATCTTCCTTAGGGCATACTCTAACTGTGTGCAAACTCTCGTGCTTGTATCATCAAAGGCACAATTCTCCCAAATATTTCACCAATCTGCCGGACTAAGAATTGGGCGCCATTTTTATTGGACACTTCTGTGATGATTCTCATAGTCAGAATATTTAACTGTGTACCAAATACCATGCTTGTATGATTCAAACAACAGTTTATACAAATTAATATACCATATACCATATAAATGGCAGCCATTTCAAACACATTGTCACAGGACAAATATATGATAACCCCACAGTTATGGGTCTTTAATTATGTGCCAAATGTCAAGCTTGTATGACCACAACAGTTTATTCACAGTAATGTAGCAAATATTTGTAAAATAACAAGCAATGGAGGCCATTTTTCAAAATGGCCTCCGTTGTTGTCACAGGACAAATCTGCGATGGCCCTATAGCCAAATACCTTCCTTAGGGCATACTCTAACTGTGTGCCAACTGTCGTGCTTGTCTCATCAAAGGCACAATTCTCCCAAATATTTCGCCTATCTGCCGTACTACAGGCAGTCGAATCATCAACAAGGTTTGGAGCCAATCTCTATACGCCCACACAGATGGTTCTGAGGATTTGGGCTTCCACAGCAGCAGCAGCTTTTTGCATTCCAGATGTGAAGGTGATGAACTCTTTTGGACTTTTTGATCACCTTTTGGGATTTTCTGCCAAACGTTTTGCCCTCGTCTTGGCTCTTGAATGGACAGGTGCACGCGGCACGACGGACTTCCGGTTAGTGCACCCTTCGCGACAACAGTCACGTGATTGCATACGTTGAAAACAAACCACAAAAGGGCACGTGTTACACCTTACTTCCGGTAGTCTCGCCCTAACCTACAATTGACTTTAACCTCTTCGTGCTGTAATATTTTCCGATCACGTTATATTTTGTATTATTAGCGCTGAGGAAGCGCCTCTAGCGAATGACTTCCAGCCAGTGTAACGCGAATTCCTGTCACAGGAATTCTGAGATTGTGGCGGACACAAAAGCCCACTGGCGTGGTGACATCATTCCACGCACCAAGTGGGCGGTGGCCACGCCCGAGGGGTAGGCGTGGCCTCATGATATACACCGGGCGACCAGCCCGGAAGTGTTACAGTGTAGTCTTACAATAAAGACGTTTATATGTTACCGCTTGTCCGCTTCCTCCTTGCTCACAAGCAGCGCGCGTAACGCCGCGCTTTACTGGTGACCCTCGACGTTGGATCTGCCGGAGCGATCCTTCCACACGCGACGCCATCGCCATGGCCGACTTCGTCAAACTTCCGGAATTTTGGGAGGCTCAGGCCGAAGTCTGGTTCGTCCAGGCCGAAGCCCAATTTCAGCTTCGGCACCTCACCGGCGATGACACGCGCTATTGCCACGTCGTCGCCTCCCTCGGGCCCGGCACGGCCGCTCGAGTTGTGTCCATCCTTCGCCACCCACCGAAAGGCCACAAGTACGAGGCACTCAAGCGGCTACTCCTAGCCACGTTCAGCCTCACGGACGACGCACGGGCCGACCGCCTCCTGGATCTCCCCGAGCTCGGTGAGACGCGCCCGTTGGTCCGAATGGACCATATGCTGTCACTGTTGGGCGACGAAGCCCCCGGTTCGCTATTCCGGGCGCTTTTCCGTCGACAACTTCCAGCGCAGGTTCGCCTCGCGTTGGCCGGGACCGGGCTAACGGAACCCCGAGCATTGGCGGCCGAAGCGGACAAGTACTTCGCCGCTTCGGACACGCGGGCGAGCGTCGGCGTGGCCGTCACGGCCTTCGACGCTGATGTTCAGCAGCATGTTCCACAGCATCATCTTCTACAGCACGCTGATGTTCAGCAGCACGCTGATGTTCAGCAGCATGCTGATACACACCTCGTGAACACCGCCACGCCCCGCCCACCGCCGCGGCGAAAACCGCCACCGCGGGGAAACCCGTCGACTACACCGGCCTGGCGGAGCCAGCCGCGCTCCTCCAGCTCCACCACCTGGTGCTGGTTCCACGCCAAGTTCGGCCACGAAGCTCGGCGGTGTCATCCGCCGTGCTCCTTCAACGGGTCGGGAAACGCCCGGGCCGGCGCTCAATAGTGGCGATGAGCGCCGGCCATTCGAGCAGCCTGCTGTTCATAACGGACACCTTCTCCGGGCGCCGTTACCTGTGCGACACGGGAGCGCAGGTGAGTGTCATTCCCGCCGGCACGTCAGACAAGCACGCCGCGGGTGGGGGCCCCGCGCTGCTTGCCGCGAACGGGACGCCCATCCATACGTACGGAAAACGCTGCCTCTCTCTGCGGTTTGGAGGGCAGGTTTTCCGATGGACGTTCGTCACCGCCGACGTGCCCATGGCACTGCTTGGCGCGGACTTCCTGTGCGCTAATGGGCTCCTGGTCGACGTCAAGCGCAGACGGCTTGTCCAGGCCGAGACGTTCAGCTCGCTCGCTTGTGCGTTGCCCAGCTCAACGAGCGGCTTGCCAAGCGGCTTGCCGAACGATTCGGTTCCGGCCACGTTGGTCTGTACGCTTCCGGCAGCGGACGCATTCACCCGCCTCCTCGCCGGCTTCCCGGCCCTCACGCGGCCCACCTTCTCGGCGGGGGCCGTCAAGCACGGGGTGGCCCATCACATCCCCACCGTCGGGCCACCGGTCTACGCCCGGGCATGCCGCCTCGAGCCGACGAAGCTGGCGGTGGCAAAAGCGGCGTTCGCTACCCTGGAGCGACTCGGCATCGTTCGGCGCTCAGAGAGCGCTTGGGCGTCGCCGCTGCACATCGTGCTGAAGCCCGGCGGGGGATGGCGACCGTGCGGGGACTATCGCCGTCTCAATGACGCCACGACTCCCGACCGCTACCCCGTCCCCCACATTCAGGACTTTTCCGCCCGTTTGGCGGGCAGGTCCTTCTTCTCGAAGGTGGACCTCATACGCGGCTACCATCAGGTCCCCGTCAGGCCGGAGGACGTCCCGAAGACGGTGGTCATCACGCCATTCGGACTCTTCGAGTTCCTGCGCATGCCCTTCGGTCTGAAGAATGCGGCTCAGGCGTTCCAGCGACTGATGGACAGCGTCCTGCGCGACTTGGATTTTGTCTACGTCTACCTGGACGATATCCTCGTCGCCAGCGCGTCCCGCTAAGAGCACCTACGCCACCTCCGCACGCTCTTCGAACGCCTGGGCCAGCATGGCCTGCTTGTGAACCCCGCAAAGTGCCGGTTCGGCGCCGCCACAATCGATTTTCTGGGGCACCGTGTCACCAGGCACGGAGCCGTCCCCCTGCCGGCCAAGGTGGAGGCGGTGAAGGGGTTTCCGCGCCCCCGCACGATCAGAGGGCTGCAGGAGTTCCTGGGCATGGTGAACTTTTACCATCGGTTCCTGCCCCGTATCGCCCAGCTCCTGCGCCCCCTGCACGAAGCTCTCCGAGGTAAGCCGGGCAAAGGCGACGTTACCTGGACCGAGCAGATGGACACGGCGTTCACGGGCGCGAAGCTCGCCTTGGCTAACGCCACCATGCTCGCGCACCCGGCGCCCGATGCACCGATCGCCCTCACCACCGATGCCTCAGACTACGCGGTGGGCGCGGTGCACAAGCAATGGGTGCGTGGAGCTTGGCAACCGCTGGCGTTCTTTAGCCGGCAGCTTCGCCCGCCCGAACGCCGTTACAGTACCTTCGACCGCGAGTTGCTCGGACTTCACTTGGCGGTCAGGCACTTCCGCCATCTGCTCGAGGGCCGGGCGTTCACTGCCTTCGTCGACCACAAGCCGCTGTTCTTCGCGATGGGCAAGGTCACCGAGCCGTGGTCGGCCCGGCAGCAGCGTCACCTCTCGGCCGTGTCCGAGTACACGACGGACATCCAGCACGTCGCGGGGAAGGACAACCCGGTGGCGGATTGCCTTTCCCGGGCCGTCGCCCACGCAGTCCACCTCGGCATCGACTATGCCCGGATGGCAGCGGACCAGGCCGCTGACCCCGACGTCCAGGCCTTGCGGACCGCCGTCACGGGCCTCCGCGTCACCGAGGTGCCGTTCGACGGCGCGGGCGCGGCCCTCTTGTGCGACGTCTCCCTCGGGCGTCCTCGCCCCATTGTGCCCGCGGGCTGGCAGCGCCAGGTGTTTGACGCCATCCACGGCCTGTCCCACCCGGGCGCGAGGGCCTCCCAAAGGCTGATCGCCGACAAGTTCGTCTGGCATGGCCTCCGGAAGGCCGTCCGCGGCTGGGCCAGGACGTGCCTCGCGTGTCAGCGCGCCAAGGTGCACCGGCACACCCAGGCCCCGTTGGCCCAGTTCACGGTGCCGGAACGCCGGTTTGACCACGTCCACGTGGACCTGGTGGGACCTCTGCCCCCCTCGCGGGGTTTCACCTACGTCCTCACCATGGTGGACCGCACCACCCGGTGGCCGGAGGCCGTGCCCTTGGCGTCGACAACGGCGACCGATGTCGCGCAGGCTTTCATCGCCACCTGGGTCGCCCGGTTCGGTGCCCCCTCAGACATCTCATCCGACCGTGGCCCCCAGTTCACCTCGGAGCTCTGGGGGGCAGTTGCGCAGGGGCTCGGGGTCCGGCTGCACCGAACCACGGCCTACCACCCCCAGGCTAACGGCCTGTGTGAGCGATTTCACCGCTCATTGAAGGCCGTACTCCGGGCCACCCTCCGCGACGGCGGCTGGGTCGACAGGCTCCCCTGGGTCCTGCTGGGCCTCCGGACGGCGCCCAAGGAGGACCTGCGCGCATCCGCGGCGGAGTTGGTCTTCGGGCAACCGCTGCGGGTGCCGGGCGAGTTCCTCCCCGACTCCACGGCACCATGGTCCGCGGCACAGCAGCGCTCCGCTCTGCAAGAGACCACCCAGAGGTTCGCCCCGGTGCCAATGGCATGCCACGGGCACCCACCGACGCACGTCGCCGTCTTCGTCCGCCACGATGCCCATCGGACACCACTGCGGCCCCCGTACGACGGGCCTTTCCGCGTGCTGGAGACCGGGGCGAAGCACTTCACCCTGGACATCGGCGGTACTCCTGACCGCGTTTCGGTAGACCGCCTCAAGCCGGCCCACCTCGATGTGGACCATCCACCGCCAGTGGCCCGACCCCTACGTCGGGGCCGCCCTCCTGCGGGCGGACCACCGGCACCGCCCAGCCCCGCCGCCACGCCGCCCCCCGGTCCTGCACCCATCCCAGGGGCAGCCAGGGGCATCCCACCTGGCATCCCTGCACCCCGGACGCCACCGATCGCCAGGGGGCGCTTCGGCCGGGTCATTCGTCTGCCCCGCAAACTGGCCCTCCAGGTGCGCGGGAATTCTGGGGGGGCGCGTGTGGCGGACACAAAAGCCCACTGGCGTGGTGACATCATTCCACGCACCAAGTGGGCGGTGGCCACGCCCGAGGGGTAGGCGTGGCCTCATGATATACACCGGGCGACCAGCCCGGAAGTGTTACAGTGTAGTCTTACAATAAAGACGTTTATATGTTACCGCTTGTCCGCTTCCTCCTTGCTCACAAGCAGCGCGCGTAACGCCGCGCTTTAAGATCATATAAGTGTGACGTGGCAGTTCCTGATTGGTTCGTGTTGGGGAACCCCTTCTCGCTGCCGACGTGACGTAAATTCGCGCACGCGCACTGGTGAAGCGCGAGATTCGGCCCAAGGTTCTTATTATTATTATTTTTGTATACAAGATCGAGGCTCGAACCATGATCGAGGCTCGAAATTCCATGCCCGAACCTCAGCGCAATCCAAGAGGATTCACTTGTTGTTATTATTGTTATGTATGTTATTTTTATTATTATTGTTATATTTCCACGATCCGTACATGGTCATGGTGTGATTCCCACATAAACGATTGTTATTAACTTACACAGTGCACAGCACGGACCCCCACGGGAATAGGAACGTCACGTACCGGGTCCGAACTCCTTGTCCGCGGGAGATTCTCCCGGACCGAGCAGGTTCCTCCCATCGGAGACCCTCGTGGATCCCGGAGGGTTCACCTTGTGTTCCTCACCTGAGATATCTCGGTTCATTGAACACAGTGGAGTAAAGTGTAGTCCAGTCCAGTCCAAGGCAGAACACAGTCCAAGGCAGTACACAGTCCAAGGCAGTACACAGTCCAAGGCAGTCGAACAACAAGGTCCAAGTGAAGAGCCTCTGCTTCTGTGATACACTGTACTTTTTTGGTCATGACCACGCCCCCAACGGAGGGGAAACGGAAATACAGTGCGTGCTGAGACCTCAAACAGAAGTCATGGTGTTTCATGGTGACATTACGTGGTGTTACAATATAGACATTATATGGTGTTACAATATAGACATTACATGGTGTTACAATAAAGACATTATATGGTGTTACAATAAAGACATTACATGGTGTTACAATAAAGACATTACATGGTGTTACAATAAAGACATTACATGGTGTTACATGGTGACATTACATGGTGTTACATGGTGGCATTACATGGTGTTACATGGTGTTATAATAAAGACATTACATGGTGTTACAATAAAGACATTACATGGTGTTACAATAAAAACATTACACGGTGTTTCAATAAAGACATTACATGGTGTTATATGGTGTTACAATAAAGACATTACATGGTGTTACAATAAAAACATTACACGGTGTTTCAAAAAAGACATTACATGGTGTTACAATAAAGACATTACATGGTGTTACAATAAAAAGATTACACGGTGTTTCAAAAAAGACATTACATGGTGTTACATGGTGTTACAATAAAGACATTACATGGTGTTACAATAAAGACATTACATGGTGTTACAATAAAGACATTACATGGTGTTACATGGTGTTACAATAAAGACATCACATGGTGTTACAACAAAGACATTACATGGTGTTACAATAAAGACATGACATGGTGTTGCAATAAAGACATTACATGGTGTTACAATAAAGACATTACATGGTGTTACAATAAAGACATGGCATGGTGTTACAATAAAGACATGACATGGTGTTACAATAAAGACGTTACATGGTGTTACAATAAAGACATTACATAGTGTTACAATAAAGACATGACATGGTGTTACAATAAAGACGTTACATGTTGTTACAATATAGACATTACATGGTGTTACAATAAAGACATTACATGGTGTTACAATAAAGACATTACATGGTGTTACAATAAAGACATTACATGGTGTTACAATAAAGACGTTACATGGTGTCACAATAAAGACATGACATGGTGTTACAATAAAGACGTTACATGGTGTTACAATAAAGACGTTACATGGTGTTACAATAAAGACATTACATGGTGTTACAATAAAGACATTACATGGTGTTACAATAAAGACATTACATGGTGTTACAATAAAGACATTACTTGGTGTTACAATAAAGACATTACATGGTGTTACAATAAAGACATTACATGGTGTTACAATAAAGACATTACATGGTGTTATAATAAAGACATAACATGGTGTTATAATAAAGACATAACATGGTGTTATAATAAAGACATAACATGGTGTTATAATAAAGACATAACATGGTGTTATAATAAAGACATAACATGGTGTTATAATAAAGACATTACATGGTGTTATAATAAAGACATAACATGGTGTTATAATAAAGACATAACATGGTGTCAGAAGTAAAAACTGTGAATATGACGTGGTTGAGGAGTCGTTAATCACGGACAGAATTGAGTGTGGTATCGTGGACGCACTCCGTGAAAAGCTGCTTCAAGTGCACAAGATCAAGAATCCCAGACATGCAACAAAGAATGTACAGGAGATGGACGCACAGTGCGACTCACCTCTGCACCACATCGACGCTGTCAGTCTCGACCATCATCTCGGCGATGAAGAGGAAGCAGGGTTTGATTTTGAGGACCTCCTCGTGGATGCCCTCACCGACGGCAGGGCCGGGGACCTTGATTGGACGCAGACTGGATTCATCGGTGACATCCCGGTGACATTTAAGTTGGACTCTGGGGCCCAGGTGGATATTATACCAGAATGCATATTTAACGACATGGTATTCATAGAATACTTACCCTGCGCAGTCAAATTGGTGTGTCAACTCTTCTGTTTTTGAATATTTTTTTTTGATCCAATATGGCTGCCAGACCACGTGAGCGATGACATCATAAATTTATATTCTCTAATATCATTGTTGCATTTATCACGCTCAATAAATTTCAAACTGATCAGACGAAACGTTGTCCCTGTCGAATTATGACGTCATAATTATGGCACCAACTAGTTGGCTCACACAAAGTTGACTGCGCAGGATAAGTATTCTGTGAATACCATTCCCCTTTGGGGAGTTCTTTACAATGTGCCATGTCTCAATTTTTTCGATGCAGAACTTTCGGAGATCATCAATTGAGTTGGCCACAGGTGGACTCCAAGCAGGTTGTAGAGACATCTCAAAGATGATCAAAGGAAATTGTATGCACCTGAGCTCAAATTGAGTGTCATAGCAAAGGGGGTTATTGACATTTCAGATTTTCATTTTTAATTAATTTGGAAAAAAATTCCACTTTGACTTTATGGGGTATTATGTGTCGATCAGTGGAATGAAAATCCCAATTTAATCCATTTTAAATACAGGATGTAACAACAAATTGTGAAGAAGTCAAGGGGTGTGAATACTTTCTGAAGGCACTGTATATTGAAAACAATTATATTGTTACTTTTTCTAGATTTCTCATTTTAAGGAGGATTTGGATTCAGCGCACAGAGAAGATTGAGGATAGGGGGTTCAACTGGATGCAGGGTTGCTGCACATGTACGGGCAAAAGAAGAAAGCAGCAAGGAGAGATGTGGATAAGGTGGGGAAATATATGGAAGGGAGGTGTACAAGTTGGAAAAGGATGGTGGGAAGAAGTTAATCTATAAAATGGCTGGTGACAGGAATTAGGATAGTGAGGACGTGAATTGGGGGGTGGGTGGTGATTTTGAATGGTGCCGGGAGGTTAGTGACAGAGAGGGGAGGGGGTTAGTGGTGGATGTGTGGGGAGGATATTTGAAGGAGCTGATCAACTGAGGAGGAAACAATGGTGAGCTGGTGCTTCCTTGTTATGAAGAGGGGAAGTGGAGGTAGTGGAGATCACGGAGGAGGAAGTAAGGACAGCAATAAAGAGGATAAAGAAGGGAAGAGAGTCAGACATTGACGAGATGTGTACAGAGATGTCATATCCTGTGGGAAAAGTTGGAGTCAGTTGGACGAGGAGGCTGATGAATGTATGTATGAGAGAGGGTTCAACTGGAGATCGGAAGGCAGGCCTCATTGTGCAGATATGGAGGAGAAAAGGTGATGTTCAAGATCTGGGGAAGTGCAGAGGCATTAACCTCCTTCGTCATGTCATGAAAACAGTACTGGAGAGAATTCTGGATGGGAGGACAAGGAAGTATGGAGTTGGAGATCGGCGAAGAGCAGCAGGGGATGAGAAAGGGAAGAGGGATGATGCATGGGATGTTCACGCTGACATAGCTGAGGAAGAAGAAGTTGGAGGTGCAAGGTTAATTGGCATTGGGATTTGTGGACCTGGAAATAGCCTCCGACACTGTCCTGAGAAACATGGTGATGGCGACACTGAGATGGATGGGATTGCCGGAAGCAGAAGTTAGGTTGGTGGAGTGAATGTACAATGAAACGAAGAGAATAGTTTTGGTTGGTCCTGGGATGTTGGAGGAGTTCAGTGTGAATATCGATTTGAAGCAGGAAAGCTCTCAGGCCACTCATGTTTATCATAGTGTTGGAGCTGGAAAGCAGGAAGGCTGACCTGAAAGGTATTCTGGGGAGGATGTTGTATGCGGATGATTTGGCTCTTGTGGCAGATTAAATGGGAGATACAGGAAGTACTGGGGGAGTGGAAAGAGGCATTTGGGAAGCAGGGGCTGAAGGAGCGCAACGACTGAGGTGATGTGGGTCAGGCAGCAGAGGAAACAAATGAGTATCAGGTGAGAGGTGAAGGAGATCAGACAGGGAAATTGGTTTGAGTATCTGGTGGCAACAGAGACCGGTGATGGTAAGTTCGAGGCAGTTTCGGTAAGTTGGATGGAAAGTTGGGGGCAGGATTTCTGGTGGGTGTGAACGTGTGGAGGTGAGTGGAGGGATTAATGGCAGCCATAAAGATATCATGAAAATTGATTGCAGAAGTGAAGAGGGTGGATAGAAGGTGGATGGATGAACTGGGAAGGAGATTGGTGTGCAGTTGAGCTTGACGGAGAGATTGATGAAAAGCCGGCTGAAGTGGGCTGGACACTTGGTGTGTACGGAGGAAGAGAGAATGGCAAAGAGAGCGGGTAACACACATGTACACCCACACACATGCACATGAAGGAGCGGTGCTCCAACGCGAGTCGAAAGGATTGACGCGACCAAAGACGGAAATTCGTCCGAGTTGCTTTATTGCACGTATCAAACTCGGGTACTCTGAAAAGCCCGTTTATCGGGCAGCAATATATTGTTGCGGATATGAGGATGGCATTTTTTTTGATTGTGTTGTATTATATTGGAGATGGTGATGAACATTGTTGGATATGGCCCCTCCTGCCTCCAGAGTTGTATAAAGGTAAAAAGGGCGCCTTGGTAATTAGTCCAAAAGCATACACGTCAGCTAATCATAGGATACCCTTGTTCAGTAGCTTATATATTATTATGTGTCTTAGAGTAAGGCTGTGTCTCCCATTAACTTAAATACTCCATTGCACCAAATGAAAAAGATAGATTCCCTTCATCCCCATTCCCAAAAACCTCCATTCCCCCTTTCGTCGATTGGCAATTACCTCCCCTCCAATTGCCACCATTGACCACGAGGCAGGGTCAGAGAAGAAAGGCGTGTCTCAACCTCGTCATAGAGGGGAGGAGTGAGCCAGCCCCACTCGACCAACCATGAGCAAGGGGTTTGGCTTGAGAGGGCGGAGGAAGAGCGATCGGGGGAGGTTCGAAAAGGTTGAGGGGCGGGGCCTATATAACCCGCAGCGGTACGTTCCCAGAGAGAGACATGAGATGGGCTGAGAAAGGAGAGGAGCTTTTAAGAGAGTCGCAAAAAGGTCCAAGGCAGATGAGCTGAGAAGAGAGAGGGTCCAAGAAAGAGCTGAGTTGTGAGGTCCAACAAGCAGAGATCATCCAAGGAAGCACCAAGCCTGCTATTCATCACCTCGCTCGCGAGCGGCAGCGTCTACAGCAGCAGCAGCAACAACGCTCGCCAGCCGCTTAGGGGCCTGGACGGCAGTTCGGAGCAGGGCCGCAAAGGAACGGCGGCTGCCCAACGTGCGGATCGTGCTGCCGGACCCAGTGGACTTTCCTCTCCTTCCAGCCAATTCCTATCATCATTCCCCGTGTAAGTGTGTTCGTAGTCTGTCATTTGTCTTGTCCCTGGGTAGTAACAATAAGTCTGTATAAGCTAGTATTTTCACTGTTTCACCTGCGTCTCATGTGCTTGTAAATAAACGCGACTGCTTTCTTTTTGCTTATGTGTGTAAATATTAAATAAATTTAGTAGTATTTCCAAACCTTTCTTTGCCTTCGTCTTCCTCTTTGCATTCGGTCGCTTTAGAGTTTTCCATATTGGGCAGCTGCGGTGCGATACGGCCAAAGTTTGGGGTGAATCGGGTTTTAGTCAGGGAAGCACTGTTCGGTCGCGGAGCCTCCGCTCGGCAAATATAACATCTTTAACCGCGTCCGTAACAAATTGGTGTCTGGGAGTGAGATACGGACCCGAAGCGCGCTTAACGCGCTCAAAATTACAAGTTGCTGGAAATTGTTTGTTTTTAAAGGAAAACCCGAATTTTGAAATTGCGCCATGGCTGGTCAAGGCGATCGGATGCCGGTGGGTGAGCTAGAGGAGGGGTTAGGAGTAACCCAGGATCAGAGGGACGAAGTAGAGGAGAACATGGGCAATGTGGTTGAGGGAGTATCAGACGCACAAAATGGCGTCCTCGCGCACGTGGGTGTAGCGGCACCAAATTTTGCCGCGCCCGCGACCGTAGCAGCGCCACCGGTAGATTGGAATCTTTTTATTATCCAAATGAAGGCCCTTATGGACAAGCAGAGTGAGCAATTGGAGGGCCGAATGGGAGACCAAATTGGAGGTTTGAAACACAGTATGGGGGCAATGAGGGACGAAGCAAGGGCTGATAGGGAGCAATTGGGGGGCAAAATGGGCGAAATGGGGGGCAAAATGGGAGAAATGGGGGAACGGCTAGAAGCTATATTTGAGGGGTTAGACAATGGGATAAAAGAGGTAAAGAATGGGTTAACGGGGGTGGAAAATAGAATGGCTGCCCAGGAGAATCAGTTAGTGGGGGTGAAAAATGGGTTAATGGGGTTAGAAAATAGGATGGAAGACAAATTGCGGGAAATAGGGGAGCAATCCGCCCGGGAAATCGAACAGATGGGGAACCAGATAGAGGAGGTGAAAATCGGGTTAGAAAGTAAATTGGATGCTCAGAGGGATGAATTGGGACAGATGAGGGTGGCAGCTACAAAAGAGATGGAGGAGATGAAAGAGGAGATACGACGAGGTGTGAGTGAGGAGGTCTCGGGGGTACGCGAGGAGGTAAAGCGAGGCGAAAAGCGTATAGAGAAAGAGGTGAGGAATGATACGGCTAGGTTACAGGGGGGCATAGAGGGTCTGACGAAGGGAGTAGAACAGCTGACAGTGGGACAGACGGAGTTAGTGGAGCAGGTTCAAAGGAACACTGCGGTACTAGGAGGGTTAAAAGCGACACAAAGAGACATCAAGGACGACTTAATAGCGACACAGAGGCAATGCCAGATGGTACGTGAGGGACTGACAATGAGGTTGGACGAGGTGACAGAAGTAATGGAGACGAAGGACCGAGAGGTGAGGACGCACATAGAGACGGTCATGGTAGCCTTAGAGGACGAGATAGAGGAGACACACCGGGAAATAAAAGAGGTGAAGCAAAAATTAGAAGAAGTGGAAGACGAGGTGAGTGAAATTAAGAAGAGACGGACAGAAACTAAGAGAGAAATACAGGAGGAGGTGATGGAATATGTGCAAGGTCTGTGTTCAAATCATGATGGTGTGCTCACTAACCAAATAAAGAGTTTGCAGGTGGCGAAAGAGGTGAGGAGACGAGGTGCCAAGGTGAGTGGCGATATACGAGGAAATGTACATGATGTGAGGGGAGCTTCAGTCGGCTTGGGGGTTGATTTAGACCCGGGTGTTCGTGAGAGGCCGTTGGTGAAGTGTGCGACAGGTCTGGTGTGCGAAGGAAGAGGTGTGCGAGAATGTCCGACCATGGGGTCTGTGAGGAAAAAGTGCGCGCCAAGGAGTGAGTGTGCTGTCGAGAGTGAGTCGGTCGTAGCGCGTGTGCGAGGGAGCACATTGAAGCGCGATGTGGTGAGTGTTACGGAGGAAGTAACGAAAGAGTGTGCGCGAGAGGATGCGTGAGAAAGGTGTGTAACGGACGTGTGCATGGGGAAAGAGTGCGCTGTCAAGAGTAAGGGAGAATGCGCATCTGTGGTGAGTGTTACAGAGGATGTAACGAGAGAGTGTACACCTGTGGTGAGTGTTACAGAGGGTGTAACGGGAGAGTGTGCACGAGAAAGGTGTGTAACGGACAGGGGCATGAGAAAAGAGTGCGCTGTCGAGAGTAAGGGTGAGTGCGTTGTCAAGAGTGGAGGTGAGAGTAGTGAGAGTGACACGGAGCGTGAGTTGGTTGTGACAGGTGAGCGAGGATGTACACCTGGAATGGAGGGATGCACACCTGGAATGGAGGGATGCACACCCGAAATGGTAGAGCGTGTGTGGGAATGCACACTTGAGTTGGTAGTGAGGCACGTGGTTGGGTGTGCGAGTGAGAGCACACCTGTGATTGTCACAGAGGAGGTGACCGAGGAGGGGCGCGAAGAGGTGTGTTGGTGAGGTGTGCGAGCGACGAGTGTGTGCAAAGGTGTTCGATGGTCAGGTGTGTGACCAAGTCGGTGAGCGGAATGAGTGTAACGAGGTGTGTAAGAGAAGGTACGACGAGGAGCATGGGAACAGCTGGATGTATGAGCAAGAAAGGGGTAGCGTATGCGTATAAGCATGCAGGTGAGGCATCGACGGTAACCGGGTTAGCGGTTAGAACGACATTTAGCCGAATCGGGCCCTCGGTGCGCGTCGGGCAGCTTCGCGTGCCGCGAGGACCAGCGGGGATCCGAACTACGGCGGGTTCGAAAGGACCGCCGTACGTGATCCACGCTGGGCCACGTTTCGAACGGCCGCGTCCGTGCTCCACTAGGCGGAGCGGGCATCCCGATAGGGAGGGTCGTCATGGCGACCCCCTTTTGTGGAGACGTTCCGGCAGGTCGAGATCGGGACATTAGATGGCTTCGCGCCGAGGTGGTGCGTGGGATCTCGGCCCGGGTAAACCTCCTTCCCTGCACCGAGTGCCGGACGCATCCAGCCGCAGGCACCAAACAACCCACATTCATTGCTCGGCTTTATGAAGCCGGGCTGTGGAAGTGAATTGGCGCACCGAGAGGCACTAGTGAGTGGACGATGATGATGGTGATAGTGATAGTGGATTTGATACGAAATTTAGAATAGTGAATAGAATTGACAGTAAATAGAAAATTTTTGATTGGTTGGAATTTGGACAAGCAAAATTGATAGTGGGACCTCCCCGATGTGGTGGGATGGCAACTCTGTCATCCCTCACAAACGGGGGGCAAAGGAGCACTAGTTTATTGGGTGTATGGCAGTGAAAACTAGCCCGGGTGGGTTAGGATATTGTGTGTAGGGCCCTAGAAGATGACATTAGGTAACATTAAGGTTTAGTTAGTGACTGATACCTGTAGTGGGGACGCAGGTAGATTAGTGTGGATGATAATGACGTGGGAGCGCAATAGTTTAAAGGGACGACTGGGAAGCGCAAGTTTCAGAGGGGAGTAGTTAGTTCAGATGATGCCGTGTGAGTGTTGGAGGTGTATAGAAGTGTATTGTGAAAAGTGTGTGGTGAACAGGTGTGATTGCACAGGTGTGCAACTGGACAGGTGTGTGGAGCAATGTATGAGTGAGTGATAGTGATGAGTGTTGTATTGACCGAATGGTCCAGGAAGGAAGGAGGGTGCAGGTGGCACCAGGTGTGAGTGCACAGGTGTGCACCAACAGGTGAATGGAATAAATGGTTGTGTGGAAGACATGGAGTGTGGAATAAATGGAGTATTGGAATGGATGGTCGTGGAGTGAGCATGGTGGAAACAATGGAGTGGAGTGGATGGTGCGAAGGTGTGGATGGGGGAAGAGTGGACCCCCATCACGAATACCCGGGGCAGGTAGTGTAAATGTTAGGTAGAGGGTATAGGTAAATTGTGGTTGGATATTGGCATCTGTGGTGCGGGTGACAGAATGGTATTTGGATGGGTGCATTAGTGTTGTGGAAATGGCTGCGCGTGTAGCCTGTTAGTGTGTGTAGTTGGTTTGGGCACTCCACCACTGTGAGGATGTCGGCCAGGTGAGGCCGCAGGTGGGCTCTGGGAGCCGGTAGAGTTGTTGTGGATGGGGCCCGAGGATCCGGAGGACGGACCCGGGTAGCCCAGTGCCAGAGGGCACCAAGGGGTGACAGAGCCAGGAGGGGCCTTCCCCAGTAGATAGGTTAGGTGAGGAGCTAGGTAAGCTCGGGCGGCAACTGCAGTGGTGGAGGTGTGCAGGTGGGTAGACCTGCTGGGAGAGCTACACGTCACAGCCCAGAAATTGTGCAAGGGCACCGGGAGATGAATCGGGGCAGTGAGACCACAAATTGAGAAGCACCACAGTTTTGTCAATGGGAATTGGTTTTTAGAACCCACAGTGTAAGTTGGCCAATGGATTGGCAGGGAGAGACCCCAGGTAGTGTAAAGTGTGTTAAAGTCATTTAGAGGATAGTTAGGATGAAGAATCTCCTCGCACCATCTGCATCCACTCACCTGAGATGACGTACCTCCACGCCATGCCATGTTTTTATTATTTTTGATGCAAATGTTTTGGATTGTGAGACGCATCATGACGTGGGTGTGACATTGTGCTTTGTGTTCCATCTCTCCCTCCTTATGAGGATTGATGATGAATTGGTGATGGCAAATTTTGGATAGAGGGAGTGAAGACGAATTTGGTATGGGAAATATGGGAAGACGTGACGATAGCGACGGATTTGTAAATGTGTAGATTTTTGTACATATGGGGTAAGGGCAAGGGTAGTGTAGGTGACAGGGGGGTGACGTACGGTAGGGACGAGCTTTCTCCCTTCGCCCTCCGTACGCATTTCGCCTTGCATTGCATTGCCTTATTGATGTGTACCCTTGTGACCTTACCCCTCACTCATTTGTCTTCCCCTTTTTTTTCCCCCACATGACCTGTGCGCCAATGGGCGCCGAGGGGAGCGTGCGTGAGTCGGCCATTGTGCGCCCGGAATTCTCAGAACCAGCTGTCTGCATCGATGCACCACATTATGGACCACATGTCTGTGGCCGAGCACCACTTATGGACCCCATGGGTTGGGGCATGGCCCCTCTGCTGGAACCGGCCATGAGGGCCCGAAATCTTGCTGGCGGACCTTGGCCACAGGGCACCAATGCCCCACAGGTGAACCACACGTAGTCGGCCCTGTGGGCCATAAATAAAATAAATAAAATGGACACGTTTGGGCAAGCTTTATTGCAAATAGGCCGCCAGTAAGAAAATGAAAGAAAGACAACAACTGGAAGAAATAGTAATAGCCAGCAGAGGGAGCCGAAGAGCAAGAGATCACCTGCAGGGTTAGGGGTTGTTTGGTTATTTTTATTGTTGAACATTGATGAACAGTGATGACTGCACCGATTGGTGCTTGGGGGTGTATTGGTGCGTTTTTGGGTGTTTTCATGGTGCATTGATGCAGAACAGACTGTCTTCCCCCCCCCCCCAGAAAGAACAATTACAGGTCCTGGGTTAGTTTTGTAAATAAAAGTAGCGTCAATTGTAAATAATGCTCCCCACCATAAATGTATAGCTTGAAAACAATTCCGCAATTCGGTTAACTGTGGGCATAAGTCTGTTAGGCAGGGTGCAATGGAGCAGTGGGACACATTTATTTATGTTTTAAAACTGTCGCACTCAGGGTCAGGTTAAAAGTACAGGGAACTACACCTACGTGTCACACTAAATAAAAGTTGTAGGCCCGGATCGTGCCTAAGAGGAGGAGGGTGCAGTGTTGCGGATATGAGGATGGCATTTTTTTTGATTGTGTTGTATTATATTGGAGATGGTGATGAACATTGTTGGATATGGCCCCTCCTGCCTCCAGAGTTGTATAAAGGTAAAAAGGGCGTCTCGGTAATTAGTCCAAAAGCATACACGTCAGCTAATCATAGGATACCCTTGTTCAGTAGCTTATATGTTATGATGTGTCTTAGAGTAAGGCTGTGTCTCCCATTAACTTAAATACTCCATTGCACCAAGTGAAAAAGATAGATTCCCTTCATCCCCATTCCCAAAAACCTCCATTCCCCCTTTCGTCGATTGGCAATTACCTCCCCTCCAATTGCCGCCATTGACCACGAGGCAGGGTCGGAGAAGAAAGGCGTGTCTCCACCTCGTCATAGAGGGGAGGAGTGAGCCAGCCCCACTCGACCAACTGTTACATATTTATGTGAATGTATGTGAATTACCATTCAGGTCTTTGCTTATCCATGTGTAATAGATTAAGGGTTGTTGTGGTTGGAGGGTCAGGAGCCCTTCTGAAAAGTGTCCGGAAACGGAAGTGACCGGAAACGGAAGAAAAAAGACACAAGGAAGAAAAGCGACGAGTATTCTTCTTCCTCGCCCCGCTCCGACGAGGTGGGATCGACCTTGCGCTGCGTGGAAAAGCGGCGTTCCGAAGCCCGTCTGGCGAGAGGAGTTACCGGGACGTGTACCTGCCCGGTGGAGACGTCAAGTTGACGTGGGGCCGTGCATCGACCCCGCGTCTGGCACCGTTCGCGGCACCGTCTAAACAGACGCGTGCGGGTCGCACGTTGGGGCCTAACACGCCTTGCAAGCGGCGTGGGGCTTTTGGCTTGTTTTACCGTACCCGCTTCGCGTGGCCACGAGGGGCTGCAGCCGCGGTGCCTGGTACGATACCTGCCCGGTGGAAACACGTCCACCCGGGGTTCGTTCAACCGCCCGAGTGCGGCGACGCCGACCAGCATCTCGGTCAGGAGGGGCCCAGAGACATTGTGAGGGGCAGAGACCAAAAGGGGGTCGTGAGTACAGAAGTGGACACACATATATAAGATGGCCATCTTAATCATATAGGGAATTGATTGTGGATTGGGAATTGTTGATGGTTGTTTGTTGTTGATTGCTCGGGGAATATCCGTGATTGTATCATTGAAATCGTATGATATCCTTACCCTGGAAATATATCATTGCACATCAGTTTCTCTTGGGTGGAATTCATAGGGATTGCGTTGCGAAAGCGCATATATATAATACTACTTTCTGGCGAAGGTCCTCTCACGGTCCGGGGGTCACCGAGACCAGGTAGTCACCGAGGGGACCACGTAACAGAATCATGAGCCAGGGGTTTGGCTAGAGAGGGCGGAGGAAGAGCGATCGGGGGAGGTTCGAAAAGGTTGAGGGGCGGGGCCTATATAACCCGCAGCGGTACGTTCCCAGAGAGAGACATGAGATGGGCTGAGAAAGGAGAGGAGCTTTTAAGAGAGTCGCAAAAAGGTCCAAGGCAGATGAGCTGAGAAGAGAGAGGGTCCAAGAAAGAGCTGAGTTGTGAGGTCCAACAAGCAGAGATCATCCAAGGAAGCACCAAGCCTGCTATTCGTCACCTCGCTCGCGAGCGGCAGCGTCTACAGCAGCAGCAGCAACAACGCTCGCCAGCCGCTTATGGGCCTGGATGGCAGTTCGGAGCAGGGCCGCAAAGGAACGGCGGCTGCCCAACGTGCGGATCGTGCTGCCGGACCCAGTGGACTTTCCTCTCCTTCCAGCCAATTCCCCTATCATCATTCCCCGTGGAAGTGTGTTCGTAGTCTGTCGTTTGTCTTGTCCCTGGGTAGTAACAATAAGTCTGTATAAGCTAGTATTTTCACTGTGTCACCTGCGTCTCATGTGCTTGTAAATAAACGCGACTGCTTTCTTTTTGCTTATGTGTGTAAATAGTAAATAAATTTAGTAGTATTTCCAAACCTTTCTTTGCCTTCGTCTTCCTCTTTGCATTCGGTCGCTTTTGAGTTTTCCATATTGGGCAGCTGCGGTGCGATACGGCCAAAGTTTGGGGTGAATCGGGTTTTAGTCAGGGAAGCACTGTTCGCTTGGAGCACTTGGAGAATTATTAACAATTACTGGTGTTATGTTACTAAAACTTCAAGAGACTCGGTTTAGCAAAATCAATGTTTTATTCACTTTTGAGAATTTGTTGTATACTTGAGAATTTGTTGTATACTAAGCCGAGATCTTTAATGAGGCTTTGTTCCAGTCTTTGTTGAAGCTTGTTTGGTAGGTCTTGGTTGAAGCTCGGTCTGTAGGTCTTTTGAAGCTCGTTCAGTTGTTGACCAGTCTCCAGTTGTTCCCCGTCCACTCTGCTGCTTTGCTCGCAACTTTCTCCTGGTTTTAAAGCCCCAAACTCCTTTGATGTTGCGGAGTATGCAGGGTCACCCCCGAGGTTAAATCCCCTTGGGACATGAGAGCCTGCAAGCGTCTCTGGTTCTCTTGTTCAAAACCCTTATTTGGCTCTTGCTTGGCCAGCTAGTACTTATTTCTGTTCAGCAGGTCAAATACTCTGACCTGCTGAGGAAGAATTTTCAGCCTGTGCTCAGTGAACTGAACATAGGCTATTTTTGATAGACAGGTGGCGGTCCAAGAGCATTACACATTTTGTCTGAAATTAACTCTCCTGACCACCTGTTAACTCTAGTTCTATGCTCTTTTGCTCATTCGTAAAGTAAAACATAATTCCACTTTAAACAAGATTACATTGATATATATTCTAGCAATATTGTCAATATGAATATTTATTCCCTGACAATCCCCAGTTTTTCTTTTATGTTTATATTAACCATTAATCTAAACATTACCACATTAAATATTCAAAACACTAATCTGGTAATTCAATTTCCTAAGGCATACACCGTCATTCTGGAAGAATTTTGATCACAATACATTTCCTTGTTCATTGACTCTTTCTATGTTGATAATTCAATTCAACTCATTTGCATAAAGATCACAAAACATTTCACCTTCACCAAAACGCAATAATTTCAGTTCATCAAAATAATAAAGCATCTGCAACATTTGGCAAAATATTTGCCTTTAATCAAATATTGACTTTCTTTGTTTGAAAAAAGGGGCGGATCACTTGTGTTTGGAATTTCAGCATAAAACAATTTTCTCCTGTTGTCTTCATCACACCTTCACTATTTGCATAGGATTTTCCGATGTTGTGATAGCTGGGCAGAGTCAAAGACTGACCCTGCTCTCCATGCAGCATCCTTGCCACTCTTGCTGTGAGCCATAGTAGATTTGAACAAGGCCTCCATCCAGTTGTAGTCGACTTGCCTCCTCACTAATCGTGAGCATGGAGCAAGTATTGATGTGATGTTGATTTGTCAACAAGATGTGGAGCAGGGATGCCGGATGCATCCGCAATGATGATGTTGGGACCATGGTACTCAGTTGCCCATGGTCCATACCAGGAGCCCACAGCAGAATCGTGCACAGCTGTTGTGAAGGAAAAGGCAGTCGTTCGCTTGCAGCTCCATGCTGGCTCCCCGGAAGTTGGTGAAGTAATGACACACATCACCGTATCCCGTAAACGTTGCAGGTAAAATATCGTCGTCCTGCAATTGCTGATGTGATGAATGTTCGAGGTATTTGAACACAAGTAAGTGATCGCCCTTTTCCATATGTTGCAGTGTGACCCAGACAAATGGTCACATAATTTTCCCTTGGTGAAGGTAAACATCCATCTTCCAAAGGAGCATTTCTTCATCATTCTTTGAGAAAGAGGGTGTATGCCAAGATTAACTTCATTTTCACAAATTTTCCTTTTTCAAACTTCTTCCCAGATGTCGTTATCACTCCATTTGGGATGTGGTCTTGTCTTTCCTTTACTTAGCCACATTTATATCTGCTCTCCACACAGATTGAATCAGATGGGGTACATTGTAACATGAAATCACTATATTTTATAACAACTTCACACGAATAATATTCAAATCAGACATGTGTTTTACACTACTAAAACTAAGAATAGCATCCACAATTGCTTTCAGGTTCATATAATTCAAAAAATTAAACACATGCAGGTGTTGTAACTCAACTCAAAGAAAATAAATGCATTAATAATGATTATATATGATTTAAATCACAAACAGGAATATCTAATTCCCAACAATTCTTGCAAACAAGCAAACTATGCCTAATGTGTTATTAGCATAGTCCTCCCTGCTTTTTGTTTTTTCTTTAACAGTGTTACTTGTGGTTATATGAGTTCATCGATCGTGTAAAACGGACATAGTGCACAACAAGTTGTTATGCCCTCATTTCAACTCGACTGTATTCATTTGCAACATTACTTGATTCAATCGTTGAATCTCAGTATTCATGTCGCCATAGGTGTCTTCCTCTTGTGGTTCCACATGCATTTCCTCATTTGTTGCTTTGTTTATTTCCAATTTTGTGGCTGCTTGTACTATCATAGTGTTGTTTGTTATCTTATTCAAACCCACCGTCACTAAGGTTTTCAAGCAAGCCACTACTAAAACTATTGCCAATATAACCACTAATCCAATAAACAAGTATTGGAGTATCTCAGCTGCTACTCCTCCCAAAGTGTTTTCCAGCCATGCAAAAGCACCCCCTTTCACATAATCGTGATATTTAGCTCCCTCTCTTCTGATTGTATTGGCTATGTTATAAATGTCGCCCGAATTATCAGGTATGTATGTACAACAATCTGTACCAATTACTGCGCATGTACCTCCTTTCTCTGCCAACAGCATATCTAATGCCATACGATTTTGTAATGCCATGGTTCTTGTCGCTGCCAGCTCACTTGTAAGTTGTGTCAATCCACTAGCTGTTTTATTTGCCAATGTTTCTATAGCCAATGCCATTTGCCGTAGTTCATTTCCTGCCTTCCAGGTTCCATAAAATGGAAATACTACCATTCCAACCCATTCTCCCATACTAACAGTTCTTTTCGGCCTAGAATGCAGGATACGCATTGGTGACGTCGTTAACAAGCGCATGTGTGGAAGTACAAACCCAAGAGAGCATGTGCCGAACCACCCCGACGGGAGATACGGATATGCCTTATGTCCACATATAAAATATGTATTATTATATGTCCATGTGTTGTCCTTTCCCCAATAGCCTTCCCAATACAAAGCTAAACCGGTTGTGCCATTTGGTCCTAGTGGGACAGGTGTTCTCATCCAGCCTTCATCGCGACCATAACCGTGGCATGTAGAGGTTCCCATAGACCTGTTATGCGTAGGCGTTCGGGGTCTGGTGATACACATTAATCCTATCATTTGTTGTTGAATGGTCATGTAAGAGGGCATGTCGTCCTCATCATATGCAGGTCTATAACTGTTTTTACATTGGTCACAATTATAGCCTCCTCTCTTCCATCCCATTTCCCCTGACAATTCGCTGTCATAATCTGATGCTATCAGGGTGTGAGGGAAACGGCTACATAACTCTTCCCAACTAAAAGGAACTGCTTCCAATGGTACTCCGATCTCACTAGAATGCGACATTTGTGTACATATCCAACAATTACTTTCATTTGCTATTTCAGCCCTTGTGTGGGCTAAATGTAAAAAAGTATTAATCCCGTGTAATCCATCGGGTTGCAAAGGTGTGTTCCTATCTTCCATCAAACTTCTCTTTTGCTGATGTCGAACCACATAATCATATATCTGTGTGTTGGCCACCAATGTTGCGTTGTTGGCTTGCATTACCCCCGAAATAATGCATGCAACACAGAGTCCCAACCACTAGAGAACTCATTGCTAGGATTAATATCACCATTTTCAAGGAGTATCTGAAGTAGAAGTCCCTTGCTTTCCCTGATTGGTCGGCTTGTCTTGATAAGGTCTTTCCCTGTGTCCCACCTGTATCCATCTGTAAAACATGTGAGCTACCCCTTGTATATGTCCATACCTATAACATAATTACATGTCAATGAAATTCAGCATTATACCGAACTCATAACTAGCAAGCTTCTTCACAGGTTAATAAAAAGAAAAAATAATCCCTTAATATTTAACATGATCTGATTATGGGCCTGTTTCTGATCCCTCTATTTCCCGGGGTCCAACTAAATCCCCTGATCATGAGTGTAGTTGTGATAGATTATCACTCATGTTGCACTAATATCAGTAGATAATTGTATGTCATATAGGCAAATAAATGTCTCAAGTAGGAATACTACATGTTAAAAAATGCAATGTGTATCAATGCAAGTGATGTTTGAAATGTAATGGAAATGAATGGAAATCATGACTTTCATTTATCAGCCGCTGAATGTTCTGCTGGGCTGCCGGGTGCAGCCTCATTGTCAGCGGGACCATCCTTCTCAGTCCCATGTGCTTGCTTGCAATGAGAGGCATGAATCCAACTTGGTCTACCTTGGCATTTCACTGCAGTATGTGTTGTCAGCAGGACCTGGTGTGGTCCTGACCATCGCGGTGTTAATGCAGTTTTCCGTTTGAAAATTTTGATGTACACATAATCTCCAGGTTGAAAAGAATGACATTCATTCTCTGCCGGTTCTGGTAAAGCTTCCTTCACCTGGGAATGAAACATCTTCACGATTTTGGTCAATTCAATACAGAAAGAGTACATCAAATCATCCATCTGGTGAATATCCATCTCCCTGATTGTCAAGGGAGGTGAATGAGGTACCCGCATTGGTCTCCCCATCAAGATTTCATGCGGGGATAATCCCGTTCTCCTATTTGGAGTAGCCCTCATTGCGAGGAGTGCAAGTGGAATGGCATCCGGCCATTTCAAGTTGGTTTCTGCACAGATTTTGGCCAACTTGTTCTTTATTACTCCATTATGTCGTTCCACTGCTCCCGCTGATTGAGGGTGATAAGGACAGTGAAGATGAAGATTTATCTGCATTGCCTTACCCAATTCCTTGACGACCCCCGCTGTGAAATGCGTACCCTGATCAGAAGAAATCCTGCACGGAACTCCAAAGCGGCATATGAAGTCCTTCAACAGAATCTTCACAACTGTTTTGGCATCTGCATGTCGACAAGGGTAAGCCTCCACCCACTTCGTGAACATATCTACAATCACTAAAACAAACTCAAATCCAGCGCACTTCTCCATTTGGATAAAATCCATCTGTAAATGTACGAATGGACCTGATGGGGCGGGATGAGCTCCTGGTGTAGTCTTTTCCCCTTTTCCTGGATTGTATGCCTGACATACCTGACATGTAGCACAACATTGCTCTGCCACAGGTGTAAATCCAGGTGCATACCACTGTCTTGACACCGATGCACACATTCCTCCTTTCCCTGTATGACTCACTCCATGAGCCAGACGAGCAATCCATGGCAACAACTGGCGGGGAGCAACAACACGCCCCTCGCGAGAAGTCCATAATTTAGATTCCTTGTCAAATGTGCATCCATTCTGTACCCACAAATCTTTTTCCCGGTCCTCCACCATGTCCTGCATAGATAGCACTGACGTCTTGCAGCGTTGGGGTGTTTTCAGGAATCCTTACAGGTCCCTGTATAATCACTGAGTCTTGCTCCAAATGTGCCGCAAGCTTTGCTGCTTCATCCGCCCTTGCATTTCCCTGCGAGACGTCATCTCTTCCTCGTGTATAGGCCTCACATTTGACGACTGCAATTGCAGATGGTAGAAGGATTGCTTCCAAAAGGCTAGCAATCAACTTCCCGTTTTTAATTTGGCTGCCTGAAGATGTCAAAAAGCCTCTCTGTTTCCAGAGAGCACCATAATCATGAACAACCCCATGTGCATACCTGGAGTCTGTATAAATGATGACTCTCTGGCTTTCCGCTAAACAACAGGCTCTAGTTAATGCATAAAGTTCTGCCTGTTGAGCTGAGTAGGTGTTTGGTAATTTTCCGCTCTCCCATGTCTCAACATCCGTGCATACTGCATATCCCGTCAATAGTGAACCATCCAATGCTCTTGATGATGATCCATCAACATACAGTACCAGATCTGCATCTGGGATGGGAATGTCCTTCAAATCAATGCGAGGCACTAGTGCATGTGCCAATACCTCCGCACAATCATGGGGCTCACCATCATCCTCTGTTGGTAACATAGATGCTGGGTTCAGCGTTGGACAACGCTGAATGGTAAGGTTTGATGGCGTTAATAACCCTAGTTCATATGTTGTAGCCCTTGATGCTGAAAGGTGCTGTGTCCCTGCCTTCAGCAAAACCATCGCCACCGCATGCTCAACAAGAAGAATTAAGGGGCACCCCAGGACTATTGTAGCTGTGGCTTCTACTGCATATGACGCTGCTGCCACTGCTCGCAAGCACAGTGGAAACCCTCGTGCTACTGAATCCAATCTAGTGCTGTGATATGCTACGGGGCGCAGTTTTCCCCCATGTTTTTGAGCCAACACCGATTGGGCATATCCTTCTTTCTCATGTGAATAGAGAAAGAAATTTTTGTCATAATCTGGCAGTCCTAAAGCAGGAGCCGATGCTAAGGCATCTTTCAATGTCGTAAAGGCTTGTTCAGCTTCCGGGGTCCATTTCAAAGGATTTGGACTGTTTGGTAAGCTGATGTCCAACAGGGGGCGAGTCAGTACTGCGTAATCAGCAATCCACTGATGGCAAAACCCCGTTGTCCCCAGAAAAGATTTCATCTGCTTGACAGTTTTAGGTTTTGGAAGTGTCCTGATCACTTTTACACGTTCAGGGCACAATCGTCTCGTGTCGCCTTTCAAAATATGTCCTAAATATTTCACCTCTTCCTTACAGAACTGCAACTTATCTCTCGAGGCCTTGTGGCCTTTGTCTGCCAACGCTGTCAGTAGCACAACAGTGTCCTGCTCACATGCTTCCTTTGAAGTCGAGCATATGAGAAGGTCATCAACATATTGTACCATCACTGAACCCCCAGGAAATTCAACATCGCTGAGGTCTTCATGTAGAGCACGTGAAAACAAAGTTGGGCTCTCCGTGTACCCTTGTGGTAACACAGTCCAGGTAAACTGTAAATTTTCGTACGTGAAAGCGAAAAGATAACGCGAATCCTCATGAATGGGTACACTAAAGAACGCTGAACATAAGTCCACCACAGAATAAAACTTCGTGTTGCATGGAATACTTGACAGTACAGTGATCGGGTTAGGGACCACTGGATAGGCTGGGATGACACAATCATTAATTGCTCGAAGATCTTGAACAAATCTCCAAGTAGTCTTGCCTGGCTTCTTCACAGGTAAAATAGGAGTGTTGCACATGCTCACAGTGCGAACTATAACTCCCTGTTCCACCAATGATCGAATCACTGGTGCAATACCAGCTTTTGCCTCTGGTCTCAATGGATATTGGCGCTTTCTAGGCAATGGCTTAGAATCATCTACTGTGATCCTTACAGGTGCAATACTCTTGATTCGTCCCACATCATTTGGATGCGTTGTCCACAAGCATATTGGTATTTGATCGAGTGGGTCCTGGTCACCGTCAGCGTCAGAGCTGAGTAGGTATACCCCAATATCGTCAGTATCATTCGATTCAACAATCATGTTGAAGGTTGTAGAAAGTACCTGCTGTCCGAGCTGCCAACAAAATCCATCTCCATCTAAGTCA
This sequence comes from Myxine glutinosa, assembly GCF_964187855.1. NCBI lineage: Eukaryota > Metazoa > Chordata > Myxini > Myxiniformes > Myxinidae > Myxine > Myxine glutinosa. The sequence continues at coordinate 55,582,043 of NC_136265.1, forward strand.
TAGAGTGGGGCGCTTTGAATTTCTCCCATGTATCCCCTGTTGTTACACTCTTTCAAAGTTGCAATCATTATTCCAACATCTTTTGCTTCGTACCCTTGTGCCACCGCTAAGGTGACGTGTGGGGTTGTTGTTTCGGGTTGATTCCACAGGAGTTGTTGGTCTGGCGTCAAAGACACTGACATCCCAACTCCCTGTCGTCCCACCCACAATGACGTCAGATGTATATCATACTTGGTGTGCAGGTATTTAAAAACCCGCTCTGCATAGGACCCCTCTTCTCCTGTAGCATCATAACATGTTGTACAGTGAAGATCAGTTTGCCATGTCAGAAAGTCCATCAAAAAATTATCTAACCATTCCTGTACTTCGGGCATTTCATCCTTCAGTGTCATAAAACTAACACACAAAAGTTCCGCCATGATTGTATCATCGATATCCCATCGATGTGTTGTTGGTCTTGTCAGGCCGTCTAGTACCTTAGAAATAAAGTCGTGGGAGTGTTCTGGCATTTCTAGATACACTCCGTTTTCATTACAGATGACAGTGCAATTCAATTTACACAATAAATCTCTTCCCATCAAATTTACTGGAACGCCAGATGCCACAAGAAAGGCATGTTGTGCAGTCAATGGACCAAGTTGGACACGCAATTCTTCCGTGACTGGCGTGTGTATGGGAACTCCTGACACTCCGACCACGTTCGTATAGTATTTTGACAATGGTATATCGGGAAAATCTGCTTGTCGTAACGTGGAACGCGTAGCTCCCGTATCGACGAGAAAGGGTGCCTTGCGTCCACCTACTGTCAAATTAACACTTGGTTCCTGTGCAGCCGACCCTGAGATTAAAGGAAGCGCTGCCACTTGGTCATTTTGGTCTAGTCAACAGGGTGTGGCAGACCATTTAGTCTGCTGAGGTCCTCCCTGAATTGGGGCATTCCTCAATAGAACCCTATTTGTTGATGGAGGCGGTGGTAACTGGTAGTATCCCTGTTCTTGGTTTCTCTTCCGAAATTGTCTTTGATATGGGCATCGCCTTTTCCAATGTCCCATTTCTCCACAATTGAAACATCGGCGTCTATCATTGGCTGGTCTGTCCACCTGTGCACTTGTATTTCTGGGCTGCATCTCTTGGTTTCTGGGTTGCCACTCCACTCTCTGGTTATTTCCTACTGCATTGTTGCGTTGTTGCCCAGAAAACCTATTGCGTTGATTCGTAGTCATCAGGGCTTGAGTCTGTAGTTGCATCAATTTCTCGGCATTTACAGCACTATTCCTGGCTTGAATCCGCTGATGACGCAAGGCATAATTCAATATTTCTTGCATTGGCTTGCCTTCCCAAGCAATACATTGTCTTTCCACTTCACTCTTCAATTTGGGCAATAGACCATTAATAAAAAGGGGTTTTAAGGTATTGTCAATTTGTGCCCGGTCTATGCCTGAATATAGTCGGAAAACATCTCGCAATCTGTCCAAATAATCGCTAGCATCTTCGCCTGTTTTCTGCTTGCATGTAACCACTTTGTTCCAATCCGTCACTGGTGGCAATTTTTTTATGGCCTCTATCAATTTATTGATCTGTGCCGTTCTAGCCTCCGTGGGCATGTCTACCTGTCCATCTTCCGTATTTACCCAGTTGGCCTCACGCATTAAGTTCCTCAAAGTGGTGGTATTAGGAATTAACCATTTTAAAAGTATTTCCATGTCTCTTGCAGTGGGCAACTGAGTTTCCACAATTAACCGCAGTTCCTCTGCAAATTGAAGTGGATCTGTTTTGATTGATGGCATACTACTCTGCAATGCCTTCAATTGATGTACCTGCCATGGTCTATACATCAGATCTGGTTGTTGCTGATTTGCCCCTGGAAATTGCCGCTGAGGAAAATTCATAACACCACATTGCTCAAACCCTCCTTGTGAGAGAGTCAACTTTTGATCATTCATTAGCCAATCACATTGATCGTTAGATTGATTGGCATTTATCACACGACCCTTACTCCTTGTATGGTGAAATGGAGAGCATGATAAAGGTATAGCAGCTGGTTGCATCGTTTGCCCACTTTGAGTCGGTTCCTGTGCCCCAATTGCACCCTCTTGGGTAGTTACCTCAAATGGGTCACGTCTTTCACCTGTCCTCTGTTGACTAGAACCAATCGCTGCACTCTGTTCTGGTCTTTCGGCAGGTACAGGTACAGGCACTACCTGTGGCTGATATACAATATTTCTCCGATAAGGTGGAGGAGTTTCGTCTTCCAGTTCATTTGTCTCGTATGATCTGGCTTCTGGATACAATTTGGGTTGGGATTGCTCTCCATTGCTGACTCGAAGAGGCATCTGATTTGCTACCTTACACATCCTATGCTGTATCTGTTTCACCTCTTTCTTCAAGCCCCCCATCTTTGCTTTGGTCTCCCTGTCCTTAGATTCAGCGTCCCAGTATTAGAATGGTTGCCAATCCACTTTGAACTTCTGTCGCCCTCTTGCTTCCAATTCTTTTCTGAGTGTTGCCAATACGTTTCTATCAAAAGTGCCCTCCTGTGGGAATCCACTTTTTCGACCTTTCGTCCATTCATACCAGGATTCCACATCTTTAAGTGATTCTGCCCCATATTTCTGATACATGGAGCTGATACAAGCACCTCTTTGACTCAAATCCAATTGACCTTGTTTAATCTTGCAGAATCCACTTCCCATTTTGCCTGTGTGTGAGTACCTCTTTATACTCACTCAATATATCAAATAACTACAAGGACTACACATCGGACTACACCTGTATCCACTATCAACTGTGTGTACTGCAAAAATCGCAGAAGTTTGTTCCACCTTATACAAAGTAGCGTTGAATGCGTTGTTGTCTAGCTTATTCCGATAAGCTCCACTCTGTGGTCTTCCAGGAAGTATCTCTCCACCTGTCCACTTGATGGCTGCAGGTAATTTCCAGAGAGTCCCCCTGCCCTGTGGCTTTTCCCACACCCCAATCTCACTGATCAGTGTTGCAGATGAGTCTGGATCAGTAAGTCCTGTTAAGGGGGGGTCAAACAAAAATAACCACATAATATAACAAATAACCACTAGACTCACCACCTCGCTCATCATCCCAGGTTGTCTGCACATTGATGTTTTGCAAATGTCTCAAAGCTTCTTTCTTGAGACCGCACTTTTTATTCATCCATCAATTGACTTGATTAAATTAAATTTAAATAAAATCAGATCAGATTAAATTAATCAGATCAAAATCAAGCAGATCAATCGGATCAGAATCAGAATCAATTCAAATATGCAATTTCAATCAATTCACCATTGAAATTATCATTGAAAATATCAAAATATCAAATATCAAAATAGCAAAATTCACATTTATCAGTCTGATAACTCTATATCTAAGCCGGTTCCCAATGTTGGCAAAACAGTTCCGTCCGCTGGCGGAGGTATTCGATCATGTCGGTCGTCACCTCGTACCCATACCTTCCGCCAATTGACAAATAACCGTTCTGCCTCTGGAATATATCTGACATATTTGTTCAATCCTGTGTGGTCATTATATCACAAATTAAAGTTGAACAACCACTGAAGGCAACTCAACCCTTCATTTGTGAGGCAATCAGCGAAAATTGATCCGACAGATATGAGCCAGTCCATTGGGCAATGTCTCACATGTGTTACGTGGTCCTCCCGGTAACTACCTGGTCTTGGTGACCCCCGGACCGTGGGAGGGACCCCGCCAGAAAGATATATGGTTTATACGCTTTCGTAACGCAATCAATATGAATTCCGGTCAAGAAGAAACCCCACACCAAGGATCCGGAATAATCAATAATATATTCCCTGAGCAATCAACAACCATCAACAATGCACAATCAATATTACCAAGATGTAAACTCATCTACACTAACTCTAAGATGGCCATCTTATATATTCCTCACGTGAGCCCCACTCCTGACTCCCTCCGTGGTCAATGTCTCTCACAATGTCTCTCGTCTCCGCACACGGGCGGTGGAACGAACCCCGGGCGGACGTGCTCCAAACGTGCCGTCTCGTACCGGGGACAGCTGCTGCAGCGCACCTCCTTGCCCAGCAACGGGGCAAACCCAGCGCGGCTTCCAACGCGCGTGAGGCCCCGAAGTGCGACCCGTACGCGTCCTTGTAGACGGGGCAACACCAAGCGCGGTTTGCAACGCGTGCGAGGCTCAACGTGCGACCCGTACGCGTCCTTGTAGACGGGGCAAAACCAAGCGCGGTTTGCAAAGCGCGCGCGGCCCAACGTGCGACCGCTTGGGTCCGTGCACGAACTCACGGGGACTTGACGTGTCAAAAGGTAGTTACACGTCCAGGTACCTCCTCTCGCCAGACGGGTTTCGGTTTCGGAACGCCGCTTTGTCCACGCCGCGCAAGGTCGCTTCCACCTTCTTTTGGAGCGGGGCGAGGAAGACGAAACCTCCTTCTTTTACCTCATGTCTTTTTTTCTTCCGTTTTCGGGCACTTCCGTTTCCGGCCACTTCCGTTTCCGGCCACTGGTTCCGAAGGGCTCCTGACCCTCCAATCACAACAACCCTTAATATAATACACACGGATAAGCAACCTGAATGGTAATTCACATACCTTCACATAAATATGTAACACTCCCCCCCTTCAAGAAAGAAAGTTTGAACCCAGCGAAAACTTTCTTTGCCGGCCAATTTGGAGAAACAAACCAGATCACTCAACCCTCCAGATTACTCCCTCTGGACTAAGTACCAACAACGACATTGTCCCTGCCAAATCAAACTCCATCTCATGACCCTCTGACTTTGACCGTCAGTTTCTTGGGAATGAAGGTTAAGGGGTTGATCAAAGATCCAAAGTTAGGCAACTCGATAGCACTTTTTCCGGGAGGCCAAGCCGAGTATTCACTACATGGATGCCTTTAGGAACGCGGAGTTCACGGTTAGTCCGTGCAGGAAAGTTCTCTACATGGGCGCCTTGAGGAACGTGGAGTTCACGGTTAGTCCGTGCATGAAAGTTCACTACATGGACGCCTTTAGGAACGGCGTTCACGGTTAATTCGTGTAGGAATCTTGGCTCGGCGGCTCCGCCGCCTTCAGTGCTTCAACTTCTCAGAACTTCCCTAATAATTAGGGTGGGACCACTGGTCCCTGTAGTCCCCTGAATAGCGGTCTCCTTCTCGGCCACCATTTTCCCAATCCTTCCTTCGGGAGCGGCCATAACTCAGGGAGCCTCCATAATAATATTGATTGCGGCCACCACCAAAACTACCGCCCAGTTGTCCTCTCCTGTAGCCCTCTCGACGCCTACGAAATGCCTTCCCTACTGTTATGGTCCGACCCTCCAACTCCTTGCCATTCCAATTCTTCTCTGCCTCTCTGGCGTCTTTTGTGCTGGCAAACGTGACAAAGCCGAACCCTCTTGACTGTTGCGTTTCCCAGTCTCTTACCAACCGCACTTCCACCAGCGGCCCATATCTGTTGAAGACAGAGGTCAGAACTTCTTCCTCTGTTTTGAAGTTCAGTCCCCCTACAAATAACTTGGCCCTTTTGTCGCCATCCCGAGCTGGTGTGGCGTTATTTTCCCTGCTGGGCTCTTTACCAACCCTCAGGTTACCATAAACTTGACCCCCGGCCAAATCATTCCCGATAACCACAGATACACCCTCTACAGGAAGCGTGGCTTGTAAACCGACGGTGACCGGTCCTGACACCAAATCGGACTCCAACTGGATGACCTGAAGGGGAGCACTAACACCACCCCCGATCCCCTGTAAACGCACACTATCCCCCGTTGCCGTCTCCTCGGACCATGGCAAAATGCCTTCAAGCATTAAAGATTGATGGGCCCCTGTGTCCCTCAATATCCTAACCGGTCTCCGGTTAGTCGAGGCTCCATCCAGTGACACAAACCCCTCTGAAATAAATGGTTGGTAACCCTTTTGATGGCGATTTCTTACGCTAGCCATCGCATTCGGAGTTGTAATAGTCGGACTCCGCTCTGGGTTGTCCCTTTTCATGAGGTAACAACTGGACATCAAGTGTCCAGGTTTCTTGCAAAACGCGCAAGTAGGTCCGGAGGGAAAACTCGGGGTCTGCCTCGGGCCCCCCGAACTATAAGTTTGTCTTGGGCCCGCATCCCTCTGATTTCGAACCGGTGGGGTATCATAGTTGTCCCCATAATCATCTCGAGGCCGCCGCCATGTATGGTCGTTCTCCGCACACGCTGTTCCCCACCTCCCCTGCGGAGATGTAGGCGAGGAGTTAGGTTCGTGGACCCCTATTCGGTGGGTTAAGGCATAATCATCTGCCATGGTGGCTGCGTCCCACAACTTCGGTACTTTCTTTTCCTGCAGGTACACTTTGATGTCCTCGTGGACACACTGCTGGAATTCCTCCACCAGGATCAAGTCCCGCAATGTTTCGAAGTCTTTCCCGACTCCTTTTGACTCACACCACCGATCAAACATGTTTTCTTTCACTCTGGCAAACTCCACATGGGTCTCTCTCTCCCTCTTCCTGGCATTCCTGAATTTTTGCCTGTAAGCTTCCGGAACCAACTCATAGGCTTTGAGGATGTGCTTCTTCAGTACCTCATAATCTGCACATTGGTCCATTGGTAGCGCCGAATAAATTTCCTGAGCTTTCCCCACCAGCACACTTTGCACGAGTATGGTCCAGGCCTCCTCCGGCCAGTTTAATTGTCGAGCCACTTTCTCAAAGTGTGGGAAAAATTTCGCGACTTCTTTTTCACTGAACGGTGGAACCAGCCTCACATGTCTGCCCACATCCCAGGTTTTCTGGTTAGGTGTCGACCCCGTCAGCAAGGGTGGTGCCTCTCCCCGTTCTCTCATTAACTCCAGCTCCTTGAATTTGATTTCTTGCTGAAGCTCCATGTCACGTTCCTTTAATTCCCTTTCCGCTTTTCTCTCCTCTGCTTCGAGGTCCCTTGCAGCTCTCCTCTCCTCTGCTTTTCTCCCTTCTACCCTTTCCTGGAGTTCTCGTTCCACTCTCCTTTCCTCTGCTTGTTTCTCTTCTCTCCTCGCTTCTGCTTTCCTTTCTTCTTCTGCTAACCTTTCCTGGAGTTCTCGTTCCACTCTCCTTTCCTCTGCTTGTTTCTCTTCTCTCCTCGCTTCTGCTTTCCTTTCTTCTTCTGCTCTTTCCTTTTCTGCTTTCCTTTCTCCTTCCTTTAACCTTTCCTGGAGTTCTCGTTCCACTCTCCTTTCCTCTGCTTGTTTCTCTTCTCTCCTCTCTTCTGCTTTCCTTTCTTCTTCTTTTAACCTTTCCTGGAGTTCTCGTTCCACTCTCCTTTCCTCTGCTTGTTTCTCTTCTCTCCTCTCTTCTGCTTTCCTTTCTTCTTCTTTAATCCGTTCCTGGCTCCGTAATTGCAACTCCAGTTTCCGGAGCTCAACGTCTTCTGGTTCTTCGGGTAGCCACTCCCAGGCTAACTCGTCCCATGTTCCTAATCCCACCATAGATTGTATCACCGTGGCCTGCAACTCTGCCTTCCTCAAATTAGTTCGGACCTCCAAGTTAAAATGTTTGGCCAATTTCAAGAGGTCCGACTTTAGCAATGCTCGGAACTGTGCCTCACTCGGGGTTACCCCAAAGTTCTGTGCCACAAACGCCATGGTGCCTATCGTTAACACCTGTTAACCTTCACCCAAGACTTTACCCCAATTTCTCAAAAAAAAAAATTTCCAATTAATAATTAATTAATAAATTTTAATTAATAAAAAATATTATTATTTTATTATTTTATACAATTTTAAATCCCGGACGTAGACCCAATTGCGAAACCGCAAATCGTAATTTGGACGAGCCCCCAATTCTGTTACGTGGTCCTCCCGGTAACTACCTGGTCTTGGTGACCCCCGGACCGTGGGAGGGACCCCGCCAGAAAGATATATGGTTTATACGCTTTCGTAACGCAATCAATATGAATTCCGGTCAAGAAGAAACCCCACACCAAGGATCCGGAATAATCAATAATATATTCCCTGAGCAATCAACAACCATCAACAATGCACAATCAATATTACCAAGATGTAAACTCATCTACACTAACTCTAAGATGGCCATCTTATATATTCCTCACGTGAGCCCCACTCCTGACTCCCTCCGTGGTCAATGTCTCTCACAATGTCTCTCGTCTCCGCACACGGGCGGTGGAACGAACCCCGGGCGGACGTGCTCCAAACGTGCCGTCTCGTACCGGGGACAGCTGCTGCAGCGCACCTCCTTGCCCAGCAACGGGGCAAACCCAGCGCGGCTTCCAACGCGCGCGAGGCCCCGAAGTGCGACCCGTACGCGTCCTTGTAGACGGGGCAACACCAAGCGCGGTTTGCAACGCGTGCGAGGCTCAACGTGTGACCTGTACGCGTCCTTGTAGACGGGGCAAAACCAAGCGCGGTTTGCAACGCGCGCGCGGCCCAACGTGCGACCGCTTGGGTCCGTGCACGAACTCACGGGGACTTGACGTGTCAAAAGGTAGTTACACGTCCAGGTACCTCCTCTCGCCAGACGGGTTTCGGTTTCGGAACGCCGCTTTGTCCACGCCGCGCAAGGTCGCTTCCACCTTCTTTTGGAGCGGGGCGAGGAAGACGAAACCTCCTTCTTTTACCTCGTGTCTTTTTTTCTTCCGTTTTCGGGCACTTCCGTTTCCGGCCACTTCCGTTTCCGGCCACTGGTTCCGAAGGGCTCCTGACCCTCCAATCACAACAACCCTATATATAATACACACGGATAAGCAACCTGAATGGTAATTCACATACCTTCACATAAATATGTAACACATGTCACGTACCACATGTCACGTGTCACATGTCACACGTCATGTGATGTCACATGTCATGTCATGTGTCACCCACCATGTCTCACTTTGAAAGACACTCAAAGTTCTTGACAATTAAAATGGTGTAAGATTCCTGAAATGTGTACCAATGAATGGCCATTCATAATCATAGTCATACCATAATCATCCATTGCAGAAGACAAACATTTCCTGTATCAACACATCCACGTGGTTTAATCAACAATGAAACAGTTATCATTAACAAAATTTGAGAATGAACATCAATAATAATCAACAATATGACAATCATGATGACAATGATGAATCTCATCAACAATGAGAGAAAACAATGAGAACTATGAAAGGTGAAAACAGGTAAAAGACAGGTAAAAAAAGAGTAAAAAGAGGAGGAAAGAGGGGAGGAAAAAGGGTGGGGCAAGGGAGTAGGAGGAGTGGCAGGATGCACTGAAAGAGGAGAAAGCAAACAAGGGAGGAATGAGGCTGGGGGGGGGGGGGTGGGGGGCTCCCTTAGGGGTATTAATACTATGCGAAATACGACACTCATTGTTCAGTTAACCTAAAGATAGCTGTGTATCATTGGCCGCACTCATGACTCCCTTACAAGGCTGTGAGAGATTATATGGTAAATACTGTCTCCCTCTCGAACTTCTGTGCGAGCCATTACACTCATCTGTGTATTATTTAACCATTCCAACTGTGTCGTATCATGGCACTCATCACTTTAACACTATGGGGCCATATTTTTTAGGGAGAGGGAGAAATTTAAAAAATGAGAATGAAAAACACATACCCACACACACAAAAACACATAAAGCCACATAATGAGGTGATATGCTAAATCAACATGGGATCCAATGGGATATGGGATCAACAATCCTATACATGCCTCATACAATCAGTAATATAACATGATTTGGAGGGGGTGGATAATGGTAGAATGAAGTTAGGGTTAGGATTGGGTTGGGGTCAACAAATTCATGTACATGTAAATTCATTCATGTATAAACAGATCACAATATATTTCATCATTGGTTTCCCTCCATTTAATTGCCTTGCCAAATGTCATAGTATCTTACATCAATAAATTCCCTTTTTAAAATGTTAAAAAGACAGATGAAATATAAAATGATCAAATGTACATTCCACGGTTCTATTTTTTTGAGAGATTCCGGATCACAGTAGCATGGGATTGGCTCTCATTAAATTTCATCTTGATTGAAGGATTTTTAGCTGTGGTCCAAGATGGCCGCCGCCATAAAAAATCCTAAAAATATTTTTTTTTTTTCTAATCAGGATGTAAATATACAGGTAAAAAGTAAGTTTGGAGAGAAAAAAGGAAGGGGAAAGGGATGCAGAAGGGAAGAAAAAATGGGGGGGGGTTTGGATAATAGTTAGATGGGGTAAGGGTAAGGAGTTAGGAAGGAGGGGGGGGAACGGAAGGAGGGAGGGGGAAAGGGCGGGCGAAGGTTGGGGGGTGTAGGGCAAGAAAAGGTGAAAGAGGTTACATTTAAAAAAAATCGTTTCTGATCCCATATGGAAGAAGTGGACGGACCAAACCGCAACACCAAGCGTTGCCATGGGCAACCTGCCTGCACGCATTTTACAACGTGCCTGGCTGGACGTGGAAAAGAATGCCTATTTTTAGACTGTCTGTCGACTCGTGCAGACAAATTGGCTAAATGCTAAACAATGCTAAATGCTAAATTCACTTTTGTTACCACACTGGGAATGCATGTTTGAAAATCGAATCCAGCCGATTTCCTTAGTACTGTACGCTGTATAAAATTCACTTTTTGTACAAAACGCTAGTTATTTAAAAAATGCTCAAATAATCGTTAAAAAAATCGCTGTTCAACTTGTGCGAGAGCATATCCACACGTCCCTCGTGACCACATCAAAGAAGAGGCTCACCACAGGAAAAATATTATATAAGTCTCAACCGTAGGAACCCAACAAATTTGAATCATCATACAAAAGGAATGGGGAGATATGTAACACAGACCATTGAACTGGAATCACGTATGAAATCAAATGAATACACAAAAAGCATATTCATACACACAAAATATTTTCATGACTGGACGAATGCAGCACCGTTTTCGCTAACGTTCCGGGATTCGTTAGTGGCTCTTTGCACTCGTAGAATGTACCGAAAAAAAATTCAAATTACAGAAAAAAACAAAAAAAACAATTTATTATTTTTATTTAAAAAAATTTAATCGTCATGACTTCTGAAAAAAAATTTTTTTTTTTTTTTTTTAAATCGTACAATAATTATACAGTATATACCATATCAGTGGTCCTTCATGAAAGCACAGCACCTTTTCTAAAGACAAAAGGCTTTAGTGGATATTTGTGACGGTCCATGGCACCATACCTGAAAAATGCGTATACATCTGTAGTACAGTTAGTTAAATTTTGGAAGAAAAAAAGAGAAAAAAATTGTCATGATTTCTGAAACCTGTTAAAGGCCTCGTGATTTTTTTTTTTTCCCCCACATATCAACAAACATACACAAAACTCAAACACTGAACTATTTTGCGCAGATTAACATCAGACTACACAGATAACAAACAAAAGCTTACCTTGTTCTGTGGAGTTGACTCCCTTACGGGCCACCAATTCTTGGAGAATTATTAACAATTACTGGTGTTATGTTACTAAAACTTCAAGAGACTCGGTTTAGCAAAATCAATGTTTTATTCACTTTTGAGAATTTGTTGTATACTTGAGAATTTGTTGTATACTAAGCCGAGATCTTTAATGAGGCTTTGTTCCAGTCTTTGTTGAAGCTTGTTTGGTAGGCCTTGGTTGAAGCTCGGTCTGTAGGTCTTTTGAAGCTCGTTCAGTTGTTGACCAGTCTCCAGTTGTTCCCCATCCACTCTGCTGCTTTGCTCGCAACTTTCTCCTGGTTTTAAAGCCCCAAACTCCTTTGATGTTGCGGAGTATGCAGGGTCACCCCCGAGGTTAAATCCCCTTGGGACATGAGAGCCTGCAAGCGTCTCTGGTTCTCTTGTTCAAAACCCTTATTTGGCTCTTGCTTGGCCAGCTAGTACTTATTTCTGTTCAGCAGGTCAAATACTCTGACCTGCTGAGGAAGAATTTTCAGCCTGTGTGCAGTGAACTGAACATAGGCTATTTTTGATAGACAGGTGGCGGTCCAAGAGCATTACACATTTTGTCTGAAATTAACTCTCCTGACCACCTGTTAACTCTAGTTCTATGCTCTTTTGCTCATTCGTAAAGTAAAACATAATTCCACTTTAAACAAGATTACATTGATATATATTCTAGCAATATTGTCAATATGAATATTTATTCCCTGACAGTAGTAACAAAAAGTCTGTATAAGCTAGTATTTTCACTGTGTCACCTGCGTCTCATGTGCTTGTAAATAAACGCGACTGCTTTCTTTTTGCTTATGTGTGTAAATAGTAAATAAATTTAGTAGTATTTCCAAACCTTTCTTTGCCTTCGTCTTCCTCTTTGCATTCGGTCGCTTTAGAGTTTTCCATATTGGGCAGCTGCGGTGCGATACGGCCAAAGTTTGGGGTGAATCGGGTTTTAGTCAGGGAAGCACTGTTCGGTCGCGGAGCCTCCGCTCGGCAAATATAACATCTTTAACCGCGTCCGTAACAATATATACACATCATGCTGGAGCGTTTGCCTGGCAAAGGCGAGACCGGGAGTGCCCGGGCGTCCTGGGCGAGCCCTGGAAAGGCGAGTCTGGACATGCCCGGGTGTCCTGGGCGAGTCCTGGAAAGGCGAGAGCGGGCATGCCCGGGCGTCCTGGGCGAGCCCTGGAAAGACGAGTCTGGGCATGCCCGGGAAAGACGAGACGGGGCGTGCCCGGGCGGCTCGGGCGAGCCCGGGAACGGCGCGTCTGGGCCTGTCCGGGCAGCCTGGACGAGCCCGGCATGGTGATCGCTCCCTGGCCGCGTCCTCGGTAGGTGCAAGGCGATTGTGTATACCCAGCGGTAACCGCTACACACGCCCCTCCAGAATCGACTTGCACCGGCAGGGTCAATTTAAGGGGGGTCCTGATGACCCAGCCGAAGCGACCCCTGGAGGGTCGTGGGGGGAGGGGGGTCCGGTGTGGTGGTGGGTGGTCGAGCGGGGGGAACTGTGGACGGGGGGCGGCCTCGCCGCGGAGGAAGGGCCAACCGTGGTGGTTGGTCGACGTCCACGTGCGCCGGCTTGAGGCGGTCCACCGAAATCCAGTCCGACCTGCCGCTGATGTCGATGACGAACGACTTGTCGTCCCGTCGCAGGACCCGGAAAGGTCCATTGTACGGTGGCCGGAGTGGTCCCCGGTGTGCGTCATGATGCACAAAAACGTACTCCGCTGTGCGAAGCGCTGGGGGGACGTAGGACTGGGGGCCACCGTGGCGGGACGTTGGCACGGGGGCAAACCGTCGGGCAGCCTCCTGGAGTTCCGAGCGCTGGCGAGCCGCAGACCAGGGACTGGTAGCGTCGGGCACGAACTCGCCCGGGACGCGGAGCCGCTGGCCATAGACGAGCTCGGCAGTGGACGCCTGGAGGTCCTCCTTGGGGGCCGTGTGGAGGCCCAAAAGGACCCACGGCAGCCGGTCAGCCCAACCGTCGTCCTGAAGGCCGGCCATGAGCGTGGCCTTCATGGAGCGGTGAAAACGCTCGCACAACCCATTGGCTTGTAGTGGGGCGGCTTAGCCCAAATATTCAAAAGAATTGTGCATTTTGTGATACAAGCACCAAATTTGGCACAAATGTACATTAATATGTTGCGAACATTTTCAGATATTGGGCCACTTGAAATTCCGTAATTTTTATTTTCAAATTTTTTCAAATTTCGGAATTTCAAATTTTTCGGGTGACACCGTCACAATTTCGGTCTTCGAGGCCGGCCGATAGGCAAAGTGTGACCGGAAGGGACGAGGTTCTCCTGACCACGTGGCCCTCGATCTGGGAAGCGAGAGGCGTTCCATTAGTGGACGCGCCCCTCACGCCCGACTTTTGGGCGGCCCCGGCAGGCCGTTTGTTTTGACGTTCCGTGACAGGCCCCGCACCCCCACCTCCGGGCCGACCGGAAGCTTGTGCTGAGTACATCATACCTGAACAACTCAGTGAGGCAGAACACAGCAGTGCACACCAGGGTGACCCCTTCAGTGCATAAACCAATTAACCTGTCCACTGCAGGGCATATAGAAATGAAGTTATTTTCTGCATATAATAATAATATAAGTTCAGTTCTATATAACAATTTCTGTTATCACCACTACCACTACAACTCCCACTACTACAAGCTTTGTCTGGAATTTTGTGGACTAACAGACAAACAGACATACAGACAAGCTGGGATCAAAACATTACCTCCTTTCACCATTGAGTGTAGAGGTAAACATCATGGAAATTATATCATGCCCTAGATTTAATTCATGCTTACCCGTGTATTTGCTTCACTGGTTCACAAGGTCTTTTGCATACATGTAATTCAGACTCTCGTCTTCATTGCTGACCACACAATGTTCGCAACATATTAATGTACATTTGTGCCAAATTTGGTGCTTGTATCACAAAATGCACAATTCTTTTGAATATTTGGGCTAAGCCGCCCCACTATATCGGCCGGCCTCGAAGACCGAAATTGTGACGGTGTCACCCGAAAAATTTGAAATTACGAAATTTGAAAAAATTTGAAAAAAAAAATTACGGAATTTCAAGTGGCCCAATATCTGAAAATGTTCGCTACATATTAATGTACATTTGTGCCAAATTTGGTGCTTGTATCACAAAATGCACAACAGGTTTGCTATGCTGCTACACTATTGGGGGTGGTAGGCCGTGGTACGGTGGAGCCGGACTCCCAGGTTGCGGGCGACCGCGCCCCACAGCTCGGAGGTGAACTGCGGACCGCGGTCCGAAGAGATGTCTGCCGGTGCGCCGAAACGGGCGACCCAGGTGGCGATGAAAGCCTGTGCCACATCGGCGGTGGTGGTGGAAATGAGGGGAAGGGCCTCCGGCCACCTGGTGGTCCTGTCCACCATGGTGAGCAGGTGTGTGAAACCCCGCGATGGGGGAAGGGGGCCCACCAGGTCCACGTTGACGTGGTCGAAACGCCGTTCGGGCACGGTGAAAGGTGCCAGTGGGGCCTGGGTGTGGCGGTGGACCTTGGCCCACTGGCAGGCCGTGCAGGCATTGGCCCAATCGCGGACGTCCCGTCGAAGGCCGTGCCAGACGAAACGCTCCAACACCAACTTCTGGGAAGCTTTCCGGCCCGGGTGAGAAAGGCCGTGGATGGAGGCGAAGATGTGGCGCTGCCAGGTAACGGGCACGATGGGGCGAGGCTGGCCTTGTAAGACGTCGCAGAGCAGGACAGTGTCCTCGAAGGGGACGTCGGCCATGTGGAGGCCCGTGTCCGCTGTCCGGAGGGCTTGCACCGTGGGGTCAGCGGCCTGGTCGGCTGCCATGCAGGCAAAGTCCACACCCAGGTGGATGGCGTTCGTGCCGGACCGGGAGAGGCAATCGGCCACAGCGTCGTCCTTGGCAGCGACGTGCCGGATGTCCATCGTAAATTCGGACACGGCAGAGAGGTGGCGCTGCTGGCGGGCCGACCACGGCTACGTAACCTTGGCCATAGCGAAGACCAGGGGTTTGTGGTCCACAAACGCCGTGAACGGGCGGCCCTCCAAAAGATGGCGGAAATGGCGAACAGCCAGGTAAAGGCCGAGGAGCTCGCGGTTGAAAGCGCTATACTTGCGCTCGTTAGGGCGAAGCTGCCGGCTGAAGAAGGCCAGTGGTTGCCAAGCCCCGTTTTCCCCCCTGTTCATGCACGGCACCCACCACGTAGTCGGAAGCGTCCATGGTGAGGGCGATGGGTGCGTCGAGCGCCGGCTGCGCCAGCATGGTCACGTTGGCGAGGGCCAGCTTAGCGCCCGTGAACGCCGCGTCCATCTCTGTCGTCCAGGCGACGTCGTGCTTGGCCGGCTTGCCCTGGAGGGCTTCGTACAGGGGGCGCATGAGTTGGGCGGTGCGAGGCACGAACCGGTGGTAGAAATTTACCATCACCAAAAATTCCTGTAGGTCCTTGATGGAGCGGGGGCGCAGGAAACTTGTGACTGCCTCCACCTTGGTAGGCAGCGGGACGGCCCTGCGCTTCGTGATGCGGTGCCCCAGGAAGTCGACGGCCGTTACGCCAAACTGGCATTTCGCCGGGTTGATGATGAGGCCGTGCTGACCGAGGTGCTCGAAAAGCATGCGCAGGTGGACGAGGTGCTCCGCCCGGTAAGTGCTGGCGATGAGAATGTCATCCAGGTAGACGAACAGAAAGGTGAGATCATGCAGCACACTGTCCATCAGCCGCTGGAAGGCCTGGGCCACGTTCTTAAGGCCGAACGGCATTCGGAGGAACTCGAAGAGGCCAAAAGGTGTAATTACAGCCGTCTTCGGAACGTCGGCCGGCCGGACAGGTAACTGGTGGTAGCCCCGAATAAGGTCGACCATGGAGAAGATCACCCGGCCCGCCAAACGGGCGGAAAAGTCCTGTATGCGTGGTATCGGGTACCGGTCGGGGGTGGTGGCGTCGTTGAGGTGGCGGTAATCGCCGCATGGTCGCCATCCGCCACCCGGTTTGGGCACGATGTGGAGGGGCGAGGCCCACGCACTATTCGAGCGTCGCCCAATGCCCAATCGCTCCAGCGCGTCGAATTCCGCCTTCGCCACGGCGAGTTTAGCCGGGTCGAGGCGGAGAGCCCTGGCGTAGACCAGTGGACCTGTGGTCGGGATGTGGTGTTCGATGCCATGCTTGACGGCGATGGCCGAAAACGTCGGCTGCGTGAGGGCGGGAAACTCGGCGAGTAGGCAGGTGAAATCGTCCACGGCCGGGAGCGCACAGGCTGGCTTGTTTGGTGCGGAGCCGCCCAATGAGCAAGCGAGCGAGCTGAAGGTCTCCGCGTTGATGAGCCGACGCCGTTTGACGTCGACCAAAAGCCCATGCGCACAAAGAAAATCTGCACCCAGCAAGGCCATGGGCATGTTCGCCATGATAAAGTCCCACCTGAAGCGCTGGCCCCCGAAGCAGAATGCGACGCTTCGCGAACCAAAGGTGCGGAAGGAGGAACTGTTTGTGGCGACCAAGGCGGGGCCGCATAGAGCGGCCTGTTTGTCCTACATAGGCAGGTATCACGCTCAGCTGAGCACCGGTGTCACACAAAAAACGCCGCCCAGACTCCGTGTCCGTGATAAACAGAAGACTGCCTGAATGGCCGACGCTCATGGCAGGCAGTGAGCGCCGGCCTTGTCATTTCCCGACCCGCCAAAAGTGCATGGTGGGCGGCACGTTCTGGCCTTCTGCCCGAACCTGGCATGGTAATAGCACATGGTCCGCTCTGGTGGAGGCTCTGGTGGTCGCGTCGGGTTCGGCCGACGGGGCATCACGGCTGCCGCTGCCGTCAGTGGCGCAGACTCGGCCGGTGGAGGTGCCGGTCGTGGCGCGGGCGTTGCCTCGGTTGGCGCAGGGTCCCAGGCGGCCGCTCCGACATGTCGCCTGGCCGAGAAAAATTTATCGGCCTCCTTGGCCAGGATGCGAGGGTCCGTGATGGGCGAATTAGCCAAAGCTAACCGTACCTGCCCGGGTAGCCACTGGAGGAACAGCTCGCGGAAGACGAAGTCCGGGCTGTGGTCACCGAGAAGAGCAAGCATGTGGTCCATGCTTTCGGATGGACGGGCCTTGCCCAGCTCCGGGAGGTGTAGTAGTTGTCGTGCGCGTTCGGTCTCCGTGAGTCAAAACGCACCGAGGAGTAGGCCTATGAGCGCGCCGTATTTGTCGGCGTTCGGTGGGTTCTGTAGGAAGCTCAGGACCCGGGCCGCGGTGGACGCGTTGAGCGCGGAAACCACATGATGGTAGCGTGTCGTGTCCTCAGTAATTTTCCGCAGGGCGAAGAGAGAAGCCGCTTGAGCAAACCAAACGGCCGCGTGCGACTCCCAGAAGCCCGGGAGCTTCAAAGCTACAGCTGACTCCATCGCCGTGTTCTTAGAAAGGGGTCACCAATTGTGCTCGCTGTGCTCGCACGATAAAGCCAGACAAAATGGACGACACAGGAACGAAGTTTCACCGAGCTATTTATTTAGCTCAAAACCAAAGAACTCAAAAGCACACTAAATCCGCCCCTCGAACGGGCGGAAATTTATATCGCAAATAGAACACACAAAAGCCACGCCTCTCAGGCGGGGCATGGTATGCAAATTAGGTAAGTCACGCCTCCCAACGGGGCGTGGTATGCAAGGCAAGTATTCGCCCGAGAAGGGCAAGTCTGGACACGCCCGGGCGAGTCCGGACACGTGACCGCTCGCCGGTTGCGTCATCGGCCGGTACACGGTAATTGTGTCATGCTTCCGGTAACCGCTACAATATGTCGGCATCATTTTTGACGTTTTAGTGACTACTGTCATCAAACAGAAAAGTAATATATCTTAACGGAAAAGAAAAAGCGAATTTTTCAGATATTTCGAAATTTTGAGCTATTTGGGTGGTGTATGATGGTGGGGTCACCCGTGGGAATCCCACGGGCATAGACGTGTGTGACATTTGGACATCTTGATTTAGATGCTACACATTAAATTTTACAAAATGGTTACTGGCAATTCATCAGACCCAGAAATGGTGTATTGAACACAATTTATTTATTTCACATAATATGTGACCCTCGCTCCTCTCCACCTGCCACTCTGCTCTGTCCACCCTCACGCCTCTCCAATCCCACTCCTCCTCACACTCCCCTCCAATACCTCCTCACACTCCCCTCCAATCGCTTCTCACTCGCCTCTCCAATCGCTCCTCACTCTCCTCTCCAATCGGCTTTTCCCCGTCTCGTTTCTCTAGTTTTTCTCCAGTCTCATTCTTTTTCTTGCTCCATCATGTTCAAGTTTGCATTGACGTTCGTCGATGGACTCGTTCACCCATCTCATTCGTTTTCTTGCTGCATCCTGTTCAAGTCTGCGTTCTTCATCGATCGTCTCATTCATTTTGGAAATGGAAGTTTCCACGCAACGCATGAATTGTCAGGATCCTCAAGAGGAAGTGTCTCGTCATCATCAAATGACAAATAAATTACATTGTGAAAATTAAAGATTTCAAATAAACCTATTTAAAGTGCATGCGCAAATAACTAATAAATAAAACAAGCGTTACGCCTCGGTCCCCGTCGGTGAAGTGATGCGAGTTGACAAAGTGGAAGACGCAAGGCGGCCATCTTGGATTTTGACGTGGTGACCCAATTTTCAATAGCGTTCTTCCTTATGCCGAGATACACCCAAACACCAGATTAGAAGTTGGTACTTCGCTTATTTTTCAAGATATTCCGCTCACAAGGTTCAGACATACATGGCGGCGGCCATCTTGGATTTTGACATGGCGACCCAATTTTCAATGGCGTTCTTCCTTGTGCCTAGATTCACCCACACACCAGATTATAAGTTGGTACTTCGCTTATTGTCCCCCGTCGCACAGCGTAGCGAAAGGGGGACTATGGCTTTCCCCTCCGTCCGTGTGTCCGTGCGTGCGTGCGTGCGTGTGTGCGTGCGGGCGTGCATGCGTGCGTAAGCGAAGGACCACATTCGAATTTGGTGTGTGGGTGCAACCCACGTCAAAATCCAAGATGGCCACCACCATGTATGTCTGATGCCATGTATGTCTTAAACTTGTGAGATGAAAATCTTGAAAAATAAGCGAAGCACCAACTTCTAATTTGGTGTGTGGGTGTATCTCGGCATAAGGAAGAACGTTGTTGAAAATTGGGTCGCCACGTCAAAATCAAAGATGGCCACCACCATATATTTTTCTGAACCTTGTGAGCGAAATATCTCGAAAAATAAGCGAAGTACCAACTGCTAATCTGGTGTGGGGGTGTATCTAGGCACAAGGAAGAATTTAAAATTGGGTCGCCACGTCAAAATCCAAGATGGCCGCCGCCATGTATGTCTGAACCATGTGAGATGAATATCTTGAAAAATAAGTGAAGTACCAACTTCTAATTTGGTGTGTGGGTGTATCTTGGCATAAGGAAGAACGCTATTGAAAATTGGGGCGCCACGTCAAAATCCAGGATGGCCGCCACCATATATATGTCTGAACCTTGTGAGCAAAATATCTTGAAAAATAAGCGAAGTACCAACTTCTAATCTGGTGTGTGGGTGTACCTAGGCACAAGCAAGAACGCTATTGAAAATTGGGTCACCACGTCAAAATCCAAGATGGCCGCCGCCAAGTATGTCTGAACCGTGTGAGCGAAATATCATATCATAGCATGTTTTCTGCGTCTTCCACTTTGTCAACTCACATCACTTCACCGACGGGGGACCTAGGCGCAACGCTTGTTTTTCAAGATATTCATCTCACAAGGTTCAGACATACATGGCGGCGGCCATCTTGGATTTTGACGTGGCGACCCAATTTTCAATGGCGTTCTTCCTTATGCCGAGATACACCCACACACCAAATTAGAAGTTGGTACTTCGCTTATTTTTCAAGATATTCAGCTCACAAGGTTCAGACATCCATGGCATCAGACACACATGGCGGCGGCCATCTTGGATTTTGACGTGGGTTGCACCCACACACCAAATTCGAATGCGGTCCTTCGCTTACGCACGCACGCATGCCCGCACACACGCACGCCCGCACGCACGCACGCACGGACACACGCACGCCCGCACGCACACACGGACACACGGACGGAGGGGAAAGCCATAGTCCCCCTTTCGCTCCGCAGTGCGACGGGGGACAAAAACGAAGAAATATCTCTCGGTAATTTCCTGAAACATATTTTACTTCCGGATAATAATGTTGAATGAAATAAGAACGAAGAAATATATGTCCTTTTGTGACTACTGTCATCAAAAGTAATATATCTTAACGGAAAAGAAAAAGCGAATTTTTAATATATGTCGACATTTTCCCCGACTGTTATTTTAGGCGGTGTATTTTCGTTTATCATCATGGTGCGATTTTAAAATATGTATCTCTGCATTTTCCCGTGTGTGCGTGAATGTCCTCAATTATTTCTGACACCGAGTCTAAAACCATCGATAAAAATTAAATCAGATGGTGAATCTGATAAAATCGTGAGGGTGACTCAATGAATGGGCTATATTTTACAGCCCTTTTACAGGCTAGTGGGGTCACCCGTGGGAATCGTCATGGACGTGTGTGTCATGGACGTCATGGACGTGTGGACGTGTGTGACATTTGGACATCTTGATTTAGATGCTGCACATTAAATTTTACAAAAAGATTACTGGCAATTCATCAGATCCAGAAATGGTGCAATGAACTCAATTTATTTATTTCACATAATATGTGACCCCTCACTCCTCTCCACCTGACACTCTGCTCTGTCCACCCTCACGCCTCTCCAATCCCACGCCTCCTCACACTCCCCTCAAGTACCTCCTCACACTCCCCTCCAATACCTGCTCACACTCCTCTCCAATACCTCCTCACACTCCTCTCCAATACCTCCTCACACTCCTCTCCAATACCTCCTCACACTCCTCTCCAATACCTCCTCACACTCCTCTCTGCTCCAATCGACCCTCACTCTCCGCTCCAATCGGCCCTCACTCTCCGCTCCAATCGGCCCTCACTCTCCGCTTCAATCGGCCCTCACTCTCCGCTCCAATCGGCCCTCACTCTCCGCTTCAATCGGCCCTCACTCTCCAACTCCTTGCTCCTCACTCGCCAACCCCTAGCTAGGGGTGCTAGGTGCTAGGGGTTGGTGTATATATACACTAACACATACACACTAACACATACACACACACACACACACACACACACACACACACACACACGTACACCCACACACATATACACTAACACATACACACATACACACACAATACACACACGCGTACACACACATGTACATCGATACACATGCACACATATACCCATACACACACACACACACACACACACACACACACACACACACACACACATATATATATATATATATATATATATATATATATATATATTGTTACTGATCGCGGTTTAGATGTTATGATGGGCCGAGCGAAGGCACCGCGACCGAACAGTTACTCCCCGATTAGAACCCAAACGTTGGCCGGATCGCACCGCAGCTATTCAATAGGGAAAAGACAAAGGCGACACGGATGTGAGGAAGAAGAAGAAGAAGACAAAAAGGTTGGAAATACTACTAAATTTATTCCTACTATTTACATGCTCAAAGTAACCAAGGAGAAGGAAAGATAATAAAATAATATACAGAAGGATCAGAGACACAGTGCAATTATTAACTTATACAGCTTAATTAACCCAGGACAGAACAAACAGAACAAACTCACGTACACAAGAAGGATGGAATGGAATGAATGTTGGAAGGAGGAATGGTAAGGTTCAGCTGGGGCAGATGGTTCGGGCTTGATCCCGCACGGGACGTCGGCTGGACCTCGACGGCCACCGATGCCACCGCTATTTGGTCCCCGCGGGGTAACGGGTTGAAGCTGCCTGGTGGAGTCAACGCTGCTGGTGGAGCCAAAGCTGCTTCTCTGGCTCAGCTCAGGGCGCGTCTGCCGTCTCTGGCGCAACTGCTGGTAATGGCCCTTGGCACCTTCTCTCTCTTGGCCTGGTGTCTCCTCACCATCGACAACTCAACGCAACCAACGCAACCACTGACCACTCGACGCCACCACTTCTCACCACCGACTTCTTACCACCGCAACCAACGCAACCACTGACCCTCCTCTGACGACCAACTCCTCTGGCAACTGACTCACTACTCACTTCCTGCATGCGCGCCTTTATAACGCCTCCGGCGATTAAGCCGCCGGCCTTTAGGACACGCCCATCGGGGTGCTCACCTCGGCCCTGGTTGGTCGCGCGACCCTCTGGCTCCGCCCTTGATGACGACGGGCAGGCAACGCCCCTCTTCCCCTCTATGACGAGGTGGAGACACGCCTTTCTTCTCCGATTCGAGCACATGTGGTCAATGGCGGTTATTGGAGGGGAGGTAATTTGGGCAATCGAGGCTCGGCAATGACGAGAGGGGATGTAATATGGGCAATCGAGTCTCGGCAATGACGAAAGGGGATGTGAAGGAAATGGGGATTTTGGGGATGGGAATGAAAGGGGATCTATTCTCTTTCACTGGTGCAATGGAGTACTTCAATTAATGGGAGACACAGCCTTACCCTAAAACACAGAATAAGAGATAACTATCAACAGGGGTATTCTATTACTTGGCTGACGTGTATGCTTGTGGACTAATTATGGGATGCCCTTTCACCTTTACACAGCTCCGGAGGTAGGGGGGCGCAGAATAAACAATAATAATAATAATACAGCACACAATCAAAAAAAATACAGTCCTCATCTCCGCAACACTGCACCCTCCTCCTCTTAGGCACCGCCCGGGCCTACAACTTTTATTTTTAGTGTGACACGTAGGTGTAGTTCCCTCTATTTTTAACCTGACCCTGAGTGCGACAGTTTTAAAACATAAATAAATGTGTCCCGCTGCTCCATTGCACCCTGCCTAACAGACTTACGCCCACAGTTAACCGAATTGCGGAATGGTCTTCAAACTATACACTGACGGTGCGGAGCATTATTTACACTTGACGCTACTTTTATTTACAAGACTAACCCAGGACCTGTGATTGTTCTTTCTGGGGGGGAGACAGTCTGCTCTGCATCAATGCACCATTAAAGCACCCAAAAACGCACCAAAGCACCCTCAAGCACCAATCGGTGCACAGTCATCACTGTTCATGAATAAAAATAACCAAACAACCCCTAACCTTGCAGGTGATCTCTTGCTCTTCGGCTCCCTCTGCTGGTTATTATCATTTTCCTGGTGTTGTCATCTTCCCTTGCTGGCGGCCTATTTGCAATAAAAGAATGCACCTAACGTGTCCGTTTTTATTTTATTTATGGCCCACAGGGGCCGACTACATGTGGTTCACCTGTGGGGCATCGGTGCCCTGTGGCCAAGGTCTGCCAGCAAGATTTCGGGCCCTCATGGCCGGTTCCAGCAGAGGGGCCATGCCCCAACCCATGGGGTCCATAAGTGGTGCTCGGCCACAGGCATGTGGTCCATAATGTGGTGCATTGATGCAGACAGCTGGTTCTGGGAATTTCGGGCGCACAATGGCCGACCCACGCACGCTCCCCTCGGCGCCCAACGGCGCACAGGTCATGTGGGAGACAAAAGGGGAAAGACAAATGAGCGAGGGGTAAGGTCACAAGGGTACACATCAATAAGGCAATGCAAGGCGAAATGCGTATGGAGGGCGAAGTGACAAAGCTCGTCCCTACCGTACATCACCCCCCTGTCACCTACACTACCCTTGCCCTTACCCCATATTTACAAAATCTACACATTACCAATCCGTCGCTACCGTCACGTCTTCCCCTTATTTCCCCTATACCAAATTCGTCGCCACAATCCCTCTACTTCAAAATTTGCCATCACCAAATTCATCATCAATCCTCATAAGGAGGCAGAGATGGAACATCAAAGCACAATGTCACACCCACGTCATGATGCGTCTCACAATCCAAA
The DNA here is from genome assembly GCF_964187855.1 of Myxine glutinosa. Taxonomy (NCBI): domain Eukaryota; kingdom Metazoa; phylum Chordata; class Myxini; order Myxiniformes; family Myxinidae; genus Myxine; species Myxine glutinosa. The sequence continues at coordinate 55,606,401 of NC_136265.1, forward strand.
CATTTGCATCATAAAAAATAATTAAACATGGCATGGTGTGGAGTACCTGTCACCTCAGGTGAGTGGATGCAGATGGTGCGAGGAGATCCTTCATCCTAACTATCCTCTAAATGATTTTAACACACTTTACACTACCCGGGGTCTTTCCCTGCCAATCCATTGGCCACTTACACTATGGGTTCTAAAAACCAATTCCCATTGACCAAACTGTGGTGCTTCTCAATTTGGGGTCTCACTCCCCCGATTCATCTCCCGGTGCCCTCGCACAATTTCTGGGCTGCGACGTGTAGCTCTCCCAGCAGGTCTACCCACCTGCACACCTCCACCACTGTAGTTGCCACCCAAGCTTACCTAGCTCCTCACCCTAACCTAACTAACTGGGGACAGCCCCTCCTGGCTCTATCACCCCACTCGGTGCCCTCCGGCACTGGGCTACCCGGGTCCGTCCTCCGGATCCTCGGGCCCCATCCACAACAACTACCGGCTCCCAGAGCCCACCTGCGGCCTCACCTGGCCGACATCCTCACAGTGGTGGAGCGCCCAACCAACTACACACACTAACAGGCTACACGCCCAGCCATTTCCACAACACTAATGCACCCATCCAAAGACCATTCTTTCACCCGCACCACAGATGCCAATATCCAACCACAATTTACCTGTACCCTCTACCTAACACTTACACTACCCGCCCCGGGTATCCGTGATGGGGGTCCACTCTTCCCCCATTCACACCTTCGCACCATCCACTCCACTCCACAATTTCCACCATACCCACTCCACGACCATCCATTCCTATACTCCATACCATTTATTCCAATACTCCATGTATTCCACACACCTGTACTTGCACACCTGTGCTCTCACACCTGGTGCCACCTGCACCCTTCCCTCCCCAAGCGCATTCGCGCTGATCCACAACACTCACTACTCCCTCACTGCTCCACACACCTGTCCAGTTCTCACACAGCATCATCTCATCTAACTACTCCCCTCTGAAACTTGCGCTTCCCAGTCGTCCCTTTAAACTATTGCGCTCCCTCGTCATTATCATCCACACTAAACTACCTGCGTCCCCACTACAGGTATCAGTCACTAACTAATCTTAACGTTACCTAATGTCATCTTCGCTAGATCCCTACACAGAATATCCTAACCCACCCGGGCTAGTTTTCACTGCCATCAACCCCATAAACTATAGCGCATTTGCCCCACGTTTGTGAGGGATGACAGAGTTGCCATCCCACCACATCGGGCATCTCCCACTACCAATTTTGCACATCAAATTTCAACAAATCAAAAATTTGCCAATCACTACTCATCATCTGCCAATCATTACTGCCAATCCTTTGCCAATCATCAAATTTTGTTTTTTCCAATTTCGGGGCCAAAACACTATCCTTGTCATTACAGTCTACTTACTAGATCCTCTCGGTGCACCAATTCCCTTCTAAAGCTCGGCTTCGTACAGCCGAGCAATGAATGCGGGTTGTTTTGTGCCAGCGGCTGGATGCGTCCGGCACTCGGGGCAGGGACGGGGGCTTACCCGGGCCGAGATCCCACGCACCACCTCGGCGTGGAGCCATCCAATGTCCCGATCTCGACCTGCCGGCACGTCTCAATAGAAAGTGGTCGCCATGACGACCCTTCCTATCGGGCTGCCTGCTCCGCCTAGTGGAGCCCGGACGCGGCCGTTCCAAGCGAGGCACAGCGTGGATCGCGTACGGCGGTTCTTTCGAAACCGCCGTGGTTCGGATCCCCGCTGGTCCTCGCGGCACGCGAAGCTGCCCGACGCGCACCGAGGGCCCGATTCGGCTATAAGTCGTTCTAACCTCTAACCCGGTTACCGTCGATGCTTCACCTGCATGCTTACATGCATACGCTACCCCTTTCTTGCTCATACCTCCAGCTGTTCCCATGCTCCTCGTACCTTTCCTTACACACCTCGGTACACTCATTCCGCCCACAGACTTGGGCACACACCTGACCACCGAACACCTTGGCACACATTCGTCGCTCGCACACCTCACCAACACACCTCTTCGCGCCCCTTCCTCGGTCACCTCCTCTGTGACCATCACAGGTGTGCTTTCACTCGCACACCCAACCACGTGCCTCACGACCAACTCAAGTGTGCATTCCCACACACGCTCTACCATTCCAGGTGTGCATCCTTCCATTCCAGGTGTACATCCTCGCTCACCTGTCACCACCAACTCACGCTCCGTGTCACTCTCACTACTTTCACCTCCATTCTTGACAGCGCACTCACCCTTACTCTCGACAGCGCACTCTTTCCTCATGCACCCGTCCGTTACACACCTTTCTCGCGCACACTCTTCCGCACATTCTCCCATTACACCCTCTGTAACACTCACCACAGGCGTGCATTCTCCCTTACTCTTGACAGCATGCGCTTTCCCCATGCACCCGTCCGTTACACACCTTTCTCGCGCATCCTCTTGCGCACACTTTTTCGTTACTTCCTCCGTAACACTCACCACACCGCGCTTCCCTGTGCTCCCTCGCACACGCGCTTCGACCAACTCACTCTTGACGGCACACTCACTCCTCGGCGTGCACCTTTTCCTCACACACCCCATGGTCGGACATTCTCGCACACCTCTTTTTTCGCACACCAGACCTGTCGCACACTTCACCAACGGCCTCTCACGAACACCCGGATCCATAGCAACCCCCAAGCCGACTGAAGCTTTCCTCACATCATATACATTGCCACTCACCTCCGTACCTCGTCTCCGCACCTCCTTTGCCACCTGCAAACTCTTTATTTGGTTAGTGAGCAGCACATTATGAGTTGAGCACCGACCTTGTACCAATTCCATTACCTCCTCCTGGATTCCTCTCTTAGTTTCTGTCCGTCTCTTCTTAATTTCACCCACCTCTTCTTCCACTTCCTCTAATTTTTGTTTAACCTCTTTTATTTCTCAGTGCGTCTCCTCAAGATCGTCCTCTAAGGCTACCGTGACCGTCTCTATGTGCATCCTCACCTCTCGGTCCTTCGTCTCCATTATCTCCGTCACCTCGTCCACCCTCATTGTCAGTTCCTCACGTACCATCTGACATTGCCTTTGTGTCGCTATTAATTCGTTTTTAATTTCTTTTTGTGTCGCCTTTAACCCTCCTAGTACCGCAGTGTTCTTTTGAACCTGCTCCACTAGTTCTTTTTGTCCCTCCGTCAGCTGTTCCACCTCCTCCGTCAGATCTTCTATTCCCCCTTGTAACTTAGCCGTATTATTCCTCACTTCTTTCTCCATACACTTCTCACCTCGCTTTACCTCCTCGCGTAGCCCGAAACCTCCTCACCCACACCTCGTCGTATCTCCTCCTTCATCTCCTCCCTCTCTTTTGTAGATGCTACCCTCATCTGTTCCAATTCATCCCTCTGAGCATCCAGTTTACTTTCTAACCCGATTTGCACCTCCTCTATCCGGTTCCCCATCTGTTCGAGTTCCCGGGCGGATTGCTCCCCTATTTCCCGCAATTTGTCTTCCATCCTATTTTCTAACCCCATTAACCCATTCTTTACCTCTTTTATCCCGTTGTCTAACCCCTCAAATTTTTTTTTCTAATCCCTTAAAATTATTGTCTAACCCCTCACCGGTACCCCTCGCTTCGTCCCTCATTACCCCCATTTGGCCCTCCAATCGCTCACCCAATTGCTCACTATCAGCCCTCATTTGCTCACTATCAGCCCTCATTTGCTCACTCTGAGCATCCATCCGATTCCCCATTTGTCCCATTCGCTCACCCTGAGCATCCATTTTTGCTTCTAGCCTGTCCATAAGGGCCCCCATTTGTAACATAAAAAGGTCCGAATTCCCCAGCGGCGCTGCTACGGTCACGGGAGCGGCTAGATTTGGTGCCGCTGTAACCGCGTGCGCAAAGGCGCCATTTTGCGCGCCTGATACTCCCTCAACCGCCTCCTCATTGCTCCCCTCCATTTGATCCTGGGTTACTCCTAACCCCTCTTCTAGCTCTCCCACCGGCATCCCGTCGCCTTGACCAGCCATGGCGCGATTTCAAAATTCGGGTTTTGCTTTAAAACAAAACAAATTTCGTCCGCTCCAAATTTTGACCAAATTTTTTTTTTTTTAGATGTTTTAAAAATTTGGTTCGGGCCCCGAATCTCACCCCCAGACACCAATTGTTACTGTCGCGGTTTAGATGTTATGATGGGCCGAGCGAAGGCTCCGCGACCGAACAGTTACTCCCCGATTAGAACCCAAACGTTGGCCGGATCGCACCGCAGCTATTCAATAGGGAAAAGACAAAGGCGACACGGATGTGAGGAAGAAGAAGAAGAAGACAAAAAGGTTGGAAATACTACTAAATTTATTCCTACTATTTACATGCTCAAAGTAACCAAGGAGAAGGAAAGATAATAAAATAATATACAGAAGGATCAGAGACACAGTGCAATTATTAACTTATACAGCTTAATTAACCCAGGACAGAACAAACAGAACAAACTCACGTACACAAGAAGGATGGAATGGAATGAATGTTGGAAGGAGGAATGGGAAGGTTCAGCTGGGGCAGATGGTTCGGGCTTGATCCCGCACGGGACGTCGGCTGAACCTCGACGGCCACCGATGCCACCGCTATTTGGTCCCCGCGGGGTAACAGGTTGAAGCTGCCTGGTGGAGTCAACGCTGCTTGTGGAGCCAAAGCTGCTTCTCTGGCTCAGCTCAGGGCGCGTCTGCCGTCTCTGGCGCAACTGCTGGTAATGGCCCTTGGCACCTTCTCTCTCTTGGCCCTGGTGTCTCCTCACCATCGACAACTCAACGCAACCAACGCAACCACTGACCACTCGACGCCACCACTTCTCACCACCGACTTCTTACCACCGCAACCAACGCAACTACTGACCCTCCTCTGACGACCAACTCCTCTGGCAACCGACTCACTACTCACTTCCTGCGTGCGCGCCTTTATAACGCCTCCGGCGATTAAGCCGCCGGCCTTTAGGACACGCCCATCGGGGTGCTCACCTCGGCCCTGGTTGGTCGCGCGACCCTCTGGCTCCGCCCTTGATGACGACGGGCGGGCAACGCCCCTCTTCCCCTCTATGACGAGGTGGAGACACGCCTTTCTTCTCCGATTCGAGCACATGTGGTCAATTGCGGTTATTGGAGGGGAGGTAATTTGGGAAATCGAGGCTCGGCAATGACAAGAGGGGATGTAATATGGGCAATCGAGGCTCGGCAATGACGAAAGGGGATGTGAAGGAAATGGGGATTTTGGGGATGGGAATGAAAGGGGATCTATTCTCTTTCACTGGTGCAATGGAGTACTTCAATTAATAGGAGACACAGCCTTACCCTAAAACACAGAATAAGAGATAACTATCAACAGGGGTATTCTATTACTTGGCTGACGTGTATGCTTGTGGACTAATTATGGGATGCCCTTTCACCTTTACACAGCTCCGGAGGTAGGGGGGCGCAGAATAAACAATAATAATAATAATACAGCACACAATCAAAAAAAATACAGTCCTCATCTCCGCAACAATATATATATATTGTTACGGTCCGCGGATTAGATGTTATTTACCGAGCGGAGGTACAGCGGCCGAACAGTTTTTTCCCCGACTCACCCGATTCACCCGATTCACCCAGACGTTGGCCGTATCGCGCCACAGCTATTCAATATGGAAAAGACTATGATGACGAATGCAAAGAGGAAGAAGAAGACGTACAGAAGAGTAACGGGGTTTATTATTATTTACACACACATAAGCAAAAAGAGCAGTCATGGTTATTTACAGGGGACATGAAAAGCAGGTGACACAGTGCAAATTACTAGCTTATACGGACTTAATTACCTACCCAGGACAGAACAAACAAAACAAACTCACGTACGCAAATGGGGAACTTGCAGGCAGGAATGGCTGGAAGGAGAGGAAAATTCCAATGGGTCCGGCAGCACGAATCGGCGCGTTGGGCAGCCGCCGTTCCTTCGCGGCCCCGCTCCAAACTGCCGTCCAGGCCCCCAAGCGGCTGGCGAGCGTTGTTGCTGCGGTGGACACTGCTGCTGCTGCTGCTGTAGATGCTGCTGCTGCTGCTGCTGTAGACGCTGCCGCTGGCGAGCAAGGTGACGAATAGCAGGCTTTTGCGCTTCCCTGGATGACCTCTGCTTTTGGACCTCACAACTCAGCTCTTGTCATAGCTCATCTCCTTTTTTCTTTTGGGGAACGTCCCGCTGCAGGTTATATAGGCCCCGCCCCTCAACCTTTGCGAACCTCCTTGATGTTTCTCTCCACACCCTCTCCAAGTCCAACCCCTTGTTCGTGGTTGGTTGAGTGGGGCTGACTCACTCCTCCCCTCTCTGACGAGGTGGGGACCCGCCTTTCTTCCCCAACCCTGCCTCGTGGTCAATGGCGGCTTTGGAGGGGATGTAATTGCCAATGGCAATCGACGAAAGGGGAAATGGAGGTTTTTGGGAATGGGAATGAAGGGAATCTATCTCTTTCACTTGGTGCAATGGAGTGTCATTCTAATGGAAGACAAGGCCTTACTCTAAAACACATAATAAGATATCAGCTACTGAATAAGGGTCTTATAGTGTCCTGCAATGTGGTGTTTCATGGAATTAGCTACCGGGACGCCCTTTTTACCTTTACACATCTCTGGAGGCAGGAGGGGCCATATCCAAACAATGTTACACAACAATTTACCACAACACAATACACACAATCAAAAAAATGCAATCCTCATATCCGCAACACTGCACCCTCCTCCTCTTAGGCCCGTCCCGGGCCTATAACTTTAATTTAGTGTGACACGTAGGTGTAGTTCCCTCTACTTTTAACCTGACCCTGAGTGCGACAGTTTTAAAACATAGATAAATATGTCCCGCTGCTCCATTGCACCCTGCCTAACAGACTCACGCCCACAGTTAACCGAATTGCGGAATTGGTCTTCAAACTACACACTGACGGTGGGGAGCATTATTTACAGTGACGCTACTTTATTTACAAAACGCAACCCAGGACCTGTGATTGTTCTTTCTGGGGGGGAGGCAGTCTGCTCTGAATCAATGCACCATGAAAGCACCCAAAAAATGCACCAAAGCACCCTCAAGCACCAATCGGTGCAGTCACCATAGTTCATGAATGTTCAATAATAAAAATAAATCAACAACCCCTAACCCTGCAGGTGATCTCTTGCTCTTCGGCTCCCTCTGCTGGCTATTATTATTACCTTCGCAAAAGCGGAAGGTTATGTTTTGATCGCTGTGTATTTATTACCTTCGCAAAAGCGGAAGGTTATGTTTTTATCGCTGTGTATTTATTTGTATGTCTGTGTGTGTGTGTGTGTGTATGTTATTCGCATAACTCAAAAAGTATTCAACCGAATTGCATGAAATTTGGTGGGATGATTGGTTATTATACGGGACACATTTGATTAGATTTTGGGAGCAATCGGGTCAAAGGTCAAGGTCAAGGTCACGAAAAGGTCAAAATCGTATTTTTACCAAGTACAGAACAGTAGCTGCGGCGAAGGTATGCGCTCTACCGAGTGCCCGTTCTAGTTTGTATGTCTGTGTGTGTGTGTGTGTGTATGTTATTCGCATAACTCAAAAAGTATTCAACCGAATTGCATGAAATTTGGTGGGATGATTGGTTATTATACGGGACACATTTGATTAGATTTTGGGAGCAATCGGGTCAAAGGTCAAGGTCAAGGTCACGAAAAGGTCAAAATCGTATTTTTACCATAGCGCGGTCAATTTTTATCCAATTGGCATGCAACTAATGCCAAAATGTTCAGAATTCAATGCCCGATCTTGTGATATACGACATGACCCAGTGAAGACATTACCCTTGTTAGCGGTTGGGGGTCAAATGTCAGGGGGGTCACGACCTTGCAAAATGTGCGTTTTTTGTCATAACTCGGTCAATTCTTATCCGATTTGCATGAAATCAGCACCAAACTGTTCACTGTTCTGTTCCCTACACTCCCATGCCAAGTACAGAACAGTAGCTGCGGCGAAGGTATGCGCTCTACCGAGTGCCCGTTCTAGTTTTCTTCCAGATTTTGTCTTTTCTTTGCCGGCGGCCTATTTGTGATAATAAAATGCACCCAACGTGTCCATTTTTATTTATTTTATTTATGGCCCACAGGGCCGACTAGTGTGGTTCACCTGTGGGGCATCGGTGCCCTGTGATCAAGGTCCGCCAGCAAGATTTCGGGCCCTCATGGCCGGTTCCAGCAGAGGGGCCACGCCCCAACCCATGGGGTCCATAAGTGGTGCTCGGCCACAGACATGTGGTCCATAATGTGGTGCATCGATGCAGACCGAGAGATCTCGCGAGATCACGGCGAGGTCACGTCTTTTCGAAGCTGCTCCATGCGCTCACGCTCTCGAAGCTAAGTGATCTATCACAATCGTGTTTTTGTCGAGACTGTATCTATCTTTCGGTGTGTGTATCTATAGCGTATCTTTTGGAAAATTTTCGGTGCTAATTTTTCGTACATGTATACACAATCGTCGGTTAATGGTATCAAGTATTCTGCGGCCTAGTACTCGTAGGCTTAGACTTCCGTACCGTCTCTGACCTTGTGGTTTTGTTTTTCTCTCAGCGATTCATCGAATGCGCTGAAATTATTTTCGTTCTCTGTTTCGTACCAGTCGTTCACCCCATACCTCCTTGTTTAATATTTGTACTCACAAAAAAAAAAAAAAAACCCCAATAAATATTTCCTTCCCAGGTCTTATTCGTTTATTTGTTGTTCTTTTTGTTCGTTCCTTCTTCGTTCGCGATCACGCGGTTAGAAATGTATAATCTCTCCCCTGAACAAATATTTTCTCTCATATATTATAACACCCTTTTCTTCTTTTCCTACAAAAGGATGCTTTCGTCTTGCTCACCAAATCTATTCATTCCAAAAAATATATATAATACCATCTCTTACAGTTCCTCCTTTCTACATTCCCTAAACTATCCAGAACTCCACCCCTCCTCCAGTGTCCTCAAACGTATTTTTGACTCAAAGGTCTCAAACTCATTTTGCAAAAAATGTTCGTTTCCCATGAATCGTACACTTTTCAAAATCCAATCTCACTCCTCCCCTCCAAATCCTCCCCATCACCCATCCCTTTCAAATCTCCCCCCTTGCCCCTTCCTTCCCCTCCCTCCTAAACTCCCCCCACACCCCTCCCCTCTGAGACTCTCCCTCGCTCCTCCCCTCCTAGACTCCCCTCTCACCCCTCCTCCTCAAAGCATCCTCCCTGCTTCTTCCCCCTTCCAACTTTCACCTTCATCTCCCCAAACCTTCTGCCTCGCTTCTCCCCCTCCTCAAATAACACCTCACTGTGCCTCACCCAATCTCCATCAAACCTTTTGTCCACCCCATTCTTCCCTTTCTCCAAGCTATTCTGAAATCTCTGACACACCTTCAACAGCTCTCCCTACCTCTTCCTCCTCTTCCACATCTTACCCTACCCCTCCCCCCCCCTGTTCTGGACCCGATGCTCCCCCTTCCTCTTCATTAACGGTATGGACCTCAAACATCCGGGGCCTTCGCACAAACTTGACTGACCTCTCCATACAGGTTGCTTCTGACAAACCAGATGTGATCTGCTTAACAGAAACTTTCCTCCTTCATGATGTCTCTGATGCCTTGGTATCTCTCCCAGGTTACTCCCTCCTCCGGTATGATAGACCTGAGCCTCGTCCTGGAGGTGGGGTTGCTATCTTTATAAAAAACTCTCTTCCTCACTCGCCCTCCACTGCCCTCTCTCCACCTCACCCCCAGGAATACCTTTGGCTACGGCTTCCCCTTCGCTCCCACCTTTTGTTCATATGTGTGTTGTACCGTCCACCAAACAGCGATGACTCCATCTACATCTCACTGTCTGACAATATGGACCAACTTCTATCTACCCATCCCAACTCTCTCTTCCTCATATGTGGTGATTTCAATTGTCACCATGCCAGTTGGCTGGGTGTGGGTACCTCTCTCACCAGCCATGGCTCTTCAGCAAAGGACCTCTGCGACTCACTGGGACTGACACAATCTGTCAATTCCCCGACCCGGATCTCAGTCAACGGAGCATCTTCTCTGCTGGATTTGGTTATGACAAACTTCCCTGAAAATGTCTGCTGCTCTTCTTCTGCTCCAATCGGCTCATCTGATCATGTGCTGGTCAAAGTGGACATCTCTCTGACCATTCTCAGAGAGCCTCCTCAGCGTCGACGAGTCTGGCATTTCACTCAGGCCAACTGGCACGGTCTTCAAGCAGCCATCAATCATCTGGACTGGTCTCCTATCTCTACCGCCTCTGACATCAACTCATCCTGGGAATTCTTTCAAAGTAAATTGCTCTCTCTCATGCACAGATTTATACCATCTCGTCTTCAGTTGTCATACCCTTCCTCCCGTCCATGGTACACGGAATCTTGTGGTGAGGCTGTTGCCCTGAAACAACTTGCTTTCGTCTCCTGGAAAGCAAATCCAACGGAAGGAAATCTCATTTCCTTTCACAAAGCCCGAAACAAGTGTGTGTCCACCCTCAGGAGAGCCAGGAAACAATATCTCACCATTCTCAAGACCGAACTCTCTTATCTGTCTCCCTCTTCCAAATCCTGGTGGCGTCTGGTCAAATCTGTTTCTGGTGTTTGTTCCCCCTCCATCCCCTCCCTCACCTCAAACGGCTTAACGGCTGACTCCGCACGTGAAAAAGCTGAATGCCTCAACTCTGTGTTTGCCTCTAAATCTTGTGTCCCAAACCCATCCCTCTCTGTACCCACCGTACCCAGTCGTACCCAGCTGCTCCTGGACTCTGTTTCCTTTCCTCCTGACAAGGTGGAAAAGTTTCTGTCAACCCTCGACTCTGATTCTGCAACTGGTCCTGACGGCATCAGCCCACGGGTCCTAAAATCATGTTCTTCTGCTCTTTCACTCCCTCTTTCTGTTCTCTTCACCCTCTCTTTTGCTCAAGGTCATCTGCCATCTGCTTGGAAATCAGCCAACATCACCGGTTTGCACAAAAAAGGTGCAAAAACAGATCCCAGCAACTACAGACCAATCAGCGTTCTCCCAATTATCAGCAAAGTCATGGAATCCATCATTGCTTCAGATATTAAATCTTTCCTCTTCTCCAATGGCTTGATCTCTGATCATCAATTTGGTTTCAGACCTGGTCACTCTACTCTGGACATGCTGCTTCTGCTTTCTCAACAATGGATGGAGGTCCTCAACGCCAAACAGGAAATTAGAGCTGTCTCCCTTGACATTTCACGTGCCTTCGATACGGTTTGGCACCCTGCTCTGCTCACCAAACTCTCCTCCTTTGGTATCCATGGAAATCTCCACGCATGGCTGGCGGACTTCCTCTCTGGTCGTAGTCAACGTGTGGCCCTGAATGGGTTTCTCTCATCTCCTCTTCCTGTTCAGGCTGGAGTTCCCCAAGGTAGTGTTCTGGGCCCTGTGCTTTTTCTGGTCTTCATCAATTATCTCTCTGACTCTCTTGAAAATCCTCTCTATCTCTTTGCTGACAACTCTACTCTCTGTCGCTCCATTCCTCATCCCTCAGATCGGCAGTCTGCAGCCTCCTCACTCTCTGCAGACCTGGACAAAATCACAGACTGGTCAAACAAGTGGAACATGTCTTTCAATCCTGACAAATCTCACACTCTTACAATGTCTCTCCGAAAGGACCGACTGGCCAACCCTCCCATCTACTTTCTCAACAATCCTCTCGAAGAAGTTCTGTCGCTCAAGCTTTTGGGTCTCACTATCTGCCATGATCTTTCTTGGGAAAACCACATTTCCAAGCTGGCCTCCAAAGCCAGTCGCCGACTGGGCATCCTCCGTCGTGCGAAGTCCTTCCTTGGCACACCTGAGCTCCTCACCACATACAAGGCTTTCATCCGCAGCTCAATGGAATACTGTTCCCCCCTCTGGGCTGGTGCTCCTGCCTCACACCTTGCTCGGCTTCACGCTGTTGAGGCCAAAGCTTTCAGAATCATTGGAATCTCCTGCGATGTAGTCAACACCGAGGGCCTTTCACTCACTCAACGCAGGCAGGTTGGTGGTCTTTCTGTCTTCTACCGACTCCTCTCCGGCCTTGCTCCCCCAGCTCTCTCTGTGCTGTCCCCCCAATATTCCTTCAGGTCGCACAAGATCTGCCTGCAACCCTCTTATGGTTAAACTGCCAAAGTCTAGGCTCTCTGCTCACCTTCACTCTTTCATTCCCCTTTTCTCCCGCCTCTGGAACAAACTCCCCCTCTCCCTTCAATCCCACTCCTCCCTCCAGGTCTTTAAGGGGGCATTATACCATTGAAGGCAAAAAATTTTTTTTTTTACAAATATACAAATGCATCAATTAAAATGTTTGTTTCCTAGTATTGTATATACTAGGGCATTGCCCGTACGTGGGTGCCCGTTCCTTGCCAAAAAAAAAAAAAAAACGCTACCCGTACGCTCTACCCCGCCCGTACGCCCGTAAACAAAAAAAACAACGCTCTTCGCTTCCGCCCTTCGCTCTGACTGAATTGGGAGAAATAATGCGCATAAGAAATCGAATTACGTACCGTAATGGCGGTCAGCTCGTAACGCGCTCAGCTCCGCTCGTCTCACATCGGCCACGCCTACGCAACAAAGCGTTCTGTGATTGGCTGCCGGAAGTGAAGTCTTCACTGTCCGGAAGTTCGCAAATCGCAGTTACGATGAATCGTTTTAATTTAATCGCAGTTTGAATTCGTTTTAAAACATAGTTTAACGGCAACATAGTTTTCCAACGTGAAATAAATGAATACGCTGTCAAATGTGCCGTCCGAGGCAGAGTCTGATCGCCACGTTCGGCACACGTGATAGCTCGCTGCTCTCTGATTGGTTGAAGCGTTTTTTGGACATAGCTCGGTAAGTACTTGTCCGATTAATTTAAAACCTTGAAAAGGCACATCCTCGGGTCCCCAGCAATATACCTGGCAAGTTTAAAGTATATCGGACCCGTGGTTGTCGAGAAACAGCGGTCACAGACAAACACACAGACACACAGACACACAGAGATTACTGGAATTATAGATAGATAGATGTACCAAGTTTGAACGTAAATGGACTTGTCATAGAGAAGATATAAGCTGTAAAGTGGTAATTCATCATTTGTATGCATCTGGTTACCATGGTAACCATGCATAATATAATGCTATGTAATGTATACCAATGTAATGTTCATATATCAAGCAACATGTACATATATAGTTTTGCATATTTTCAATCAAGACATTTTATCAAAAAGTGCATTACTGTGATTCAGTGTTGTTTTTACTGTGTTCAGTGTAATGGGGAGCTTATATCTTCTCTATGACAAGTCCATTTACGTTCAAACTTGGTACATTTCTTTACACGATTACAAACGATTTCTTTACCAAACTCCGCAAGTCGTTCGCTTTGGACCAAACCATTTCATGTAAATAGAGGGGGGGGGATTGTCACCGTACTCGCAAGCCGTTCGCTTTGGACCAAACCATTTCATGTAAATAGAGGGGGGGGGGATTGTCACCGTACTCGCAAGCCGTTCGCTTTGGACCAAACCATTTCATGTAAATAGAGGGGGGGGGATATAATTTTAGATATATATATAGTACGGGCATGCCCTAGTATATACAATACTAGGAAACAAACATTTTAATTGATGCATTTGTATATTTGTAAAAATTTTTTTTTTTTTGCCTTCAATGGTATAATGCCCCCTTAAAACAGCTGTTCACCACCATCTCTTATCTTCCCCCATCGAAAACCTTGATCTTTTCTACCCCCGGTAATTCACCCCAGAGTCCTTGTAGTGTTCATATGTTTTATTCCTCTCCCACCTCCCCCCAAGTCCTCCCGATGTCCCTGCTCTCAAATGTTGTGTTTGTGTCCTTCCCCCTCTGCCCCCTCTTTTGTGTCCTTCCCCCTCTCTCCCCATCTTGTCTGCCGCTCCCCTTGTTTTTTGTGTTTTGTGTGTCGGTTTGTCTTTTTGTGTGATTAATGTTAGCTCTTTCACGAGCCTCGATCTTGTATACAAAAAAAAAAAAAAAAAAAAAAAAGACAGCTGGTTCTGGGAGTTCCGGGCGCACAATGGCGGACTCACGCACGCTCCCCTCGGCGCCCAATGGCGCACAGGTCATGTGGGAGACAAAAGGGGGAAGACAGATGAGCGAGGGGTAAGATCACAAGGGTACACATCAAACAAGGCAATGCAGGGCGAAATGCGTACGGAGAGCGAAGTGAGAAAGCTCGTCCCTACCGTACGTCACCCCCCCACCCCCTCCCCCGTCACCTACACGACCCTTGCCCTTACCCCATATTTACAAAATCTACACACTTACAAATTCGTCACTACTGTCACGTCTTCCCCATATTTCCCTTACACCAAATTCGTCACCACAATCCCTCTATCCAAAATTTGCCATCACCAAATTCATCATCAATCCTCATAAGGAGGGAGAGATGGAACATCAAGCACAATGTCACACCCACGTCATGATGCGTCTCGCAATCCAAACATTTGCACAAAAATAATAAAACATGGCATGGTGTGGAGTTACGTCACCTCAGGTGAGTGGATGTCGATGGTGCGAGGAGATCTTCATCCTAACTATCCTCTAAATGACATTAACACACTTTGCACTACCCGGGGTCTCTCCCTGCCAATCCATTGGCCAACTTACACTATGGGTTCTAAAAACCAATTCCCATTGACCAAACTGTGGTGCTTCTCAATTTGGGGTCTCACTCCCCCGATTCATCTCCCGGTGCCCTTGCACAATTTCTGGGCTGGGGCGTGTAGCTCTCCCAGCAGGTCTACCCACCTGCACACCTCCACCACTGCAGTTGCCTCCGAGCTTACCTGCTCCTTAACCTAACCTATCTACTGGGGAAGGCCCCTCCTGGCTCTGTCACCCCTTGGTGCCCTCTGGCACTGGGCTACCCAGGTCCGTCCTCCGGATCCTCGGGCCCCATCCACAACAACTCTACCGGCTCCCAGAGCCCACCTGCGGCCTCACCTGGCCGACATCCTCACAGTGGTGGAGTGCCCAAACCAACTACACACACTAACAGGCTACACGCCCAGCCATTTCCACAACACTAATGCACCCATCCAAACATCATTCTTCCACCCCCACCACAGATGCCAATATCCAACCACAATTTACCTATACCCTCTACCTAACACTTACACTACCTGCCCCGGGTATTCGTGATGGGGGTCCACTCTTCCCCCATTCCCACCTTCGCACCATCCACTCCACTCCACAATTTCCACCATACTCACTCCACGACCATCCATTCCAATACTCCAGATATTCCACACTACCATTTATTCCACACAACCATTCTCCATACACCTGTTCTTCATACCTGTTGTTGCACACCTGTGCAATCTTACCTGGTGCCACCTGCACCCTCCTTCCTTCCTGGACCATTTGGTCAATACAACTCACATCACTATCACTCCCTCAAACACTGCTCCATACACCTGTCCAGTTGCACACCTGTGCAATCACACCTGTTCCTCATACACTTTTCACAATACACTTCTACATACACCTCCAACACTCACACGGCATCATCTAAACTACCTGTTGCCCTGCTAACTTAGTGCTCCCCGTCTTCCCTTTAAACTAAGCACATACCACGTCATTATCATCCACTCTAATCTACCTGCGTCCCCACTACAGGTGTCATTGTCACTAACTAACCTTACCGTTACTTAATGTCATCTTCTAGGTCCCTACACACGATATATCCTAACCCACCCGGGCTAGTTTTCACTGCCATAAACCCCATAAGTCTAGTGCTCCTTTGCCCCCCTTGTGAGGGATGACAGAGTTGCCATCCCACCACATCGGGGACGTCCCACTACCAATTTTACTCGTCCAAATTCAACCAATCAAAAATTTTCCAATTACTGCCAATTCTATTCACTTTTCTAAATTTCGGATCAAAACCACTATCAGTATCACCATCATCACAGTCCGCTATATCCTAGCCTCGGTGCGTCATGACATCATTAAACTCGGCTTCGCAAAGCCGAGCAATGAATTCGGGTGGTTTGGTCACCTGCAGGTTGAATCCGTCCGGCTTTCGGTTCAAGGGAGGTGGTTTGGTCGGGCCGAGATTCCACGCACCATCTCGGCACGGTACCTTGCGGTCCCGGGCCCGATGGCTCAATCTCCCCCGGTCGGAACCCCGTCCCCATGAGGGGGCACCGTTCCGCTTCCTCCAACTCGCCCTTGAACCGTACCGGTCGCCTCACCCGCCAAGGCCCAAACTCGACCGTGCAGGGCGGGGCCAAGCCCGAATCGGCAATGACGCTTCGAAGAGAAACGACGCAGCTTCGATCCGCGCCGGGCCCTGCATCCAACAAAACACACCGCGCCCCGAGTGCTCGCATCGGCTATCCGTCGCCCTAAACGCTAACCCGGTTACCGTCGATGCTTCACCTGCATGCTCACACGCATATGCTACCCCTTTCACCCTCACCAAACCCGGCGTTCCAACGCCGTCCGTACATTCCACCAACGCACTCCCTGTTACAAACCACACCTCTCGCGCACACTCGCCGTTCGCACACTCCCTTAACACACCTCGCGCACCGTCTTGCGCACTCTCCCTCGGTACGTACTCCGTACCACTCACCATGGGCGTGCACTCTTGCATCCACCCACTAACGCGCTCAGATGGGCTCTCCCACTCTCGCGCTACTACCAACTCAGGTGTGCTTTCTCGCACACCTTCGCCGTTCATCCCATGCGTGCATCCTCGCACCCGCTCCACCACCAACTCACTCCTCGTGTCACACTCCGTACACCCCGACGTGCATTCTCGCTCGCACTCAGTTTCACTCCCACACTTTATAACAAACCCACTCGCCGACGCACAATTTTTCCTCACACGCGTGCCATTTCCACTCACACGGGACCCTTCACCAACGCCCGGGTGCCATATCGATCCCAATCGCGTGAAAATTATTTTGTCGCCGAACATCCTTTTACAAAATCTACCCGCACAATATACAGCACGACTCACCTGGGGGATTCCCTTCTCCACACGCACCTGCACACTCTTTATTTGGTTAGTGCGTACATCATCATGATTTGAGCAGGGACTTTGTACATATTCCATTTCTCCCTGCAATTCCCGGGCTACTTCCGTCATCTCTTCAATTTTAATTCCCAGCACTGCTTTTTCTTTATTCACCTCGACGACTGCTGGCTTTAATAAAACACCCTCCTCTACCTCATCGGTCGCCGGCTTTTCCAAACCCCGGGTCGCGATTTCTACCCCTGTCATTGTACCCGTGCTTTTCTCAACTTCGTTCAACCGGCGCTTCTCGACCCGCGTTACCTCCTCGTGCACCCCTGGGACCCTCTCGCCCACCATGCGGTCTCTGTCCCTCTGCTCCCTTTCCTCCCTATCGGCCCTCATTCCGTTTATTCTGTTTTCCATTTCTAGCATGAGGGCCTCCATTTGTAGCAAAAGGTTTGAATCCAACAATACTACGGTCATGGGCGCCGTCGCCGTAGCCATGTGCGAGGCGCCATTTTGCGCGCCCGTAACCTCGTGCGCGAGAGCGCCATTTTGCGCGTCTGAAACCTCATGCGCGAAAGTGCCATTTTGCGTGCCTGAAACCCCCTCAACCACACCTTCTTTACTCTCCTCCACCCTTTCCTCCACATACTTTTCCCTGAGGTCCTGGGTCGATTCTACCCCGTCTATCTCTCCCACCGTCATCCCGTCGCCTTGACCAGCCATGGCGCGATTTCAAAATTCGGGTTTTGCTTTAAAACAACACAAATTTCCAGCAGCTCCAAATTTTGATCAAATTTTTTATAGATGTTTTAAAAATTTGGTTCGGGCCTCGTATCCCACTCCTGACACCAATTGTTACAGTTCGTGGATTAGATGTTATTTACCGAGCGGAGGTACCGCGGCCGAACAGTTTTTCCCCGACTCACCCGATTCACCCGATTCACCCAGACGTTGGCCGTATCGCGCCACAGCTATTCAATATGGAAAAGACAAAGATGACGAATGCAAAGAGGAAGAAGAAGACGTACAGAAGAGTAACGGGGTTTATTATTATTTACACACACATAAGCAAAAAGAGCAGTCACGGTTATTTACAGGGGACATGAAAAAGCAGGTGACACAGTGCAAATTACTAGCTTATATGGACTTAATTACCTACCCAGGACAGAACAAACAAAACAAACTCACGTACGCAAATGGGGAACTTGCAGGCAGGAATGGCTGGAAGGAGAGGAAAATTCCAATGGGTCCGGCAGCACGAATCGGCACATTGGGCAGCCGCCGTTCCTTCGTGGCCCCGCTCCAAACTGCCGTCCAGGCCCCCAAGCGGCTGGCGAGCGTTGTTGCTGTGGTGGACACTGCTGCTGCTGCTGCTGCTGTAGACGCTGCTGCTGCTGCTGCTGCTGTAGACGCTGCCGCTGGCGAGCAAGGTGACGAATAGCAGGCTTTTGCGCTTCCCTGGATGACCTCTGCTTTTGGACCTCACAACTCAGCTCTTGTCATAGCTCATCTCAGATCTCAGCTCATCTCTCGTTAAAGCTCCTCTCCTTTTTCTTTTGGGGAACGTCCCATGCGGGTTATATCGGCCCCGCCCCTCAACCTTTGCGAACCTCCTTGATGTTTCTCTCCACACCCTCTCCAAGTCCAACCCCTTGTTCGTGGTTGGTTGAGTGGGGCTGACTCACCCCTCCCCTCTCTGACGAGGTGGGGACCCGCCTTTCTTCCCCAACCCTGCCTCGTGGTCAATGGCGGCTTTGGAGGGGATGTAATTGCCAATGGCAATCGACGAAAGGGGAAATGGAGGTTTTTGGGAATGGGAATGAAGGGAATCTATCTCTTTCACTTGGTGCAATGGAGTGTCATTCTAATGGAAGACAAGGCCTTACTCTAAAACACATAATAAGATATAAGCTACTGAACAAGGGTCTTATAGTGTCCTGCAATGTGGTGTTTCATGGAATTAGCTACCGGGACGCCCTTTTTACCTTTACACAACTCTGGAGGCAGGAGGGGCCATATCCAAACAATGTTACACAACAATTTACCACAATACAATACACACAATCAAAAAAATGCAATCCTCATATCCGCAACAATATATATATATATATATATACATATATATATACATATATATATATATACATATATATATATATATATATATATATATATATATATATATACATATATATATATATATATATATATATATATATATATATATATATATATATATATACATATATATATATATATATATATATATATATATATATATATATATATACACATACATATATATATATATATGCACACACACACACGCACGCACACACCGACACACATGCAGACACATACACACACACACATATACATTTGCACATACACACACACACACACCCAAACACACACACACACGTACACCGACACACATACACATACACACATACACACATATACACATACACACATATACACATACACACACACACATATATACACACACGCGCAAATACACATACACATCCACACACGCACACGTACACGTACACAGACATGTACACTGACACATGCATATACACATACACACATATACACATACACATATGTATACACACATGCACACACATACACATACACACACAAGACACACACACACACACACACACACACACACACGCATATACACATACACACAGACACACACATACACATGCATACACAGTCAGTCATGGCAGTCGTCTACCGCCCTCCCAAACCACACCCATCATTCCTGTCTGACTTCTCCTACTTTCTGACCCAGCTCTGTTCCTTCTCCCCCTCAATCCTCCTCCTCAGTGATTTCAATATCCACATGGACTCCACTGACTCCACAATAACCACTGACTTCACTGATTTACTCACCTGCTTTAACCTCACTCAACATGTCAACTTTCCTACCCATAACCGAGGTCACATTCTCGACCTTGTCTGCTCTACTGGACTAATTTTGCACCATCTCTCTAGCTCCGACCTCACCCTCTCTGACCACTTAGCCATCACTATGACCATCAACATCCCCAACCCAGCACCAAGGCATTATCGCATTATCAACTTCCGTAAGCTAAACTCTCTTTCACCTACCTCATTCTCATCCACCCTCTCTGAAAAAATGTCCACTTCTCCCTTCGTTGACCTCCACACCCCTTCTGACCTCACTGACTACTACAACCACACTCTCTCCTTCTGCCTCCACCAGCTTGCGCCTATAAAAACCAAAACAGTTTCTTTCACCCATTCTGCTCCCTGATTTACCCCTGAACTCCGCCTGATGAAAACTCGTGCTCGCCAACTTGAAAGACTCCGAAATAAAACAGGTCTCACAATTCACTTCCAAGCCTACAAGGACCACCTGCAGCACGACAAAGATGCCCTCTCCCGTGCCCGCTCACTACTCTCAAATTATCCACTCTGGCTCCGGAAACCCAAAAGCACTCTCCTCTACAATAAACAAACTCCTCAGTCCCCTGGACACCACCACCCAGTCATTCACAGTAGACAACTGCATCTCCTTCCTTTCATTCTTCCAAAGCAAAATTGACAACATCTACAACAGCTTAACCACCACCGCACCTGCTCCCCCTCAAACCACCTGCCCCCCCTTATCCTGCCAACCCCTGTCTCAGTTCTCCCCAGTCTCCCCTACTGACCTCTCTGAACTCCTCATAGGAATGGAAACTGCCACCTGCACTCTGGACCCCATCCCCTCCAGCTTTGTCAAGGCCTCCCTTCCTGCTCTCTCTCCACTTATCACTGCAACAATAAACTCCTCCCTGCCTACAGGCATCGTCCCACCATCCCTCAAAATTGCTGCTGTTACCCCCATTCTGAAAAAACCTGGACTCAAACCTGACATGCTAAATATCTTCAGACCCATCTCCAACCTACCCTTTCTGTCAAAAGTTTTGGAACGCGCTGTAGCCACTCAACTCAAACATCACCTCTGTGCCAATAACCTGCATGACACATTCCAATCCGGATTCCGCTCCAAGCACAGTACTGAAACTGCTCTCCTCAAAATCACCAACGACCTTCTCCTCTCCTCTGACAACAGCAACCTCAACATTCTCATCCTCCTCGACTTCAGCGCCGCCTTTGACACCATCAATCACACCATCCTCCTCACCTGACTTGAAACCACCTTTAACATTACCGGCACTGCCCTCTCTTGGATCAAATCATACCTCTCCGCAGATGCCAGTTCATCTCCATCAATAACTGCAAATCCCCCACTGCTCCCCTCCCCCAAGGTGTCCCCCAAGGTTCAGTTCTCGGCCCCCTCCTCTTCATCCTGTACCTGTCCCCCCTTGGTCACTTAATCCGCCGTCATGGTCTCCAATTCCACTGCTTCACCGATGACATCCAGCTTTTCATCTCCACCAAGTCAATCTCCACCGCCACCCACTCTATCCTGACAAACTGCATCACTGAAATAAAATCCTGGCTTCAAATCAACTTCCTCAAACTTAACTATGATAAATCTGAAATAATCATCATTGGCCCAAAAACGCTCACCAAATCCACCCATAACTTCGCCCTCAACATTGACGGTTTCCCAGTATCCGCTTCCCCTCACATCCGGAATCTTGGCATCATCTTTGATCAAACCCTCTCCTTCGACAAATACACTAAACAAATCACAAAGACAGCCTTCTTTCACCTGAAAAACACCGCCCGTCTCCGTCCATCCCTCTCCTCCACGGCTGCAGAAACCCTCATCCACGCCTTCATCACCTCCCGTCTGGACTACTGCAACAGCCTCCTCTATGGTTCACCCTCAATAATCATCAATAAACTCCAATACATTCAGAACTCCGCTGCCTGTCTACTCACCCATTCCCGGACCCATGACCACATCACCCCCGTCCTTTATAAGCTTCACTGGCTCCCCATCCCCCAGAGAATCCAGCACAAAATCCTCCTCTTGACCTTCAAAGCCCTCCATAACCTGGCCCCATCCTACCTGGTTGACCTCCTCTCCAGACACACTCCCACCCGCAACCTCCGCTCTGCTGGCAAAAACCTCCGGTCCCCCACCCCCCCTCATCCAGACCAAATTCAGATCCTGGGGGGACAGGGCCTTCTCCATCGCTGCTCCCACCCTCTGGAACTCACTACCTCACACCATCAGAGACTCCTCCTTACTCACCACATTCAAAACATCACTCAAGACCCACCTGTTCAACACTGCATTTAACATTTAACCCACAGCATTTAACTCCTGACTATCTCTTCTCCTTCTCCTTCCTTTTCCTCTGATTATTTACCTATTTATTTTTGTCTTTTTGCACTTGTTTTTTGTACTCTGTCAAAGCGTCTTTGGGCTTCTTGAA
Organism: Myxine glutinosa; assembly: GCF_964187855.1. Taxonomy (NCBI): domain Eukaryota; kingdom Metazoa; phylum Chordata; class Myxini; order Myxiniformes; family Myxinidae; genus Myxine; species Myxine glutinosa. The sequence goes on from NC_136265.1 coordinate 55,628,833, forward strand.
AAGCGCTATATAAAATAAATGTATTATTATTATTATTATTATTATTATACACATACACACATATACATACATACACACACACACACACACACACACACACACACACATATATACACATACAGACACACATATATACACATACAGACACACACATATATACACATACACACATACACACATATATACACGAAACATACACACTGACACACATGCACACACATACACATACACACACAAGACACACACCCACACACATCTCGTTTTTTCATTTCTGTTCCTTACAATTCTATCCCTCTCTTTCACTCACTCACACTCACACACACACACACACACACACACACACACACACACACACACACACACACACACACACACACACACACACACACATACACACACACACAATTAATTGTTCAGTATCGGTTGTTCCTAAACTTAAATAATTTAAAGGATTGTTGTAAATGATGTTAATATTACAACATCCCATATTCAACTTTATTTAAATTGTGAACCTCAAACATAGTTTCCCCACCTAAAGCAAGCACACACACACACACACACACACACACACACACACACACACACACACACACACACACATATATACACATACACACACATGTACACCCACACACACACACACATATACATACACACACACACATATACATACACATAAACACACACACACACACACACACACACACACACACACACGTCCCACATGTCCCACATGTATATATCCCACATCCCACATGTATATACGTTTAAAGTGTACGTGCACATAACTAATAAAATATAAATGAAGAAATATCTCTTGGTTAATTTCCTGAAACGGTGAATTCTCTCGGTTTTTCGGTGAAAATTTTCCTTGGGCGGTGTATAATCGCTCCGAACGAAATATCTCTCAGCAATTTCCCGTCTGTTAATTTATTTATTTTACATATGTGAACTAGAACGGGCACTCGGTAGAGCGCATACCTTCGCCGCAGCTACTGTTCTGTACTTGGCATGGGAGTGTAGGGAACAGAACAGTGAACAGTTTGGTGCTGATTTCATGCAAATCGGATAAGAATTGACCGAGTTATGACAAAAAACGCACATTTTGCAAGGTCGTGACCCCCCTGACCTTTGACCCCCAACCGCTAACAAGGGTAATGTCTTCACTGGGTCATGTCGTATATCACAAGATCGGGCATTGAATTCTGAACATTTTGGCATTAGTTGCATGCCAATTGGATAAAAATTGACCGCGCTATGGTAAAAATACGATTTTGACCTTTTCGTGACCTTGACCTTGACCTTTGACCCGATTGCTCCCAAAATCTAATCAAATGTGTCCCGTATAATAACCAATCATCCCACCAAATTTCATGCAATTCGGTTGAATACTTTTTGAGTTATGCGAATAACATACACACACACACACACACAGACATACAAATAAATACACAGCGATCAAAACATAACCTTCCGCTTTTGCGAAGGTAATTACACGTCCATGCACACGTGAAATGGAGTTTGTTTTTTGCACACGTGAAATGAATACGTTAACCTTTACTTCCGGATAATAATAATGAATGAATAAGAACGAAGAAATATATGTCGGCATCATTGTTGACGTTTTTGTGACGACTGTCATCAAACAGAAAAGTAATATATCTTAACGGAAAAGAAATGCGAATTTTTCAGATATGTCGAAATTTTTAGCTATTTGGGTGGTGTATGACACATCATCCTGCGATTTTTAAATATATCTTGGCATTTTCCCGTGTGTGCGTGAATTTTCTCAATTATTTCTTTTACTGAGTCTAAAACCATTGATAAAAATTAAATCAGATGGTGAGTTAGATTGGAGATAAAGGCGTGAGAGAGACTCAATGACCTTCATATTACAGGCCTTTGAGAATTCATTTCGTTTGATAAACGGAAACTTTCATCGGATTTTTTTCCCGTGTTTTTTTCCACCGAGTCCAAAACTATGTTGGTGACTGTGAAAAATGAAATGATATATCGAATTATAGTTGCAATATAACTGTGAGAGAAAGCAAGACACCACAGGCCAAACAAAACACACCTCAAAGCTATGTGAGGAAAGAAAATGGTGGATATTTGGTTTTGTAGCCCCTCCCAGACCGGGTGTAGCCACACCCCCGGACAGAGGGATCACCAACGCCTATTATAATATACAGGGTCCTTCAGGGAGGTGTGACGATTTTCAGAAAACTCGTACACAGTTATTTTTCGTCGAATTTCAATTTTTTTTTTTTTATAGACTACATATATAATGCCATGTAATACACTGTAACAAAGTCATTTTAAAAATGTAATTCATGTTTGAAAAATGACGTCATCTAAATGGCGGCCGTTCTTGTCCAAGCATTCTTGCAGACGCGCGGAAAAGTTCCAGCATTTCTCAGCACAGCAGCATCCCTCAGCAGTTCCAGCATTCTTTCTGCGAACGTAAACCACCGTACGAAATCATTCTGCTGCAGTTCTTGAACCACCATGATTTTGTACGCGTGATCATGAAGGTCCAAGTGCAAAATTCGACGAACTGATCTGTCTGACATCCGTAGAGCGTGAGCGTGCCATACCGCTGACCGACGAGGGCTGGCCTCCACAGCTTGTCAAACCGTTTCGATGTTTTCCGGGGTCCTAACGGTTCGATCACCTCCCCGAGCTGCTCCCGGCCTCACAGATCCAGTTGTCCTGAAGTTTTTTACCCACTTCAATATTGTGTTTCGAGACGGAACGGCGCCACGTCGACCAACATTGAAGTGAGTACGAAATCTGCGCTGTGTAAGCACCACCGAACTACCCGTTTGAATAAACGTCTCAACAACAAAGACGCGATGTTCAATCGTCCACAGCTCCATGGCTACTGAAATGGCGCCTAACAACGAGTAACCAAGAGCCATCACGCATGCGCTAGACCCCCCACTTGCATTGTTATACCCAATTCAAACATGAATTACATTTTTAAAATGTCTTTGTTACAGTGTATTAAATGGCATTATATATGTAGTCTTAAAAAAATAAAATAATGAAATTCGACTAAAAATAACTGTGTACGAGTTTTCTGAAAATCGTCACACCTCCCAGCCGGCCTCCCAGCTGTCACACCTCCCAGCCGGCCCTGTACCAGTGGGGTCACCCATGGGAATCCCACGGGCATGGACGTGTGTGACATTTCGACATATTGAGTTAGATTGAGCGACATATTGAGTTGTGTGACGACACATTGAGCCCCCCAGCTCTCTCCGGGCTCTGTCCCCCAATTATTCCTGCAGGTCGCACAAGATCTGCCTGCAACCCTCTTATGGTTAAACTGCCAAAATCAAGACTCTCTGCTCACCTTCACTCCTTCATTCCTCTTTTCTCCCGCCTCTGGAACAAACTCCCTCACTCTCTTCAATCCCACTCCTCCCTCCAGGTCTTTAAAACGGCTGTTCACCACCATCTCTTATCTTCCCCAATCCAAAACCTTGATCTTTTCTACCCCCACTAACTTCACCCCAAATCCACTTTTTTGAGGTTTTTGTCTTCTTTCCTGGAAGTCCTTGGTGTCCTTGCGTTTTATAACTATCCTGCCTCCCCCCAGGCCCTCTGCCTCCCACACATCTCCCGATGTCCCTGCCCTCAAATGTTGTGTTTGTGTGCTTCCTCCCCTTCTCTCCCCATCTTGTCGACCGCTCCCCTTTTTATATACTTTGTTTCCTTGTTTGTTTGATTTGTTTGTTTGATAAATGTTAGCTCTTTCACGAGCCTCGACTCTGTATACAAAAAAAAAAAAAAAAAAAAAAAGATGCTGCACCTGCACATTCAGTTTCACAATACACACAGACACACACACACACACACACACACACACACACACACACACACACACACACACACACACACATACACACAAACACATCTCGTTTTTTCATTTCTGTTCCTCACAATTCTGTCTCTCTCTTATTCACAGACACACACGCATACATATACATGTCGGATTGGGACTTAGGACTTGGGACTCAGAAGAACTCAGAAGAAAGGAGCAACGGATATATTTATTGGAACTCGAGTACTCAAGCTTGAGGACAGCAAAGTTGCATTGAAACTCACAAGGAATGACCAACAGTACAACAAGATGCTCTGAAATAATTCAATTAACATTGCTTTATATAAAGGAAAGTCAGGGGTGGAGTTAGCTCACAAGACACAGAGACAGAATGGGCTCATTGGGTCCCCCACCATAGTCCCATCCTGTTGTTCAGTTAATTAAAGGAAGTTCATCCAAGGCCAGTCATGGGTTAGCTTCTGATAAGATGGTCAGCATTATGTGACAACATGTTTACAACTTTCTGTATAGCAGCTGGCTTGGGAAAGTACAAAGGGGAGTGGACACTCGTAAAACTGTCAACTTGCAAGATAATGGCAAAATCAGGAAAAAGGCAAAGAGAGATAAGAGTTGCCTCCAAGGCCTGGAAAGGGGAACTAGAGATTGTGCCCACGCAGGCCAGAGCAAAAGGCAGAGAACTCCTTATTAGGATATTACACATCCTCAATGCAGTAGAAAGAACTCAGTATCATAAAAGAGTACAGTAGCAAGTCAAAACAAAACATATAATTGGTTATACTTGGTAATTGGTAAAGCAGCAAGGATATACAAAGGGGGAGGGGCATTACAGCTCCCTACATACCGCCCTTTTGGATCTAAGATACAAAGTTATCTACGAGCCAATCAAAGGCCTTTATTTCAAACAAAAACAGAAAAATCATTCAACATATCACGCGAAGGCAGCCCCGTAAGAATGTCCCGTACCAAAGCACCACACAAACTCAGTAGGATGATTCGCGTCTGTATGTGAGTATGCAATGTAAGGCCGTAAAAGCAGAGTGATCAAATGGCACACAAAATCCACCAAAAGAGGTGGGAGAGAGAGAGAGTGTAACTAAACGTAACGTACCACACGAATGCAGCCCAGTGAGCATGTCCCGTACCCAGTACCGCACAACGAACCCAGCAGGCTGATCCGCGGGTGTGTGGGTGCAAGTGGGTGTAAGTGGATGTATGATGTAAGTCGGGTGTAGATGGGTGTATGAGGTGAGACCGTAGAGACATGAAGATCGAATAGCGCGCCAAATCCACAACGAAGACCTCTGGTTCCACCGGGGTCCACACCCAGGAAGATCTCCGACCCACCCTTGGTCCACAGAGGTGCAGCCGGACTCCTCCCCAACTGGAGCTCGCCCAGGCTTCCCCAAGTGAAATCCTTGTCGATCTTCAGCGCTCAATCGATATTCATGTTCATGAGGTCTCTTACGTGCTGGTGATCTGGGGAAGACACAACATCGTCAGTATCAGGTGGCTCAAACCTATGGCCATGAAATAAAGCATAACGATCCAAAGGTGGGAGAGAAACTTCCTTTGGGTCAAAGTCGAGATCGTCCGAGGCGATGCTGCTTGCTTCGCTGTTATTCAAGGGCGAATCTCCAAAACAATCAGACTCGGAACTCAGAGTATTTTCACGATCGAGTTCCTCTCCATCCGGGCTTGGGTTCACAGCTGGGTCCAAATCCCGAACTGGGTCAGTGGCGTTTGACTCACTGTGGGCTTGTGAGACATAAAGGTGAGCTCGTGAAACATGGAGAGGCAGAGCCTGCATTGAAACATAAACATCAGCCGGGGACCCTCGCAAGTGGCCCACATCATCATTGGTAACATCATCAGTAACATTATTTTCAGGTGGCGTAGGCCTGCGGAGTGGACGGCCCATAGTCATAGCCACGGCATGGCATATCGTGAAGAAACGAGAGGAATCCTTCAGGAAATCGTCGATTTCTTCTTCCGACGTGTCGGGGCCCAGTTTAAACGGCCTCCTGGTAGCCTGAAATGCTTCGAGGTCCGCATAAGTGTACTCGACGTCATTATCGGTAATATCAACAATGGAAGAACAATCTTCGGAAGCGGAGATCTCATTGTCGCGGCCCAGTGGCTCGTCCGGGTCGTCGTTCCAGGATCCGCGGTCTGCAGTCACGTCGACGGCCAGTGTGTCCTCTGGACCCACGGTCAGCTTTTCAAGCATCACCATGGCCCTTTCTGTTGTCGTCTTCAGTGTCCATCCTGTGGAAAACTTCCTCACACACGCAAGGACTAAAGCCTTGATTATTACACAACAAACCACGATTCCAAGGACTATTGCCAAGGCGGTTAGTACCCACTTTACAATTGTGCCTGTCCACCCCTTGAACCAGTCGGTAAGCCACTGGTGGGAGGCTTCCCGATCCAATCGATCCCTTGTCAATGAGTGAGCGCTTTCCCTTAACGTTATAATAGCAGCACTGACACCCTGTGAGGGGTCAGGAATAAAAGTGCAACATTTACCCTCAATTATCCCACATACCCCTCCTCGTTCTGCCAATAGCATATCTAATGCAACCCTATTTTGCATAACCATTGTACGCAGATGGACAACTGTGTCCAACATTTCGTCGTGTGCTGTAGCGGTGGCGTTGGCCACAGTTTCTAAGATTAACGCAATTTTGTCAATGCGGTAACTGTTCATGACCGTCCCAGCCCATGGGAAGAAGAAGCTAACGGCTTTCTCCCAATCAGCGCCGTGTAAAGTAGTGGTGTCGTCGTCGTGCCAATAGGTGCTTCGTTGTGTCCTTATGAGTGCGGTGGTATTATGCAAGTGCTGTCGCATTTCCATCTCAGGGAAAACTGATCCTAAATAGCAAATTCCTCCCCAATTATCAGGTAAATACGGGTAAGCTTTATTCCCGCATACAAACATGGTCCCGTGCGGGGCCACTAAATGGGTGGTCATGCAAGTGAGAAGACCTGGGATAGTGTTTGTCCCGTTTTCCCCTTTCCATGCCAACTGGAGGTGTGTGAGGTTATGCAAGGGCGAGCTTGTAACGTTCACTAGGAGCGTGTGTTTCCCTTTTCTCGGGTCCGCGGGAAGGGTATCTCTACACACGGATTTGCCTACCATTACTTGGCCCTTTCCTTCTAAGCAGAGGGCCCCCCATGCCGGCTTGACCCAAACCGGCGCCGGACGTTCCTCAAAGTGTCGGGACAGGATGGGAGGGGAGTACTGGAAAACTCGTTTACACGCGGTTTCATCAGAACCTTGGCTTGTCAGAGTTGTACTAATGCATTTGGTATCTAGTGGCTTCGAGCACAAATCATTGAGTGATAGGGGTAACACTACCATTGGTATGCCTGCTGTGCTGGTGCGGGGAAGGTGCATACACATCCAACACTGTGTCCTATTCTGTACTGTGGCCATATGCCGTGCGACCTTCCAGTATGTGTTCTCCTCTGGCTTCCTTCTTACTTCCTGGGCAGGAGGGGGTTTAATGACGTAGGCGGCACAACTAGGCCGGAATTGGTGTTGGGTCTCTCCCCTCTTTTTGTTCCTTCTAATCAGCGTGCGCGGGGGCCATATTCCACATTCAAGTATTATCGTGGTGTGTGGGCCGACGAGGGCATGCGACAGTAGGAGAGTAGTATTGTCGATGCCCGTGCCCCATTGATATCCTGCGGCGGCGTGACTATTCACGGTCCCAGTAAACCTTCCATTTTCCACCTGTCTAACTTTAGTTAAGACTATGCGTGGGGTTGTCATGCGTGCCTGTGGTGTCCCATTGTGTACCACCATGGCTTCCATCCATCTTACAGATAACCACTTGAAATGTGTCTCCAACTCACAGCAATGTACTACTATCCCCTGTCCCCGGGGAGCCGTTATGTATTTGACGGAGTAAAGTTTAAATAACGTGTAGTTGTCGTGTCCTGGGTATTTGGGGAGATCCTCTCTCAGTGGGTTAAACTGCAGAAGCCTATCCTTGGCGGGGTTTGTTAGGCAGCTGCCCAGAATTCCCATCATCATGACCGTCATCGCCGCCCTTAGGAGACTGTGGTGCCCTAGACGGTGCATTGTCTTCAGCGGTGTGAGGTGTGGTGTCTGCAGCAATGTGAGGTGCGGTGTCTTGTGTGGCTTGTGGTGCGGGGAAGGACAACTTACAATGGGTGGCGTGGATCCACGAAGGTTTACCCTCGCAGAAGACTGCCGTCGGTGTGACCAGTAGCACCTGGAATGGTCCCTTCCACCGTGGCTCCAAAGCAGCCTTGCGGGTGAAGTGCTTCACGAGCACCCAGTCGCCGGCCTGAAAGTTGTGGATGGCGTGGCCTATTGGTTCAGGCAGCGCCTCTCGTACTCGAGCATGGATGCTGCGTGCCACATTCGACAAGCCTATGCAAAATCTCAAAAGCATGTCATCCATTACTGGCAAAGCAAGGGTGGACATGTCTGTTGGTGCTGAAACGGGCAAGCTCATAGGTCGTCCCATTAATATTTCGTGGGGGGAAAGGCCCGTAGTGCGACCCGGGGTGGAACGAATGCTCATCAATGCAAGCGGAAGAGCCTCTGGCCACCTCAAGCCTGTGTCTGCGCAAAGTTTCGCTAGTTTATTCTTTAAAGTCTTGTTCGTTCGTTCCACAAGTCCTGAGGACTGTGGGTGGTAGACGCAATGGAAGGATTGTTTAACGCCCAACGCCTTCAGGATGCCCTTAACCACCTGCGCCGTGAAATGGCCTCCTTGATCTGACGAAATTATCTGGGGAATGCCAAATCTGCACATAAAATCCCGCACGAGGCGCTTCACTACTGTCGGAGCATCGGATTTGACGCATGGGTATGCTTCGACCCATTTGGTGAACGTATCTACGATTACCAACACATAGCGAAACGACAAGCTTGGTTCCAATTCTGTAAAATCGAACTCAATAGTTGCGAACGGCCCACTTGGCGGGGGCCGTCCCCCATCATGTGCATGTCTCGGCGGCGCCCCTCTATTGTGTTGCTGGCAGACCACACACGATCGGCACACTTCGGATACAATCCGTGACAGTCCTGGCGCTGCCCAAGTGTAGTCTATCTGTCCCATCACCCCCCTCTGGCACACATGACCATTCTGATGAGCCATGCGTGCCAGCCAAGGCAGTAAAGCCTGGGGTGCTATAGGTTTTTCATCAAGGGTCCACATTTCCCCTGGCCCAGGGCGTATCGCTCCTCGTTTGAGCCAGACCTCGTGTTCGGCCGTCGGTGCAGCATTTTGCAAATTTATGATATCGTCCTTAGTTGGTGTGGCGGGTGGTCCCGCAGTCGGTATGTCAGCAATCTGTGCGGCTGTCTTCTGTGCTCGTGTCACCATCGGCATGTTGCGTTCTATCTGTTGGTTGGCGGCCTTTCCTGCCGCCTCGTCCGCCCTTGCGTTGCCCCGGGCAACGTCAGTGTCCGCCCTTTGGTGGCCACGACACTTAATTACCGCGATAGCGCGGGGAAGTAAAATGCTTCGGAGGAGCCCTTCTACCAGCGCGCCGTTCTTTATCACTGAACCGGCAGATGTGAGAAAACCTCTCATCTTCCAGATGGCTCCTTTATCGTGGACTACGCCGTGAGCGTAGGCCGAATCTGTGTAAATGTTGACGGCAAGGCCTTCCGCCAAGCTGCACGCTCTGGTCAAGGCGCACAGCTCCGCCTGCTGTGCGGAAAATGTAGGTGGAAGACGCCCGCTCTCTACCGTTTCGCTATCCGAGCACACGGCGTACCCGGACAACAGAGACCCGTCCCATGCGCGCCTAGCTGATCCATCGACATAATATATACAGTCGGGGTATTCTAAGGGATTGTCCTTTAAATCCGATCGCACCGTGGAGACTAGCTGCACAACGTCGGAGCACACATGAGGTTCGCCCTCCTCAGGAGTGGGCATCAGTGAGGCTGGGTTGAGCGTCGTGCAACGTTCGATCGTGATGTTGGCTGCAGTGATCAGTGCGGATTCGTATTGCATTAATCTAGTGTTAGACAAATGCTGTGTGCTTCGCTGTAACAACAGCGAAGTGACGCAATGCGGTACTCGTAGCGTTACTGGGTGTCCCATAACAATGTCCGCTGTTCTTTCTACTGCGTACCTGGCCGCTGCCACGGCTTGCAAGCACACCGGAAACCCTTGTTCGACCGGGTCTAACTTTTTACTAAAGTAGGCCACCGGCCGCTCCTTATCCCCATGGGTCTGTGTCAAAACTGACTGGGCGAAACCTCCCACGGCGTGAGTGTAAAGGGTAAATGGTTTCGCATAATCCGGGAGTCCTAATGACGGTGCCGTAACCAGCGCCTGTTTCAGCCCGTCAAAACATCGCCTCAATTCATCCGTCCATATCAATAGGTCCGGGGCATTTGATTTGGTCGCCTCGTACAGTGGTTTAGCCAGCAGCGCAAAATCAAGTATCCAAGTGCGGCAATATCCCGTCATACCTAGGAAGCGCAGCATTTGTCGTTGCCAGCGAGGGCGAGGCAGCTCCATGATAGCGGTCACCCGTCCAGCATCCAATTCTCGTTTTCCATGCGAAATGGCGTGTCCCAAGTAAGTTACAACCTGCCGCACAAACTGAAGTTTTGGTCTGCCTACTTTGTGGCCTTTGGCCGCCAAGGCCTTTAATAGGGCCAAAGAATCCATTTCGCACGCCTCCTTTGAAGGGGAGCAAATCAACAAATCGTCAACGTATTGCAGCAACACTGACCCTCCCTTCAATTCCACATCCGCCAGGTCGCGGTGCAGCGCCCGGGAAAACAGAGTGGGGCTATCTGAAAACCCCTGAGGTAGTACTGTCCAAGTATACTGGCGCCCCCTATGGGTGAAAGCGAATAAGTATTGTGACTCAGGCGCGATGGGCACAGAGAAAAACGCAGAACAAAGGTCGATGACCGTGAAGTATGTTGCGTCCGGTGGAATTGACATCATGAGGGTTTCTCCGTTTGGAACTAGTGGGTGTATGCCCTGTATCACCTTGTTCACCTCCCTTAAATCCTGTACAAACCTCCATTTGTCCTTTGACGGCTTTTTAACTGGCAAAATTGGTGTATTACATGGGCTGTTAGTTTCCACGATAATCTTCTGTTCCACTAGGGATTGAATCACTGGTGCTATGCCTACGTCGGCCTCAGGTCGTAGCTTATACTGTTTTACATTTGGCAAGCGCATCCCCGGCTGCACTGCTATCACTAGAGGTTCGGCGTCTCGCATCCGTCCAACCTCACCGTCGCTTTTGGGCCATAAATTGTCTGGCACCTCCGCTAGGAGGTAATCTGACTCACCCGGGTCCGTCAGCACTGCCCTCATGGCATAGGTGCCCTTAGGAGGCAACTCTGTTGCTTCGAACGTTCCATCCCTCCGTTGTGTCTTGAAGTCAATTGAGAACCCTTCGCCATTTTGGAGCCGTTTCAAAGTCCAACGGCCCTTCTTACTCCGATAACCTTGTAGGGGAACTTCACGTAACCTCCCTACCATCCAACCTACACTTTCCGGCGGCCACCCCTTGGCAGTAGTGAGGGTAACATGGGCGGCCGCTCCTTCGGGGTATCGGGTCAATGCACGCTGACTCGAGGTTAGGACTGCCTCGATTCCTATTCCCTCGCGGCCGATCCACATCCGTGACAAGTGTAGAGGCGTGCGCTCGCCCAGCTTTTCCTTAACCTTTTCTCGATAATTCTCGTCGTCGCTCGTTGCATCATAGTACGCAGTGCAATGGGGTGGACTATCCTTTAAGGTTTTTATCGAAATTTCGTGCAGTTGTAGCCAATCTCGCAGAACTGCGTTGTCCAAACACACATTATCTATGATATGCGTCCAGGTAGCCAGAGCCCCTTCATCCATGCGCCACCAATACACGGTGGGGCCGGGCCGAGACAATGCCGTCATTACCAAGTCGCGTTTAGATTCCGCGACGTCTACGAAAACTCCCTCCTCGGTACATGAGATCTGACAGCCCAAACGGCACAATAAATCCCGTCCCAGCAAATTCGTCGGGGCGGTAGTGGTCATCAAAAAAGCATGTTTGGCCTCCAGCGGGCCGCATGTTACTCGCACTTCCTCCGAAATAGGAAGCGCTTGGGGTAAACCCGAAACACCCAGTATTTGAACGTTCCTGGCCGTAGGGCGCAAAGAGGGCAATTGCCCCTTGTTAATTGTGCTGCGAGTCGCGCCCGTATCTACGAGAAATTCTAATTGTCTTCCCTCCACGTCCAACATCATGGTTGGTTCCTCTGCCGGTGTCATGGTCAAGAGAGGACACTCCTTGGGCGACTCGCCAGCGTCCCGTCAATAGGCCCCTCTATTGTATTGGGGCTGAAACCCCTTACGAGCCTTTGGGCAATCACGTATCCAGTGTCCCATCTGCTTGCAATAATGGCACGGTTCCTGCGGAACCGGTGGTGCGGAGGGCATAGGTCGTCCCTCTACAGCGCCCCTTCCGCCCTGCCGGCGTTCTGGCGGCCCCCAATGTGACTGGTTCACTGGTTGCCACTGCGGCGGACCCCGAGGCGGGGCCCAGTTCCCCCTTGGTCCGTTCTGCATCCCACTATTGGGGGGTGGTCCGGGGTTTTGGAGAAGGGGTCTTGGTGGATACCAATTTTGGGGAGGGGGCCCTTGCACAGTCCAAGTTTGAGGGTTTTGAGGAGGAGGGGGAAGAGGGGGTGGTATTGTCCATTGTTGTTTCACCTCGTTCATATTAATTAGTCCAAAATCTTCCTCAGTACAACCGTCGCAGTTCTCATTTTCGTTGTGGATCCACTCTCCGTTGGGGAATTGGCCCTTATAGAAAAGAGGATAACAACTCCTCCTATGTTCCTCTGGACCTCGAACAGGTCCCCACTTCTGGCACTGTTCGTGTATGTAGTTCTGACTCTGATCCCCCTTTTTATTCTGATTAAATTGAGCCCGTTTCTCTTGGACAAACATTTGCAATATTTCCTCCTTAATATCCTTCTTCTCCTCTAGGGAGGAGCCCGGGCATTGTTCCAGTTTGTCGCATAATTCGTTGGTTGTCATTCCCTTCCAGCCGAAGAGGACGGTCTGTACCTGTTTCTTTAACACCGGCCGAAGCCCCTCGATTAGATATTGATTTACCAATGGTTGGGGTAGCCCTCCCAGCTGCATCGGACCCAGTCCTCCCCAGCGCGCAATGGCCTTTTCCAACCTTTCTCGGTACTCTCCAATTGGTTCTCCTGCCTTTTGTTTTATGGCCCCGATCTTTCCCCAATCCGGACCTCCTGCTGGCAACAGCGCCTGCTCAATAGAATCTAGCAGCAGGACCTTTAGAGCATCCCATTGCGCTTGTGTTAACGGGGGGTTTGCACCAGCCCTTGGGTCTGCCACCGGCCAGTGTGCTCTTTGTCTAGCCCTTTCCCATACCTTGGGTGGGAGCACGGACACTCCCATATGGGTTATGTCTCGATAGTCGCACTCGCCATCCAAAACCCAATTCGACATGGTCGGCACTATCTGCCGTGGATCCTCAATAAGCAAATGTTGAATCCTTGCCCGCATTACAGTTAAAGAGGATTCTTTCCATGGTACTCTTTCCCAAACCCCATGACCTGCTGCGTCAACCCCGATAACTTGTACAGGGCACAATGTTTTCCTTTCCTCTATTTCCTGACATTCCGATGGGGTAGTTTGTGAGGTCCTTTTCCCCTTACAACCTACCAGTGAGGGGTATAACCCATCCGGTCCTATCGGTGGCGGGAATCCTGCGATGTCGGTCCCGTCATCTATTCCGTTAGCCCCGAGTTGTGCAAACGGCCTTCCCTGGCTCGGGTGGTTCTGGGGTATCTGGGGCGCGATGGTAGCGGGGTTATAGGGAGGTGGTAGCGGGGGCGCAGAAAGGATAGGTGGTGCCTGAAACCCCGGGACAGAGCTTAGGACTGGGGCTGGGGAGGGTAGATTGGTCACTGCCTCCCCTCTCGCGGGGTCTGGGTTTTCAACGAGCGGCATCAGTCGCGCGTTGGCCTGCCTCTCTATTTCCTTAAGCGCTTCATCCTGCTCTTTATTCGCCTGTTTCCTCAGACCCTTGAGTTTTGTTACCTCACCGGCCAAGCTGGCCTGTTTCGACTTTGCGTGTCGCTTCATCGCTTCTTCCTTCCACCAGCCAAAGACTTTCCAATAGTCAGGCGGAAAGTGTTTCGTGGCCTGTTCGAACTTTTCTAATGTCTCATACAATACGTCCAATTTTTCCAGCGCAAAAGACCCTCCTTCGGGCCACGGTTCTCCTAAATCCTTCGTCAATGCAACCCATGACTTCCCTGGTCTCACAGCAGCATAGCCATACCTCTTAAACATAAAAAATGCTGGGGTATGTCTAAGCGGTTCACCTGCCTTTACTGTCTTATTACCCATACTGTTACCCATCCTAGGAAAATTTAGTTTACCGACGTAGCCTTGTACTCGTGAGGATCGCCCGCCTCGCGTTTACAGCCGTCTACCTAACTCTGAGAGGCTCGCAGTCTTGTACTCGTGAGGTTCGCCCGCCTCGCGTGGTACGGCCGCGCTACCTACTCTCCTGAGAGGCTCGCCCGCCTACACAGCCGTCTATCCTACCCTTACTGCACTTTCCTGGCGTCCTACGCCCGTATAATAGTTCTGATCTTACTTAAAATCCCAACGTCTCCCGGGTAGGCCTCGGATCGGGACGCCGCCCTTATCCTTACCCTTACAACCCAGAGATCTATTACCCCTTAACCTCAGGCGCCCAACGTGGGGCACTTCTCCTTACGTAACGTTACCCTAACGAGTCCATAAACAATCAGTTGCTCCAGGACCCAAGCGGTCCGTAATTAAATTTAGGTTCGTGGAACAGGTATGAGCAGGGAACGGAACGTACGGCGACCGAGCAAGAGAGAGTGGGTTACAATTTGGACTGACCCCCGGGCTAAAAAGGAAAAAACAAAAGAAAACCACAGCTCACCTGACCCGGATCAATTGCCAGCTGGTCTCTCACCACTCCCTTGCCTGGGACCGCGTCCCGGACTGCCCAGACTGATCCCACCGCTGCCACCAGTTGTCGGATTGGGACTTAGGACTTGGGACTCAGAAGAACTCAGAAGAAAGGAGCAACGGATATATTTATTGGAACTCGAGTACTCAAGCTTGAGGACAGCAAAGTTGCATTGAAACTCACAAGGAATGACCAACAGTACAACAAGATGCTCTGAAATAATTCAATTAACATTGCTTTATATAAAGGAAAGTCAGGGGTGGAGTTAGCTCACAAGACACAGAGACAGAATGGGCTCATTGGGTCCCCCACCATAGTCCCATCCTGTTGTTCAGTTAATTAAAGGAAGTTCATCCAAGGCCAGTCATGGGTTAGCTTCTGATAAGATGGTCAGCATTATGTGACAACATGTTTACAACTTTCTGTATAGCAGCTGGCTTGGGAAAGTACAAAGGGGAGTGGACACTCGTAAAACTGTCAACTTGCAAGATAATGGCAAAATCAGGAAAAAGGCAAAGAGAGATAAGAGTTGCCTCCAAGGCCTGGAAAGGGGAACTAGAGATTGTGCCCACGCAGGCCAGAGCAAAAGGCAGAGAACTCCTTATTAGGATATTACACATCCTCAATGCAGTAGAAAGAACTCAGTATCATAAAAGAGTACAGTAGCAAGTCAAAACAAAACATATAATTGGTTATACTTGGTAATTGGTAAAGCAGCAAGGATATACAAAGGGGGAGGGGCATTACAGCTCCCTACATACATACACACATATCCACACACACACGTACACACACATGTACACCCACACACATATATACACATACACACACACACATGTACATCCACACACATATATACACATACACACACACATATCCACACACACACCTACACACACATGTACACCCACACACATATATACACATACACACACACACACATATACACACACACAGAGACACACACACACACATCTCGTTTTTTCATTTCTGTTCCTTACAATTCTATCCCTCTCTTACACACACACACACACACACACACACACACACACACACACACACACACACACACACACACACACACACACACACACACACACACACACTTAATTAATTGTACAGTATCGGTTGTTCCTAAACTTAAATAATTTAAAGGATTGTTGTAAATGATGTTAATTTTACAACATCCCATATTCAACTTTATTTAAATTGTAAACTTCAAACATAGTTCCTCTACCTAAAGCAAGAACCTTAACCCGTAAGCAACTGACTAGTTTCCCGACTGCATGGATCATCAGCTGGGCACCGTTCTTCCTCGAGGTTTCGATCCTTTCAGCGCAGGACCTCTCCAAACGGCGGATCCACAACCTCGATCATGGATCCACATCAATTGATGGTACATCAGTGGATCCACAACCTCAGTTGCGTCCAGGCAGTCAGTCAACCCATCAATGCAACATCACTTATGCCAACTTTACTTGCAATAGGATTTAATGTGTTATCATATATTTATAACTTTCCTTGCACACTCTATAGTCTATAATATGATATCATTAAATCATTCACATCTTACCCTGAAACACATCAATCGACCAAACAGCATGACCACACCACCTACCTCTCGATCAAACTCTATTTCGAATGTTGAAACTGTCATTTATAACGATTTTTGGCATGCTGCCGTATCCTAGCAACCACCAATTCCTAGCAACATTAATTTGTAGTATATTTAATTATTATATTGCACTGTATTTACATGAAGATCTCATGAATAATATTATATTGTACTGTACTTGTATTATATTGTACTGTAATATAATATTATATTGTACACTTAGAATGTTCAAATTGTCATTTATAACGGTTTTTGGCATGCTGCCGTATCCTAGCAACCACTGATTCTTAGCAACATTGATTTGTCGTATATTTAATTATTATATTGTACTGTATTTACATAAAGATCTCATGAATAATATTATATTGTACTGTACTTGTATTATATTGTACTGTAATATAATATTATATTGTACACTTAGAATGTTCAAATTGTCATTTATAACGGTTTTTGGCATGCTGCCGTATCCTAGCAACCATTTTATTTTTTATTTTTTTTATTTTTTTTTGTATACAAGATCGAGGCTCGTGAAAGAGCGAACATTAATCACACATAAAGACAAACCGACACATAAAACATATAACATCGGGAGCGGTAGACAAGATGGGGAGAGAGGGGGAAGGACACAAACACAACATTTGAGAGCAGGGACCGAGAGACATGGAGACATCGAGAGAACTGTGGGAGGGAGAGGGCTTTGGGGGGGGGCATGGGAAGGGGGGGGGGTGGGAGAGGTATAAAACATATGGACACTGCCAGGACTTCCAGGAAAGAAGTTGGAATTTCAAACAAGGTGGATCTGGGGTGAATTAGCGGGGGTAGAAAAGATCAAGGTTTTGGATGGGGGAAGATAAGAGATGGTGGTGAACAGCTGTTTTAAAGACCTGGAGGGAGGAGTGGGATTGAAGGGAGTGAGGGAGTTTGTTCCAGAGGCGGGAGAAAAGAGGAATGAAAGAGTGAAGGTGAGCAGAGAGCCGAGATTTCGGCAGTTTAACCATCAGAGGGTTGCTGGCAGATCTTGTGCGACCTGTAGGAATATTTGGGGGACAGAGCACAGAGAGAGCTGGGGGTGCAAGGCCGGAGAGGAGTCGGTAGAAGACAGAAAGACCACCTACCTGCCTGCGGTGAGTGAGTGAAAGGCCCTCAGAGATAGCTTCATCGCGGGAGATTCCAATAATTCTGAAAGCTTTGGTTTCAACAGCGTGAAGCCGAGCTAGGTGTGAGGCAGGAGCACTGGCCCATAGGGGAGAACAGTATTCCATTGAGCTGCGGATGAAAGCCTTGTATGTGGTGAGGAGCTCAGGTGTGCCGAGGAAGGACTTCGCACGACGGAGGATGCCCAGTCGGCGACTGGCTTTGGAGGCCAGCTTGGAAATGTGGTTTTCCCAAGAAAGATCATGGCAGATAGTGAGACCCAAAATCTTGAGCGACAGAACTTCTTGGAGAGGATTGTTGAGAAAGTAGATGGGAGGGTTGTCCAGTCGATCTTTTCGGAGAGACATAGTAAGAGTGTGAGATTTGTCAGGATTGAAAGACATGTTCCACTTGTTTGACCAGTCTGTGATTTTGTCCAGGTCTTCAGAGAGTGAGGAGGCAGCAGACTGCCGATCTGAGGGAAGAGGAATGGAGCGGCAGAGAGTGGAGTCATCAGCAAAGAGATAGAGAGGATTTTCGAGAGAGTCAGAGAGATCATTGATGAAGACCAGAAAAAGCACGGGGCCCAGAACACTGCCTTGGGGAACTCCAGCCTGAACAGGAAGAGGAGATGAGAGAAACCCATTCAGGGCCTCACGTTGACGACGACTAGAGAGGAAGTCCGCCAGCCATGCGTGGAGATTTCCATGGATACCAAAGGAGGAGAGTTTGGTGAGCAGAGCGGGGTGCCAGACCGTGTCGAAGGCACGTGATATGTCGAGGGAGACAGCTCTAATTTCCTGTTTGGCATTGAGGACCTCCATCCATTGTTGAGACAGCAGAAGCAGCATGTCCAGAGTAGAGTGACCTGGTCTGGAACCAAATTGATGATCAGAGATAAAGCCATTGGAGAAGAGGAAAGATTTCATATCCGAAGCAATGATGGATTCCATGACTTTGCTGATAATTGGGAGAAGGCTGATTGGTCTGTAGTTGCTAGGATCTGTTTTTGCACCTTTTTTGTGCAAAGCGGTGATGTTGGCTGATTTCCAAGCAGATGGCAGTTGACCTTGAGCAAAAGAGAGGGTGAAGAGAACAGAGAGAGGGTGAGATAGAGCAGCAGAGCAGGATTTTAGGACCCGTGGGCTGATGCCGTCGGGTCCAGTTGCAGAATCAGAGTCGAGGGTTGACAGAAACTTTTCCACCTTGTCAGGAGGAAAGGACACGGAGTCCAGGAGCAGCAGGGTACGACTGGGTATGGTGGGTACAGAGAGGGATGGGTTTGGGACACAAGATTTAGAGGCAAACACAGAGTTGAGGCATTCAGCTTTTTCACTTGCGGAGTCAGCTGTGTAGCCGTTTGAGGTAAGGGAGGGGATGGAGGGGGAACAAACACCAGAAACGGATTTGACCAGACGCCACCAGGATTTGGAAGAGGGAGACAGATAAGAGAGTTCGGTCTTGAGAACGGAGAGATATTGTTTCCTGGCTCTCCTGAGGGTGGACACACACTTGTTTCGGGCTTTGTGAAAGGAAATGAGATTTCCTTCCGTTGGATTTGCTTTCCAGGAGACGAAGGCAAGTTGTTTCTGGGCAACAGCCTCACCACAAGATTCCGTGTACCATGGACGGGAGGAAGGGTATGACAACTGAAGACGAGATGGGATAAATCTGTGCATGAGAGAGAGCAATTTACTTTGGAAGAATTCCCAGGATGAGTTGATGTCAGAGGTGGTAGAGATGGGAGACCAGTCCAGATGATTGATGGCTGCTTGAAGACCGTGCCAGTTGGCCTGAGTGAAATGCCAGACTCGTCGACGCTGAGCAGGCTCCCTGAGGATGGTCAGAGAGATGTCCACTTTAACAAGGACATGATCAGATGATCCGATCGGAGCAGAAGAAGAGCAGCAGACATTTTCAGGGAAGTTAGTCATAACCAAGTCCAGAAGAGAAGATGTTCCGTTGACTGAGATCCGGGTCGGGAAATTGACAGATTGTGTCAGTCCCAGTGAGTCGCAGAAGTCCTTTGCTGAGGAGCCATGGCTGGTGAGAGAGGTACCCACACCCAGCCAACTGGCATGATGACAGTTGAAATCACCACATATGAGGAAGAGAGAGTTGGGATGAGTAGATAGAAGTTGGTCCATATCATCAGACAGCGATATGTAGATGGAGTCATCACTGTTTGGTGGACGGTACAACACACATATGAACAAGAGGTGGGAGCGAAGGGGAAGCCGTAGCCAGAGGTATTCCTGGGGGTGAGGTGGAGAGAGTGCAGTGCAGGGCGAGTGAGGAAGAGAGTTTTGATAAAGATAGGAACCCCGCCTCCAGGACGAGGCTCAGGTCTATCATACCGGAGGAGGGAGTAGCCCGGGAGAGATACTATGGAATCAGAGACATCATAAAGGAGGAAAGTTTCTGTTAAGCAGATCACGTCTGGTTTGACAGAAGCAACCTGTATGGAGAGATCAGTTAAGTTTGAACGAAGGCCCCGGATGTTTGAGGTCCATACCGTTAATGAAGAGGAAGGGGGAGCATCAGATACAGAACAGGGGGGAGGAGGGATAGGGTAAGATGTGGAAGAGGTGGAAGAGATAGGGAGAGCTGTTGAAGGTGTGTCAGAGATTTCAGAATAGCTCGGAGAAACGGAAGGATGGGGCTGACAAAAGGTTTGATGGTGATTGGGTGAGCCACAATGAGGTGTTATTTGAGGAGGGGGAAGAGCGAGGCAGAAGGTTGGGGGAGATGGAGGTGAGAGTTTGAAGGGGGAAGAAGCGGGGAGGACGCTTTGAGGAGGGGGAGTGAGAGGGGGGAAATTGAGAAGCAATGAGGGTGGGGAGATTTGAAGGGGAGGAGTGAGGGGGGAGTTTGGGAGGGAAGGGACAAGGGGAGGGATTTGAAAGGGATGGGATATGGGGGAGATTTGGAGGGGAGGGGTGAGGCAGGAGTCTCGGAGGGGAGGGGCGAGGGGGCGTCTTGGCGGGGAGGGGTGAGGGGGTAGTTTAGGAGGGAGGGGGCAAGGGGGGAGATTTGAAAGGGATGGGTGATGGGGAAGATTTGGAGGGGAGGGGTGATGGGGAAGATTTGGAGGGGAGGGGTTATGGGGAAGATTTGGAGGGGAGGGGTGAGATTGGATTTTTGAAAGTGTATGATTTATGGGAAACGAACATTTATTGCAAAATGAGTTTCTTGTGACCTTCGAGTTAAAAATACGTTTAAGGACGCTGGATGGAGGATGGAATGCAGGAGAGTTTAGGGAATGTAGAAAAAAGGCACTATAGGAGATGGATATTTTTTTTGGGATGAATTGATTTGGTGAGCAAGTCGAAAGCAGCCTTTTAAAGAAGAAGAAGAAAAAGGTGTTATAAAATATGACGGAATACATAACTTGAGGGGAAAGTGTAAACATTGAAGGTTAATGAGTGAAAACTATCTGGGGAAATGGGGGAGAAACACGTGGTCGAAGAACGAACGAACGAATAAGAATGAATAAACGAATGAGAACAGAGAAGGAAATGTTTTTTTTTTTTTTTTTTTTTTTTTTTTCCCCCCCCGAGTTGAGATTTACACAAGGAAGTAGGCTATGGGTGAAAAGACTGGGAATACAGAGAACGAAAGTTATTGGATCACAAAACGACGGACCGCTGAGAGAAAAACAAAGCCTCAAGGTTGTACAGTGCACACTGTACAAGGCCTCAAGACACGACACGGCAAACAGACGATCAATTTATGAAAGATAAACACCGAGAAACAACCAAAGTTGCACACAATAACTTCACACACCGAAAGATAAATACAGTTTCGACAAAATACAATTGTGAACAGACTTAACTTCGAAAAACGTGGAGACCGTGTGGAGCTTCGAAAATCCCTCCCACCGTCTCCGAGATCTCGCGAGATTTTGATTGATTCTTAGCCATTTGATTCTTAGCAACATTGATTTGTAGTATATTTAATTATTATATTGTACTGTATTTACATAAAGATCTCATGAATAATATTTTTACTATTCGTATTGTATTTCACTAATTCCATTTGGTGTCGTTTTGTGATTTTAAAGAAAACGTATTTTAATCGACCAACTGTAGCTCCCTGCGCTAACATACGTCTGACTAGTTGTAATTTATTGACCAGTTCAGAGCTGTGTGTGGTTGCTCTCACAGTCCTAATTATTTCACCTGCAACCGTACCATAAAATAGCTTTTTGGGAATGTTGCTGTCTAAGAAAGGCATTCGGACAATGTGGAATGGAAATGCATCTCGTTTATCAAATAATTTGGTGTGAAATTTATTATTATGGATATCAATTTGTAATTCTAAAAAGGAAACTGAAGTGGAAGTTTGGTTTTCCTTTTTTAATTCAAGTTCTTTTGGATATAAATCATCATGAAGCTGCTCAAATATAAATCCATCATTAATTGCCAACAAATCATCAATGAATCTGAAGATGTTTCCGCATCTTCGTGCAGTTGTTAATTTATTTCTGCACATGTTCTGGACCCAATCAAACTCGGACATGTGCAGAAACAAATTTGCAAAGAAAGGGGCCGGATCCGAACTCATGGGTATGCCCACTGTCTGCTGGAGTATCTTGTTGCCAAATGTAAAGAAACTGTTGTTTAGCAGAAATCGAATACTTTCTTTGAGTTTACTTTTTGAAAAACTACATGAATATTGATTATCCTTTACAGACCAGTGTGCTCTGTTTTGATATACATTAATGTATACTCTATTACCTCCTGCAAATGCTTTATCTATTGCTCTGTCCAATGCGGTTACTAGCTTGTCATGTGGAATGTTTGTGTACAATGTGGAAAAATCAAAGGTTGAAAGACATTTTGCTTTACCCTTGTTATTAATGTTGTGGACACTGTCGATTACCGGTTTGGCATTGTCAATGATCCAGAATTTCTTAATACCAGAATAAAACTTCACTTTTTCATGGTAGTTTTAAAAACATTTATAGATTAGTTTCATTGCCCCTGTTATACTGCCCGACAAAGGTTTCAAACTACATTCTCTACTTGCGACACACACACACACACACACACACACACACACACACACACACACACACACACACACACACACACACACACACGTACACCGACACACATCCCACACGTCCCACATATCCCACATGTATATACATGTTTAATGTGTACGTGCCCTTTCCCCCTCCCCGCCCGGCAACGTTGGGTACTTCTGCTCTTCCATGGCTCTAAGGGTTTCCTGATTTTGTTTGAAGTATTGCAGTCGATTTGCTTCTGCCTTGCAATATCCGTCGACAACATACTGCTGGAACAATTTCCCCGAAGAATGGATAGTGCTGAATTCATTTTGAATAGCCAGTCGGTAGGCATAGAATTCACGATGAGTTACCTTGTTTCGAACCGCAGTTTGTCGCTGGTGAGGCATGTTTATCATCCATCCAGGCTCGCCATGTGGAAAGAGAATGGGATATGTCATGGGATCAATGTGAGAGGAAAGTGGAGAGAGATTGTGTGAGCCCTGGTCGTGCAAATGAACCTAGAAATCCCTGTTTGCAGGTGGTTCACCATCTTGTCCACTAACAAAGACAGCAGCAATTTCATCAGCAGTTGGTATGTTGTAACGTCTTTGGTCGTCTGCACACAGTCGACGAAAATGCATTTCCAAGGTAGAAGGGAGGCGATCTTCAAGGACAGCTTTCCTGATTTCTTCCTGTTCACGCTCGAACATAGTCTTGTAACATGTGACATAAGGATTAACGTCAGATAGTATGTTGTGCAGTTCTGCCATCAATTCTTGCAAACATCTGTGATTCTCAGGTCGATTCATACGTTCCTTTGTAGCTTGAGCTGTATCCAAAATAAATAATTGTGCAAATTGTGCTTGTTCATGTACATGTGATGGATGTAATGGACCACAGCGATGGTAAATTTGACCGTGGATTTTTTTATTTTTTTTTGGATACTGAATCGAGGCTCGTGAAAGAGCTAAATGAAACAGTATGGTCCATTTCCTGGAGGAGATGAGATCTGAGCACCCATTGATGCAAAAGCTAATGCTGAATTGTAATTCTGGATATTGTCTCAGAAGTTGCGACATTTTCCATCGTCACCAAGATAAAGTTGTTGCAGTCGAGCAGGTACGGCAAATAGTGGAGGCAATTTAACTTTTCCCTTGGAACAACATAGTGTAAATCCATCCCCTTGTCCTGTTGATTCATTTGTGAAATGGTGTGCAGAACAGTACACACATGGTGACGTCATTGGACCGCAATTATGCTCTTGAACAATATTATCGGATACTTCGGCCGGATTCATTATGGCTGCGGTTGTATATGTTTGCTGAGCCCTCCAACGTCTTTGTTGCTCAGCATGCCGTGCAGGTCTGTGTTGATGTTCATCGACGGTCTCGTTCTCACACCTTATCGTGGTTGCAGCAGCATCCTGTGCGAGTCTGTGTTCACGTTCCTCGACGGACTGGTTCTCCCGTCTCATTCGTTTTCTTGCTGCATCCTGTTCAAGTCTGCATTGACTTTCGTCGATGGACTCGTTCGCCCATCTCATTCGTTTTCTTGCTGCATCCTGTTCAATTCTGTGTTCTTCATCGACCATCACATTCATTTTGGAAATGGAAGTTTCCACGCAACGCATGAATTGTCACGATCCTCAAGAGGAAGTTTCTCGTAATCATCAAATGACAAATGGCAAGTAAATTACATTGTGAAAATTAAAGATTTCAAATAAACCTATTTAAAGTGTATGTGCACATAACTAATAAAAAAAAACCAAGAAATAGCTCGGTAATTTCCTGAAACATATTTTACTTCTGGATAATAATGTTGAATGAAATAAGAAAGAACGAAGATATATATGTCGTTTTTGTGCCGACTGTCATAAAACGTAAAAGTAATATATCTTAACGGAAAAGAAAAAGCGAATTTTTTATATATGTCGACATTTTCCCCGACTGTTATTTTAGGCGGTGTATTTTCGTGTATCATCATGGTGCGATTTTTATAAATATATCTCGGCAATTTCCCGTGTGTGCGTGAATGTTCTCAATTATTTCTGACACCGAGTCTAAAACCATCGATAAAAATTAAATCAGATGGTGAATTCGAGATAAAATCGTGAGAGTGACTCAATGAATGGGCTTTAGTTTACAGGCCTTTGAGAAATCATTTCGTTCCAAAACGGAAACTTTCATGGGATTCTCTTCCCGTTTTTTTTACAACCGAGTCTAACACTATGTTAGCGACTGTTAAAAATGAAATGATATATCGAATTAGAATTGAAATAAACCTGTGTGAGAGAGAAAGACAGCACAGGCCTAACTAAACAGGCCTCAAAGCTATGCGAGTTAATTTGTTTATGAAACCTCTCCCAGAATGGGTGGAGCTACTCTCTAAACAGAGTAAGCCACACCCCCGGACAGACGGACAGAATCACCTTCGCCTATAATATATATATATATATATATATATATATATATATATATATATATATATATATATATATTAGGGTGGTGCTCAAAATAATTTTTTTTAAATATTTACTGGGACGGCTTTATGTTGTTCCTTTTGTTCCAAAATGAAAAGACACCAAATATGAAAGCAATCTGATTTTATTTAGGGGTGCCACATCAGCCTTCAAACTAAAGGTGTCTACAAAACTTTTCTATATATGGATCGAAAGCAAAACCAGAAGTTTGTTTTATGAAAATCCACCCTCCACTCACTTTCTTTGTATTCTAGCAAACACAAGTTACAATAGCTGCACAAATAGCACTATATTGCTATGAAAACTCAAATTCAATGATAACAATCCAAATGTTCAGTTCATAAAATGAAGAGACACCATATCACATAATATTAAAAAACCCAAATATAATGAGAAATGTAACTCCTATTTCTGGGCCTGTTTCACCACTGTTGCCTTCTTGGCATCGGGGTACATCTTCCTGTGAGCAGCAACAACTTGGAGCAGAGCTTGCTTTTGCTCTTCATCCTTTGTAAGGAGCTTATTGTAGTCTTGTATCAATGCGACACCCCTTTCTGCCCTGTCGTTCACCACGACTAAGCCACTGGCGGCTTTCTTTGCTTCCTGAAAGCTGGTTTCTTGCTCCCATGAACCAGGATCCTTATCCATCCAATCAGTTGGGGTCCCTAGGATGCTGAAGAAATGCTTGGTGTGTTTTGTTATGAGGCCAGCGATTGACAGGGCGGTTCCTCATTTGATAGCTGGTCTCTTTGGAGAGGGGTTTTCACCATCATTTTTCAATGCTTCAATCATATTGATCTTGCTTTCTTTGTCAATTCTGGTGTCAAAGAATGCAAATGCCACTAGTACTGGGCTCATGTACCACGTGTGGCGGCCAAGTGCCTTCAAGGCTGCCTGAGCCATCTTCTGATTGATTTGTTCAAACTTTTCCAACTTCTTGAAGAGGTTAATGTCATTCAGGGGAGCCTCAATAGCTTGTGGAGCCCGAAACCAAGCCTGTACATACACAAGGCAGCCAAAAATGTTGAAGGCTCGGAGTTCTCTCGCCTCTCGAAGTGTCAAGTGGAACTCTGACCGAAACATGAACACCTGTAGTGAATATAGTGCTTTTGCCATCCATCTGGCTCTGTGCATTGCTCCTGGAGCCATGATCCGGATTCCACGAGGTGGGATTCCTCCCATGTAGATGACAGTCAGTTCTATGAGTTCACGATAATCATCTCGTGGCTGCTGATCTTTCAAACACACAAGAACGTTTTTGCTTCCAACACAGTGTCTACAGATCCCATTGAAGCCTTCCTCTCTGAGAATTGATCGTGAAGAAACTTCCTGTCCTCGGGGTTGGTGATTATGGCCTCCGAATCTGCATGCCTAAGATCAAACGTCTTCTCCAAGGAGGCCTTGAAGGATGCTTCCTTTTTCTCTTGGGTCGCACCACCCGCTTTGCACCTTTTTGGAGGCTCCTCCATTCTTCATATAGCCTCTCCAAACGATGGATGCAGTGCTGCTTCGTCGTTGTAGGTAGGTGAGCTTTTTCCCAGAACTTCACAACCTCTTCAATGGTGAGGGTTGCACTCTCCCGGGCAGTGCGATTCTCCTTCTTCAGGTGATGGAAAAACAGGACAAGAGATTGATGCACAGTCGGGAGCTTGGCACCTTTGATGGCATCTCCAGAAGTGGACCCAATGAGATACACATTTTCCTGAGCCCGAGTTTTCAATGAAACACTGGTACTAGCACATGCCATATCTGCAAAATAAGCAAGAATGTGGGTAAAATCCTGTTAATTCTTACTCCACAGGGTCACTCTCTACAAAAGAGCCACAGTCAATAAGTTAGGCCTACATATTACACACTAAAAAAGCGTACCCCTGACCCCGGGAACCTGTACAAAACATGCATGAAAATTGCCCAGATAGTGATCATAGGAAGTCTCAAAACTGTATGTATAATATATTGTATATATATAATGTATAATGTGTATTTATGTATATTTATTATTTAATGTATATTTACTATAAATTTATTTTTAATATTATATTTAATGTATATATATAATTATGTATTTATTTTGTGTATATACAGCCCAAAAAATGGGAATTCCTATTTTTGCATGGGGGAAAATTCATCACTGATGTGGCACCCCTAAATATTATTGGATTCCATTCAAATTTGGTGTGGTTTCCTTTGACACCAAAAGGAACAAAAATAGACCATGTCCCGGAGAAAATCTGCATTTTGCTTTTTTGAAGCCCACCCTAATATACAGTATATATATATATATATATATATATATATATATATATATATATATATATATATATATATATATATATATATCTATAATTCCACTAATCTCTGTGTGTATGTTTGTTTGTTTGTCTGTGACCGCTGTTTCTCGACAACCACGGGTCCGATATACTTTAAACTTGCCAGGTATATTGCTGGGGACCCGAGGATGTGCCTTTTCAAGGTTTCATATTAATCGGACAAGTAGTTACCGAGCTATGTCCAAAAAACGATTCAACCAATCAGAGAGCAGCGAGTTATCACGTGTGCCGAACGTGGCGAACAGACTCTGCCTCGGACGGCACATTTGAGAGCGTATTCATTTATTTCACGTTGGCAAACTATGTTGCCGCTATGTTGGCGTTAAACTATGTTTTAAAACTAATTAAAACTAATTTGCGATTCTTTCGCTTTCCTGCGCGTTTGTGCACGCTATGGCGATTTCTTTACCAAACTCCGCAAGCCGTTCGCTTTGGACCAAACCATTTCATGTAAATAGAGGGGGGGGATTGTCACCGTACTCGCAAGCCGTTCGCTTTGGACCAAACCATTTCATGTAAATAGAGGGGGGGGATATAATTTTAGATTTAGATATAGTACGGGCATGCCCTAGTATAAATATAAATATATACAGTGAACCTTGACTTACGAGTTTAATTCGTTCTGTGACCGAGCTCGTAACTCAATTTGCTCGTTTCTCAAATTAAATTTCCCCATTAAAATGAATTGAAATGATATTAATCCAATTCCAGTCCCCCAAAAACCACACCAATTTTTTTTGAAATATATATATATAAATATCTCGCGCTTTATATTTCACCTGTATGCAGCATACAAGTTGGCAGGATGGCCTGGACTGGAGGTACACACACATGACTCTAAACTGTCCAGCCTGGGTTTGAATCCCGACCCAGCTATAACCTGTCATGTCGGTGTTTCACAGGCAGGGTGATTCATCAATGTGTGTACCGCTAAACTGGGCGCCCCGTTTGCGTCCCATTAGTTGTTGGATGTTAAGGATCTCACCGTGTCTTCCACAAAGAGAAGGCGAGCTATCGCCGGCACTCTGAACAAGTTGTGGCCTGGCATGCTCTTCTCCTCTGCCGTTATATACGTCCTCCTCAGCATCTTTTTCCAGAAGAGCCCTGTCTCGTCACAGTTGAAGATTTGCTGGGGGATGTATCCTTCGGCTTCTATCAGTTCGGCAAAAGTTATAATCAAATCTTCAGCTGCCTTCACATCCGAGCTTGCTGCCTCACCATGCCTGATGACGGAGTGAATGCCGGTCCTCTTCTTAAAATTATCAAACCATCCCCGACTGGCTTTGAATGACTCTTCCGATGCCTCGTCCGTTGATGTTCCCGCCGTCTGCTGCACCAAATCCCCGTAAATGTCTCGTGCCTTCTCACAGATGATGCTCTCGGTCACGGTATCTCCTGCGAGCTGCTTCTCCATCAACCACACAAACAACAACTTCTCCATCTCTTCATGGACAGAGGTCCGGAGCTTTGAAATAATTTTAACGCCCTTGGCTGGCATTATAGCCTTTATCGACTCCTTCTGCTTCAAAATCGTACATATCGTAGAAGTACTACGATCGTACTGCCTCGCCAAGTCGACAACACGCACACCTCGCTCATGTTTTTCGACGACTATGTGTTTTATATCCAAGCTCGCTCACTCGTAACTCAGATCTCGGCTCGCATCACAAAGCAAAAAATCGACCGAGCGACGGCTCGTATCTCGGAAAACTCGTAAGTTGGTGCACTCGTAAGTCAAGGTTTCACTGTATGTATATATATATATATATATATATATATATATATATATATATATATATATATATATATATATATATATATATATATATATATATATATATACATACATACATATATATATATACATATATATACATATATATATATATATATATACATACATATATATATATATATATATATATATATATATATATATATATATACATACATATATATATATATATATATATATATACATATATATACATACATATATATATATATATATATACATATATATACATATATATATATATATATATATATATATATATATATATATATATACATATATATATATATTGTTGCGGATATGAGGATTGCATTTTTTTGATTGTGTTGTATTATATTGGAGATGGTGATGAACATTGTTGGACATGGCCCCTCCTGCCTCCAGAGTTGTATAAAGGTAAAAAGGGCGTCTCGTTAATTAGTCCAAAAGCATACACGTCAGCTAATCATAGAATACCCCTGTTCAGTAGCTTATATCTTATTATGTGTCTTAGGGTAAGGCTGTGTCTCCCATTAATTTAAATACTCCATTGCACCGAGTGAAATAAGAATAGGTCCCCTTTTATCTCATTTCAATGGCCAACTGCATTTTGGGCGGTTTTCTTCAACCACCATTGGCCACGAGGCAGGGTTGGGGAAGAAAGGCGTGTCTCCACCTCGTCATAGAGGGGAGGAGTGAGTCAGCCCCGAACAACCAACCGAGCACGAGGGGTTTGGTTTGAGAGGGCGGAGGAAGAGCGTTTGGGGGAGGTTCGCAAAGGTTGAGGGGCGGGGCCTATATAACCCGCTGAGGGGCGTTCCCAAGGAGAGAAGGGACGAGAGGGAGTCCAAGCAGTTGAGCCAAGGAGAGACGAGTACAAAGGAAAGAGCTGGGTCGTCAGAGAGTTGCGCTGTTACCGAGTCCAAAGAAAGAGCTGGGTCGTCAGAGAGTTGCGCTGTTACTGAGTCCAAAGAAAGAGCTGGGTCGTCAGAGCAGATGCGCTTTTACTGAGGTAAGCAGCTCCGACCCGTGACTCCGCGCACACGACAGGCTCGGTGGCATCAGCGGCCGTCGAGGTCCAGCCCTACGTCCCGTGCGGGATCAAGCGCCAGCCAGCTCCGTGCCGTCCTCCCCCCCTCCAGCCACACACCTCCTTCCAGCAATCCACTCTGCAATTCCCCGCGTGAGTCAGTGTCTTTGTTCGTTCTGTCCTGGGTAGTAACAATAAGTCTGTATAAGCTAAAGATTTCACTGTGTCACCTGCGTCTCATGTCCCTGTAAATAAACGTTTCTGCTTTCTTTTTGCTTATGTGTGTAAATAGTAATAAACCCAGTTACTCTTCTGTACGTCTTCTTCCTCTTTGCATTCGGTCACTTTAGAGTTTTCCATATTGAGCAGCTGCGGCGCGATACGGCCAAAGTTTGGGGTAAATCGGGTTTTAGTCAGGGAAGCACTGTTCGGCTACACCACCACTCGGTCAAAATAACATCTAATCCGCGGTCCGCAACAATATATATATATATATGTATACATATATATATATATATATATATATATATATATATATATATATATATATATATTGTTGCGGATATGGGATTTGCATCCATCCATATCCACTTGTAAATATTCCCCTATTTCCTCAATACTTCCCAACTCTCCCCAATCCCCCATTCCCTAGTCCCATTTTCTGTAAACAACACTCTGTAGACCCGACCTCCCCCTATTTCCCCCATTAAATGTCGTGCCCAGGTTCACCACAGCTCATGTAAGACAACTATAGGACATCTTGCTAGTTATTCTTAGTCTATGTCAGTTAAGGACTCGTTTCCATTAATTCTGACCCTTCGTTGCACCAGAATGTGATTGTATGGCACCGTTAGGAAGTTTAGGACCTCCCAATACCTCCCCGCAGCTCTTCCTCACAGTTCAACAACAACAACAACAACAACAAGACCAACAACAACAACAACAACAACGAGCGCAGGGAGTGCGCGTCCTCACTCCGGCTTGGTTGGTAGGGGGTGTTGGGAGGGCACCAGGCCTTCCCAACGAGCCGCCATCGAACATGTGCTCGACGGGGTTACCAAATAGGGGCTCGCTGTCAGCTCCTCGTCAAGGGCAGAGCTCGGTAACCCCCGCACCCAATGGAAGCGGCGGACCGGCCCCAGTGGGGCGGAACCAACCAGCCGAGGGCGTGTCACTCCCCGCTGAGCATGCGCAGTGAGAGGGAGGTGACGTCAGATGCGCGCCGAGCTGAGAAAGCTAGACGTCCCCTCCGAGCGCTGTGACACCTCCCCGCATCTTCTGGACCGTGCTTTATCCTGTCCCCGAGCCAAGGTGCACCTTGTGCTATCGACCTACCTGTCCCTTCATGCCATCAATCCCTGTGTAAGTCTGCCTTGTTCCGTTTGTCTGTGGTCTGTCTGGGATAAGATAAGACGGTATTTAAGTGCCCATCTCTTCTGTGTCTTTACCTCACTGCCTTGTAATCTACCCCTTTTCTCCACCACTGTAATTATACCCTCCTCCGGAGGTCTTGAGAACTGTACCCCTTGCGTCATTTCCTCTTTCCCAGTCGTCGTGTCCTTTCTATCATTGATTTGGCCTAGCGCGATTTGGCCAACGTCTGGGTGAATTGGGTGAGTTGGGGAAGAATCGGGGGAACTGTTAGGTCGCGGCAATACCACCGCTCGGTAAATAACATCTAATCCGCGGACCATAACAACTGGTGTCTGGGAGTGAGATACAGACCTGAAGCACGCTTAACGCGCTCAAAATTACAAGTCACCGAGATTTGATTTTGTTTTACAAAAAACCCGAATTTTGAAAGTCGCGCTATGGGAGATCAAGACGGCTGGGTTCCGGTAGAGGAGAGTGAGGCAGGGTCGATCCAGGACCAAATTGAGGGACATGAGGAGAGCGAAGCAGTGAGGGCGGCAGGTTCACAAAATGGCGTCCTCGCGCACGAGGTTACGGGCGCGCAAAATGGCGCCTCGCACATGGCTACGGCGACCGCGCCCGCGACCGTAGCAGCGCCGCTGGTGGATTTGAACCTTTTTTTATACAAATGAAGGCCCTTATGGACAAGAATGGCGAAGAAATGGAAAGCAGAATGATGGGAGTAATGAGGGACGGAGCGAGGGCTGATAGTGAGCGATTGGGGAGCGAAATGGGGGGCAAAATGGGAGAAATGGGGGAACGGCTAGAAGCTAAATTAGAGGGATTAGACAAGAAATTTGAGGGGTTAGACAATGGGATAGAAGGGGTGAAAAAGGGGTTAGAGGGGTTAGAAAACAGTATGGAAGGCAAATTGAGGGACATGAGGGACCAAGCGGAAAGGGAAGTTAAACAAATGGGGCAGCAGATAGAGGGGGTCAGAATGGGGGTAGAAACTAAATTGGATGCTCACAGGGAGGAAATGGAGCAGATGAGGGTGGCATCTGGGCAGGCGATGCAAGTGATGGGAGAGGAGATCAGAAGAGGTGTGAGTGAGGAGGTCAGAGGAGTGCTCGAGGAGGTGAGGCACTGTAAGGAGCGCATGGAGAAGGAGGTGAGAAAGGGGACTGTAAAATTGCAAGGTGGTATAGAGGAGTTTACGCTGGGAGTAGAACAGCTGACAGTGGGACAAAAGGAGTTGGGGGCCAGGTAAAGAAGAACACAGTGGTAATAGAGGGTTTAAAATCAACACAGAAGGAGATGAAAAAGGACGTCGGGGTAATTAAAAAAGAGTGTCAGACGGTACATGAGGACCTGACGAGGAAAATGAACAAGGTGGTAGAGGTGATGGAGGTTAAAGAGCGGGAGGTGCGGGAGCACATAGAAAAAAATAAGGTGGAGTTAGAGGAAGAACTTAAGGGGGCGCACGAGGAGATGAAGGAGGTGAAGCAGAAATTAGAAGAAGTGGAAGAAGGGGTGAGCGAAATTAAGAAGCGACGGAGAGAGGATAAGAAAGAGATAAAAGAGGAAGTAAAAGAATTGGTCCAAAGTCTGTGTTCGGATCGTGATGATGTGCTCATTAACCGGATGAGGGATTCGCAGGTGATGGAGGAGAAGCGAAGAGAAAGAGGACCCGGTGTAAGTGGTGACCAATATGGTCGTGCGTATGATGCGCCAGGTGATTTAATGAGCTTGGGGGTCGAGATGGACCCGGGTGTTCGTGAGAGGCCGTTGGTGAAGTGTGCGACAGGTCTGGTGTGCGAAAAAGGAGGTGTGCGAGAAAGTCTGACTCTGGGGTGTGTGAGGAAAAAGTGCGCGCCAAGGAGTGAGTGTGCTGTCGAGAGTAAGGGTGAGTGCGCTGTCAAGAGTGGTGGTGAAAGTAGTAAGAGTGACACGGAGCGTGAGTTGGTTGTGACAGGTGAGAAAGGAAGCACACCTGGAATGGTAGAGCGTGTGTGGGAATGCACGCTGGAATTGGTAGTGAGGCACGTGGTTGGGTGTGCGAGTGAGAGCACACCTGTGATTGTCACAGAGGAGGTGACCGAGAAGGGGGCACGAAGAGGTGTGTTGGTGAGGTGTGCGAGCGACGAATGTGTGCCAAGGTGTTCGGTGGTCAGGTGTGTGACCAAGTCTGTGAGCGGAATGAGTGTACCTGGGTGTGGAAGAGAAGGTGCAATGACGAGGAGCATGGGAACAGCTGGATGTATGAGCAAGGAACGGGCTGCTGGGTGTAAGCATGCAGGTGAGGCATCGACGGTAACCGGGTTAGCGGTTAGAGCGACTTATAGCCGAATCTGGCCCTCGGTGCGCGTCGGGCAGCTTTGCGTGCCGCGAGGACCAGCGGGGATCCGAACCACGGCGGGTTTGAAAGGACCGCCGTACGTGATCCACGCTGGGCCGCGTTTGGAACGGCCGCGTCCGTGCTCCACTAGGCGGAGCGGGCAGCCCGATAGGAAGGGTCGTCATGGCGACCCCTTTTTGTTGACGCATTCCAGCAGGTCGAGATCGGGACCTTGGATGGCTTCGCGCCGAGGTGGTGCGTGGGATCTCGGCCCGGGTAAACCTCCTTCTCTGCACCGAGTGCCGGACGCATCCAGCCGCCGGCACCAAACAACCCGCATTCATTGCTCGGCTTCACGAAGCCGGGCTGTGGAAGTAAATTGGCGCACCGAGAGGCACTAGTGAGTGGACGATGATGATGGTGATAGTGATAGTGGATTTGATACGAAATTTAGAATAGTGAATAGAATTGGCAGTGATTGGCAAATTTTTGATTTGTTGAAATTTGATGTGCAAAATTGCTAGTGGGAGATGCCCGATGTGGTGGGATGGCAACTCTGTCATCCCTCACAAATGGGGGCAAATGCGCTATAGTTTATGGGGTGGCTATGACAACCGAGCCAGGGAGGGCTTGGATAATGTGTAGGGACCTAGAATATGACCTTAGGTGACGTTAAGATGAGGTAGTGACAATGACACCTGTAGTGGGGACGCAGAGAGGGTAGTGTGGATGATAATGACGTGGTATGTGCTTAGTTTAAAGGGATGACGGGGAGCACTAAGTTAGCAGGGCAACAGGTAGTTTAGATGATGCCGTGTGAGTGTTGGAGGTGTATTCAGAGGAACGATTGTGAGTGTACAAGTGATGAATGAGAGAGCATTGCGGATGAGTGCCATGGTGAGTAGTGAGTGTTGTGGATCAGCGCGAATGCGCTTGGGGGAGAGAAGGGTGCAGGCGGCACCAAGTATGAGAGCACAGGTGTGCAAGTACAGGTGTGTGGAATATATGGAGCAGAGAATGAGTGGAGTGGAGAGAGTTGGAGTAAGTGGTACGGAGTGGTGTGCATGGTGCGAAGGTGTGGATGGGGGAAGGATGGACCCCCATCACGAATACCCGGGGCGGGTAGTGTAAATGTTAGGTAGAGCGTATAGGTAAATTGTGGTTGAATATTGGCATCTGTGGTGCGGGTGGAAGATGATGATTAGATGGGTGCATTAGTGTTGTGGAAATGGCTGGGCGTGTAGCCTGTTAGTGTGTGTAGTTGGTTTGGGCACTCCACCACTGTGAGGATGTCGGCCAGGTGAGGCCGCAGGTGGGCTCTGGGTGCCGGTAGTTGTGGATGGGGCCCGAGGATCCGGAGGACGGACCCGGGTAGCCCAGTGCCAGAGGGCACCAAGGGGTGACAGAGCCAGGAGGGGCCTTCCCCAGTTAGTTAGGTTAGGGTGAGGAGCTAGGTAAGCTCGGGTGGCAACTACAGTGGTGGAGATGTGCAGGTGGGTAGACCTGCTGGGAGAGCTACACGTCACAGCCCAGAAATTGTGCAAGGGCACCGGGAGATGAATCGGGGGAGTGAGACCCCAAATTGAGAAGCACCACAGTTTGTCAATGGGAATTGGTTTTTAGAACCCATAGTGTAAGTTGGCCAATGGATTGGCAGGGAAAGACCCCGGGTAGTGTAAAGTGTGTTAAAATCATTTAGAGGATAGTCAGGATGAAGGATCTCCTCGCACCATCTGCATCCACTCACCTGAGGTGACAGGTACTCCACACCATGCCATGTTTAATTATTTTTTATGATGCTGTTTGGATTTGTGAGACGCATCACGACGTGGATGAGACATTGGGGTGATTCCATCTCTCCCTCCTTAGGAGGGACTGATGATGAATTGGTGATGGCAGATTTTGATGAGAGTTGGAAATGGCAAATTTGATTGGTTAGGAGGGAGAGAAGACGAATTTGGTTTATGGGAGGAACGGGGAAGACAGTAGGGACGCTTGTTGATGTGTAAAGTAGATGTTTATGGGTAGTGTTGTGTTTTGTGGATACAGTAAGGGGTAAGGGAGGGGCAATGTAGGTTACCTGGTGGGGGGGGGGGGCGTACGGTAGGAACGTACCTGTCTCACCTGGTTCCCATGTGCCCCCAGTGTGCATTACCTTGTATTGCGTGCACTTTTGCGCCCTTACCACCTTACTCACTCGTCTTCTTTTGTCTCCCACCTCCGAGGATCTGGCTTTGGGGCAGAGAGAGAGGAGAGAGAGGTGCTGGCTCCGCAGTTGTGGGCCTGTACTTCCGCTGCTTGCTGCCTGGATCGATACACCGTATGGACCGCAATTTTTGTGGCCGCCCACAATGGACCGCAGTTCTTTTGCGGTCAAGCACCACCCGTTGATGGACCTCTGGGTCAACGTGGCACCTATGCCTTACAGGTGAACCACTTTTAGTTGGCCCCCCTGATGGCCACAATTCAGAAATGGACGCGGTTGGTGCCTTTCTTTATTTCTAAAGAAGCCAGAAGGCCAAGTGCACTCCATGAAGGCAAGACCAGCGGCAGAACATCGGCCGGCTGCGCCACCACCGGTGACCATGGACACTTAATTGTGCATTTTTATGAACACTTTATTGGTGCACCGGATGGTGCTGACTGTGCGTAATGGGGTGGTGCTTTTGGTGCTTGGACGGGGTGCTCTGCACATTATTAAAGGCCGTAGGGCCACAGGGCACTCGTGGGTTGGTGTATCGATGCTGGCATGCATGCTCTCCCTATGCATAACATCTGCATGTGTTCCTCAAAGAACAGGTCCTGGATCGTAGTGTAAATATCAGTGTAGTCTTGTATAAATGATGCTCCCTACTGGCTGTATGTTTAGTTTGAGGATGCTTTCCGCGATTCGGTTACCTGTGGGTGTGTTTCTGTTAGGAGAAGGGTGCAACGTCGCAGGGGGACATATTTACTCATTTGTGAACATCTGTAAAACTGTCGCACTCAGGGTTGAGTTAATAGTAGAGGGAACTACATCTGAGTGCCACACTAAAGTAGGTAAAAATTTATCGGGTCGGGACGCCCCGAGGTCGAGAAGGGTGCAATGTTGCGGATATGGGATTTGCATCCATCCATATCCGCTTGTAAATATTCCCCTATTTCCTCAATACTTCCCAACTCTCCCCAATCCCCCATTCCCTAGTCCCATTTTCTGTAAACAACACTCTGTAGACCCGACCTCCCCCTATTTCCCCCATTAAATGTCGTGCCCAGGTTCACCGCATCTCATGTAAGACAACTATAGGACATCTTGCTAGTTATTCTTAGTCTATGTCAGTTAAGGACTCGTTTCCATTAATTCTGACCCTTTGTTGCACCAGAATGTGATTGTATGGCACCGTTAGGAAGTTTAGGACCTCCCAATACCTCCGCGCAGCTCTTCCTCACAGTTCAACAACAACAACAACAACAACAACAACGAGCGCAGGGAGTGCGCGTCCTCACTCCGGCTTGGTTGGTAGGGGGTGTTGGGAGGGCACCAGGCCTTCCCAACGAGCCGCCATCGAACATGTGCTCGACGGGGTTACCAAATAGGGGCTCCCTGTCAGCTCCTCGTCAAGGGCAGAGCTCGGTAACCCCCGCACCCAATGGAAGCGGCGGACCGGCCCCAGTGGGGCGGAACCAACCAGCCGAGGGCGTGTCACTCCCCGCTGAGCATGCGCAGTGAGAGGGAGGTGACGTCAGATGCGCACCGAGCTGAGAGAAAGCAAGACGTCCCCTCCGAGCACTGTGACACCTCCCCGCATCTTCTGGACCATGCTTTATCCTGTCCCCGAGCCAAGGTGCACCTTGTGCTATCGACCTACCTGTCCCTTCCTGCCATCAATCCCTGTGTAAGTCTGCCTTGTTCCGTTTGTCTGTGGTCTGTCTGGGATAAGATAAGACGGTATTTAAGTGCCCATCTCTTCTATGTCTTTACCTCACTGCCTTGTAATCTACCCCTTTTCTCCACCACTGTAAGTATACCCTCCTCCGGAGGTCTTGAGAACTGTACCCCTTGCGTCGTTTCCTCTTTCCCAGTCGTCATGTCCTTTCTATCATTGATTTGGCATAGCGCGATTTGGCCAACGTCTGGGTGAATCGGGTGAGTTGGGGAAGAATCGGGGGAACTGTTAGGTCGCGGCAATACCACCGCTCGGTAAATAACATCTAATCCGCGGACCGTAACAATATATATGTATATATATATATATATATATATATATATATTGTTACGGGACCGCGGCGAGGATGTTGTTTGCCGAGCGGATGGCCGCCGCGCCCGAACAGTTACCCCGACTAACCTGATTCCTGAACGTTGGCCGAATCGCGCCACAGATATTCAATATTGGGAAAAGACAAAGACGAAGGGTGTGAAGAAGAAGAACACCAAAGCAAAAAGGTTGGAAATGCTACTATATTTATTCCTACTATTTACACAATCAAAGAAACCAAGGAGAAGGAAGGATAATAAAATAAAAACAGAAGAAGAAGAAGCGGACACAGTGAAACTTAGCTTATCTATGGCAGTCTTACTTAGAACCCTGGACAGAACAAACGAAAGACGGACTCACACGAATTGGGAATTTGCAGGCAGGGAGGATGGGAAGGAGGAATGGCTTGGCGGGGGAGGAAGGTTCAGCGGGGATCGGTCGGGCCAGAAGCGGATAGCAGCCGTCAATACCCGAGCTGGGATCGCCAAACAGCCATGGTTCCAAACTGCACGGCGAAGCCCCTCCGGTGCACCGTGCGCTCTCCAAAGCTGCTCCTGAGAACTCTCTTGCACTTGGCACTTCCCACTCCGCACTTGCCCTACTTGGCACTTCGCACTTCGCCGCTCTGACTCGCTTGCACTTGATCGTCGCACGTATCTCTGCATGTATCTCTTTGGACGTATATCTTAGGACGTATCTCTCTCAGGACGTACCTCTCTTCCTCTCTTGCTTCGCCCTCGTGCGCACTTCTCCGTAACGGCTTCCGCGCACGCTCTTTATAACGCCGCGGGCAAATCAAGCCGCTGGCCTCTAGAACACGCCCATCGGTGAGCTCGCCTCGGCCCTGATTGGTCGTCACGGCCCTCTGGCTCCGCCCTTGATGACGATGGGCGGGCACGCCCAGGATTTGGCAGCTCCTCCCCCTTCTTCTCCGAGCCGACCTCATGGCGAATGGAGTCGCGGAGGGAACAGTTGGCAATTGTTGGAAGGGGAATGTGAAGGGAATCTACTCTTATTTCACTTGGTGCAATGGAGTATTTAAATTAATGGAAGACACGGCCTTACACTAATACACATAATAAGGATATAACTACCGAACCGGGATATATGGTGTCCTTCGTGTATGTTTTATGGAATTAACTATGGGAACGCCCCTTGACCTTTATACAACAACAAATGCAGGAAGGAGGGTGACATTTTACAACAATTCATTACGCAACAATAATAAAAAACAACATTCTCATATCCACAACAATATATATATATATATATATATATATATATATATATATATATATATATATATATATATATATATATATCAGTCACTATGCGACCTTCATATCATCAGTGGAGAACCGCCAGCAAGGTGTCCCATACAGCTGCTGCTGCACCTTGCTGGGAGCGATACGCACCGCCTGCCACGCGGTGACGTTATCTCTGGTATCCACTCATCATATGGAGTCGACCTGGTTGCGGTTGGGAGTTACTAATAATGGTATCTGTAATCTGGTTCTCCAACCTAATGAGCGGACAACATGACGTCATCGCCATGCACGTCCGCCTTGCCTGCAAAGTTCCAGAGGAACCATCTAGCAGTGCGTCATTACGGATTATAAATACAGATACTGTCACAAGTGCATGCAAAACTCACAGTTAGCGACCTGGTTTTGCCCTTGTTGGGGCTTCATCAGGGCAACGCAGTGAGGCTTTCCATACACTTGTAACTCTGTGACCCTTTCGGTTTTTATATCAGTCACTATGCGACCTTCATATCATCAGTGGAGAACCGCCAGCAAGGTGTCCCATACAGCTGCTGCTGCACCTTGCTGGGAGCGATACGCACCGCCTGCCACGCGGTGACGTTATCTCTGGTATCCACTCATCATATGGAGTCGACCTATATGGAGTCGACACGTCACCACGTGGCAGGCGGTGCGTATCGCTCCCAGCAAGGTGCAGCAGCAGCTGTATGGGACACCTTGCTGGCGGTTCTCCACTGATGATATGAAGGTCGCATAGTGACTGATATAAAAACCGAAAGGGTCACAGAGTTACAAGTGTATGGAAAGCCTCACTGCGTTGCCCTGATGAAGCCCCAACAAGGGCGAAACCAGGTCGGTAACT
Source organism: Myxine glutinosa (assembly GCF_964187855.1). Lineage (NCBI taxonomy): Eukaryota > Metazoa > Chordata > Myxini > Myxiniformes > Myxinidae > Myxine > Myxine glutinosa. Next base: position 55,669,095 of record NC_136265.1, read on the forward strand.
GTGAGTTTTGCATGCACTTGTGACAGTATCTGTATTTATAATCCGTAATGACGCACTGCTAGATGGTTCCTCTGGAACTTTGCAGGCAAGGCGGACGTGCATGGCGATGACGTCATGTTGTCCGCTCATTAGGTTGGAGAACCAGATTACAGATACCATTATATATATATATATATATATATATATATATATATATATATATATATATATATATATATATATATATATATATATACATATATATATATACATACAGTATATATATATATGTATATATATATATACATATATATATATACTGTGTATATATATATACACTGTATATATATATACACAGTCACGTGAAAAAGTAAGTACACCCCATGTAATGTTTTGACTTTTTCAACATATTTCAACATACAGCTATTTGATCTTCATTTCAACAATATTGACAGATAAAGGTGATACAATACAACAAATATCATGAAACATTTACATTTTGTAGCCCATTGTATAATTTAAATAAACATAAATGCAAATTCCACATGTGGAAAAAGTAAGTACACCCATGGCTCTAATAGGTGGTATTGCCCCCTTTGGCAGAAACAACCGCAAGTAGGCGTTTCTTATAACTGTCTACCAGTCTCTAACATCGACTGGGAGAAATTTTTGCCCACTCCTCCATGCAGAATTCTTTCAGCTGTGCGATGTTTGAAGGGTTTCTTGCATGCACAGCTCGTTTCAAATCCTCCCAAAACATCTCAATGGGATTTATATCCAGGCTTTGACTTGGCCATTCCAAAACCCTCCATTTCTTTCTTTTCAGCCATTTCTTGGTGGAATTACTGGTATGTTTAGGGTCATTGTCATGTTGCAAGGTCCACCTTCGGTTGAGCTTCAACTTTCCGACAGATGGCCTCACATTATCCTCAAGCACCCTCTGGTACAATGAAGAGTTCATAGTGGATTCTATGATGGTGAGCTGCCCAGGCCCTGAGGCAGTAAAGCTGCCCCAAACCATAATATTTCCACCACCATGCTTTACAGTTGGTATCAGGTTCTTGTGGTCAAATGCTGTCTTTGGTTTTCGCCAAATATGTCTTCTGGTACTGTGGCCAAATAGCTCTATCTTTGACTCATCTGTCCAGAGCACATTGTTCCAGAAGTGCTGGTCTTTGCCTAGGTGTTCATTGGCAAACTTTAGTCTTGCCCTGATGTTCTTTCTGGACAGCAAAGGTTTCCTCCTGGCACACCTCCCATGTAGATCAAATTTGTGCAGCCTCTTTCTAATGGTAGACTCGTGCACTTTGACATCAACAGTGGCAAGAGCTACCTGTCGGTCCCGTGATGACATTCTGGGGTTATTAGAGACTTCTTTCATCGTCTTGCGGTCTGCTCTCGGGCTGAACTTGCTGGGGCGGCCGGGCCTGAATAAGTTGGCAGTTGTTTGGAATCTTCTCCACTTGTAGATGATCTTCCGGACAGTCGAATGATTGATTTCAAATTGTTTGGAGATCTTTTTAAATCCCTTCCCAGACTCGTAGGCGTCTATAACCTTCTTTCTCAAGGCCTCAGAGAGCTCTTTTGATCTAGGCATGGTGATGCCGCACACTTCAACATCAAAGAGCAAACCAAACTAAATGTCTGAGGTTTAAATAAGACAGGTTTCTCCAAGATCATATCCAACGATGTTCTAATCATTTGCACCTGAGCTGGTGAACCTGATTCTAATTTTAGGTATTTGAAGTTGTGATAAATGTAGGGGTGTACTTACTTTTTCCACATGCGAAATTTGCATTTATGTTTATTTAAATTATACAATGGACTACAAAATGTAAATGTTTCATGATATTTGTTGTATTATATCACCTTTATCTATCAATATTGTTGAAATGAGGATCAAATAGCTGTATGTTGAAATATGTTGAAAAAGTCAAAACTTTACATGGGGTGTACGTACTTTTTCACGTGACTGTATATATATTGTTGCAGATCTTGAGCCCGTCGACGTACTGAGGGGGAGTTGTTCATAACCCTTGGTGTGGTTTCATTATTGATTTGATCGTTTCCTTTGATGGCGTCATTATCGATTAATTTCAACCAAGGCTAACATGTCTTTCTGCCGGGGACCCTCTCGGGGTTCGGAGGTTTACCGAGACCAGGGGATAGGGGAGGACCCCGTAACACTACCTTCTGGTTTCCTCTCCATCCGATCGCATCCGTCCTTTCTATCATTGGGTAAACGTGGCACGATTGAAACCGCTAGAATCGGGTTTAGTCACTTTGCTAATAGCTCGGATCGCGGATTATTATCCGCTCGGCATTTTCCACCATATCCGTGGTTCGAGCAGGAGTTATTTCCCTGCTTTACGGTCGGGTTAGTAATTAGGTATTTGGGACTAAATTGACCAATCACCCTACCTAATACCGACCGGAAGGAGCGTTATAACTTCCCAGGACCCGGGCCGGCCAGCTATAAGGACAAGGGGATGAACCCCCCCCCCCTTGATAAGGGGAGGGCCGACCCCCGAGATCCGTAACAATATATATATATATATATATATACATACATATTGTTGCGGATATGGGATTTGGCCTCCATATCCGCTTGTAAATATTCCCCTATTTCCACAATACCCCCCAACTATCCCCAATCCCCCATTCCCTAGTCCCATTGCCTGTAAATAACACTCTGTAGAACCGACCTTCCCCTTTTTCCCCCATTAAATGTCGTTCCCAGGTCCACCGCATCTCACGTAGACAACTTTCGGACATCTTGCTAGTTATTCTTAGTCTATGTCAGTTAAGGACTCGTTTCCATTAATTCTGACTCTTCGTTGCACCAGAATGTGATTGTATGGCACCAGTAGTGAGTTTAGGACCTCCCCATACCTCCTCCCATCTTCCCCATGAAACAACAACAACAACAACAACTACAACAACAACTACAACAACAGAGGATATTGGGGGCGGCGCGGCGCGGGGAGTGTGCGTCCTCACTCTGGCTTGGTTAGCCGCCATTGCCCATGCGCTCCACGGGGTTACCACGAAGGGGCTGGCTGTCAGCTCCTCGTCAGGGGCGGAGCCCGGTAACCCCCCGCAGCCAGTGAGAAGCGGCGGGCCGATTCCATCTGGGGCGGAGCTAACGAGCCGAGGGCGTGTCACTCCCCGCCGGATATGCGCAGCCACTTACCGGACGGGAGGTCAGATGCGCCCCCAGCTTGGAAAGACAAGTCGCGACCTCCGAGCGCTGAGCGACCTCCCCGCATCTCTGGACCGGACCGGGTCGATTCTGTCCCTGAGCCAAGAGTGCACCTTGAGCCATCGACTACCCGCTTTCCTTGCCATCAATCCCCGTGTGAGTCAGTTTTGTCCTGTTTATCTGTCGTCTGTCGGGGCTACTATAAGACCGTAATTAAGTGCCTATCTTTCTATGCTGTCTCTCTCATCCCTGTAATCTAACCTTCCGCAATATTATAACCTCCTCCGGAGGTCTTGAGAACTGGACCCCTGGTGTCGTGTCATTTTAAACCCAGCCGTTGTGTCCTTTCCTCAATTGATTTAGCGTAGCGCGACTCGGCTAAGGTTCGAGTATAATCGGGTAACTTGTGCGGACACGGCGGCCATTCCGCTCGGCCCACCATAACATCAAAGTCGTGTCCGTAACAATTGGTGTCAGGAGTGTCGGATTCGGACCTGGGACTAAATTCATTTAGCCCAAATTTTGGAACACCAATTGTACCATGAGGGTAACAATTGGTGTCGAGGAGTGAGATTCGATCCGGAGCGCGTTTTACGCGCTCGAAATTATAATGGCGAAATTTGATTGTGTTTTACAAAATATAAAAACCCGAATTTTGAAAGTCGCGCTATGGCAGACCAAGTCGGCTGGGGTCCGGTAGAGGAGAGTGAGGCAGGGTCGATCCAGGACCAAATTGGGGGACATGAGGAGAGCGAAGCAGTGAGGGTAGCAGACGCACAAAATAGCGTCGTTGCGCCCGACGTTGCGGGCGCGCAAAATGGCGCCTCGCAAGAGCGCGCGGTAGCCGAGCCCGCTGTATCAACGGGCTTTAACATGCAGCCGATTGACATGCAGGCCCTCATTGCGCAGCTACAGGCAGCTGTACAGATGAGTATGGGGAGCCAAATTGAGCGATTGGGTGAGCGGTTGGGGAACCGGATGGATGCTCAGGGTGAGCGATTGGAGGGCCAAATGGGGGTAATGAGGGACGAAGTGAGGGGTACCGGTGAGGAGTTAGACAAGAAATTTGGGAAGTTCGACAATAATTTTGAGGGGTTAGACAACGGGATAAAAGAAGTAAAGAATGGGTTAACGGGGGTGGAAAACAGAATGGCTGCCCAGGAGAATCAGTTAGAGGGGGTGAAAAATGGGTTAATGGGGTTAGAAAATAGGATGGAGGACAAATTGCGGGAAATAGGGGAACAATCTGCCAGGGAAATCAAACAAATGGGAGAGCAGATAGAGGAGGTAAAAATCGGGGTAGAAACCAAACTGGATGCTCACAGGGAGGAAATGGAGCAGATGAGGGTGGCATCTGGGCAGGAGATGCAAGTGATGGGAGAGGAGATCAGAAGAGGGGTGAGTGAGGAGGTCGGAGGAGTGCGCGAGGAGGTGAGGCACTGTAAGGAGCGCATGGAGAAGGAGGTGAGAAAGGGGACTGTAAAATTGCAAGGGGGCATAGAGGACCTGACGCAGGAGGTGGAACAGCTGACAGAGGGACAAAAAGGACTAACGGAGCAGGTTCAAAGGAACACTGCGGTATTAGGAGGGTTAAAAGCGACACAAAACGACATAAAAAACGACTTAATAGCGACGAAGAGGGAATGTCAGATGGTACGTGAGGGATTGACAACGAGGTTGGACGAGGTGATAGAGGTAATGGAGACGAAGGACCGGCAGATGAGGACGCACATGGAAACGGTCAAGGTAGCCTTGGAGGACGAGCTTGAGGAGACGTACCGGGGAATAAAAGAGGTGAAGCAGAAATTAGAAGAAGTGGAAGAAGGGGTGAGCGAAATTAAGAAGCGACGGAGAGAGGATAAGAAAGAGATAAAAGAGGAGATAAAAGAATTGGTCCAAAGTCTGTGTTTGGATCGTGATGATGTGCTCATTAACCGGATGAGGGATTCGCAGGTGATGGAGGAGAAGCGAAGAGGAAGAGGACCCGGTGTAAGTGGTGACCAATATGGTCGTGCGTATGATGCGCCAGGGGATTTAAGAAGCTTGGGGGTCGAGATGGACCCGGGTGTTCGTGAGAGGCCGTTGGTGAAATGTGCGACAGGTCTGGTGTGCGAAAAAGGAGGTGTGCGAGAAAGTCCGACTTTGGGGTGTGTGAGGAAAAAGTGCGTGCCAAGGAGTGAGGGTGCTGGCGAGAATGAGTCGGTCGTAGCGCGTGTGCGAGGGAGCACATGGAAGCGTGGTGTGGTAAGTGTTACAGAGGGTGTGACGGGAGAGTGTGCGCAAGAGTGTGCGCGAGAAAGGTGTGTGACGGACAGGTGCATGGGGAAAGAGTGCGCTGTCAAAGGCAAGGAAGAATGCACACCTGTGTGAGTGTTACGGAGGGTGTGACGGGAGAGTGTGCGCAAGAGTGTGCACGAGAGAGGTGTGTAACGGACGGGTGCATGAGGAAAGAGTGCGCGGTCAAGAGTAAGGGTGAGTGCGTTGTCAAGAATGGAGGTGAGAGTAGTGAGAGTGACATGGAGCGTGAGTTGGTTGTGACAGGTGAGTGGGAATGCACGCTGGAATTGGTAGTGAGGCACGTGGTTGGGTGTGCGAATGAGAGCACACCTGTGATTGTCACAGAGGAGGTGACCGAGGAGGGGGTGCGAAGAGGTGTGTTGGTGAGGTGTGCTACCAACGAATGTGTGCCAAAGTGTTCGGTGGTCAGGTGTGTGACCAAGGCTGTGAGTGGAATGAGGGTACCTGGGTGTGTAAGGAAAGGTACGAGGAGCATGGGCACGGCTGGATGTGTGAGCAAGGAACGGGCTGCGGGGTGTAAGCATGCAGGTGAGGCATCGAAGGTAACCGGTTTAGAGGTTAGAGCGACTTTTAGCCGAATCTGGCCCTCGGTGCGTGCTGGGCCTCGCTTTGAACGGCCGCGTCCGTGCTCCACTAGGCGGAGCGGGCAGCCCGATAGAAAGGGTCGTCATGGCGACCACTTTTTGTTGAGGTATTCCGGCAGGTCGAGATCGGGACATTGGATGGCTCCACGCCGAGATGGTGCGTGGGATCTCGGCCCGGGTAGGCCCCCGTCCCTGCACCGAGTGCGGGATGTATCCAGCCGCTGGCACAGAACAACCCGCATCCATGGCTTGGCTTTACGAAGCCGGGCTTTGGACAGGGATTGGCGCACCTAGAGGCATTAGTGAGTTGACTGGGTGATGAGGTTAGTGTTTTGGACCCAAAATTAGAGAAAAACAAAATTTGATGATTGGCAAGGGATTGGCAGTAGTGATTGGCAGATGATGGGTAGTGATTGGCAAATTTTTAATTTGTTGAAATTTGATGTGCAAAATTGGTAGTGAGAGACCCCCGATGTGGTGGGATGGCAAATCCACCATCCCTCACAGAGTGGGGCAAAGGAGCACTAGCTTATGGGGTGTATGGCAGTGAAAACTAGCCCGGGTGGGTTAGGTTATATTGTGTGTAGGGATCTAGCGAAGATGACCTTAGGTGACGTTAAGGTTAGTTAGTGACTGATACCTGTAGTGGGGACGCAGGTAGTTTAGTGTGGATGATAATGACGTGGGAGCGCAATAGTTTAAAGGGACGACTGGGAAGCGCAAGTTTCAGAGGGGAGTAGTTAGCTGAGATGATGCCGTGTGTGTGAAAATTGAACAGGCGTGATTGCACAGGTGTGCAACTGGACAGGTGTGTGGAGCAGTATATGAGTAGTGAGTGTTGTGGATCAGCGCGAATGCGCTTGGGGAGAGAAGGGTGCAGGCGGCACCAAGAATGAGAGCACAGGTGTGCAAGTACAGGTGTGTGGAGAGAGTTGGAGTAAGTCGTACGGAGTGGTGTGCATGGTGCGAAGGTGTGAATGGGGGAAGAGTGGACCCCCCATCACGGATACCCGGGGCGGGTAGTGTAAGTGTTAGGTAGAGGGTATAGGTAAATTGTGGGTGGATATTGGCATTTGTGGTGCGGTTGCAGAATGGTATTGTGGATGGGTGCATTAGTGTTGTGGAAATGGCTGGGCGTGTAGCCTGTTAGTGTGTGTAGTTGGTTGGGCACTCCACCACTGTGAGGATGTCGGCCAGGTGAGGCCGCAGGTGGGCTCTGGGAGCCGGTAGAGTTGTGGATGGGGCCCGAGGATCCGGAGGACGGACCCGGGTAGCCCAGTGCCAGAGAGGGCACCGAGTGGGGAGAGCGCCAGAGGGCCTTCCCCAGGTAGTTAGGTTAGGGTGAGGAGCAGGTAAGCTCGGAGGCAACTGCAGTGGTGGAGGTGTGCAGGTGGGTAGACCCGCTGGGAGAGGTACACGCCACAGCCCAGAAATTGTGCGAGGGCACCGGGAGATGAATCGGGGGAGTGAGACCCCAAATTGAAAAGCACCACAGTTGGTCAATGGGAATTGGTTTTTAGAACCCATAGTGTAAGTTGGCCAATGGATTGGCAGGGAAAGACCCCGGGTAGTGTAAAGTTGTTAAAGTCATTTAGGAAATAGTTAGGATTGATGAACCTGTTGCACCATACGCAGCCACTTACCTGTGGTGATGATGATGACTCCACACCTGTGTTTTCTTTGTTTTGTGTTGCAGGAAGTGGGAATTGCTGTGTGGATTGGTGAGACGCATCACGACGTGGATGAGACATTGGGGTGATTCCATCTCTCCCTCCCTAGGAGGGACTGATGATGAATTGGTGATAGCAAATTATGATGTTGAGTTGGAGATGGCAAATTTTGATGAAAGTTGAAAATGGCAAATTTGATTGGTTAGGAGGGAGAGAAGACGAATTTGGTTTATGGGAGGAACGGGGAAGACAGTAGAGACGTTTGTTGATTTGTAAAGTAGATGTTTATGGGTAGTGTTGTGTTTTGTGGATACAGTAAGGGGTAAGGGAGGGGCAATGTAGGTTACCTGGTGGGGGGGAGCGTACGGTAGGAACGTACCTGTCTCACCTGGTTCCCATGTGCCCCCAGTGTGCATTACCTTGCATTGCGTGCACTTTTGCGCCCTTACCACCTTACTCACTTGTCTGCTTCTTTTGTCTCCCACCTCCGAGGATCTGGCTTTGGGGCAGAGAGAGAGGAGAGAGAGATGCTGGCTCCGCAGTTGTGGGCCTGCACTTTCGCTGCTTGCTGCCTGGATCGATACACCATATGGACCGCAATGTTTGTGGCCACCCACAATGGACCGCAGTTCTTTTGCGGCCAAGCACCACCCGTGGATGGACCTATGGGTCAACGTGGCACCTATGCCATACAGGTGAACCACTAATAGTTGGCCCCCTGACGGCCACAATCTAGAAATGGACGCGGTTGGCACCTTTCTTTATTTTTGAAGGAAGCAGAAGGCCAAGTGCACCACACGAAGAGCAAGAGACACCTGCAGGGTTAGGGGTTGTTGTTTTTATTTTAATGAACAATGGTGACTGCACCGGATGGTGCTGACTGTGTGATGGGGTGGTGCTTTTGGTGCTTGGAAGGGGTGCTCTGCACATTATTAAAGGCCGTAAGGCCACAGAGCACTCGTGGGTTGGTGTATCGATGCTGGCATGCGTGCTCTCTCTATGCATAACATCTGCATGTGTTCCTCCAAAAACAGGTCCTGGATCGTAGTGTAAATATCAGCGTAGTCTTGTGTAAATAATGCTCCCTACTGGCTGTATGTTTAGTTTGCGAATTCTTTCCGCGATTCGGTTATCCGGTGGGTGTGTTTCTGTGAGGAGAAGGGTGCAACGTCGCAGGGGGACATATTTACTCATTTGTGAACATCTGTAAAACTGTCGCACTCAGGGTAGAGTTAATAGTAGAGGGAACTACATCTGAGTGCCACACTAAAGTAGGTAAAAATTTGTCGGGTCGGGACGCCCCGAGGGTAGAGAAGGGTGCAATGTTGCGGATATGGGATTTGGCCTCCATATCCGCTTGTAAATATTCCCCTATTTCCCCAATACCCCCCAACTATCCCCAATCCCCCATTCCCTAGTCCCATTGCCTGTAAATAACACTCTGTAGAACCGACCTTCCCCTTTTTCCCCCATTAAATGTCGTACCCAGGTCCACCGCATCTCACGTAGACAACTTTCGGACATCTTGCTAGTTATTCTTAGTCTATGTCAGTTAAGGACTCGTTTCCATTAATTCTGACTCTTCGTTGCACCAGAATGTGATTGTATGGCACCAGTAGTGAGTTTAGGACCTCCCCATACCTCCTCCCATCTTCCCCATGAAACAACAACAACAACAACAACAACAACTACAACAACAACTACAACAACAGAGGAGATTGGGGGCGGCGCGGCGCGGGGAGTGTGCGTCCTCACTCCGGCTTGGTTAGCCGCCATTGCCCATGCGCTCCACGGGGTTACCACAAAGGGGCTGGCTGTCAGCTCCTCGTCAGGGGCGGAGCCCGGTAACCCCCCGCAGCCAGTGAGAAGCGGCGGGCCGATTCCATCTGGGGCGGAGCTAACGAGCCGAGGGCGTGTCACTCCCCGCCGGATATGCGCAGCCACTTACCGGACGGGAGGTCAGATGCGCCCCCAGCTTGGAAAGACAAGTCGCGACCTCCGAGCGCTGAGCGACCTCCCCACATCTCTGGACCGGACCGGGTCGATTCTGTCCCTGAGCCAAGAGTGCACCTTGAGCCATCGACTACCCGCTTTCCTTGCCATCAATCCCCGTGTGAGTCAGTTTTGTCCTGTTTATCTGTCGTCTGTCGGGGCTACTATAAGACCGTAATTAAGTGCCTATCTTTCTATGCTGTCTCTCTCATCCCTGTAATCTAACCTTCCGCAATATTATAACCTCCTCCGGAGGTCTTGAGAACTGGACCCCTGGTGTCGTGTCATTTTAAACCCAGCCGTTGTGTCCTTTCCTCAATTGATTTAGCGTAGCGCGACTCGGCTAAGGTTCGAGTATAATCGGGTAACTTGTGCGGACACGGCGGCCATTCCGCTCGGCCCACCATAACATCAAAGTCGTGTCCGTAACAATTGGTGTCAGGAGTGTCGGATTCGGACCTGGGACTAAATTCATTTAGCCCAAATTTTGGAACACCAATTGTACCATTAGGGTAACAATTGGTGTCGAGGAGAGAGATTCGATCCGGAGCGCGTTTTACGCGCTTGAAATTATAACGGCGAAATTTGATTGTGTTTTACAAAATATAAAAACCCGAATTTTGAAAGTCGCGCTATGGCAGACCAAGTCGGCTGGGGTCCGGTAGAGGAGAGTGAGGCAGGGTCGATCCAGGACCAAATTGAGGGACATGAGGAGAGCGAAGCAGTGAGGGTAGCAGACGCACAAAATAGCGTCGTTGCGCCCGACGTTGCGGGCGCGCAAAATGGCGCCTCGCAAGAGCGCGCGGTAGCCGAGCCCGCTGTATCAACGGGCTTTAACATGCAGCCGATTGACATGCAGGCCCTCATTGCGCAGCTACAGGCAGCTGTACAGATGAGTATGGGGAGCCAAATTGAGCGATTGGGTGAGCGGTTGGGGAACCGGATGGATGCTCAGGGTGAGCGATTGGAGGGCCAAATGGGGGTAATGAGGGACGAAGCGAGGGGTACCGGTGAGGAGTTAGACAAGAAATTTGGGAAGTTCGACAATAATTTTGAGGGTTAGACAACGGGATAAAAGAAGTAAAGAATGGGTTAACGGGGGTGGAAAACAGAATGGCTGCCCAGGAGAATCAGTTAGAGGGGGTGAAAAATGGGTTAATGGGGTTAGAAAATAGGATGGAGGACAAATTGCGGGAAATAGGGGAACAATCTGCCAGGGAAATCAAACAAATGGGAGAGCAGATAGAGGAGGTAAAAATCGGGGTAGAAACCAAACTGGATGCTCACAGGGAGGAAATGGAGCAGATGAGGGTGGCATCTGGGCAGGAGATGCAAGTGATGGGAGAGGAGATCAGAAGAGGGGTGAGTGAGGAGGTCGGAGGAGTGCGCGAGGAGGTGAGGCACTGTAAGGAGCGCATGGAGAAGGAGGTGAGAAAGGGGACTGTAAAATTGCAAGGGGGCATAGAGGACCTGACGCAGGAGGTGGAACAGCTGACAGAGGGACAAAAAGGACTAACGGAGCAGGTTCAAAGGAACACTGCGGTATTAGGAGGGTTAAAAGCGACACAAAACGACATAAAAAACGACTTAATAGCGACGAAGAGGGAATGTCAGATGGTACGTGAGGGATTGACAACGAGGTTGGACGAGGTGATAGAGGTAATGGAGACGAAGGACCGGCAGATGAGGACGCACATGGAAACGGTCAAGGTAGCCTTGGAGGACGAGCTTGAGGAGACGTACCGGGGAATAAAAGAGGTGAAGCAGAAATTAGAAGAAGTGGAAGAAGGGGTGAGCGAAATTAAGAAGCGACGGAGAGAGGATAAGAAAGAGATAAAAGAGGAGATAAAAGAATTGGTCCAAAGTCTGTGTTTGGATCGTGATGATGTGCTCATTAACCGGATGAGGGATTCGCAGGTGATGGAGGAGAAGCGAAGAGGAAGAGGACCCGGTGTAAGTGGTGACCAATATGGTCGTGCGTATGATGCGCCAGGGGATTTAAGAAGCTTGGGGGTCGAGATGGACCCGGGTGTTCGTGAGAGGCCGTTGGTGAAATGTGCGACAGGTCTGGTGTGCGAAAAAGGAGGTGTGCGAGAAAGTCCGACTTTGGGGTGTGTGAGGAAAAAGTGCGTGCCAAGGAGTGAGGGTGCTGGCGAGAATGAGTCGGTCGTAGCGCGTGTGCGAGGGAGCACATGGAAGCGTGGTGTGGTAAGTGTTACAGAGGGTGTGACGGGAGAGTGTGCGCAAGAGTGTGCGCGAGAAAGGTGTGTGACGGACAGGTGCATGGGGAAAGAGTGCGCTGTCAAAGGCAAGGAAGAATGCACACCTGTGTGAGTGTTACGGAGGGTGTGACGGGAGAGTGTGCGCAAGAGTGTGCGCGAGAGAGGTGTGTAACGGACGGGTGCATGAGGAAAGAGTGCACGGTCAAGAGTAAGGGTGAGTGCGTTGTCAAGAATGGAGGTGAGAGTAGTGAGAGTGACATGGAGCGTGAGTTGGTTGTGACAGGTGAGTGGGAATGCACGCTGGAATTGGTAGTGAGGCACGTGGTTGGGTGTGCGAATGAGAGCACACCTGTGATTGTCACAGAGGAGGTGACCGAGGAGGGGGTGCGAAGAGGTGTGTTGGTGAGGTGTGCTACCAACGAATGTGTGCCAAAGTGTTCGGTGGTCAGGTGTGTGACCAAGGCTGTGAGTGGAATGAGGGTACCTGGGTGTGTAAGGAAAGGTACGAGGAGCATGGGCACGGCTGGATGTGTGAGCAAGGAACGGGCTGCGGGGTGTAAGCATGCAGGTGAGGCATCGAAGGTAACCGGTTTAGAGGTTAGAGCGACTTTTAGCCGAATCTGGCCCTCGGTGCGTGCTGGGCCTCGCTTTGAACGGCCGCGTCCGTGCTCCACTAGGCGGAGCGGGCAGCCCGATAGAAAGGGTCGTCATGGCGACCACTTTTTGTTGAGGCATTCCGGCAGGTCGAGATCGGGACATTGGATGGCTCCACGCCGAGATGGTGCGTGGGATCTCGGCCCGGGTAGGCTCCCGTCCCTGCACCGAGTGCGGGATGTATCCAGCCGCTGGCACAGAACAACCCGCATCCATGGCTTGGCTTTACGAAGCCGGGCTTTGGACAGGGATTGGCGCACCGAGAGGCATTAGTGAGTAGACTGGGTGATGAGGTTAGTGTTTTGGACCCAAAATTAGAGAAAACAAAATTTGATGATTGGCAAGGGATTGGCAGTAGTGAGTGATTGGCAGATGATGGGTAGTGATTGGCAAATTTTTAATTTGTTGAAATTTGATGTGCAAAATTGGTAGTGAGAGACCCCCGATGTGGTGGGATGGCAAATCCACCATCCCTCACAGAGTGGGGCAAAGGAGCACTAGCTTATGGGGTGTATGGCAGTGAAAACTAGCCCGGGTGGGTTAGGTTATATTGTGTGTAGGGATCTAGCGAAGATGACCTTAGGTGACGTTAAGGTTAGTTAGTGACTGATACCTGTAGTGGGGACGCAGGTAGTTTAGTGTGGATGATAATGACGTGGGAGCGCAATAGTTTAAAGGGACGACTGGGAAGCGCAAGTTTCAGAGGGGAGTAGTTAGCTGAGATGATGCCGTGTGTGTGAAAATTGAACAGGCGTGATTGCACAGGTGTGCAACTGGACAGGTGTGTGGAGCAGTATATGAGTAGTGAGTGTTGTGGATCAGCGCGAATGCGCTTGGGGAGAGAAGGGTGCAGGCGGCACCAAGAATGAGAGCACAGGTGTGCAAGTACAGGTGTGTGGAGAGAGTTGGAGTAAGTGGTACGGAGTGGTGTGCATGGTGCGAAGGTGTGAATGGGGGAAGAGTGGACCCCCCATCACGGATACCCGGGGCGGGTAGTGTAAGTGTTAGGTAGAGGGTATAGGTAAATTGTGGGTGGATATTGGCATTTGTGGTGCGGTTGCAGAATGGTATTGTGGATGGGTGCATTAGTGTTGTGGAAATGGCTGGGCGTGTAGCCTGTTAGTGTGTGTAGTTGGTTGGGCACTCCACCACTGTGAGGATGTCGGCCAGGTGAGGCCGCAGGTGGGCTCTGGGAGCCGGTAGAGTTGTGGATGGGGCCCGAGGATCCGGAGGACGGACCCGGGTAGCCCAGTGCCAGAGAGGGCACCGAGTGGGGAGAGCGCCAGAGGGCCTTCCCCAGGTAGTTAGGTTAAGGTGAGGAGCAGGTAAGCTCGGAGGCAACTGCAGTGGTGGAGGTGTGCAGGTGGGTAGACCCGCTGGGAGAGGTACACGCCACAGCCCAGAAATTGTGCGAGGGCACCGGGAGATGAATCGGGGGAGTGAGACCCCAAATTGAAAAGCACCACAGTTGGTCAATGGGAATTGGTTTTTAGAACCCATAGTGTAAGTTGGCCAATGGATTGGCAGGGAAAGACCCCGGGTAGTGTAAAGTTGTTAAAGTCATTTAGGAAATAGTTAGGATTGATGAACCTGTCGCACCATACGCAGCCACTTACCTGTGGTGATGATGATGACTCCACACCTGTGTTTTCTTTGTTTTGTGTTGCAGGAAGTGGAAATTGCTGTGTGGATTGGTGAGACGCATCACGACGTGGATGAGACATTGGGGTGATTCCATCTCTCCCTCCCTAGGAGGGACTGATGATGAATTGGTGATAGCAAATTATGATGTTGAGTTGGAGATGGCAAATTTTGATGAAAGTTGAAAATGGCAAATTTGATTGGTTAGGAGGGAGAGAAGACGAATTTGGTTTATGGGAGGAACGGGGAAGACAGTAGAGACGTTTGTTGATTTGTAAAGTAGATGTTTATGGGTAGTGTTGTGTTTTGTGGATACAGTAAGGGGTAAGGGAGGGGCAATGTAGGTTACCTGGTGGGGGGGAGCGTACGGTAGGAATGTACCTGTCTCACCTGGTTCCCATGTGCCCCCAGTGTGCATTACCTTGCATTGCGTGCACTTTTGCGCCCTTACCACCTTACTCACTTGTCTGCTTCTTTTGTCTCCCACCTCCGAGGATCTGGCTTTGGGGCAGAGAGAGAGGATAGAGAGGTGCTGGCTCCGCAGTTGTGGGCCTGCACTTTCGCTGCTTGCTGCCTGGATCGATACACCATCTGGACCGCAATGTTTGTGGCCACCCACAATGGACCGCAGTTCTTTTGCGGCCAAGCACCACCCGTGGATGGACCTATGGGTCAACGTGGCACCTATGCCATACAGGTGAACCACTAATAGTTGGCCCCCTGACGGCCACAATCTAGAAATGGACGCGGTTGGCGCCTTTCTTTATTTTTGAAGGGAGCAGAAGGCCAAGTGCACCACACGAAGAGCAAGAGACACCTGCAGGGTTAGGGGTTGTTGTTTTTATTTTAATGAACAATGGTGACTGCACCGGATGGTGCTGACTGTGTGATGGGGTGGTGCTTTTGGTGCTTGGAAGGGGTGCTCTGCACATTATTAAAGGCCGTAAGGCCACAGAGCACTCGTGGGTTGGTGTATCGATGCTGGCATGCGTGCTCTCTCTATGCATAACATCTGCATGTGTTCCTCCAAAAACAGGTCCTGGATCATAGTGTAAATATCAGCGTAGTCTTGTGTAAATAATGCTCCCTACTGGCTGTATGTTTAGTTTGCGAATTCTTTCCGCGATTCGGTTATCCGGTGGGTGTGTTTCTGTGAGGAGAAGGGTGCAACGTCGCAGGGGGACATATTTACTCATTTGTGAACATCTGTAAAACTGTCGCACTCAGGGTAGAGTTAATAGTAGAGGGAACTACATCTGAGTGCCACACTAAAGTAGGTAAAAATTTGTCGGGTCGGGATGCCCCGAGGGTAGAGAAGGGTGCAATGTTGCGGATATGGGATTTGGCCTCCATATCCGCTTGTAAATATTCCCCTATTTCCCCAATACCCCCCAACTATCCCCAATCCCCCATTCCCTAGTCCCATTGCCTGTAAATAACACTCTGTAGAACCGACCTTCCCCTTTTTCCCCCATTAAATGTCGTACCCAGGTCCACCGCATCTCACGTAGACAACTTTCGGACATCTTGCTAGTTATTCTTAGTCTATGTCAGTTAAGGACTCGTTTCCATTAATTCTGACTCTTCGTTGCACCAGAATGTGATTGTATGGCACCAGTAGTGAGTTTAGGACCTCCCCATACCTCCTCCCATCTTCCCCACGAAACAACAACAACAACAACAACTACAACAACAACTACAACAACAGAGGAGATTGGGGGCGGCGCGGCACGGGGAGTGTGCGTCCTCACTCCGGCTTGGTTAGCCGCCATTGCCCATGCGCTCCACGGGGTTACCACGAAGGGGCTGGCTGTCAGCTCCTCGTCAGGGGCGGAGCCCGGTAACCCCCCGCAGCCAGTGAGAAGCGGCGGGCCGGTTCCATCTGGGGCGGAGCTAACGAGCCGAGGGCGTGTCACTCCCCGCCGGATATGCGCAGCCACTTACCGGACGGGAGGTCAGATGCGCCCCCAGCTTGGAAAGACAAGTCGCGACCTCCGAGCGCTGAGCGACCTCCCCGCATCTCTGGACCGGACCGGGTCGATTCTGTCCCTGAGCCAAGAGTGCACCTTGAGCCATCGACTACCCGCTTTCCTTGCCATCAATCCCCGTGTGAGTCAGTTTTGTCCTGTTTATCTGTCGTCTGTCGGGGCTACTATAAGACCGTAATTAAGTGCCTATCTTTCTATGCTGTCTCTCTCATCCCTGTAATCTAACCTTCCGCAATATTATAACCTCCTCCGGAGGTCTTGAGAACTGGACCCCTGGTGTCGTGTCATTTTAAACCCAGCCGTTGTGTCCTTTCCTCAATTGATTTAGCGTAGCGCGACTCGGCTAAGGTTCGAGTATAATCGGGTAACTTGTGCGGACACGGCGGCCATTCCGCTCGGCCCACCATAACATCAAAGTCGTGTCCGTAACAATATATATATATATTGTTGTGGATATGAGAATGGTTTTTTTGTTGTTGTTGTTGGAGTGTAAATTGTTGTAAAGTATCGCCCTCCTTACTCCAGTGTTGTATAAAGGTCAAATTGCGTTCCCGTAGTTAGTTCCATAAAGCATACATGAAGGACACCATAATATCCCTGTTCAGTAGTTTATTTCCTTATTCTGTGTATTAGGCTAAGGCTGTGTCTTCCATTAAATGAAATACTCCATTGTACCAAGTGAAATAAGATAGATCCCCTTTCATTCCCATTCCCAAAACCTCCATTTCCAACTGCGTCATTGCCAAGCCTCAATTGCCAGCTACATCCCCTCCAAGCCTCAATTGCCAACTGCACTGGGCAGTTTGCCAGGTTTCCTACAGCTGTGGGTTGTTGATTTTGCCCCAAAACCACCATTAAGCATGTGCTCAGCTCGAGGAAGAAGGGCGTGCCCGCCCATCGTCATCAAGGGTGAAGTCAGAGGGCCTGTGCCCACCAATCAGGGCCGAAGCGAGCTCACCGAGGGGCGTGTCCTGAAGGCCAGCTGCTTGATCGCCTGAGGCGCTATAAAAGCGCGCGAGCAAGAGAGAAAGAGTGGTTGGACCAAGCAAGAGAGAAAGTGGTTGTTGGACCAAGCAAGAGAGAAAGAGTGGTTGGACCAAGCAAGAGAGAAAGAGTGGTTGGACCAAGCAAGAGAGAAAGAGTGGTTGGACCAAGCAAGAGAGAAAGAAGGTGGTTGGACAGAGAGACGTGCAAGGAGACGTGCCAAGAAAGAGTTGAGCCAGAGAACCAGCAGCTTTGGGTTACACAAGCAGCGTTGACTCCACCAGGCAGCGTCAACCCGTTACCCCGCGGGAACCAGATTGCGGTGGCATCGGTGGCCGTCGAGGTCCAGCCCGACGTCCCGTGCGGGATCAAGCCGAACCATCTGCCCCAGCTAAACCTTCCCATTCCTCCTTCCAGCATTTATTCCAAAGATTCCATCCTTCTTGTGTACGTGAGTTTGTTTTGTTTGTTCTGTCCCTGGGTATTAAGTTAAGCCTGTTTAGATAAGCTAGCATTGCACTGTGTCTCTGAGTTCTTCTGTAAATTATTTTCTTACCTTTCCTTCTTCCTTGGTTTCTTTCAATCCTGTACATAGTAATAAATTATATTTGTATTCCTTACCCTTTGTCTTTCTTCTTCTTCACATCCTTCGCATTAGTCTTTTCCCCATTGAATATCTGTGGCGCGATCCGGCCAATGTTCAGGAATCGGGTTAGTCGGGGTAACTGTTAGGGGCGCGGTGCCATCCGCTCGGCAAACCAACATCTTCTCCGCGGTCCGTAACAATTGGTGTCAGGAGTGGGATTGGACCCGAAGCGCGCTTAACGCGCTCAAAATTACGAGCTGCTGAAATTTGTTTAAAAAAAAAAAAACCCCGAACTTTGAAGTCGCGCCATGGATAGTCAAGGCGACAGGATGCCGGTGGGAGAAATTGACGGGGTAGAATCGACCCAGGACCTCGGGGAAATGTATGTGGAGGAAAGGGAGGGGGAGAGCAATGAGGAGGTGGTAGAGGAGGTTTCAGGCGCGCAAAGTGGCGCTCTCGCGCACGTGGTTACGGCGGCGCCAAATGTCGCCGCGGCCGCAACCGTAGCAGCACCGGTGGATTCAAACCTTTTTTTGCTACAAATGGGGGCCCTTATGGACAAAATGAGTGAGCAATTAAGAGACGGGTTAAACAATATGGACAATAAATTTGAAGGGTTCGACAACGGGATAAAAGAGGTGAAGAATGGGTTAACAGGGGTGGAAAATAGAATGGCTGCCCAGGAGAATCAGATAGAGGGGGTGAAAAATGGGTTAAGGGGGTTAGAAAACACAATGGATGACAAATTGCAGGAAGTAGGGGAGCAATCCGCCCGGGAAATCAAACGGATGGGGAACCAGATAGAGGAGGTGAAAATCGGGTTAGAAGGTAAATTGGATGCCCAAAGGGATGACTTAGGACAGATGAGGGCGGCATCCACAAAAGAGATGGAGGAGATGAAGGAGGAGATACGACGAGGTGTAAGCGAGGAGGTCTCGGGGGTACGCGAGGAGGTAAAGCGAGGTCAGAAGCAAGAGAGAAAGAAGTGGTTGGACCAAGCAAGAGAGAAAGGAGTGGTTGGACCAAGCAAGAGAGAAAGAAGTGGTTGGACCAAGCAAGAGAGAAAGGTGTGGTTGGACCAATCAAGAGAGAAAGTGGTTGGACCAAGCAAGAGAGAAAGTGGTTGTTGGACCAAGCAAGAGAGAAAGAGTGGTTGGACAAAGCAAGAGAGTTGAGTTGAAGAGAGTTGAGTTGAGACCAGAGTTGAGTAAGGGATCCATGAAAGAGCAGCTTCAGCCACAGCAGCAGCCACAGCAGCTTCAGCCACAGCAGCAGCCACCGCAGCTTCAGCCACAGCAGCAGCCACAGCAGCTTCGGGGCCTTGACGGCAGTTTTCGAACGGGGCCGCAAAGGAACGGCGGCTGCTAAACGCGCCGATCGAGAAAGGGCCGCGGCTGCTAATCCCCGACCCGACCGTGCTGCGGGTCCAGCTGAACCTTCCTCCCCCTCCAGCCATCCACCTCCTGCCATTCCTATCATCATCCCCCGCGTGAGTCTGTCTTTTGTTTGTTCTGTCCTGGGTTTAATTAAGACTGTAGGTACGCTAGCGTTGCACTGTGTCTCTGAGTTCTTCTGAAAATTATTTTCTTATCTTTCCTTCTTCCTTGGTTTCTTTCAATCCTGCACATAGTAATAAATTATATTTGTATTCCTTACCCTTTGTCTTTCTTCTTCTTCACATCCTTCGCTTTAGTCTTTTCCCCATTGAATATCTGTGGCGCGATTCGGCCAATGTTCAGGAATCGGGTTAGTCGGGGTAACTGTTAGGGCCGCGGTGCCATCCGCTCTGCCAAACAACATCTTCTCCACGGTCCGTAACAATTGGTGTCAGGAGTGGAATTGTGAAGACGAATTTGGTGTAGGGGAAATATGGGGAAGACGTGACATTAGCGATGAATTTGTAAATGTGTAGATTTTGTAAATATTGGGTAAGGGCAAGGGTAGAGTAGGTGACAGGGGGGGTGACGTACGGTAGGGACGAGCTTTCTCACTTCGCTCTCCGTACGCACTTCGCCTTGCATTGCCTCGATTGATCTGTACCCTTGTGACCTTACCCCTCGCTCATCTGTCTTTTTCCTCCTTTTGTCTCCCACATGAGGACCTGTGCGCCACTGGGCGCCGAGGGGAGCGTGCGTGAGTCGGCCATTGTGCGCCCGAACCTCTCGCAACCACAGCTGTCTGCATCGATGCACCACCTTATGGACCACATGTCTGTGGCTGAGCACCACTGATGGACCCCATGGGTTGGGGCATGGCCCCTCTGCTGGAACCGGCCATAAAGGCCCGAGATCTTGCTGGCGGACCTTGGCCACAGGGCACCGATGCCCCACAGGTGAACCACACGTAGTCGGCCCTGTGGGCCATAAATAAATAAAAATGGACACGTTGGGTGCATTTTTTAATCCAAATAGGCCGCCAGCAAAGAAGATGACAACAACAAGATAGTAATAGCCAGCAGAGGGAGCCGAAGAGCAAGAGACCACCAGCAGGGTTAGCGGTTGTTGGTTTATTTTTATTATTGAACAATGGTGACTGTGCACCGATTGGTGCTTGAGGGTGTATTGGTGCGTTTTTGGGTGCTTTCATGGTGCGTCGATGCAGAGCAGACTGTCTCCCCCCCCCCCCAAAAGAACAATCACAGGTCCTGGGTTGCGTTTTGTAAATAAAGTAACGTCGTTGTAAATAATGCTCCCCACCGTCAATGTATAGTTTGAAGACCATTCCGCAATTCGGTTAGCTGTGGGCGTGAATCTGTTAGGCAGGGTGCAATGGAGCAGCGGGACATATTTATTTATGTTTTAAAACTGTCGCACTCAGGGTCAGGTTAAATGTAGAGGGAACTACACCTACGTGCCACACTAAAAGTTAAGGTAAGAGGCCCGGGACGTGCCTAAGGGGAGGAGGGTGCAGTGTTGTGGATATGAGAATGTTTTTTTTTGTTGTTGTTGTCGTGTAAAGTGTTGTAAAGTATCGCCCTCCTTACTCCAGTGTTGTATAAAGGTCAAAGGGCGTTCCCGTAGTTAGTTCCATAAAGCATACATGAAGGACACCATAATATCCCTGTTCAGTAGTTTATTTCCTTATTCTGTGCATTAGGCTAAGGCTGTGTCTTCCATTAAATGAAATACTCCATTGCACCAAGTGAAATAAGATAGATCCCCTTTCATTCCCATTCCCAAAACCTCTATTTCCAACTGCGTCATTGCCAAGCCTCAATTGCCAGCTACATCCCCTCCAAGCCTCAATTGCCAACTGCACTGGGCAGTTTGCCAGGTTTCCTACAGCTGTGGGTTGTTGATTTCGCCCCAAAACCACCATTAAGCATGTGCTCAGCTCGGGGAAGAAGGGCGTGCCCGCCCATCGTCATCAAGGATGGAGTCAGAGGGCCTGTGCCCACCAATCAGGGCCGAAGCGAGCTCACCGAGGGGCGTGTCCTGAAGGCCGGCGGCTTGATCGCCTGAGGCGCTATAAAAGCGCGCGAGCAAGAGAGAAAGAGTGGTTGGACCAAGCAAGAGAGAAAGTGGTTGTTGGACCAAGCAAGAGAGAAAGAGTGGTTGGACCAAGCAAGAGAGAAAGAGTGGTTGGACCAAGCAAGAGAGAAAGAGTGGTTGGACCAAGCAAGAGAGAAAGAAGGTGGTTGGACAGAGAGACGTGCAAGGAGACGTGCAAAGAGAGACGTGCCAAGAAAGAGTTGAGCCAGAGAACCAGCAGCTTTGGGTTACACAAGCAGCGTTGACTCCACCAGGCAGCGTCGACCCGTTACCCCGCGGGAACCAGATTGCGGTGGCATCGGTGGCCGTCGAGGTCCAGCCCGACGTCCCGTGCGGGATCAAGCCGAACCATCTGCCCCAGCTAAACCTTCGCATTCCTCCTTCCAGCATTTATTCCAACGATTCCATCCTTCTTGTGTACGTGAGTTTGTTTTGTTTGTTCTGTCCCTGGGTATTAAGTTAAGCCTGTTTAGGTAAGCTAGCGTTGCACTGTGTCTCTGAGTTCTTCTGTAAATTATTTTCTTACCTTTCCTTCTTCCTTGGTTTCTTTCAATCCTGCACATAGTAATAAATTATATTTATATTCCTTACCCTTTGTCTTTCTTATTCTTCACATCCTTCGCTTTAGTCTTTTCTCCATTGAATATCTGTGGCGCGATCCGGCCAACGTTCAGGAATCGGGTTAGTCAGGGTAACTGTTAGGGCCGCGGTGCCATCCGCTCGGCAAACCAACATCTTCTCCGCGGTCCATAACAATATATATATATATATAAATTAACAGTAACTTTTTCAATGCCATATACCCCATTGCTCAGTGGTCTATCCCTATTTTTAAAGTTTGGTCGGTCAGAAAAGTAAAGTCCCCTGATGGAATGACAAATGTAAGCAGGCCATCTGAGTCAGGAGGGCCGCCTTCAAAAGAGTTAGAAAAACTCTGCTGCCCAAAGATGCTATCGAGTTCAAAAGGAGAAGAGCTGAAGTCCAACGAGTAAATAAAGGCACCAAGACAGATTCTTGGCATTCCTTCTGCTCATCTATCAATCAGGATGCCTCTCTCCACTCTGTCTGGAGAAGGGCTAAAAGCATGTATGGAAGCAAAGGTGGAAGAAGACCCATCCCCTTACTTGTCTGTAACAAAGAGTTGCTCGACTCGAACCGGGACAAGGCCTTGGAGTCCATTTTTCCAATCGAGTAGGAGCCACGCCGATGAGGATGTCTCATTTCGCAATCCAGCATAAGCCATTCGCAGTGATGTTGGTCAGGCTAGCTCCCAACTTAACCAGGACTTTTCGCTGCGAGAACTCAAGCAATCCATCTCAAAGTCCAGCAATAGTCCTCCTGCCCCCGATTCCCTTATTCATTCAATGTTCAAGCACATGGAAGATAGGGTCCTGGATGTGTTTCTGGTGCTCATCAAGAAGGTTTGGTCTTCAGGGGTTCTCCCCAGTGCCTGGAAGCATTCCACTATCATCCTCATCCTCAAACCAGATAAAGATCCCACAAATCCATCCTCATACCGTCTGATAGCACTCATTTCTGTCGTCAGAAAACTAATGACGAGACGATGGTCAACAAACGGCTGATTTTCTTCTTGAAAAAGAACAACGTGCTGTATAGGTACCTCAGTGGAATCAGGAGGAGTCGCCCCTCTACAGACCATTTAGCTTCACTGGCCAATGATATCAGGAAATATCTTACCAATCACGAGTTGCTGTTGGGAGTGTTCCTCGACATCCACAAGGCCTACGAGACAGTCTGGAGGGAAGGTCTTCTGTCCAAGATTCAGCAATTAGGTATCAAGGGCAGAATCTACTGGTGGATCCGACACTTTCTGTCTGGCAGATCCTTTCAAGTGTGAGTTGGTGTTGCCCCATCCTCCGTGTTTCTCAAAGATAATGGCATCCCCCAGGTCAGTCTTTTTAACATAATGATCAATGGTGTTGCCTTTTCTTCAGGGTCTCTGTGCAGGTTGTCTGTTTGCAAACAACAATGCAATCTGGGCCCAGGGCAGGAATTTAGCGTGCACAGCCAAACGAACCCAGGCTGACATTTGCAGGATCGAGCAATGGACCAAAAAATAGGGCTTCGTTATTTCTGGTTCCAAGTCCAAATTTGTAATTTTCACCCGCAACGAGAAGGTCGAAGATGTCATGATAACAATTAATGGCATGGCCCTAAAAGCCTCTCCCGATGTGTCATTTTTAGGGGTCACTTTTGACGGGGCTTAACTTGGAATTCCCATGATAGGAAAGTTACTGCCAAGTGCGCTGAGGGCCTCAACCTTTTATGTTGTGTCTGAGGCACATTCGTGGGGGCACACCAGGATAGCTTCCTTCTCCTGCACAAAGCGCTTTTTGCTTTTTGGGATTTTTTTGGGATATGTCCGCAACCAACTGCAGGAAGCTGGAAACGATTCAGTATGGAGCTCTCCATATTTGCCTAGGGGCCTTGAAAAGCACTCCAGTGGGTGCTCCTCTGGTTGAAGATGGCGAGATACCCTTGTCCCTTCGGTCGGAAGTTTCAGCCTAAAGTACTGGGTCAAGTGCATTTCTTTTGGGGACAACCACCCAGGCAATGCTTTGTTTTCAGATTACGGGAATTACCAAACTCTCGGCAGATCCTCTCAACCTCCCGCTTTCGGGCTTAAGTGTGTGAGGGCGGCTAAAGGGATGGGTTTGGACTCCCTTGCTGTTAACTTTTCAAATAAAGTGGCCATATGGCCTCCCTGGATCTTTGAAGCCCCGAGAAGTCTCCTGGATTTTTGGGGTAAAATCGATAGTGACAATCCAGTTGCGACATGCAACCAGGCAGTAGAATTCATCAACAAGGTTTGGAGCCAATCTCTACAAGCCTCCACATATGGCTCTAAAAATTCGGGTCTAGCTTGTACAGCAGCGGCTTTTTGCATTCCAGATGTGAAGGTGTTGAACTCTTTTTGACTTTTCGATCACCTTTCGGTATTTTCAGCCAAACTTTTTGACCTCGTCTTGGCTCTTGAATGGATAATTGACTTCAAAACCCCTCAGTGCTGTTATATTTTCTGACTCCATCTCGGCTTTGAAGGTGTTGGAGTCTTTTCAGACTGGATGCAGGCATGACCTGGTTCTCAAGGTGTTTCACCTCATTAACTCGGCTAATTGGAGGGGCACGGTCATCGACATGCTGGCTGGGTACCTGTGTATGTGCCTTCTACACACTCACTCTGTACACCTCAAATTAGGGACTGCACTACCTCTGTGGGTTTCTTCTACTCACTCGCTCTGTTCACTTCGAATCAGGTACTCTCATCACCTTTACTCACTC
The DNA here is from genome assembly GCF_964187855.1 of Myxine glutinosa. Lineage (NCBI taxonomy): Eukaryota > Metazoa > Chordata > Myxini > Myxiniformes > Myxinidae > Myxine > Myxine glutinosa. Next base: position 55,693,689 of record NC_136265.1, read on the forward strand.
ATTACATTACAAGATCTTGATGAGAAAATGGGCACACGAGCTTTGGGTCGGTCCACTTTCCCACTCTATGGGAAAAATGGCTTTTAATGGATCAATATTAATTTTATGAAAATGCCTCAACAACAAATTGTCAAACCCACCATTATATAGGGAATATAGATTTATAGAATCCGAGGGACGACAGTTTGGTTCGAACTTTTCCTCAAAATCGGACATTAAAAAATCTGCTCTCAGGAATCAAAATGTCTGTTTGAGTTGCCATTACAACAAACGGGATCGATTCACCGACTCAGGAGATGGACACGATATTCGTTGTATTTATTCCGAAGTATGAAGGAAGCAAGTCAAACGCCGTAACTCCAAAGAGCATGCGGAGCGATCATTTAATCCATCCGAACTCAAGCCAGCCACATCCCGTTCTACCCCTCTGCGTGATCACGTCATCCCGTCATCTGCAGCACACGTGATACAGTGTCTTCAATATAATGAACAATGAGACTAGACACCACATTCCCGTCTCTCTATGAAAGAAATATGCCACTACTCAGAGTTACAATATCATAGCAGTTCAATGAGAATGAGCTTAATTAACTTCCACTACTCATGCAATCGCACGAGTAGTAGATGGTGTTAGAAGATCCTTTAAACAAAATGACGTGTCTAACATGGTGTTAGAAGATCCTTTGAAAGCCTGGTGTTGGCTGAGCGGTTAGGGCGCAGGCTTGGGATCAGAGGATCCTGAGTTTGAATCCCGGTTGATCCCTGAATTAACACCAGGGGGGTGACTCAGCCTGTCATCCTTCCGAGGTCGGCAAATAGAGTACCAGCTTGCTGGGATGAATGATCCCGGTGTTTACCAAAATTTAGAACAGGTACACCGTATCCCTGTGCATCATAAGAGGTGACGAAGGGTTGGCATCAGGAAGGGCATCCGACCATTAAAAAAAACATTGCCTCAAACAGGGAACCATGATTGTCATGGGACCCACAAGGCTAACCCCACTCTAGTGGGGAAAAATGGCCTTACAACGATCATTCATTCATTCATCATTCACTCATGCAATCGCAGAGGCACAGGAGGCTATCTTGAAAAGTCACATTAATTGGGAAAGTATTAAACTCAGTGTGCCATGTACGTACTCTATCAGTATCATACGTAATCTCTCATCCATACAGGCTCACTCTGAACTCTGAGCGGTCGATCATGGTCATCATTTCTTGGCGGAGCATTCGTGCTTTCAAAATCACACCATTCAACACCAGATTCTTCCTATTTGGGAAAAGGAGTGCCATAGAATCGAGCTAATCGCTGAAAATTCCATGTTTTACCATCTTCAGTTGCATTAGTATTCAATGCTACTCGAGCACTTATTCAAACAGGCTGTGAGAATTTGCTTTCACCTTTCGGAACATGTCCTGCTTTTTTTTTTAAATCTTGCAACATCGCCTGGCTTAAATACCGTACATTTCACACCTCCACACTTATCTTCATAAGCTTTGCTAGACTTTTGTTTCTTCTGGAGTCTATTTTGCACAATCTCCTCTCAGCAGAAATCAGGGATCTGAGTTGTTCCAGCAATATCTAACTTTGTCTTCATGTGATGTCAGTGAAGCAACACAGATGGTTCAACACCAGTACAACTACGGGGAGTTCATCTGGACACAGCTAAGAAATTGCGTACAGAGGGAACCACTGGGTGGTGTGTAATTTTTGCAGTTTGCACAGCCTCATTCAGTAACTGGTTAAATCTTTCAATCTCACCATTCCCTTCAGGATGGTAGATCGCAGAATGTGAATGCTTAATAGCTCATTCAGCAAGAAAGGTAGAAAACTCTTAATAATCAAATTGTGGTCCGTGATCAGTAATGATCTCATCTGGAAAACCTTCTCGACTAAAAACAGAGGTGAGAAACTCTATGACAGTTTCAGTCGCGGTTGACTGAGTAAATGTAACTTCTGGCCATTTACTGTAGAAGTCAACAAGGGTGATAGCAAATCCGTTGTGATGGGAAGCATATGATCCGACAATATCTAATCCTAACTTACTCCATGTGGTAAGTAGAAGGAAGTGGACTGGTTGCATCGGGCCATTACGGCAAATAGCAGAGTCATCGTTCATCTGACAAACATAACAATTTTGAATCGCACATTGAACCTCGGTGTCCATTTTTGGCCACCAATACAACTGTCTCAATCGTTGTTTCATGCGAACAATGCCTTGATGTTCAGCATGTCCAATGTCAATCAGTCGGGTAGTAAGGGAATTGGGGATAACAACTCATTCACCACGGAATATAACATCACTGTGAATTGACAACTCGTCACGAATGGGGAAGTACAGTTTCACAGTGACATTGACCATTTTAGACTGGGGCGGCCAACCATTTTGAATGTACCGTTTCACTTGTACTCGAGTGTCATCAGTGCTAATCGCTTCGGCGAACTCGTCATGAGAAATACGAATGTCTTGTAGCAAGACTACATAGACACGGTCAACATCATGCTCCCTGTCAGTGCTGTCATCAGCAGTATTGGCAGGTAACCGAGATAAAGCATCAGCAACTTTATTCTGAGAGCCCGGCTTATACTGTACTTAGTAGTCATAGCACAGTAATCGTGCATTCCAGTGTGCTACACGCATAGGTCTATGACCTGTACCCGAAGTCGAAAGTAGGGTAACCAGTGCCTGATGTCAGTGCACAGTGTAAATTTTGTTCCGTCGAGATAAGCATGCCAGCGTTCTGCAGCCCAAACGCATGCAAGAGCTTCACGCTCTCCGACGGAATAGCGTTTTTCAATATCAGTGAATTTCCTAGATGCACAGGCCATAGTGACCTCAACACCGTCGTATCATGCATATCGTGTATCGGCTGGACAAGTGAGGCAAAGTGAGGGATGAATTTCACGTAAAACTCTGCCATGCCAATGAAATATCTCACTTGTTCAGGGCTGCTAAGTGCAGCAGCATTAGCTATAGTCCAGCGGAATTGTGAAAAAGCATGTTGTGGCGTCATTATGAAGTTTTTTTGTTGATTCATTATCTCTGAGCTAACCTGAATCAGAATCAGGCAGGTGCCAGACTGGCACCCTTGAGGAATTTTTTTTAGAGGCCAAAAATAAAATGGCCACCACTGATTTCCGATGAATTTTGTTTTGTGCAATATCATTACTTCTAATGGACTTCGAAACACAATTTTGGTGACTATTATTATGTTTTCACGGTCAAAGATTCCAATAATGACATAATTAAAGTTGTATATATAACACATGTATCATACTTTGAAGATGGCATCCACCGATAACAATAAAATTCAGATAAATTAATCGATTTTGCATTGAATTTAATAAAGTCATTGAATTTGATCCAAGGTCCTCCAGAACTCTAGCAGCCTCAACCTTAGATGCCTGATCAATTTCTTTCCTTTTTGTTTCAGGTTGCTGTCATTAACTTTGTAAATAAGCATTTCAATAATGATTGCATATACGTAAAGTAACTATTCTTTCTTTTCTTTTTAGGTGATGTGACAACAGTAGACCATGTCTTCTTCCTAAGAGAGTACATTCTGTTTCTTTAACTGCTCTAATGCTTCTAAGACATTACTAACTGCTGGTAGAACTAGAATAGAAAAAATCATTAAAAGTAGTATACGTAAAGGTGATTTGCTTCATGAAAAACTAACCGATTCTCAGTCTATTCTGCGTCACAAAAGCTGTGTATCCACATATACATCCGAACAGCACATAAAGAGGCATGAAAAATTAGACAAGGAAAAAGCTCCTCCACCAAAGAAAACACGACGTTCTCATACGTGTGAATTTGATTTCAAACAGCACTGTATCTTCTGTGGCAATCAATGTGAACAGCTTGATCCTCGAAATCCACAGCGATGGACAAAAGTGATAAAATGTAGAACAGTCGATCGAGGAAAGAATCAGATGCCATTTAAGCGAAGGATTCTGATTGTTTGTGATCAACGCAATGACATACAAGCTGATGATGTACGCCTCCGAGTCCAGGGGGCATTCTCCGACTTGCATGCTGCTGATGCCTTATATCATCTTGATTGCTATAATTCATTCATGTCACCAAGAGCTATACAAAATGCCACTAAAAAGAAAAACACCTCTACAGATGTTGACACAGCCTTCTTGCATGTCGTCGAGGAGATGGAAAAAGATAAGTGTAAACTTTGGAATTCTGTGGAGCTTCAAGACATGTACAATTCATTGAGTGGTGATAAGCAGTCACGGCGTCATCTTGTCGAATGTGTAACAGCACATTTTTGATCAGAACTCATAAAGTTGTCAGGAAATGGGTACGCTAGTCGACTAGTCTTCAAGGGATATGCACCAAACATCTTGAGAGCAGTGGAGGACACAGACGAAGGAACTCCAGATGTGAAACACATTGTGAAGTGTATCATTCAGGAAACCAAAAATTTGAAGAAGTCTGACTATACATACTCAACCCTTATTTCGAATGAGATTGCAGCAGAAGTGGTAAGCCCAACCCTGGCAAATCTCTTAGCAGCAATATCACCAAAATCACCAAAACATGAGGGCCTTGCGCATGGTAGTTGAAGAACTCCTGAGGAACATTGTGTAAAACATTAATAAGGATGCATGTTGCTCCAAACAAAGTTATTATTTGTCAGTCTGAAAATAAAAATAAATTTCAAAATCATATACTTGTTTTGTCCACTTTTTGTTTGAATTGTCATGTTTATTTACAATGCAAGTTTTACTAGACAAAATCCATGGTCATTGTCAACTGTCCACATGTATCCAAATATATTTGTGTAAAAAGCACAATCCAATATTGTCGTGAAAATGTATCTAAGCTGAACCCAGGTGTGATGCTCACTTGAACCACTGAGAGGCGTCTATAAGAACTCGGACGTCCGCGGCCCCGGAGCATTCCTGCGACATTTAATCTATGACATGTAGACTCGGATGGTGCGTATATGCAGATACTCTAGGCTTGCTTGCATTGACTAATACTATCGTTCCTTTCTATATGATGCCATGATCCTGATATATATATATATATATATTGCATGATTGTATTCTCCAGGATGTTGCCAGAGATCAGATTGACATTAAACCTACCTACGGGACAAAGTTGTGGACTTGATTGATTTCCACTGCAATTAATGTCAATCTGTCTCGTTATCCACTCGAGAACAAGAGGCAAACCAGGACGACATGGCGGGACACAGGATGATCCAGGTGCCGCAATTTGCCGCCGACCCACAAGCAGCGGATTCGGACTCGGAGCTGACGCATTGGCTAAAGACTTTGGACAATCAGTTCAAAGCCCAGGACACCGCTGTCACTGATGAAACGAAATTAGATGTACTCCAGACTAAAGTACATCATAGTGTTTACCAGGGAATCGAACAGTGTACAACATTCAATGCAGCTGTGACAGAGCTGAAACGAATTTACATTAAGAAACGAAGTGTGGTTTATTCCCGGCATCTGCTCGCAATGCGGAATCAACAGCCCACTGAGACGCTGGATAATTTCGCAGAAGAGCTGCGACGTCTGCTTGCCGATAGTGCTCCGGAGGTACGCACACATGAGGAAGTACAAGATGACCTTGTACGCGATTCTTTTGTCTCTGGGCTCAGCTCCTCAACTGTTAGACAAAGACTTTTGGAAGCTGAGGACTTGACGCTCACGGAAGCTTTGCGGCTAGCTCACGTCTACACTCAGGCTAGGGAACAATCTGACGCATATGACCACCCACGTGTCACTGTGGGGACTTCTCGTCAAGCCCGACAGGAGAGAGCTACCGCCGAGGACGTGGGAGCGGACTCGACATCACTGCCGGAACACCTGGCCTCTCCCGAGGAGGACCCAGATCCAGGCTTGGCGGCAGCCGCGGCTGCAGGACCAAAGCCTGGACGAAATGCTACGTGTTACTTCTGCGGGAATCGACAACATCCCAGGTCAGCTTGCCCGGCTCGGGAAGCGATATGTCATTTGTGTTCGACCAAGGGGACCTTTGCTAAAGTTTGCCGAAAAGCTGCGCGGGGCAAACGAACTCGCTCGACATTGAATGGGCTTATCGCCGAGCAGAAGGGCCGAGCACGGAGCGGGGCGCCTCACCCGCCTTTGATGAGAGGCGCACCTCCTCGTGGGCCCCTGGCTGCGTGCTCGACCTTGGTGAGATTCATCGGGCCGACAAAACAAATGGCGCAAACACGACCGAATGCGGAGCGACTGTCCTTGGCCGGTATCCGAATGTCTCATGATGGCTTTGAAACTACGCGCTTGACACGAGCGCCATCTGAAGGCCACTCGTACGCACTACAAGCTCCTGCATCGGCACGGAAAACTGCAGTTGGCTTTGAAACTCTGCGCTTGATACGAGCGCCATCTGGAGGCTGCTCGAACGAACGAAGAACTTTAGCTGGCGTTGGATCTACACGCGAGGCGCGAACGTCCCGCTCAGATGGCTCGATACCTGCCGGACCACCTGGCCTGGCTCAGGCAATTATCCCACTTATGATCGAAGGAATTTTTGCTCGGGCTTTAATCGATACGGGGTCCACAGATAGTTATGTCGATCATCGACTGGTGCAAAAACATGGATGGCCGATCCTTGGGACAAGACGTCGGATCTTTATGGCCTCTAAAGGGCTTAGGCTCAGCACAAAAGGGGAATGTCGATTGAAGCTTGTGATAAAGGGACGAATATTTCCAGATGTACATCTCATGGTCCCTACCAGCATTATGTGCCGATATTTTATTGGAGTCGATATTGTCGTCGATAAAGTCGATATTGGCCGATTCTTGGAGAATTAATACTAATTACTGGTGTTATGTTACTAAAACTTCAAGAGACTCGGTTTAGCAAAATCAATGGTTTATTCACTTTAGAGAATTTGTTGTATACTAAGCCGAGATCTTTAATGAGTCTTTGTTCCAGTCTTTGTTGAAGCTTGTTTGGTAGGTCTTGGTTGAAGCTCGGTCTGTAGGTCTTTTGAAGCTCGTTCAGTTGTTGACAATCTCCAGTTGGTTGATCAGTTCAACTGGTCTTCAGTTTTCACTCCTCTTCATTCACTCTCCCAGTCCACACTTTTCAGTCCACTCTGCTCTCTCTGCTCTCCAATCGCAACTTTCTCCTGGTTTTAAAGCCCCAAACTCCTTTGATGTTGCGGAGCATGCAGGGTGTTTCTGGTTCCCTTATCCAAAACCTTATTTGGCTCTCTCTTGGCCAGCTAGTACTTATTTCTGTTCAAGAGGTCAAATGCTCTGACCTGCTGAGGAAGAATTTGCAGCCTGTGTGCAGTGAACTGAACATAGGCTATTTTTGATAGACAGGTGGCGGTCCAAGAGCGTTACACATTTTGTCTGAAATTAACTCTCCCGACCACCTGTTAACTCTAGTTCTATGCTCTTTTGCTCATTCGTAAAGTAAAACATATTCCACTTTAAACAAGATTACATTGATATATATTCTAGCAATATTGTCAATATGAATATTTATTCCCTGACAATCCCCAGTTTTTCTTTTATGTTTATATTAACCATTAATCTAAACATTACCACATTAAATATTCAAACCACTAATCTGGTAATTCAATTTCCTAAGGCATACACCGTCATTCTGGAAGAATTTTGATCACAATACATTTCCTTGTTCATTGACTCTTTCTATGTTGATAATTCAATTCAACTCATTTGCATAAAGATCACAAAACATTTCACCTTCACCAAAACGCAATAATTTCAGTTCATCATTAAAATAATAAAGCATCTGCAACATTTGGCAAAATGTTTGCCTTTAATCAAATATTGACTTTCTTTATTTGAAAAAAAGGGCGGATCACTTGTGTTTGAAATTTCAGCATAAAACATTTTTTCTCCTGTTGTCTTCATCACACCTTCACTATTTGCGTAGAATTTTCTGCTGTTCTGATAGCTGGGCAGAGTCATAGACTGACCCTGCTCTCCATGCAGCATCCTTGCCACTCTTGCTGTGAGCCATAGTAGATTTGAACAAGGCCTCCATCCAGTTGTAGTCGACTTGCCTCCTCACTCATCGTGAGCATGGAGCAAGTGTTGATGTGATGTTGATTTGTCAACAAGATGTGGAGCAGGGATGCCGGATGCATCCGCAATGATGATGTTGGGACCATGGTACTCAGTTGCCCATGGTCCATACCAGGAGCCCACAGCAGAATCGTGCACAGCTGTTGTGAAGGAAAAGACGCAGACGTTCGCTTGCAGCTCCATGCTGGCTCCCCGGAAGTTGGTGAAGTAATGACACACGTCACCGTATCCCGTAGACGTTGCAGGTAAAATGTCGTCGTCCTGCAATTGCTGATGTGATGAATGTTCGAGGTATTCGAACAAAAGTAAGTGATCGCCCTTTTCCATATGTTGCAGTGTGACCCAGACAAATGGTCACATAATTTTCCCTTGGTGAAGGTAAACATCCATCTTACAAAGGAGTATTTCTTCATCATTCTTTGAGAAAGAGGGTGTATGCCAGGATTAACTTCATTTTCACAAATTTTCCTTTTTCAAACTTCTTCCCAGATGTCGTTATCACTCCATTTGGGATGTGATCTGGTCTTCCCTTTACTCAGCCACATTTATATCTGCTCTCCACACAGATTGAATCAGATGGGGTACATTGTAACATGAAATCACTATATTTTATAACAACTTCACATGAATAATATTCAAATCAGACATGTGTTTTTCACTACTAAACTTAGAATAGCATCCACAATTGCTTTCAGGTTCATATAATTCAAAAAGTAAACTCATGCAGGTATTGTAACCCAACTTCAAAGAAAATAAATGCATTAATAATGAGTATATATGATTGAAATCACAAACAGGAATATCTAATTCCCAACAAATCTTGCAAACAAGCAAACTATGCATAATGTATTATTAGCATAGTCCTCCCCGCTTTTTGTTTTTCTTTAACAGCGTAACTTGTGGTGATATGAGTTCATCGATCTTGTAAAACGGACATAGTTCACAACAAGTTGTTATGCCCTTATTTTAACTCTACTGTATTCATTTTCAACATTACTTGATTCAATCGTTGAATCTCAGTATTCATGTCGCCATAGAAGTCTTCCTCTTTTGTGGTTCCACATTCATTTCCTCATTTGTTGCTTTGTTTATTTCCTCTTTTGTGGCTGCTTGCACTATCATAGTGTTGTTTGTTATCTTATTCAAACCCACCGTCACTAAGGTTTTCAAGCAAGCCACTACTAAAACTATTGCCAATATAACCACTAATCGAATAAACAAATATTGGAGTATCTCAGCTGCTACTCCTCGTATTTGTTCATACCTATAACATAATTATATATCAATGACATTCAACATTATATACCAAACTAACAAACTTCTTAAAATGAGACTAAAGAAAAATCCCTTAATATATAACATAAATCTGATTATTTGCCTTATCCAGATGCCTCTATCTCCCGGGGTCCATATTTGTTTATATTGTTATCAACTTCCTATGATCTGTGAATTCGTTCCAAAATACCACAACCATAGGTTTTAACAAAGCTCTACCAAACTATGTCCAATGTGAACTCAAAATACTAGTAAAACAATCAATTTCAAAAAATTAACTTCAAAGGGTCAGCAAATTCATTCTATAACCAGATCTAATTTTCCCATCCAATAGTTTGCCTTGACATATGGCATATTATAACACTTTAATAAACCTTCAGAAATGTTTCCCATCGCAACAACTTCCCTTTTATTTACCAGTAACTTTGTTTAAACTGCATAACTTAATTTGATAAATCCCGTGTGTACAGCTACCACTTATTGAAACCCCTACTTTTGTAGAAAATATCCAAAAAAGTGGTTGTATACCCCCTTAACTGTTGCTCATCCATTTCTATGCAACTTAGTGAATACTACTGACACCAGTATGCCAATATAGGTGTGGCAGATTAACAAAATATGTTGCAGGTACACGTAACATCGTGTTCTGAGTGTAAAAAACATAACAGCGCGTTTACGTCTGCCCCTTGGTTTTAAGATTCACAATGCATTTCGTTGTAAAACTCACAATAGTTCAATTCAACAAAATTGTCTTTACTATCTGCCCATATCATCTATGCCTAAGACACATCCATACATACAGCACAATTTATATGCTAAGGTCAAGTTTATATATGTAAAAATCCATGAGCAGAGTACTCTGGAAAGTCCGTGTAAGACCTCTTTTTGGCTAATTTTGTACTCCCTCATATTTTTTTTTATGAAGCTCATATCCATAAATAGCTGTTATTCTCATATAAATTCTATCAAAAATGGAATCCCAAAATTACTCACAATTTTACTATTAATTAATGGCTGCTCATAACCTAGCACATCAAATCTGTATCAAATCAAATCAAATCTGTATCAAATCAAATCAAATCTGTATATTCCATCGCCCTTGACAAAAGAGATAATGTACATAATCAAATTATATTCCTATTTTATTTTACGAATTTTCTGGATATTCTTGTAAGATTGACACACAAAACAAAAAAAACACAAACATTGACACACAAACATACACAAACCCAAGCATTATGTATATTTGTTTGCATTTGAACCATCATTAACAGATCAAGATGGGTGTCAATTTTATTTCAATTTCGTAAAATTTATCCTTTAATTTTAGAAACGCTAATACACAAATAGACAAAAAGTTTATGTTTAGAAAACCCCTATAATGTCACATTGAAATTACCCTTTTTTGGTCCTACAATAATGTATCCAAATTTGACAATACATCTATTTACATGTCAGTCGACCACTGACCTATCAGCATGCAAAAAAAGTCCAAAATTCCCACCTGATGATCATGTGACGCTCATCACTTGGTTTCCAAAAAATTTTGCAAAGCAATGTTCCACACTTTAGTAATTGTTTTGTTGTAAAAAATTGTTTCACCCAAAATACTCCCTAAAACGACATTTATAATTGGCAAATATGAGGCTTCCAGAATGAACTCTAATTCTGGATCTTTTAATTCATGTTCCAAAAAAATCCAATTTTGGCATTTAATCAATTAATTATTAATTCGCTAATAAGCAAAAGTAAAATTCATTCTTGCTCCGAAAATTTTTGAGACAAGAAGCATGAACAATTATTCATGTTGGTCTTATGATTTAATCTGTTGAGGCCTGTCGTCATTTGGGATCTGCAGCAATGAAGGCCTAATCGTTATCTGAGGTACCGGTAAGCACTGGTACCCTTGATCTTGGTTCTCCCTTGCGAAATCGTGTTTTGTTGACGTACGGACATCTTCTTTTCCAATGTCCAATATTTCCACAATTAAAACATCGATGTCTGTCATTGGCTGGTTTGTCCACCTGTTCACTTGTATTTCTAGGCTGTATCTCCAGATCCCTGAGTTGCCACTGCAATCTCTGATCATCTCCTGAAACACGAAAAAATTCTCTGTACCGTCCTTTTTGGGGAGACAAATGGGAATCAGATGGGACAACTGTCACTTTTATTCCTATGTTCGAGGGCAGTTGTGCATCTATCTCCTCCAATGTATTCTGCATTGTTGCGTTGTTGCCCAGAAAACCTATTGCGTTGATTCGTAGTCATCAGGGCTTGAGTCTGTAGTTGCATCAATTTCTCGGCATTTACAGCACTATTTCTGTCTTGAATCCGCTGATGATGCAAAGCGTAATTCAATATTTCTTGAATTGGCTTGCCTTCCCAAGCAATACACTGTCTTTCCACTTCATTCTTCAATTTGGGCAACAGACCATTAATAAAAAGGGGTTTTAAGGCATTTTCAATTTGTGCCCGGTCTATTCCTGAATATAGTCGGAAAACATCTCGCAATCTATCCAAATAATCGCTAGCATCTTCGCCTGTTTTCTGCTTGCATGTAACCACTTTGTTCCAATCCGTCAGTGGTGGCAATTTTTGTATGGCCTCTATCAATTTATTGATCTGTGCCGTTCTAGCCTCCGTGGGCATGTCTACCTGTCCATCTTCCGTATTTACCCAGTTGGCCTCACGCATTAAGTTCCTCAAAGTGGTGGTATTAGGAATTAACCACTTCAAAAGTATTTCCATATCTCTTGCAGTGGGCAACTGAGTTTCCACCATTAACCGCAGTTTTTCCGCAAATTGAAGTGGATCTGTTTTGATTGATGGCATACTACTCTGCAATGCCTTCAATTGATGTACCTGCCATGGTCTATACATCAGATCTGGGTGTTGCTGATTTGCCCCTGGAAATTGCCGCTGAGGAAAATTCATAACACCACATTGCTCAAACCCTCCTTGTGAGAGAGTCAACTTTTGATCATTCATTAGCCAATCACATTGATCGTTAGATTGATTGGCATTTATCACACGACTTTTACTCCTTGTATGGTGAAATGGAGAGCATGATAAAAGTATAGCAGCTGGTTGCATCGTTTGCCCACTTTGACTCGGTTCCTGTGCCCCAATTGCACCCTCTTGGGTAGTTACCTCAAATGGGTCACTTCTTTCACCTGTCCTCTGTTGACTAGAACCAATCGCTGCACTCTGTTCTGGTCTTTCGGCAGGTACTACCTGTGGCTTTTCCCACACCCCAATCTCACTGATCAGTGTTGCAGATGAGTCTGGATCAGTAAGTCCTGTTGAGGGGGGGGGAGGGGGGGCGTCAAACAAAAATAACCACATATAATATAACAAATAACTACCAGACTCACCACCTCGTTCATCGTCCAAGGTTGTCTGCACATTGATGTTTCGCAAATGTCTCAAAGCTTCTTTCTTGAGACCGCAATTTTTATCAATCAAACAATCAATATATTCAATTCAATTTATTCAGTTCAATTTATTCAGTTAAATTTATTCAATTAAATTTATTCAGTTCAATTCAATTATTCAATTTCAATTAATTTATCAATATGCATCAATAAATCAAATTAATCATTTTGGATGACTCCTCGCATAAGCCCTTTCCCCAATGATGTTAGGACAGGTCCATCTATTGACTGAGATCGAAGCTCATCGGTCGTCACCTCTGGTTCATACCTCATGTCAATTGACGAATCACTGTTCTGTCCTAGGGTCATATCTGACCTATTTTTCCATTTTGCCTGGTCTCCACAAATTTCCTTTGAACCACTAAAGGCAACTCATCCTTCATTCGTGAGATCGCCAAAATGGATGGCAGATATTAAAGTTCTTAGGGAAAAATATCTCATCATTTTTCTTTTAATAGTACCCAAATCTCTTGGCAATATAAATTTCGTAAAAGTCCTGAAATGGGACTGTCAAATTCCTCCAATCATGCTAAATTTTGAAACTCCATCGCTTGTAATACCCAATTTATCCCATAGGGCTTGAAAGTTCTTTTCCAAGTTCGTGCAATCATTCTGCATTGGAACCCTATGATATCATTCATAATAATCATCATGATTTTATAACCATGGTCATATCATAATCATCTATTTGAAAAACAAACATTTCCTTTATCACCACAGCTATGTGGTATAATCAACAATAAAATAAACTGTACATAGCAAAAGGCTACCTCCTGACCACTTAGTATACCTATTGACAATAAGTCATAACAATATCGACTAATCATTAAACAATTGAAAGAAAAATCGCTTCTACTGCTCCAGCCGCAGCATTCGTCATTTTGTCTGTTCATTCGCGTGACCAAAACGAAATAAAGGGAGCTCAACCATTACACGGCGCTTTTAATGGCGCATGCCATAGGAACTCAACGCAATTTCGACTCGGCCAGAAAAACGAGCAAATTTTGCAGGATGTTAACTGGAATTTGTCGTGAAAATATATACAAAATACACAAAAATATATACCCACAAAAATAAACAACAAACCCAAACAAACCCAAGGTCGACCATATTCAATTCAATTATGCAATTTCAATGAATTTATCAATATTAATCAATAAAATTCTAATAATAATACATAATAAAATATCATAAATGATAATATCAAAAGTCACATTTATCAGTCTGATAACTCTATACCTAAGCCTTTTCCCAATGTTGCCAAAACAGTTCCGTCCGCTGGCGGAGGTATTTGATCATGGACGTCACTTTCGACCCATACCTTCCGTCAATTGACAAATAACCGTTCTGCCTCTGGATCATATCTGACATATCTTTCAATCCTGTCTGGTCACAAATGCAAGTTTAACAACCACTGAAGGCAATTCAACCCTTCATTTGTGAGACAATTAACCAAATTGATCAGACAGATATGAACCAGTTCATTGGGTACCCAAAGTGCTTGATAATTAAAATGTTGTAAGATTCCTGAAATGCCGTACCAATGAATAGCAATTAATTCATAATATTGACCAATGTAATCCAATCACACTGAAAGTGCAACCTTCCAACAAACTTTGTGACTTGTAATACATCATTAATCCTGCAGGGCTGTAAAGCTATCCTTAAAGTCCATGCAATCGATTTACATCAAAACCCAATGATGACATGCCTGACAATCATAGCAATTTTCATGATTGTAAAACCATTTTCATTGTAAATCATTGTAATTATAAATTGTAAATGTAAATTTACCATAATTGTAAATTGGCAATTATAAATTATAATTGTAAAAAAATTGTAAATTGTAATTTGTAATGCATTACCATAATCAGTCATTGCAACAAACTTTGAAAATGAACATGACCACTGATCATTAATGATGAAGGGTGGGGAAGGGAAGAGGAGAAGTGGCAGAATGCCAAGGGAGGGAGGTGGCTGGGGGGGGGGGGGGTGTGTGGGGCGGGGCTCCCTTAGGGAAATTAACACTATGCGAAATACGACACTCATTGTATTTTTGTAAAAATAACTGTGTATTATTGGCTGCACTTATTCTCCCTTACAAGGCTGTGAGAGGTTATATGGTGGATACTATTGTCCCTCTCGAACTTCTGTGCAAATCATACACTCATCTGTGTATTATTTAACGATGTAAACTGTGTCGTACCATTTCACAAATTATTGTAGCAGTATTGGGGCCATGGTTGGAGGAGGGGGGGAAAGAGGGGTGCAAAACACATGCATACCCACACATACATACCCACATACCCATACACACAAAAACACAGCAAGACCACATAATGAGGTGATATGCTAAATCAATATGGGATCCATATGGGATATGCAATCCCATCCAATCAACGATCCTATACATGCCTCATACAATGTGTAATATAACCTGACTTGGTGGGGAAGATGATGGCAGGATGGGGTTTAGGATTAGGGTAGAGGGGACAGGAAATAGAAGGGGGGGGGGGGGGGAAAGGACGTGATGTTAGTGCACCACTTGAAAGGGTCACCAAATCCATTTACCTGTAAATTCACCCATATATATACAGATCTAAGTTTTGTTTCATCAAACAGGTACAATGTTGTGTTTGGGTCCAGTTAATTGCCTTGCCACCAGGCATAGTATCTTATTTCACTAAATTACATTTTAAAAAATCCTTTCTGATCCCATATACAGACTTGGCATTTAATATGGAATATTTTTTTGGTGGGGGTGAACTTACTTTTCAAGATGACTTAGAACCAAAAGTTCATTGGAATTATGTTGAAATTATTCTAGATTTTGTTAATGTGACCTTTAAAATAAACAAAAACCACATTTGACATTTCGAAGCAAATAAATTGATCCTTGAAAGTGATGTAAACTGATATCGAACTCAATTCATGGACAGTACTGTGTTAAACTTCTGTGCGTTTTCCAGAAGTATCTCTTTATTTTGCACATTAGCCAAATTTATTTTCAACAAAAACAAAAGCTAAATTACGACTGGGAATACGGACAGTAAAAGTACAGTTCAGTACTTCGTGTAACCCCCACGAGCATTCAGGAGAGCACGTACACGTCGAGGCATGCTGTTCCCGAGATTTGCCAAGGTTTGGACAGGAATCGCTTGCCATGCAGTGACAATAGTCTGCTGCAATTCACGCACAGAGGCAGGCTGCTGGTCCAAGTTGTCGATTTGACGCGTTAATTCTGCCCACAAGTTCTCTATCGGATTCATATCCGGGGACATGGCAGGCCACTTCATATGCTCTATATTAACGGTCAGCAAGAAAGTGTTGGATCATGCGAGCACGATGAGGCCGTGCATTGTCATCTTGGAAGACAAAGTTTACTCGAAAGGCTGCACGAGCAAATGGAAGCAATGTTTCTTCCAGAATGACCCTGCACTTGAACTGGTTCAGGTTTCCATTCAGAACAACCAGGTCAGTTTTGCCCCCTGCATGAAAAGCAGCCCAAACGGTCACCCCACCACCTCCAGCTTGGACTCTTGGCACTATACAATCTTCGTTGTGGGCTTCATGCACTTGTCTGCGCACTCGGACGCGGCCATCTTGACGATAGACCAGAAATCTAGACTCATCACTGAAGGTCACGTGATTCCAGTGTCCTGGCTGCCATTGATGGTGCTCTCTGGCCCACTGCAATCGGCGCTGGCAGTGTTGTCTGGTCAGGCGTGGCTTTCTCAGGGGACGCCTGGCACGATAGCCTGCTTGAACCAGTCGTTGGTTGACTAGCCTTCTGGACACAGGCACATTTGTCAGTTGCTGCCACTCAGCCCTAAGCCGATTAGCTGACTTGGTACGGCCATTGCAGACTAACCGGTGCAGCTGGCGATCATCTCTCCTTGTGGTTCTGCGTGGACGTCCTGGCCTCGGTATTGGAGTAGGGACACCCCTCTGAGCATTTCGTTTCAGGATCTTTGACACCTGACCTTGAGTGATGCCATACTGCCGAGCAATAGCACGCTGTTTCATGCCCGAATTTCGTAAAGCCACCACTCCATGACAAACAGCATTGTCAAGTTGACGGACCATCTCCAGAGGAAGCGGCAATTACTTTTGTAGACGTGCAGCAGTTGTTTTCCACTAATACAGAACGCAACAACCCTTATATACCCGATTGTGAAGCCAATCGTCAAATGTACCTGTCCTTACATTTTGTCACGCCACCTGTGATATAATCCTGTTATTGACTTCTTGCTGCGAAAGACAATCAGTGACATGGTTCTTTCAACAAAGACATCACCGAAGGGTAAAAGAAACTCACCAGATTGATATACTGAGTTCAGAAAGTAAACCCAAGTCAAGAAAAAAAAAATATTCCATATTAAATGCCAAGTCTGTATAAGAAGTGTGGGCTAGGGCCCAGGACACAACACCAAACGGTTGCCATGGGTGACCTGCCTGCACGCATTCCAGTGGCAGGATACAATTACCGGCATCAGTGTCTTACTTGGAGATGACACGGAAAACCTTTATGACAATGCTAAACTCACTTTTGTAGCACTGGGAATTCATGTTTGAAAATCGAATCCAGCCGATTTTCCCTTAACACTGTATACTGTATAAAATGCAGTTTTTTTTTTACAAAAATCGCTAATTATTTAAAAATCCTCAGATAATCGTTTTTAAAAAATCGCTGTTCAACTTGTGCGAGAGCATATCGACTCGTCCCTCGTGACCACATCAAAGAAGAGGCTCACCACAGGAAAAATATTATATAAGTCTCTACCGTAGGAACCCAACAATATATGAATCATCATACAAAAGGAACGGGCAGATATGTGACGCAGACCATTGGACTGGAATCACGTATGAAATCAAATGAATACACAAAAGCATATTCATACACAAAATATTTTCATGACTGGACGAATGCAGCACCTCTTTGCTAACGCCCGGGGTTCGTTAGTGGCTCTTTGCACTCGTCTCTTTAAACTCGTAAAATGTACCGAAAAAAAATACCCAAACTAAAGAAAAATTTTAAAATTACTATTTATTTTTAGAAAATTTTGGGAAATAAATTTTTGTTTTCTCGTTCATGATTTTAAAAAATCGCAAAATAATTATACAGTATATACCATATCCGTGGTCCTTCATGGAAGCACAGCACCTTTTCTAAAGACAAAAGGCTTTAGTGGATATTTGTGACGGTCCATGGCACCATCCCTGAAAAATGCGTATACATCTGTAGTACACTTAGTTAAATTTTGGAAGAAAAAAGAGGAAAAAATTGTCATGATTTCTGAAACCTGTTAAAGGCCTCGTGGTTTTTCCCACCTTCCACATATCAACAAACATACACAAAACTCAAACACTGAACAATTTGCGCAGATTAACATCAGACTACACAGATAACAAACAAAAGCTTACCTTGTTTACCTGGGCAGTTGAGTCCCTACGGGCCACCACTTCTTGGAGAATTAATACTAATTACTGGTGTTATGTTACTAAAACTTCAAGAGACTCGGTTTAGCAAAATCAATGGTTTATTCACTTTAGAGAATTTGTTGTATACTAAGCCGAGATCTTTAATGAGTCTTTGTTCCAGTCTTTGTTGAAGCTTGTTTGGTAGGTCTTGGTTGAAGCTCGGTCTGTAGGTCTTTTGAAGCTCGTTCAGTTGTTGACAATCTCCAGTTGGTTGATCAGTTCAACTGGTCTTCAGTTTTCACTCCTCTTCATTCACTCTCCCAGTCCACACTTTTCAGTCCACTCTGCTCTCTCTGCTCTCCAATCGCAACTTTCTCCTGGTTTTAAAGCCCCAAACTCCTTTGATGTTGCGGAGCATGCAGGGTGTTTCTGGTTCCCTTATCCAAAACCTTATTTGGCTCTCTCTTGGCCAGCTAGTACTTATTTCTGTTCAAGAGGTCAAATGCTCTGACCTGCTGAGGAAGAATTTGCAGCCTGTGTGCAGTGAACTGAACATAGGCTATTTTTGATAGACAGGTGGCGGTCCAAGAGCGTTACACATTTTGTCTGAAATTAACTCTCCCGACCACCTGTTAACTCTAGTTCTATGCTCTTTTGCTCATTCGTAAAGTAAAACATATTCCACTTTAAACAAGATTACATTGATATATATTCTAGCAATATTGTCAATATGAATATTTATTCCCTGACAGTCCCTACCAGCATTATGGGCCGATATTTTACTAGGACACGATTTTCTTAAGCGACATGGACGTTTGGAAATGGAATTTGGTGGTACTGATACTCTTGCTGTGTGCGCTCTTGCAGGGATGGAAATTGAGCCTCTGTCGCTGTTCCCCAATATGACCACGGACTGCACACCTGTATTGGTAAAATCGCGGCGCTACTCACGAGCTGACGTGCAATTCATTGCGGAAGAAACGGCCCAGCTTTTAAGGGAAGGTATCATAGAACCCAGCCGGTCGCCGTGGAGGGCCTAGGTCTTGGTGGTACGAAGTGAAGCGCATCGCAAACGCATGGTAATCGACTATTCGCAGACGATTAATTGATTTACACAGCTGGATGCCTACTCCCCTACCGGGGATGGACGCCCTGGTTGGACAGGTGGCTCAGTACTCGGTCTATAGCACTCTCGATCTGCGTAGTGCGTATCATCAAATCCCCATCTCCAAGGCCGACCGCATCTGTACCGCGTTTGAATCAGGTCAAAGGTTATACCAGTTCACCCGACTACCTTTTGGGGTCACGAACGGGGTTCTTGTTTTCAGAGGGCTATGGACGACCTCATCGCTAAGGAGAACTTGACTGACGTCTTTGTATATCTGGACAATCTTACAGTTTGCGGGCATGACCAGGGGCATCATGATGCAAATCTGAAGCGCTTCCTCGAGGTCGCGCAGAGGTATCGCCTAACCATGAATGAGGCTAAGTGGCGTTACTCCATGCGCACGATCGATCTTCTGGGGTACACCGTGACCCATGGCTCTGTTGCTCCAGATAAGGAGCGTCTGCGACCCTTGCTCGATATGGCCCCGCCCTGCGATCGAGCTTCGCTGAAGCATGCTCTCGGGCTGTTTGCCCATTATTCTAAGTGGGTGCAAAATTTCTCCGCGAAACTCCGCCCACTTGTAGCCTGTGAAGCGTTCCCCATGAGCCCTGCCGCCATGGCTGCTTTTCGGGGCCTTATGTCCGACATCGCGGGCACCACTGTGGCGACCATTGACGAGCACAAATCTTTAGTGATGCCTATCGATTTTACCCCATAGCAAGTGATGCCTCGGATCATGCGATAGCAGCAACTCTCTCACAGGGGGGGGGGGGGGGGGTGGCACCCTGTGGCTTTCTTTTTGCGGACTCTCACCTCCGCTAAGCGGAGGCATTCGTCTGTCGAAAAGGAAGCGTACGCGATCGTCGAGTCGATTCGGCGTTGGCGTCCGTACTTGCTCGGACGTAGCTTCCAAATCATCACAGACCAACAGAGCGTTGCGTTTATGTATGACACCCTACATGCTCAACGCATTAAGAATGAGAAAATCACTCGCTGGCGTATCGAACTCGCCGACTTCTGCTACACCATCAAATATCGCCCGGAGAGGGATAACCTGGTTACCGACGCCTTATCGCGGCCGGCTACGTGTGCGGGACTCATCTCTTTGGAGGGTCTGCGCGCTTTGCAAGACACTTAGTCATCCTGGGGTGACGCGTTTCGCTCATTTTGTGCGGTCGTAATCTGCCATACTCGGTTGAGGACATTCGCCGGGTCTGTCGCGCCTGCGCTGTATGTGCGGAACTCAAACTGCGTTTTTACAACCCTCCCATGGGGATGCTGGTCAGGGCTACTAGACCGTGGGACTGGGAGCGCTTGGCGATGGATTTCAAAGGGCCGCTGAGGGTGTCGAGTAACTCTCGTTATCTGCTCACTATCGTTGATGAGTACTCGCGATTCCCTTTTGCTTTCATATGCGCAGATATGATGGCTGCCACTGTTATACGGTGCCTGCAGAACTTGTTTTCTATGTTTGGGTATCCGGCCTACGTGCATACAGATCGTGGTGCGGTGTTCCTGTCCCAGGAAGTGAGGAGCTTCTTGCTCCAGAATAATGTCGCTTCTAGCTATACCACCCCGTATAGACCACAGGCGAATGGGCAGGTCGAACACTTCAATGGGATTATATGGAGGGCCATCAAGCTAAGCTTCAGGTCCCTCGGCCGGGGCCTAGATAAATGGGCTTGGTCACTACCTGCGGCGTTGAACTCAATCAGGGCTTTACTATGTACGGCCACCAACCAGACTCCTCACGAAAGGCTATTTCACCACCCCAGGAGCTCGGGTAGTATCCGATCTTTACCTAGCTGGCTCGCTGAGCCAGGGCCGGCCTACCTCAAACGCGCAGTTCACACGAGCAAATACGATCCCTTAGTGGATAAGGTGCAGGAACTCCAGGCTAATCCCGAGCATGCTCGCATGATGATGGCAGATGGACGCCAGTCTACCGTCTCCGTACGCCATCTTGCCCCTTGCGGGGCCATCGACCCTTACGGGGACATCGACGAACCGATTTACGAGTCTATGGACTCTCCCGGGGCTCCGCCTATGGAGCACCTGCCGTCCCTCCTGTCGCCAGACACACCCCTGCCTGAAGGCACTGTGGTGCCCCCATCCGACACCTGCCTCCAGCGGCTACTCCGATGCGGGGGACTCTGGGCTTGGGGATGTAGTACCCGGTAGTTTCCGGACCCGTGCTGGCAGGGCAATTCGCCGCCCTGACCGCTACGGATGGACCGACTGACATCGCTACACTACTGTTGTTGCATGCTTGATTCCTGCCTAGCGGCAGCGTAGTTCTAATGGCGGGAAGAATGTAGTGAAAATGTATCCAAGCTGAACCCAGGTGTGATGCTCACTTGAACCACTGAGAGGCGTCGATAAGAACTCGGACGTCCGCGGCTCCAGAGCATTCCTGCGACATTTAATCTATGACATGTAGACTCGGATGGTGCGTATATGCAGATACTCTAGGCTTGCTTGCATTGACTAATACTATCATTCCTTTCTATATGATGCC
Source organism: Myxine glutinosa (assembly GCF_964187855.1). Lineage (NCBI taxonomy): Eukaryota > Metazoa > Chordata > Myxini > Myxiniformes > Myxinidae > Myxine > Myxine glutinosa. Next base: position 55,715,510 of record NC_136265.1, read on the forward strand.
ATGATCCTGATATATATATATATTGCATGATTGTATTCTACAGGATGTTGCCAGAGATCAGATTGATATTAAACCTACCTACGGGACAAAGTTGTGGACTTGATTGATTTCCACTACAAATATAATAACCAATGCATTAGTAATTGCAAATAAGTTACTTCAGCTGTCAAAAATACATATTTGGTTGTGACTGTTATTGCATTAATATTTGAAGGTTCATCAAGTTCAATTTCGAACTAGAAGTTATCAATGGAACTGCAAAATCGCCATTTTATATAGGGAAATGGTGGCCATCTTGAAAATATGACACAGGATTAATATATACACCTTTAATCGTATCATTATTGGATTCCTTGACAATGAAAACATGGAAGTAAACACCAAAATTGTGTTTATAAGTGCATTAGAAGTGAAGATATTGGCAAAAACAGAATTTATCGGAAAGTCATTTTGTTTTTCGCCTCTAAAAAAAATTCCTCAAGGGTGCCAGTTTGGCACCCGGCTGATTATGCTTCAGGATAGGTCAGAGATGGTGAATCAACCAAAAAACTTCATAATGACGCTCAAGCACGCTTTGCCTTGAAATGCCTGTTTGGCATCTGGACTACAATGCCATTTGCCAGATTTGAATTTGGTCGGACACCAGTTTTATCCACAATATGTCCGAGCACTTCGATGTGGGGAACGCCAAATACACAATTGGTATTTAATTTAATACCAGAATTATTCGAGCATCAGAGTACGGCTCGGAAGTTGGAACCATGCTCAGATTTTGTTTTGCCCAAGACAAACACGTCATCGAAGCAACAAATCACACCCGGAAGGTTGCGAAGAAGCGAGTTCATCAGTCTCTGAAAGGAAGGAAGAGCGGAAGCTAACCCAAATCATACACGCTTGTACCAAAGAAGACCTTCATGAGTGATAAATGTAGTCAAGTCACGACTTTCCTCAGTCAATTCAAGTTATTGGTAAGCAGCTTTTACGTCAAGTTTAGAGAAAACAGTGGAACCTCGTAGTTCACCGAGTAGTTCGTCAATGTTTGGTATCGGGTATTTCTCAATTACTATGGAATCATTAACCTTTTTAAAATCAATGCAAACCCATATGGTATTGTCCTTTTTCCGTGCAACTATGACTGGCGATATCCATTCAGAAGCTTTGACAGGCTCTTTAATGTCCTGTTCCTGAAGGAACTTTTGCTCTTTCGCCACCTCCTTTCTAACAGCAAATGGAAGGAAGCGCAACTTCTGTTGGACAGGGACGGCATTAGGTTTCAACCTGATTTTATGCGAGTACCTTTTATCAACCCAAAGTCACCCAAGAACAGAGCAGGGAATTCAGCCTGTATCTCGTTTTGTGTACAGGCAGCAGGAGCCTGAATAGGTACGTGTGATCAGGAAGTTTATTGTGTAATACCGCTACTTGTCGGTACATCAGAGGTAGTAGCAAAACATGTAAGGGTTTTACCATGGATGTTGATACCCAGACCCTGAATCAGATCTTTTCCAAGCAGTGTTGAACCTTTCACAACATACCATTTAGCCTGAACACATCTATCTTGGTATTTGACAGTCGACTCAAAATAACCCAATGCATGAACATTATTAGCAGTGTAGAAATTAAATAATTCCTGGCATGGTTGTAAATCATCATAAACTAAATGTTTGGTGAACAGTTCCTCATTCATCAGTGAAGCATCACAAGCAGAATCAACAACCACATTTACCGCAATGTCATTTATGAGAATGTCACAAGTCACCTTCGTCTTCACCGGGCGTGTACTGTGGACAACGAGAACTTCACGTCATTCTTCCTCACCTGGTGTCCAGATATTCACCTGTCGTACAGTACGTGAGTGTTGACACACAGCAGCAAAATGTCCAACCTTGTGGTGAGAGGTTCATTTCTTGTCTAAGATCGCTGGACAGACAGGTGAATGGGCAAGGTGGGAGGCAGATCCACAACAGTAGCATTTACGTGAAGCAGTAGATTTACCGAAGTTCACAGGAGAACTGGAACGAAGTTGGGAACATTTAGCAGGAGTTTGTTGTAGGCGATCACCAGAGCAAGGCTGTAGATGTACATTTTCCACCCAAGGAGATGGTTTCGATTCACAACCCATTGACTTGGCTTTTTCATCTGCATTACTATCATCTTGAACACCTGGCAAGGTATTGAAAGTTATCTGACCTTGTGCACCAAGTGAATGTGGTAGAATAGCTCGTTTCCGATCCGCACTTGCTCCTTGAAGGCTGCGGCAAGAATGTAGTTCTCGAACATTCGACGCCATTGTGGCCAAGACATGGACAGTCTTCCCTGGGTCAAGAATGATGGAACAGAAGAGGCGAAAGCAGCAGATTCCATCACAGAATTGAAGGCAGTTTATCCAGGGTTTATCCTCATCACCAACTGTTGTCATTGCTCACTCATTGATTCATTGCGGCACTGACCAATGGGGTATAACATCAACTTTGCTCACTCATCGATTCGTTGTGGCACTGACCAAAGCGTGTGACGTCACCTTTTTCTCACTCGTCGGTTTTGCGTTGTGATTGGTATTCCGAAGTATGAAGGAAGCCAGCCAAACACGGTAACTCCAAACAGCATGCAGAGCGTTCGTTTCATCTGACGTTCCGGACCTATGGGTTTTTTCAATTTTCAAGGATTTTCAATGGGTCGCACGATCATTTCAGAAATCACGGGAAAAAAACTTTATCGACGATTTACTTCTCCCGACTGAACAGAACAGAGATCAAACTAATGCCGACACAAACTTTACAGTGTGGACTCTTCAACCGCGCTGTACCGATGTACCGCGCTGTACCGATGTACCGCGATGTACCGCGCGTGCATCCGGTCAGTCAGATCATACGTTTGGTTTCCGACACATGAATGTCCATTGCTTTTCATTCAAAAGATTGAGCTGTGAGCATAAGGTACTCGCCATGGCTAGAAAGTATCAGCCTGTGTTCCTGAACTATGGGTTCACCTTGAATATCGATAAGCACAATGTTCATCGACCACAGTGTGTGATATGCCTTGACGTGTTGGCCAACGAGTCCCTCAGGCCCCAAAAGCTGAAACGTCACCTCGAGAAGAAACATGGAGATCATGTCAACAAGTCGCGGGAGTTTTTTCTCCAGAAAGAACGCGAGATTAACAACAGCAAGTCAGTAATGAGTTCGGCTGTTTTTCCGTCGAAGGGACTGACCAAAGCCAGTTACCTGGTGGCAGAGAAGATAGCCAAAGAAAAGCAACTGCACACTATTGCGGGTAAGTTTTTTGTTTTTTTCTGTAAAAGTATTTCACTGCATTGGCGGTTTGTAGGTTCATAAAGTGATACATGGCGCTGTAAGCATAGTAAAATTTAGGTTTTCATTTTGTCTTTAGAATATTGATGTGTCGGGTTCTTGCTTACTATTACTCGTGCCATGTATACTGTTGTGGTTTTGAGTTTGTACAGTTGTATAATAAAGGTTAAATTGCCCCCTCATAGTTAGTCACCCAAGCAACATGTAGCCTCATTTGTAGTGTAGTTATTTCTTAGTATTTGTGAGCTTAGTCCTTTTCCATTGTTAGTTCTGCATTGAGTAGAGTCAGGAGAATAGGCCCTACTCTACCGACTTTCCAGCTTCCCTCGCCTCATGCCCCTTTGCACTAACTTTGGTTCATTTTGGGCGAATTAACACGAGGTAGGCTAGGAGGGACGGGGCGGAGCGGCAGAGAGCTGACGGTAAGCGCGAGCCGCCAATCAGGGCTCAGAGGTGGTGGCGGCGGCGTTGCGTCACAGGGTGTGGTAAGAAGGTTCGAGAGGGTTTCAGAAGGTTCGGGGCTGTAGCTATATAACCCATTGTGCAGAGCCCCCAGGAGGACTGATTGAGGAGCGAAGGACTTGAGGACTCTCGCTGATGAACGAAGGACTTGCCCAGGGAGAACTCGCGCGCACTGACCAAACAAGAGGATCGAGGAAGAGGAGTTGTGAGTGTCAGAGAACTGTGAAAGATATGTGGGTAGAGAGATGCGCATGAACCAGGATACGCGCTCGTATAAAGTGACGCTCAGTTGAGCTTTAAGCCGAACTGCATACAGTGCATTAAGTCGCGTGAGTGAAAACGGCTGTGTCATCGCCAGCCGCGCTGAGAGTCCCGCATTTGCCGTTCCACCTCATCGGCTGCTTTGTTCGGGAGACGCGCTACGAGGTTTCTTTCCACCGCCTGCTGCCATCTTCGCGGGACGCACAAGGACCGTGGAGAGCCGGACGGGGCCGTTCCTGAACGACCACGTCGACGCGTTTGGCTGAACATCAACCCATCTGCAATTCCCTGTGTGAGTGTGGCGGGCCCGCGTCCGGGGGATAAGATACGACTGACTAAGTGCTGCTCTGTGTCTCTGCGTCCCCGATCATTGTACATACGCGTGGGAATAATTAAACCGGTGTTCTTCCTTTTTCCTACTCGATTGTTCCTGTGATTTCCTCATTGGCTAAGCGTGGTAAGAATAGAACCGCTTGAATCGGGTCCCAATATCTAGATAACTGCGCGGACCACGTGTACGCAATCCGCTCAGCGTACTCAAATCACACGTGGCTCATGCGAGGCTTGTTTCCTCGTTTCTGTGGCGGCGCGGGTACTTAGGTACGAGCGAGAATTTGTCCCGAGACCGTACCTTGCGTTCGCCCGGAAGGGGCGTCTCAAGTCTCTCGGTTCCGCCAAGCCCAGCAAGACCAAGGGCCCTAATCCCCCCTTGGTAGGGGTAGGAAGGGCGGCGGGAGAACCGTAACAATTGGTGTCAGGAGTGGGATTGGACCTGGAGTGCGCTTCATGCACTTGAAATTGCGAGTGGCCGAAATTTAGTTTTTTAAACCAAGATTTTAAATTCATACCATGGCCAGTCAAGACGGTCGAATGCCAGTGGGGGTAGAAGATGAGGTAGATGAGGAGGTAGAATCGATAACCCAGGACCCACAGGAAGAGTTGGGAGAAGAGGAGGACATTGATGACGGGCCGGCAGCAGTAGGAGAAAATGGCGGCGCCTCACACGTGGCCACGGCAGCCGAACCCGCTGTGCGACCCGGGTCCAACATTGAATTATACCTAATTCAACGAATAGCAAAGATGGACATCCAAGAGAAAAAGATGGACGCCGAAGGTGACAAATCCACCTGAGAAATGAGAGAAATGAAAGACGGGTTAACTGGGTTGGAAAACAAAATGGGTGGCCAATTGAAAGAAATGGGGGACAAAACCACTCGGGAATTGGAAGAGGTGAAAAAGGGGCTGGAAAACAAAATGAGGGCCCAAAATAATCAATTGGAAAAAATGAGGGTGGTGTCGAAAAAGGAAATAAAAGAGATGGGGGAGGACATAAGGCACGGGTTGAGCGGAGAGGTCGCATTGGTACGCGACGAGGTAAAGCAGTGCAAGGAGCGCGTGGAGAGGGAGTTAAGAAAGAGTATGGCCAGAATACATGGGGGTATAGAGGAATTGACGCAGGAGGTAGAGAAGCTGGCAGTGGAACAGCAGGAATTAAGGGAACAAATGGGGAAGAATACCGACGTAATAGAGGGGCTGAAAGCAGCACAAAAGGAAACAAGACGGGAAGTGATAGCGACGAAGAAGGAGTGTCAAATGGTACAAGAGGGGCTGACCAAGAGGATGGATGAAGTGGTAGAGACGTTGGGGACAAGGGTACGAGAAGTCAGGACCCACATAGAGACGACCAGGGTGGTCTGAGAAGGAGAAATTGCGGGGGCGTGCCGGGAAATAGAAGGGGTGAAACAAAAGTTAGAGGAAGTATAAGAAGGGATGAGTGAAATTAAGAAGAGGTGGTGGGGTGGCTATCTTTATCAAAAACTCTCTTCCTCACTCTCCTTGCACTGCCCTCTCTCCACCTCACCCCCAGGAGTACCTCTGGCTAAGGCTTCCTCTCCGCTCCCACCTTTTGTTGATATGTGTTCTGGACTGTCCTCCAAACAGTGACGACTCCATTTACATTTCACTGTCTGACAACATGGACCAACTTCTATCCACTTATCCCAACTCTCTCTTCATCATATGTGGCAACTTCAACTGTCATCATGCCAGCTGGCTGGGTGTGGGTTCATCTCTCACCAGCCATAGCACCTCAGCAAAGGACTTCTGCGACTCACTGGGATTGACACAATCTGTCAATTTCCCGACCCGGATCTCAGCCAATGGTGCATCTCATCTTCTAGACTTGGTTATGACAAACTTCCCTGCTAAAGTCTGCTGCTCTTCTTCTGCCCCAATCGGTTCTGCTGATCATGTGCTTGTTAAAGTGGACATCTCTCTGGCCATTCTCAGAGAGCCTCCTCAGCGTCGCCGAGTCTGGCATTTCACTCAGGCCGACTGGCACGGTCTTCAAGCAGCCATCAATCATCTGGACTGGTCTCCCATCTCCACTGCCTCTGACATCAACTCATCCTGGGAATTCTTCCAAAGAAAACTGCTCTCTCTCATGCACAGATTTATCCCATCTCGTCTTCAGTTGTCTTACCCTTCCTCCCGTCCATGGTACACTGAATCTTGTGGTGAGGCAGTTGCCCTGAAACAACTTGCCTTTGCCTCTTGGAAGGCTAATCCAACTGAAGGCAATCACAGTTCCTTCCACCAAGCTCGGAACAAGTGTGTGTCTACCCTCAGGAGTGCCAGGAAGCACTATCTCTCCACACTCAAGAATGAACTCTCAAACCTGTCTCCTTCCTCCAAATCCTGGTGGCGTCTGGTCAAATCCGTTTCTGGTGTTTGTTCCCCCTCCATCCCCTCTCTTACCTCAAATGGCTACACAGTTGACACCACACGTGACAAAGCCGAATGCCTCAACTCTGTGTTTGCCCCAAAATCTTGTGTCCCAAACCCATCTCTCTCTGTTCCCACCTTACTCAGTCGAACCCAACTGCTCCTGGACTCTGTGTCCTTCTCTCCTGACAAGGTGGAGGAGTTTTTGTCAAACCTCGACTCTGATTCGGCAACTGGACCAGACGGCATCAGCCCACGGGTCCTAAAATCCTGCTCTGCCGCTCTATCTCACCCTCTCTCTGTTCTTTTCACCCTCTCTTTTGCTCAAGGTCATCTGCCAGCATCCTGGAAATCAGCAAACATTCCCGCTTTACACAAAAAAGGTGCAAAAACAGATCCTTGCAACTACAGACCAATCAGGCTGCTCCAAATTTTCAGCAAAGTCATGGAATCCATCATTGCTTCGGATATCAAATCCTTCCTCTTCTCCAATGGCTTGATCTCCGATCATCAATTTGGATTCAGACCAGGTCATTGTACTCTGGACATGCTGCTTCTGCTGTCTCAACCATGGATGGAGGTCCTCAATGCCAAACAGGAAATCAGAGCCGCCTCCCTTGACATATCACGTGCCTTCGATACGGTCTGGCACCCAGCTCTGCTCACCAAACTCTCCTCCTATGGTATCCATGGAAATCTCCATGCATGTGTTACATATTTATGTGAATGTATGTGAAGTACCATGCAGGTCTTTGCTTCCGTGTGTAGTATATTAAGTTGTTGTGTAGTTGTTGTGGTTGGAGGGTCAGGAGCCCTTCTGAAAGAGTGGCAGGAAACGGAAGTGGCCGGAAGCGGAAGTGACGGAAAAGGGAGGAAAAAAAGACACGAGGGAAAGGAAGGTTCCTTCTTCCTCGCCCCGCTCCGACAAAAGGTGGAAGCGACCTTGCGCTGCGTGGAAAACGCGCCGTTTCGAAACGTCTGGCGAGAGGAGTTACCTGGGCGGTAAATACCTTTTGACACGTCCAGTCACCGTGAGTTCGTGCACGAAACCAAGCGTCCGGGACAGTTTGCCCCGTCTACAAAGACGCGTACGGGTCCGCACGTTGGGCCTCGCTCACGTTGGACGCCGCGCTGGGTTTGCCCCGTGGCTTGGCAAGGAGGTGCGCTGCAGCCGCGGCCCCAGTACGAGACTGCACGTTGGGAGCACGTCCGCCCGGGGTTCGTCCAACCGCCCGTGTGCGGAGAGGAGAGACATTGACCACGGAGGGAGTCAGGAGTGGGGCTCACGTGAGGAATGTATAAGATTAAGATGGCCATCTTAGAGTTTGTGTAGATGAGTTCACATGGTTGTAATATTGATTGTGCCTGGTTGTGTATTGTTGATTGCTCGGGGAAAATCTCCGTGGTTGTGTCTTTGAAAGTGTTTGGTATCATTACCATTGGAAATATATACTTGCACATCAGTTGTCTCCTGGGTGAAATTCCTATGGATTGCGTGGCGAATGCGCCTATATAATACTATTTGCTGGCGAAGGTCCTCTCACGGTCCGGGGGTCACCGAGACCTGGTATGCACTGAGGGGACCACGTAACAGAATTGGGGGCTCGTCCAAATTACGATTTGCGGTTTCGCAATTGGGTCTACGTCCGGGATCTAAAAGTGTATAAAATAATAAAATAATAATATTTTTGGTAATTAAAATTTATTAATTAATTATTAATTGGTAATATTTTTTTTTGAGAAATTGGGGAAAGTCTTGGGGTGAAGGTTAACAGGTGTTAACGATAGGCACCATGGCGTTTGTGGCACAGAACTTTGGGGTAACCCCGAGTGAGGCACAGTTCCGAGCGTTGCTAAAGTCGGATCTCTTGAAATTGGCCAAACATTTTAACTTGGAGGTCCGAACTAATTTGAGGAAGGCAGAGTTGCAGGCCACGGTGATACAATCTATGGTGGGATTAGGAACATGGGACGAGTTAGCCTGGGAGTGGCTACCCGAAGAACCAGAAGACGTGGAGCTCCGGAAACTGGAGTTGCAATTACGGAGCCAGGAACGGATCAAAGAAGAAGAAAGGAAAGCAGAAAAGGAAAGAGCAGAAGAAGAAAGGAAAGCAGAAAAGGAAAGAGCAGAAGAAGAAAGGAAAGCAGAAAAGGAAAGAGCAGAAGAAGAAAGGAAAGCAGAAAAGGAAAGAGCAGAAGAAGAAAGGAAAGCAGAAAAGGAAAGAGCAGAAGAAGAAAGGAAAGCAGAGGAGAGGAGAGAAGAGAAACAAGCAGAGGAAAGGAGAGTGGAAAGAGAACTCCAGGAAAGAAGAGAAAAGGAACAAGCAGAGGAAAGGAGAGCTGCAAGGGACCTCGAAGCAGAGGAGAGAAAAGCGGAAAGGGAATTAAAGGAACGTGACATGCAGCTTCAGCAAGAAATCAAATTCAAGGAGCTGGAGTTAATGAGAGAACGGGGAGAGGCACCACCCTTGCTGACGGGGTCGACACCTCACCAGAAAACCTGGGATGTGGGCAGACATGTGAGGCTGGTTCCACCGTTCAGTGAAAAGGAAGTCGCGAAATTCTTCCCACACTTTGAGAAAGTGGCTCGACAATTAAACTGGCCGGAGGAGGCCTGGACCATACTCGTACAAAGTGTGCTGGTGGGGAAAGCTCAGGAAATTTATTCGGCGCTACCAATGGACCAATGTGCAGATTATGAGGTACTGAAGAAGCACATCCTCAAGGCCTATGAGTTGGTTCCGGAAGCTTACAGGCAAAAATTCAGGAATGCCAGGAAGAGGGAGAGTGAGACCCATGTGGAGTTTGCCAGAGTGAAAGAAAACATGTTTGATCGGTGGTGTGAGTCAAAAGGAGTCGGGAAAGACTTCGAGACATTGCGGGACTTGATCCTGGTGGAGGAATTCCAGCAGTGTGTCCACGAGGACATCAAAGTGTACCTGCAGGAAAAGAAGGTACCAAAGTTGTGGGACGCAGCCACCATGGCAGATGATTATGCCTTAACCCACCGAATAGGGGTCCACGAACCTAACTCCTCGCCTAGATCTCCGCAGGGGAGGTGGGGAACAGCAGGTGCGGAGAACGACCATACATGGCGGCGGCCTCGAGATGATTATGGGGACAACTATGATACCCCACCGGTTCGAAATCAGAGGGATGCGGGCCCAAGACAAACTTATAGTTCGGGGGGCCCGAGGCAGACCCCGAGTTTTTCCTCCGGGCCTACTTGCGCGTTTTGCAAAAAACCTGGACACTTGATGTCCAGTTGTTACCTCATGAAAAGGGACAACCCAGAGCGGAGTCCGACTATTACAACTCCGAATGCGATGGCTAGCGTAAGAAATCGCCATCAAGAGGGTTACCAACCATTTATTTCCGAGGGGTTTGTGTCACTGGATGGAGCCTCGACTAACCGGAGACCGGTTAGGATATTGAGAGACACAGGGGCCCATCAATCTTTAATGCTTGAAGGCATTTTGCCATGGTCCGAGGAGACGGCAACGGGGGATAGTGTTCGTTTACAGGGGATCGGGGGCGGTGTTAGTGCTCCCCTTCAGGTCATCCAGTTGGAGTCCGATTTGGTGTCAGGACCGGTCACCGTCGGTTTACAAGCCACGTTTCCTGTAGAGGGTATATCTGTGGTTCTCGGGAATGATTTGGCCGGGGGTCAAGTTTATGGTAACCTGAGGGTGGATAAAGAGCCCAGCAGGGAAAATAACACCACACCAGCTCGGGATGGTGACAAAAGTGCCAAGTTATTTGTAGGGGGACTGAACTTCAAAACAGAGGAAGAAGTTCTGACCTCTGTCTTCAACAGATATGGGCCGCTGGTGGAAGTGCGGTTGGTAAGAGACTGGGAAACGCAACAGTCAAGAGGGTTCGGCTTTGTCACGTTTGCCAGCACAAAAGACGCCAGAGAGGCAGAGAAGAATTGGAATGGCAAGGATTTGGAGGGTCGGACCATAACAGTAGGGAAGGCATTTCGTAGGCGTCGAGAGGTCTACAGGAGAGGACAACTGGGCGGTAGTTTTGGTGGTGGCCGCAGTCAATATTATTATGGAGGCTCCCTGAGTTACGGCCGCTCCCGAAGGAAGAATGGGCAAAGTAGTGGCCGAGAAGAAGACCGGTATTCAGGGGACTACAGGGACCAGTGGTCCCACCCTAATTATTAGGGACGTTCTGAGAAGTTGAAGCACTGAAGGCGGCGGAGCCGCCGAGCCAAGATTCCTACACGAATTAACCGTGAACGCCGTTCCTAAAGGCGTCCATGTAGTGAACTTTCCTGCACGGACTAACCGTGAACTCCACGTTCCTCAAGGCGCCCATGTAGAGAACTTTCCTGCACGGACGAACCGTGAACTCCGCGTTCCTAAAGGCATCCATGTAGTGAATACTCGGCTTGGCCTCCCGGAAAAGTGCTATCGAGTGGCTTAACTGGCTTTATTTTTAAGCGATAACTGTGCCCGGGGGGAACTGATAATGTGGGGGGGTTGAGTTATCTGGTTTGTTTCTCCAAATTGGCCGGCAAAGAAAGTTTTCGCTGGGTTCAAACTTTCTTTCTTGAAGGGGGGGAGTGTTACATATTTATGTGAATGTATGTGAAGTACCATGCAGGTCTTTGCTTCCGTGTGTAGTATATTAAGTTGTTGTGTAGTTGTTGTGGTTGGAGGGTCAGGAGCCCTTCTGAAAGAGTGGCAGGAAACGGAAGTGGCCGGAAGCGGAAGTGACGGAAAAGGGAGGAAAAAAAGACACGAGGGAAAGGAAGGTTCCTTCTTCCTCGCCCCGCTCCGACAAAAGGTGGAAGCGACCTTGCGCTGCGTGGAAAACGCGCCGTTTCGAAACGTCTGGCGAGAGGAGTTACCTGGGCGGTAAATACCTTTTGACACGTCCAGTCACCGTGAGTTCGTGCACGAAACCAAGCGTCCGGGACAGTTTGCCCCGTCTACAAAGACGCGTACGGGTCCGCACGTTGGGCCTCGCTCACGTTGGACGCCGCGCTGGGTTTGCCCCGTGGCTTGGCAAGGAGGTGCGCTGCAGCCGCGGCCCCAGTACGAGACTGCACGTTGGGAGCACGTCCGCCCGGGGTTCGTCCAACCGCCCGTGTGCGGAGAGGAGAGACATTGACCACGGAGGGAGTCAGGAGTGGGGCTCACGTGAGGAATGTATAAGATTAAGATGGCCATCTTAGAGTTTGTGTAGATGAGTTCACATGGTTGTAATATTGATTGTGCCTGGTTGTGTATTGTTGATTGCTCGGGGAAAATCTCCGTGGTTGTGTCTTTGAAAGTGTTTGGTATCATTACCATTGGAAATATATACTTGCACATCAGTTGTCTCCTGGGTGAAATTCCTATGGATTGCGTGGCGAATGCGCCTATATAATACTATTTGCTGGCGAAGGTCCTCTCACGGTCCGGGGGTCACCGAGACCTGGTATGCACTGAGGGGACCACGTAACACATGGCTTGCGGACTTCCTCTCTGGTCGTAGACAACGTGTGGCCCTGAATGGATTTCTCTCATCTCCCCTTCCTGTTCAGGCTGGAGTTCCCCAAGGCAGTGTTCTGGGCCCTGTGCTTTTTCTGGTCTTTATCAATGATATCTCTGACTCTCTGGAAAATCCTCTCTATCTCTTTGCTGATGACTCCACTCTCTGTCGCTCCATTCCTCTTCCCTCAGATCAGCAGTCTGCAGCCTCCTCACTCTCTGAAGACCTGGACAAAATCACAGACTGGTCAAACAAGTGGAACATGTCTTTCAATCCTGACAAATCTCACACTCTTACTATGTCTCTCCGAAAAGATCGACTGGACAACCCTCCCATCTACTTTCTCAACAATCCTCTCCAAGAAGTTCTGTCGCTCAAGCTTTTGGGTCTCACTATCTGCCATGATCTTTCTTGGGAAAATCACATTTCCAAGCTGGCCTCCAAAGCCAGTCGCCGACTGGGCATCCTCCGTCGTGCGAAGTCCTTCCTCGGCACACCTGAGCTCCTCACCACATACAAGGCTTTCATCCGCAGCTCAATGGAATACTGTTCTCCCGTATGAGCCGGTGATCCTGCATCACACCTAGCTCGGCTTCACGCTGTTGAAACCAAAGCTTTCAGAATCATTGGAATCTCCCGTGATGAAGCTATCTCCGAGGGCCTTTCACTCACTCACCGCAGACAGGTAGGTGGTCTTTCTGTCTTCTACCGACTCCTCTCCGGCCTTGCTCCCCCAGCTCTCTCTGTGCTTTGTCCCCCAAATATTCCTACAGGTCGCACAAGACCTGCCAGCAACCCTCTGATGGTTAAACTGCAGAAATCTCGGCTCTCTGCTCACCTTCACTCTTTCATTCCTCTTTTCTCCCGCCTCTGGAACAAACTCCCACACTCCCTTCAATCCCACTCCTCCCTCCAGGTCTTTAAAACAGCTGTTCACCACCATCTCTTATCTGTCCCCATCCAAAACCTTGATCTTTTCTACCCCCACTAATTCACCTCAGATCCACCTTGTTTGAAATTCCAACTTCTTTCCTGGAAGTCCTGGCAGTGTCCATCCATATGTATTATACCTCTCCCACCCCCCCCCCCCCCTTCCCATGCCTCCCCCCCCCAAAGCCCTCTCCCTCCCACAGATCTCTCGATGTCCCTGCTCTTAGATGTTGTGTTTGTGTTCCTCCCCCTCTCGCCCCATCTTGTCTACCGCTCCCCATGTTATATGTTTTATGTGTCGGTTAGTCTTTCTGTGTGATTAATGTTAGCTCTTTCACGAGCCTCGATCTTGTATACGAAAAAAGAAAGAAAAAAAAAAAGAGACGGAGGGAGACCAAAAAATAAATAAAGGAGGAGGTGATGGAATATGTGCAAGGTTTGTGTTCACATCATGATGACGTGCTTGCTAAACAAATAAAGAGTTTGCAGGTGGCGGAGGAGAAGCGAGGAGGAAGAAGCGCCGAGGTGAGTGGCGATAATGGCGGAAATGTGTATGGTGTGAGGGGAGGTTCGACGAGCTTGGGAGTTGGAATAGACCCAGGCGTTCGTGAAAGGCTGATGGTAAGGTGTGCGACCACCGCAGAGGGCGTGGAGAGAGAGTGTGCACATGGGTGTCCGACGATGGGGTGTGCAAAAGGTGTTTGTGAGCCGGGGTGTGCGAGTATGGAATGGGTAGCGGGTTGCGAAGAGGCGGCCCGGGCATCAACACCGACCGGGGTAGTTTTTAGTGGGACGAGTAACGAACGCAAGCCCCTGGGGAATAGTGTACTATCGGGGCACGAACGGTTCGGCCCCGCGCTAACCCCGCAGGGAGCGGCGCACGGGGTCCGACCGTCGGGCGGCCATAAGGTCCCGCTCGCGCCGTATGATGGCAAGAGCGATTTGAGGGCGTACCTGGCGCAATTCGATCACGTGTGTCGGGGTAACGGTTGGAACCCGGACGTAGGTGGAGTACACCTCGTGGCAGCCCTGCATGGCATGGCAGTGGAGGTCCTAACGGCTTTACCACCGGGTGCTATCACCTTGCCCGACCTCCGTGCAGCCCTAATTAATCGTTTCGGCGTGGAACAGCAGAGCGAGCTTGGTAAAGCTCAGCTCGCAGTGCAAAAAAGGAAGCCCCAGGAGACCATCGGGGAATTGGTATACGACATTCGCCACGCAGTGGGGATAGCACACGTGGACATGGCTGCGACCTCCCAAGAAAGTTTGGTGCTGGACCATTTTATCAAGGCCTTCCTGGACCCCGAGCTTCGGCAACAGCTCGCCATGTAGCGCCCGCGGACCCTGAGCCAGGCGGCCGATGCTGCGGCCCGTTGGGAGGCAGTGAGGCCCATGGCCCGGGGGAGCGAGCGCCACGCAGTGGCGGTGAGACAGGTAGGGCCTGTGGCTGTTGGCGGGCCCCCGAAAGGGGCCCGGACCTGGAGGACATGATCTGAAGGTTGGTGGACCAGCGCCTGAAGGGATCTGGACCATGGCAGGCAGCCCCAGCGGTGGCACACGGTAGGCCACAATCATATGCCCCAATTCGGGATTACAGGGGGGGCAATTTGGAATTCCGGAGGCAAGCACCTCACCAGGTGAGGTGCTATAATTGTAACCGGGTGGGTCACCGTGCGCGGGAGTGTAGAGTCCTGCGCCGGGACGGACCCCGGCAGCCGGGACCATCAACTCCGCCTCGAACGGGTCGGACTAGCCGACCCCAGACACCCCCCCGCCAGGGCCCGGGAAACTAATAGGTGCCGAGCATGCAGGGCCGTGTTTGGCAGTAGGGGATGGAAAAGAGCCCTCATTGACGTGACAGGTCATCTATTGTGGCCAAATTGGTACAGGTAGTTTGACAATTCGGTGCAAAATTGCCGGCGTGGGGGTAGACGCCATAGTGGACACAGGAGCTAGCACCATGATCATCAGATCTGTGGTCCTTGATTCGAGAACAGACGGCTGGGATAAAATCCAGCATCTTGAAAATCATAGTTTGAAGTTGGCTACCAGGGTAACGGCCCCCATCATAGGGCGTGGTTTTGTAACCCTCAAGTTAGGGTCGGTAAAGAGGGAAATAGAAGTTTGGGTGGCAGAAGTGTGTGACCCATGCCTAATCGGGTTGGATTTGTTGACTGCCAGCGGTTGTAAAATCGATTTATGCCGGGGGACCCTGCAAGTGGGAATGGATGAGCTGCCATTGGACGGGGTGAGCACGGCCGAGAGGACGGAGCTGGAGGCTTCTGAGGCCGTGACCATTCCCCCAAGGGCCGAGGCCATAGTGCCGGCCCGATGGCTTGCTCGCCCAACCTGGCAGGAGTCCTGCGGCCTAGTCGAACCGGTGGCAGCGCAGTCCGTCCCGGGGTTAGTCGTTGGCCGCACCCTCGTAAAAACGGACGGGCCGGTGGTGGCCGTCCGAGTAATTAATGTAAGTACAGAACCACGCACTATAGGACGGGGCACAAAGATAGCTGGCTGCACCCCAGTTAATGAAGTCGAGGTAGTGAGGGACGAGAACGTCCAGCCGAGCCGGTCCCGGAAGGAGTCTCTAGAAAATAGTAGGAATTGGCCCGATCCCATTTGTGAGATGGTAAACCGGAGTAGCGTAGAGTTGGAGGAGACCCAGCTGGAGGCCTTACACAAATTAATTGAGACTCATTTGGATATCCTCTCCTTGTCCTCCGAGGATATTGGACGTACGGGCCTGGTGAAACATCAGATCCACACCGGTGAGGCCCGGCCTATTCGTCAGCCCGCTCGACGGCTCCCTTGGAGCTAGGAGGAAGCTGATGAACAGGTAGAAAAGATGCTCAATGCAGGTATCATTGAGTCCTCGGGAAGTCCTTGGATGTCACCAGTTGTGTTGGTCAAAAAGAAAGATGGAACCACGCGATTTTGCGTGGACTATCGCCAACTGAACAACGTGACACTCAAAGACTCATATCCCCTGCCAAGAATTGACGATACCCTTGATGCCATTGTGGGCTCAAATTGGTTCTCAACCTTGGACCTCAAGAGTGGATATGGGCAGGTGGAGATGCATAGGGCAGGGAAGGAGAAAACAGCATTTTCCACAGGTAAGGGGCTGTATCAGTTCACTGTGATGCCGTTTGGTTTGTGTAACGCCCCCGCCACCTTTGAAAGATTGATGGAGCATGTACTGGGCGGCATGCCATGGCAGTCATGCCTGGTGTACCTGGATGACGTCCTGTTGCATGCTAAAACATTTCCCCAAGCAATAGCTAATTTGGACCAGGTGTTTGGGTGCCTTAGACAGGCAGGGTTAAAGTTGAGTCCGAGTAAGTGCACTTTGTTCGCTAAAGAGGTGGCCTATCTAGGTCATGTCATCGGTTGCGAGGGGGTGAAAACAGACCCAGGCAAAATTACAGCGGTAGAGGAGTGGTCCGCACCTCGCAACATTAAGGAGGTGCAGGGATTTTTGGGACTCTGCTCCTACTACCAGGGTTTTGTGGCAAAATTTGCAGAGATGGCCCAGCCCCTTCACCGGCTTACGGAGAAGGGGACGAGATTTAATTGGACAAGGGAGTGCAAGGAGGCCTTCCTAGCATTGAAGGGGTGTTTGACATCCACACCCATTTTAGCATACCCCACCAGTGATGGGACATTTACCCTGGACACGGATGCGAGCCAGGAAGGATTGGGCGCGGTTTTGTCCCAGACACAGGGGGGCATGGAGAGAGTGATCGCGTATTATAGTCGGGCCATGAGTAGGCCCGAGCAAAATTATTGCGTCACTCGTAAAGAGTTATTGGCTATGCTGGCTGCCATGAGCCATTTCCACTCGTACCTGGACGGGCGGAAATCTTTGGTTCGAACTGACCATTCCTCCCTGCAATGGCTCCTCCGGTTCAAGGAGCCGGAGGGCCAAATTGCAAGGTGGTTGGAAAAGTTGCAGCAGTACGATTTCAGTGTGACACATAGGGCCGGGAAGGCCCATGGGAATGCCGATGCACTCTCTCGACATCCTTGTTTGGGGGAAAATTGTAAATTTTGTGCGAGGCACGAGGATAGGGAACAATTGGCAGACTCCACCCCTACCCTCGTAGTCCGTGCAACCCGGGTGAGAGGGCCAATCTTGCCACTAACCGCCGATGAAGAATTTGGAACTTTGGCTTGGAGCACGGCCCAAGGGAGGATCCCATACTGGGACCGGTGTACGAATGGGTTCGATTGGGAAGAAGACCTAGTGGGGAAGAGGTCACCCTCCTCGGGCGCCAACAAAGGCATATTGGGCTCAGTGGCAAACCCTGGAATTGAAAAGTAACATATTGTACCGCAAATGGGTTGAGATTCCCTCTGAGAAAACTTCCTGGCTGGTGATAGTCCCAGAGCAATTCAAGAACACCATATTGCAGCAGGTGCATGGCACCCGCTCCGGCGGCCATTTGGGCAGGACAAAGACTACATCTCGGGTCTGACGGAGGTTCTATTGGATGAATATGGGATGTGATATACAGGACTGGTGTCGGAGATGCGACACCTGCACTGCTGAAAAGGGACCAGCACGGAGGATGAGGGCCCCCCTTCAACTACACCAGGTGGAGGCCCCCCTTGAACGGGTGGCTATGGATATTCTCGGACCACTACCTCGCACCCACCAAGGTAATAAATACATCCTAGTAGTTATTGACTATTTCACCAAGTGGCCGGAGGCCTATGCCCTCCCCAACCAAGAAGCCGGGGTGGTGGCACAGGCCTTCGTGGAAGGATTTGTATGTTGGCATGGGATTCCGGAGGAGCTGCACACCGACCAGGGTCGAAATTTTGAGTCAGTTATTAAATGATGTGTGCAAGCTCCTGTCAATTAGGAAAACAAGGACAACACCCTTAAGACCACAATCTGACGGGATGGTGGAAAGGTTCATTCGAACCCTGATCCAGCAATTGGCATTATTTACCACCACCCGTCAGGATGACTGGGATGATAATTGGTAGGGAAGTAGAGGACTGTGGAGACAAGGTTTAAGTAGGGACACTGTACTGTAGTGGGGACGTAGCGAGATTAGAAGGATGTTAATGACGAGGGAGTGCTTAGTTTAATGGGATGACGGGGAAGCACGAGTATAAGGGGGAAAGCAGCTAGATAGATGATGCTGTGTGTGTGTAGTAGTGTTTGAGGAATTGTGTATGGAGAATAAATGGAGTTGTGTTAAAGTGTATGGAAAGAGGTGTATGAGCACAAAAGGTGTGCGAGAAAAGTGGTGTGCGAGATAAATAGTGTGCGAATAAATGGTGTGGAATACTTGGTGTGGAATAGAAGGTGTGGAATGCATGGTGCGAAGGAGTGAATGGGGGGAGATGGACTCATTCACGAATGCCCGGGGTGGGTAGTGTAAACCCAGGTAGAGGGGTTAGGTAAATTGTTTGGATATTGACACCTGTGGTGCAGGTAGTGGCAATGTAGTGCTTTGGAGGGTGCGTAAGACTGTGGAATGGCTGGGCGTGTGGTTTATTTGGTGCGTATGGTTATTGGGGCACTCCGCCACTGGTAGTTTGTCGGCTAGGTGAGGCTACAGGTTGGCTCTGGGAGCCAGTTAGAGTAGTTGTAAGTGGGGCCCAAGGATCCAAGGGAAGGACCCGGGTTGCCCAATGGGGCCTTCCCCAGTTCGGGTAGTCGCAGGAGCAGGTAAGCTCGGGTGGCGACTTCAGTGGCGGAGGTGCGCAGGCAGTTGGACCTGCTAGTGGAGCCACACGACCCAGCCCCGAAATTGTGCAAGGGCACAGCGAGAAAAATTGGGGAGTGAGACCCAAATTCGTAGGGCACCGCAGAGTGGTCAATGGGAATTCGATTTTTAGAACCACATAGTTTAACGATGGCCAATTGAATTGGCAGGGCACGACCCCGGGTAGTGTAAATGAGTTAATGTCAGTAGTGTAGTTAGGATGAGAGAAATTCACGCCATCCACAGCCAATCACCAAGGAAACGAAGCTCCGCACCAAGATCAAG